>NC_068421.1:40368526-40991651 GCF_023373465.1 Oncorhynchus keta | reverse complement strand
TGACGAGGGACCAATAATGTAAATTGTTCTCGTCAGTTTGCAAGTACGACCGCGTATTCTAGGTACATTAATCCCTGGGAATACCCCGTAATGACTAGGGCACGGAAAATTAAAGGACAGGGCATGTTAATAATTCAACATAATTCTAGTGTATCCAGGGCACAGCATGGTGTAATTCCACTATGTGTTGTATCAAGGTGTCATTTTCCTATCACCATTCAATTACAGGCAAAAAAAAAAAAATGTTGTTTTTTTGGGGGAATTACACAGCATGCTTATAGCGATTACACCCTAACCGTCATACTTGCATTGTAAAATGATGTCGAGAATTTCCCCTCTGATTATTGATTTATCTACCTCGGGGAGGAGCAGTGGAGAGGTGCTGAGTAGCAGAGATAGGCTAGGGTAATGCTGTAAGGAAAGATAATGCAAGTAGACTTCAATTCATCCACAGAAATGTCTAATGACACTTGCATACATCAGCACCAGCACTAATATTATGACGATTTTACAGCCTGCGCTGTTGGGGTTATTTTCATTTCCACAGATTTAAAGCTTATGTGGATCTGGTTTCTTTCCAGGAAAAAAATTAACACTGACACTGAAGAATGTGGTTTGTGCCTACTGTCAATTTCAGATGCTTATCTCAGAGTGTTTGCATATGCGAGGGAGGAATCTTAACACTGCAATGTCAACTACAATATAATGTAGCTGTGATCTATACCTGACCCTGAGACAAACTGGACTTAACATGCTTGATATTGGGTTGACTTTGAAGTTAATCATGCACAGGTCTTTCTATTAATGCTCACCCTGGTGATTTTAAATTTGTACATTATTTGCCTGGGTATATTCATTTTCTGTACTTAGACTGTGTTGACAACTCTTCCTTCATGGCTCAGTGACCACACCGATGTTATCATCATACCTGCGCTAGTCTTTTGAAGGTTGTAGGCGTACTGACAACATTCATCCGGTTCAACGTCTTCCAGCAGTTTGCTTTGGCGTACAAGCCTCAGCCTGTATAATATAACTCATCCGAAGGGTGTTTGTTTTGTCCTGTGTCCTCCTACCTGGTCAGTCGAGCCCAGAGGCCTGCCTGGCTAGATGACTCTTGGAAATGTGCCCTGTCTAAACCTGTGCCATATTGGACGTTATGCTAGCCAGTGGTTTGTGAGGGCTTGACATTGTTGCCCACACAGCCTATAGATTCCAGTGGGAGCAGCAGGGAGAACTAGGGGAGCCTGTGCTAACCTGGAACACATTGTGCAACAAAGCGTGGCGTTTGATCAGCTGCCAGCTAGGATTATCGAAGCCCCACCACACAAAGCCCACCACTTTGCATTGTGCGGGGGTGCTGGGCGCGACAGCCATTCACCCTTCACTCCCATAAATGTGCTTAGCCCACACTTTTTGCTCACTCCTACAAATGTCACTTCCGTTCAACTGATTTTGGTCTGTAAGGTCTTTTGTTTACTTTTGTTTCAGAGATTTCCATTGTCAATGGGGGTATATACGTTGGATGTCTTTCCATGGGTATATTCAGCCATAGTTTGCATGAGAGTGTGCCCTTATACCATAATACAGTGGGTAACTGAAACTAATTGAAAACATTGATGAATGATGGATCCCAACTTAACTCAGTCTAATTTCACAAAGTCATTGTGAGCAACTACCACGATCTTGGCGCCACCTTTGTGTAGAAGTTATTATGACGTCCTAACTCACACCAGAGTGCTGTTGGTCTGTGCCATTGTACCCTGGTAATTGGGGCACATGTAGGTCACCCTCTATAATGAATGAATAATAGACCAGACTTTTCCATAGAACCAGCATAACAGGTCTCAAAGCGTGATTAAGTACAAGTGCTCTAACAAGGAGCTCTAACATTACAGGAACTTCCCAGTGAGTATTTCTGGATGTCTAGTGGTTTAACCATGAGCTAAAGCTGATGGACCTAACATAGTGAGAAAGCGCTCACTCAGACACAAGACAGTGTGTTCAGGAGAATCGGAAACTAGCTGGCGGTTAGCCAAACAGTCACTTTGACTATGAAACACTGGGAGTAAAAGTACTACGACTAACAATTCAACGCATAACACAACACAAGTAAATCCAGGACAAAGGAACCTAGACATGGTCTTCTTAATCTTAACCCATAGCAGCTGCTCACGAGTGTTTTTCTTTGTGGCCAAGAAAGACGGTGGATTACGTCCTTGCATCGACTACCGGGGACTCAATGCCATAACCGTCCGTAACCGTTACCCGCTACCCCTTATGGCCACAGCCTTCGAGCAGCTCCAGGAAGCAGTTGTTTTCACTAAGCTTGACCTGCGGAATGCATACCATCTTGTGCGGATCAGACCTGGTGACGAGTGGAAGACCGCTTTCAACACGCCTACTGGTCACTATGAATACTTGGTGATGCCCTTCGGCCTGACCAACGCCCCAGCGGTGTTCCAAGTGCTCATAAACGATGTGCTTAGGGATATGCTTAACATATTTGTGTTCATTTACTTGGATGACATCCTCATCTTTTCGAGCTCTCTTCAAGAACACACTAAGCATGTCAGACAAGTACTCAAGCGCCTCCTAGACAGCCATCTGTACGTTAAGCCGGAAAAATGTGAATTCCATTCATCCCGAGTACAATTCCTGGGATTTGTAGTGGAACCCGGTCGAGTCCAAATGGACCCCAGGAAGGTAGAGGCGGTAGCGGATTGGCCCACCCCCAAATCCGTTAAGGAAGTTCAGCGTTTCCTGGGCTTCACTAACTTTTACCGCAAGTTCATCAACTTCAGCTTGGTGGCAGCCCCTCTCTCAGCTTTAACCAAGGGTGGCAATGCAAGGTTTTTGTGGGGAAGAGAAGCTGAGACGGCCTTCCAAGGACTCAAGCAGCGCGTCCTCTCTGCTCCCATCCTGATACTACCGACTACGGATGAAGCGTTTGTGGTGGAGGTAGACGCCTCAGAGGTTGGTGTTGGAGCTGTCCTATCTCAGAGGGGTGAAGACAAGAAGCTTCATCCGTGCGCTTTCTTCTCACACCGGCTTACCCCGGCTGAGAGGAACTACGATGTTGGGGATCGTGAACTCCTAGCGGTTAAGATGGCATTGAAGGAATGGAGACACTGGCTCGAGGGGGCTTCTCACCCGTTTCAAGTGCTTACGGACCACAAAAATCTGGAGTATATCCAGCAGGCGAAGCGGTTGAACTCTAGACAAGCTAGATGGTCTCTTTTCTTCAATCGATTCCAGTTTATCCTCACCTATCGGCCCGGGTCGAAGAATCTCAAACCGGATGCCCTGTCCCGAGTCTACGCTCCTGCCATTCGAGATGACACGGACATGCCTGTCCTTCCTGCTGCTAAGATCGTGGCTCCGATCTCGTGGCAAGTTGAGGATACCATGAGACGAGCTCAAGCTATTGAACCGGACCCGAAAGGATGTCCTGCCAATCGGTTGTTTGTCCCCAAGGCAGTGAGGTCCTTCTGTGGGGGCACTCCTCTCGTCTCACCTGTCACCCGGGCGTAGGTCGCACCTTGGAGTTCATCCAGCGTAAGTTCGGGTTCGTAACCGGGTCCTGACATAAGTCTGTTGTCAACCTTTTGGTTAGCAATCAGTTGCTCACGAGTGACTGGTAACTGTATTGCATCAGCAATAAGATCAATATCCTTCGATTCTTCCCTGTGCTGTTTGTCAGAGGGGATCAGCTTCCCAGAGGTAGCACACAACCCATCCTCTTGATCAAACTCTTTGAACAGAACAGTGTTTGACAAATCTATCACGTCACCCACTTGTCGTGCCTGAGCACGAGTGACATCACAAGCGGGGAACACATGTGGATAATTCTGTGCCAGCTCATTGGAGAGAAAGCGGTCACTTTTATCCAATACTTCCAATACGGGTACTACCTTTCCTCCAGCAATATCGTTACCCATTATAAAGGTCACACTTTTTACTGGCAACATAGGATGTACCCCCACTCTGAATATTCCACTGATTAACTCAGAGTGTACACTCACAAAGTGCAATGGCACTGGGACAAAACCCATTTCATTACCCTGAACTAACACACTGAAACCACAGTTGGTATTGTCGGAGAAGGGCAACACATCAGACAATATAAATGACTGCGTCGCACCAGTATCTTTAAGGATTTTAACCGGACACTGAGACGCTTCGTCATTCGTTAGGGAACACACCCCTCAAAAACGAACGGCTCATAACTGCAGTCGGGGACTGAGACTTTCAAAATACATTTACACTAAGGCACCCGTTTCGTTTCAGACCTCACAACCGTACGAATTAGCCCAACACCTGTTGGCGGCTTGGCACGAAGAGGCATCCCTTGTTTGCGTTTTAGCAGGAAGCAATCATTAATCATATGTCCTACTTTATGACAATAGAAACAGGGACGCTCATTTTTCTGGCGTGCTTGATGTACTGCTGACCGAGTAGGGCTACAAGTAGGTAATTCAGTGGCTCTACTCTCAGTATGAGCCGCAAACACTCTTGTGCATCAACACAAACTCGTCTGCCAACACAGATGCTTCTGACAGGGAGGATACTTTCTGTTCATTTAGGTAAACTGCAATGCATTCGGGTAAGCAATTTTTAAACTCTTCCAACAAGATTATTAACTCACAGAGAGAGTTGAAATCAGATACCATGCCATTTATCAAACACATTTTCCTTGTCTCTAGCAAATTCCACATAAGTCTGAGTAGAAGACTTTCTATGAGACCTAAATCTGTCGGTATGCCTCGGGAACAAGCTCATAGGCGCGAAAAACAGTAGCTTTGACCACTTCATAATTCAAACTGTCTTCAAGAGGTAGCGCTGACAAACCCTTTTGGGCTTTACCAGTTAATTTACACTGAAGTAATAGGCACCATACGGCTTCAGGCCATTTCAATGCTACGGCTTTCAATTCAAAACACCTGTTAGTGAGGACGGCTCACTAACAGGCACAGCAGGAACGGAAGCTAGCCTCGCAGTCTCTGCCTCCAGTTCCATCTGGCGCATCTTGAACTCCAACTGCCGCTGTTCTCTTTCTGCCTCAATTTTACACATTTCCAACTGGAGATTTTCTCACCTGATCTGGGCTTTCTTACGCCTCCAGTTGGAGCTGTGTCAAATGGCCATCCCTCATGGCATCACCGTTTGACAGTGGGGACAGTGACAGTTGCTCAAAACAGAGCAATGTGGCTGGAGCTTTAGCCTCGCCCTCAATCTCAGACACCAACGGGCTTAGAGGAGCTGCAACATCCCCTACAGGGGTAGTAGGCTCAGGCAGCGGTAACACAAGCACTTGCTCTTCCAACAAACTAAACTCTGCGGGAACAGATACAGCATAATGGTCAGCCAAGGTCAGTAAATCAATTCTACGACATTTGTCAAAAACCTCCTACATAGGGTTATCCAAAAAGGATGTCAAATCAAAAGTAGCTATTTTGAACTACCACTAAAACACATGCGCCAACAAATAGCAAACTAATGCTACATCAGCTATTCCCAGCTGTAACGCTCAACACTGAACTAGACCACCACAATTATTTGCACGAGCGGCATGGGTGTTAGTAAAGACTTGATCCCGGATGAGCCCCCACTTATGTTACGAACCCCTTACTCCCAGCAGTCTGGGGGGGAGGGAAACGAGACCCGTAACATATCTTACGCAAATCACAACAGTGAAAAAGAACAGTGAGAACTAAAAGAAATCCACAGACAACCTAAACCTATCGTCAAACACTTTAGGTTTATTGTCAAACACACGGTAATGGGGTGTGGGAAAAAAGGGCTGAGCTGGACCCAAAGAAAGAAATAATAACTAGCTAACTAACCAATAAAATACAGTGGGTGGTCCGCCCAGTACTAACTAGGGTATTTAGTTTTCCTACGGGTAATGTATGCCCATGTGCAACTTGGCTTGGTATCCCCTTTTCCCACCAACAAACAAACAGCCATACACCACAGCAATACATACTCAGATGATAACAGACTATTTGAGATGTAGGCTCAAAAACAAAAGAGCGATAGCTCCAGAGACAACTGATTGGGTTTCTTTTAAACCAAGGGATAGGGGATGTGATTGGGTAAGGGAAAAGGAGCAGTGTCTTCAGATTGGCGACTGATGACTGCCACCTGTGACTAGGGCAGAAGGAGAGATAACAAATACACACAGGACACCTGTATCCGTAACAGTGGACCATTAGCTTCAGGTTAGTCAGGAGACACACAGATGAAGCACCAGCGGCTTCCATACCCGTGTGTTATTTATTTGAAACATATCAGATAACTGTGATTTATTGTTCACAGTTATATCTATTTGACCAACCTTCATACGTTTCATAATGGTGACTTTCGCTCTTTAGATTCAACGACAGTCGCCATTTTTACTTCACATGAATAAGTGCATTTGTGCAGCTGAATTAGCAGTGTCCCTTGGCCAATATTTAAACAGCACGTAATACTTAAAACTGCCAGACACGGTTAAGTCTGAAAACCATTTACCATAATATAAGAATTTTAATCTATTTCCAGCTCAGGAGAAATTGTCAGTGTTGCTTGGATTGGGACAGGAAACACAAGGATGTGAGTCACATTCAGACAGTTCTATCTAACGTGGCGATGGCTGTCCAAGCCGCACCGCAACAACTCTAACTATTCCTTGTCTGATAGAAAAGTAACCCTTTTGGTGAACCCTATGACGAACGGACAATTGAGAAGCTATGGCCACAATAGACAGTTCATAATTGATTTACATTCATTTAGCCTATGACATTTTCATAGGGAAACTTTGAGATTGTAATAAACTTCTAAATAATATGACACAAGTGACATAGTAAATACACTCCAGGTAATATATGCTTCAAAGCACAGATCTGAGATCAGTTTTTCCTACTCCTTACCTCAATAGTAGTGATGACCTCACACCAGATCAGTGCGGATAAGCAATCTTTACCATCACCATACTGACCCAACATTACTTAATATTAGCAATGATAAGGATGGTTGTTCCCTCCCTGTAACATAACCAGTTGGACAAGTGACATTACCAGTTGGACAGTGTCGCAGGCATTCACAAGTCTGTGTTTTGGACAGGTCGTCCCAGTTGGAAGGCCCAGTTGGTCCCAGTTTAATAATGAGCGTAAACACATAGGCCTCCTGATGGCCTCGGCGAGGACCCCTCTCTGTCAACTCTGGCCTCGGCGAGGACCCCTCTCTGTCAACTCTCTGAGGTCGGGTGGGAAAGACCCTGCGTTATCGAATCAGCTGCACAACAATAAACACAGTAGGGATGGTGATCACGAAACTGGCAGTGTTTCAATCAACCACCAGCAATGCCCGGGAGAGAGAGAGGCACTTCTGTTTCCCCCCACTTAACGAGAGGGAGGGAGAGAGAGAGAGAGAGGGGGGAGAGAGAGAGAGAGAGATGGGTCTAAAATTGAGCTGCATGATTATTCATTCATTAGGGCAGATCAGTGAGAGGATACTACGAGAAGGCTTGGCAGGTCTCCTAAACAGACAACAAACAGAGGGGTCAGCTAAGGGTTATTTGTGTTGGACTGAATGCATAGAGCACAGGGAAAGGTCAGGTCAAAGGGATCATGTCGTCTGCAACTCCCTGACTGGTCTCTGAAGAACTTGGGACTTTTACTTTGTATTCTAATGGGAATGCATTCATTGGCAGTTCCACAAGTGTGAATAACACATGGGCTCATCAGATAGTTATGATTGTGAGACGATAATAATTCAAATAATCAAAGCACACAAAATATCAATGTTAAAAACAATGTAAGAAAATAAAATATTAATTGTACATTATTCTAGTATGTGTAATTTCATCCCCAAATACATACTTGATTACCCACTGGTTGGGCCGGGGTTCTAGTGGACCTACAAGGTTTGCCACAAGAAAAATTGTATTGAAACATTTTTTTAAGGACTAAATTGCTAATCTTCTCCCTTTCCTGAAAATCCCACCCGCAATAATTAATTGACAGGCCTGAAACCCTATCAACCCTGTGACTCACATATATCCTGCTCCACCCCTAACAATCCCACCCACAGTGATAGACGTGGCCACTGTCTGTAACTTATTTAGAATTCAAGGCACACTTAACTTCTCTCAGCAGCATACACATTTGATGCCACAAGAGTAGAAATGGCTTAATTGGTCGATATTACTTACCAAGCCAAGAAGAGCTGTTTCATCGAGATACAAATATTTAAAAAACAAATCAAATCAAACACTTCCCATGCATACAGGCACAGCTACTGGGCATGCAGTTTTCTGTAAATGTGCAGCCTTTGGTAGGCTGATGGGAGGGCAAGCCACACAGAGGCAGAGGCTGCGATACAGAAAAGCAGACATGATGGTTCATACAGACAACGTGAAAGGGTCCAATGAATTTGCTTGGGGCGCACGCAGCTAAAATGATACGTGACAACACCCTGAGTGCATCGGACATTAAACAACGATACAAATGTAACAACAGCACACGAGTGCTTTCTAACAGCACGGAAGCAAAGCAGTGGCGTGCGGGAGTGAAGCAAAAACTTTAGAGGGGTCAAAACCATTCATCTTGAGAAGACGGGGGAGGGAGTGCAAAATGCAATCTGTTAATTATTATATCATATATACAACATTTGAATACATACTAGCTCAAAACATTACAAATCATTGAAAATGACAAATTACCCAATGGATGTTCATTTTCTGGTTAAAAAAAAAGAGGGTGTAACAAAAACAACTATTTTTCACCCAACATGATGTGGACCCAACACGAAAAATACATAGAATTTTAAGTAAGTCATCAACCAGTATTGTTTTCATCTCATTTCAACCAGCGTTGTAAACATTGAAATTAGGGTACAACCTCAACTTAAATACATAGACTTAACCGGTTGTTACATTAATCTAATTTCAACATAATCATCAGAACAATGTATACATTTAAATTTCAATGAAAATTCCACAGAAATGTACAAAATATTTTCATCATACTGTATATTCAATATAGCCAATATTGGGGTGTTTGAGATTATGTTGAATTTTGAATAACATTGAATAGTTAAAAGTAACTCCTCTAACTCAAATAAAATATGTCTAATCAAATATGATATTCTACATACAGTCAACCACCCCAATATACACTGAGTATAGCAAGTTTTAAGTTCCTCGGCATACACATCACAGACAAACTGAATTGGTCCACTCACACAGACAGCATCGAGAAGAAGGCGCAGCAGCGCCTCTTCAACCTCAGGAGGCTGAAGAAATTTGGCTTGTCACCAAAAGCACTCACAAACTTCTACAGATGCACAATCGAGAGCATCCTGGCGGGCTGTATCACCGCCTGGTACGGCAACTGCTCCGCCCACAACTGTAAGGCTCTCCAGAGGGTAGTGAGGTCTGCACAACGCATCACCGGGGACAAACTACCTGCCCTCCAGGACACCTACACCACCCGATGTTACAGGAAGGCCATAAAGATCATCAAGGACAACAACCACCTGAGCCACTGCCTGTTCACCCCGCTATCATCCAGAAGGCGAGGTCAGTACAGGTGCATCAAAGCTGGGACCGAGAGACTGAAAAACAGCTTCTATCTCAAGGCCATCAGACTGTTAAACAGCCACCACTAACATTGAGTGGCTGCTGCCAACACACTGACACTGACACTGACTCAACTCCAGCCATTTTAATAATGGGAATTGATGGGAAATGATGTAAAATATACCACTAGCCACTTTAAACAATGTTACCTTATATAATGTTACATACCCTACATTATTCATCTCATATGCATACGTATATACTGTACTCTACATCATCGACTGCATCCTTATGTAATACATGTATCACTAGCCACTTTAACTATGCCACTTTGTTTACATACTCATCTCATATGTATATACTATACTCGATACCATCTACTGTATCTTGCCTATGCCGCTCTGTACCATCACTCATTCATATATCTTTATGTACATATTCTTTATCCCCTTACACTGTGTATAAGACAGTAGTTTTGGAATTGTTAGTTAGATTACTTGTTGGTTATTACTGCATTGTCAGAACTAGAAGCAAAAGCATTTCGCTACACTCGCATTAACATCTGCTAACCATGTGTATGTGACAAATAAAATTCGATTTGATTTGACATTCGGAAAACCTTTCTAATATTGAGTTCCCCCCTACACATTTGCCCTCAGAACAGCCTAAATTCGTTGGGGCATGGACTCTACAAGGTGTCAAAAGCGTTCCACAGGGATGTTGGCCCATGTTGACTCCAATGCTTCCGACAGTTGTGTTAAGTTGGCTGGATGTCCGTTGGTTGGTGGACCATTTTTGATACACACAGGAAACTTGAGTGTGAAAAACCCAGCAGCGTTGCAGTTCTTGACACTAACCGGTGCACCTGGCACCTACTAGCATACCCCGTTCAAGGGCACTTATATATTTTGTCATGCCCATTCACCCTCTGAATGACACACATACACAATCCATGTCTCAATTGTCTCAAGGCTTAGAAATCCTTCTTTAAATTGTCTCCTCCCCTTCATCTACACTGATAGAAGTGGGTTTAACAAGTGACATCAATAAGGGATCATAGTTTTCACCTGGATTCAACTGGTCAATCTATGTCATCAAAAAAGCAGGTGTTCTTAATGTTTTGTATACTCAGTGTATATTGAATATAGGATGAAAAATAAAATTAAAAAAGTTACGTTTCTATGTGGAATTTTCAACGCAATTTCAATGTATACATAGTTCTGATGATTATGTTGAAATGAGATTGATGTAACAACATGTTAGTCCGGTTAAGTCAATGTTTTTAAGTTGACATTTCAACCTAATTTCAATGTTTACAAAGCTGTTTGAAATGAGATGAAAACAGTGCTGGATGATATGGCTTTTTTTCTAATCCCAATGTATTTTCCACGTTGATTCCACGTCACAATACGTCGACAAATTACGCTGAAACAACGTGTGTGTGCCTTGTGGGTAGGAAACGGGTAGGAAGTGGGTAGGAAATGACGTGACATAACTCAAGCTAGCAGCTGCCGCTGACATAATAACTGGTGGAGTGGAAAAATAATATCGAACCAACATAACACAGACGCTGCCACTCGTACGTCTAGCTATGAATCACACATCCTTTTTCATCAAAAGAAATGAAAGTCGTAAGATAATAATCTTCTTCAGAGGGATTACTTGCCTCACTGATTCTAAACCCACGGGATGCAGCTGTACACTAGGGCTACACATGGCCATCTCAAGTCCAGCTGCCATTGGAAATAGTTATTGTGACATCACAGCATACAGTATAGTGTACAAGATGAAACCCTGATGAGGGAAGCATAGCTGTCAAACTGTTGGTATCTATTACATGTGTTGCTTAGGAGCCATCAGAGTGTGTGGGTGTTATTTTCCTAATGTACCATACCATAACACAGCAATGCTATCTACAGCATGTGGATAAGAGTTGAGATCTTCTTTAGGTTCAACACATTCGAGCTCATATGTTGTTGTGCTCTCCGGGGAATCCTGCTCTTCCAGCTGGTGGAGAGGCCACACTGTGCTGAGTCTCTGGTGTCACACAATGTCCTGTGCCGAACTCAACTGAACCAGAGCTAGCTGACTGCCGAGGGCATCTGTTTTCAAAAGTCTCGGTCACCACTGTTTGGAGTATGTTTGGCAGAGGCCAAACTCAGATGTGAAGATACAGGCACTTTGTGTGGCCGTAGTGGCCTGGTGATGGCTTTGAAGTGATCTCATGTTCGCCTTTTTGCAACGGTCAACACGACATCTGTTCAAATGAAGAACTGCTCACAGCACGTAGTTTGGTTTGTCACAAGGAAGCAGTGCAGGGCACAACTCTACAAGACCCACAATGAATAGATGTTCACATTCAAATGATTCATAGAATGACAAATTCGAGTTGGCCTTTATCAGGGCTGTGTAAGGTGACTAGGTAACAGGAAGTATATTATATAACGTGCCATGTTCAGATTCTAAAAAAAAATCAATTAAAAGGCCCAGTGCAGTCCTTGTATGTGTCCACACTACGGAGGTTGGAATAATACTGTGAAATTGTGAAAATGATGATAATGCCCTTTTAGTGTAAGAGCTGTTTGAAAAGACAGCCTGAAATTTCAACCTGTTTAGGTGGACTGAGTTTTGGCCTGCCTGGTGACATCATCAAGGGGTAAACTATAACATTTGATTTGATTTGAAATGAGTTAATAGACCAATAAGAGAGTTCCAAACCTCTCTGCCAATAACAGATTTCAGTTTCCCCTCCCCACTCAGACCCCTCCCAGACAGTCCTAGCAAAATTCTTGCTTCAGAAATTGCCCTTCGCTAAGAAGCTATTTCAGTTTCTTTTTTAAAAACATTTACTTACCTACTTAATTGTTAGCCAGAATGTTTTAATAAATGTCATTGTTTTATTAGACAGTGATAGTCAGAAATGGAGGCTACATTTGAATTGGATTTAACCAGGCAAGTCAGTTTAGAACAAACTCTTACTTACAATGACGGGGAAACATATAGAGAGGAAGGACTGAGACGGGACTCATACCCACGTCGCCAGTGGCATACGGTCTAGAGGGCTAACCACTAGGGCAGACTCCGGCACAAAAGCATTCCTTTCTGAACGTATAGGTGATGACACAGACTTATCAATGGTTCACATCTAGTCTAACTGGATACCAGAGTTGACCATGAATATACTTCAAATGTTAGGCTACTCCTTTTACAGATGAGTCATGGTTATACATTCTTTGCATTAGATTACTGATAACTAGGTGTTCGGATGCCAACTGCACCCTACCAGCTGTGCTTTGTATCTGGATTGTCCACTAGCTGGAACTGCGGGGAAAAAATGGACTCATCAGAGTACATTACACGGCCAAACAAAACCGTAACGGTGGTAACAGAGTCATGACCAATAAATAGGTGACACAACAAGCAATCCAAACCTAGTACGGTGGGCAAGAGATAGTTATCATAATTATCATCACTCACTCTGACCGCACTGTCTTTAAGTATGAGTCGTTGAATGTCATAAGACCAAAGCTTTGTGTGTGTGTGTGCGTGTGTGTGTGTGTGTTTGTAATTTCTATCAAAGATGAGGTGGTTGCTGAAAATATCAAGATAAAAAGTGCCCCAAACCCAACCAGGAGCAAGAAAATTCAATTTAGCGAGGAACAGCGAGAGGGAGATGGATAAGAGGCGCTAAAACCAGGTCAGGAACACATTCATTACCCAGTCTCTACTGACAAAAACAATGCTCTACTTTACAGAGGCTGGCCTTTTGATCGTGGTCTCATCTGTTTCTTTCTGTTTCATCCGACTCACTGATCAGCTGAAACGTGGGCTCGATAGGGTCGTCAAAAATACGTCTTTCATGTGCATGAGATCCTGTTTCTATTATAAGATCATAGGAAGCAACATGTTTTCTGCTCAACAGACACCCGGGTTTCAGTTCCTATTTCATCGATGTAGTGCAGCTCAGAATGGGCGTTGGAGGCATGACGAGACAGTAGACCATTACAGCCTTGCTAACCATAGGGGTAGTTGAGGTGTCAGGGCAGTTATCACCGTCTAGACTATGTGGTGTGCTCAGTCGTCGACATGCACCTAGCCCCCTAATTAGGATTATGTCGGGATTTTGTCTTGGTAAAGGTCGTAAGAGCAAACATACACATCTCCCATGCAGAGGACACACACACAAACTTAGTTCACCATATGTCGCACTTTGGCTCACCTAGGTTACTACAGTACCTATGAAACACAATGATATATATATATATATATATACAGTGGGGAGAACAAGTATTTGATACACTGCTGGTTTTGCAGGTTTTCCTACTTACAAAGCATGTAGAGGTCTGTAATGTTTATCATAGGTACACTTCAACTGTGAGAGACGGAATCTAAAACAAAAATCCAGAAAATCACATTGTATGATTTTTAAGAAATTAATTAGCATTTTATTGCATGACATAAGTATTTGATACATCAGAAAAGCAGAACTTAATATTTGGTACAGAAACCTTTGTCTGCAATTACAGAGATATATATAATTACAATTACAGAGATATACGTTTCCTGTAGGTCTTGACCAGGTTTGCACACCTAGATTCCATCTCTCACAGTTGAAGTGTACCTATGATAAAAAATTACAGACCTCTACATGCTTTGTAAGTAGGAAAACCTGCAAAATCGGCAGTGTATCAAATACTTGTTCTCCCCACTGTATATTATTATGACTTTTTCTGCCCAATTTCGTGATATCCAAGTGGTAGTTAAGATCCTGTCTCATTGCTGCAACTCTCCAATGGAGTCGTGAGAGGCAAAGGTCGAGAGTCATGCGTCCTCCGAAACACGACCTGCCAAGCCGCACTGCTTCTTAAAACACTGCTTGCTTAAACGGAAGCCGGCCTCACCAATGTGTCGGAGGAAACCCCATCCAACTGACAAACAAAGTCAGCTTGCAGGTGCCCGGTCCGCCACAAGAAGTCGCTAGAGCACGATGAGCCAAGGAAATCACCCCCGGCCAAACCTTCCCCTGACCCAAACGACGCTGGGCCAATTGTGCGCCGGCCCATGGGACTCCTGGTCACGGCCAGTTGTGACACAGCCTGGGATCGAACCCAACAGATTTAATTTGAATGCAGGGAAACTGAAATCTGTCTTACCCAATTTCTACCAGCATGTCACCTTTGCAAGTAGAGGTCGACAAAACTCTAGATCACCTTACTCCACCCCATGGAAACCCTTACAAAGCTCCCTCTTGCCCTCAATTTGGCAAATCTGACCATAACTCTTATCCTCCTGATTCCTGCTCACATGCAAAAACTCAAACAGGAAGTACCATTCAATACGGAAATGGTCCGATGAAGCAGATGCTAAGCTACAGGAGTCACACAGCTGAAGTACAGCGGACTCCACACCTCTGTGAGTTATTTATTTGATCATATCAGATATAACTGTAATGTATTGTTTACAGTTACATCTACAGTCAAATCTACAGTATTTGACCAACCTTAATACGTGACTTGTGATTTAAATATGATGACCCTCAATACGGGGGCCCCTCAGGGGTGCGTGCTTAGTCCCCTCCTGCACCCTATTCATCCACGACTGCGCGGCAGCGCACAACTCCAACACGATCATTAAGTTTGCTGACGTCACAACGGTGGTTGGCCTGATCACCGACGACGATGAGACAGCCTATAGGAAGAAGAACAACAGCCTCTCCATCAAAGTCAGGAAGTCAAAGGAGCTGATCATGGACTACAGGAAACGGAGGGCCGAGCACGCCCCCATTCACATCAACAGGGCTTTAGTGGAGCGGGTTGAGAGCTTTAAGTTCCACGGTGTCCACATCACTAAGGGTCTACCATGGTCCACACAAACCAACACAGTCATGAAGAAGGCACGACAACACCGCTTCCCCCTTAGGAGGCTGAAAAGATTTGTCATGAGACCTCAGATCCTCAAAAAGTTGTACAGCTGCACCATTAAGGGCAATTTGACTGGATGTATCTTCGCTTGGTATGACAACTGCTTGGCATCCGACCACAAGGTGGTACAGAGGGTAGTGTGTATGTCCCAGTACATCAATGGGGCTGAGATTCCTGGCATCCAGGACCTCTATACCAGGTGATGTCAGAGGAAGGCCCTAAAAATGGTCAAAGACCCCAGCCACTCAAGTCATAGATTTTTATCTCTGCTACCACATGGCAAATGGTACCGATGCACCAAGTCTGGAACCAACAGGACCCTGAACAACTTTACCCCGAAGCCATTAGACTGCTAAATAGTTAATTGAATAGTTAACCGAATAACTACCTGGACACCTGCATTGACCCCTTTAGCAGTAACTTCTTTGACTCATCAAATAAGCTCATGCTACTGTTTATTATCTATCCTGTTGATTGTACATATCTACCTCAATTACCTCGTATCCCTGCACATCAACTTGGTACTGGTACCCTGTGTATACAGCCATGTTATCATTACTCATTGAGTATTTACATTTGAAGTTGGAAGTTTACATACCCTTATGTTGGAGTCATTAAAACCCATTTTTCAACCACTCCACACATATCTTGTTAACAAATTATTATTTTGGCAAGTCGGTTAGGACATCTACTTTGTGAATGACACAAGTCATTTTTCAAAAAATTGCTTACAGACAGATTAATTCACTTATAATTCACTGTATCACAATTCCAGTGGGTCAAAAGATGACTGTGCCTTTAAACAGCTTGGAAAATTCCAGAAAATGATATCATGGCTTTAGAAGCTTCTGATCGGCTAATTGACATAATTTGAGTCAATAGGAGGTGTACCTGTGGATGTATTTTAAGTCCTACCTTTAAACTCATTGCCTCTTTGCTTGACATCATGGAAAACTCAAAAGAAATCAGCCAAGACCTCAGAAAAATAATTGTTGATCTCCACAAGTCTGGTTCATCATTGGGAGCAATTTCCAAATGCCTAAAGGTACCACGTTCATCTGTACAAATCAAATCAAATTGTATTTTTCACATACACATGGTTAGCAGATGTTAATGCGAGTGTAGCGAAATGCTTTTGCTTCTAGTTCCGACAATGCAGTAATAACCAACAAGTAATCTAGCTAACAATTCCAAAACTACTACCTTATAGACACAAGTGTAAGGGGATAAGAATATGTACATAAAGATATATGAGTCAGTGATGGTACAGAGCGGCATAGGCAAGATACAGTAGATGGTATTGAGTGCAGTATATACATATGAGATGAGTATGTAAACAAAGTGGCATAGTTAAAGTGCCTAGTGATACATGTATTATATAAAGATGCAGTAGATGATATAGAGTACAGTATATACAGTGCCTTGCGAAAGTATTCGGCCCCCTTGAACTTTGCAACCTTTTGCCACATTTCAGGCTTCAAACATAAATATATAAAACTGTATTTTTTTGTGAAGAATCAACAACAAGTGGGACACAATCATGAAGTGGAACGACATTTATTGGATATTTCAAACTTTTCTAACAAATCAAAAACTGAAAAATTGGGCGTGCAAAATTATTCAGCCACCTTTTGCTGCGATTACAGCTGTAAGTCGCTTGGGGTATGTCTCTATCAGTTTTGCACATCGAGAGACTGAAATGTTTTCCCATTCCTCCTTGCAAAACAGCTCAAGCTCAGTGAGGTTGGATGGAGAGCATTTGTGAACAGCAGTGTTCAGTTCTTTCCACAGATTCTCGATTGGATTCAGGTCTGGACTTTGACTTGGCCATTCTAACACCTGGATATGTTTATTTTTGAACCATTCCATTGTAGATTTTGCTTTATGTTTTGGATCATTGTCTTGTTGGAAGACAAATCTCCGTCCCAGTCTCAGGTCTTTTGCAGACTCCATCAGGTTTTCTTCCAGAATGGTCCTGTATTTGGCTCCATTCATCTTCCCATCAATTTTAACCATCTTCCTGTCCCTGCTGAAGAAAAGCAGGCCCAAAACATGATGCTGCCACCACCATGTTTGACAGTGGGGATGGTGTGTTCAGGGTGATGAGCTGTGTTGCTTTTACGCCAAACATAACGTTTTGCATTGTTGCCAAAAAGTTCAATTTTGGTTTCATCTGACCAGAGCACCTTCTTCCACATGTTTGGTGTGTCTCCCAGGTGGCTTGTGGCAAACTTTAAACAACACTTTTTATGGATATCTTTAAGAAATGGCTTTCTTCTTGCCACTCTTCCATAAAGGCCAGATTTGTGCAATATACGACTGATTGTTGTCCTATGGACAGAGTCTCCCACCTCAGCTGTAGATCTCTGCAGTTCATTCAGAGTGATCATAGGCCTCTTGGCTGCATCTCTGATCAGTCTTCTCCTTGTATGAGCTGAAAGTTTAGAGGGACGGCCAGGTCTTGGTAGATTTGCAGTGGTCTGATACTCCTTTCATTTCAATATTATCGCTTGCACAGTGCTCCTTGGGATGTTTAAAGCTTGGGAAAATCATTTTGTATCCAAATCCAGCTTTAAACTTCTTCACAACAGTATCTCGGACCTGCCTGGTGTGTTCCTTGTTGTTCATGATGCTCTCTGCGCTTTTAACGGACCTCTGAGACTATCACAGTGCAGGTGCATTTATACGGAGACTTGATTACACACAGGTGGATTGTATTTATCATCATTAGTCATTTAGGTCAACATTGGATCATTCAGAGATCCTCACTGAACTTCTGGAGAGAGTTTGCTGCACTGAAAGTAAAGGGGCTGAATAATTTTGCACGCCCAATTTTTCAGTTTTTGATTTGTTAAAAAAGTTTGAAATATCCAATAAATGTCGTTCCACTTCAGGATTGTGTCCCACTTGTTGTTGACTCTTCACAAAAAAATACAGATTTATATCTTTATGTTTGAAGCCTGAAATGTGGCAAAAGGTCGCAAAGTTCAAGGGGGCCGAATACTTTCGCAAGGCACTGTACATATACATATGAGATGAATAATGTAGGGTATGTAAACATTATATTAGGTAGCATTGTTTAAAGTGGCTAGTGATATATTTTACATAATTTCCCATCAATTACCATTATTAAAGTGGCTGGAGTTGAGTCAGTGTGTTGGCAGCAGCCACTCAATGTTAGTGGTGGCTGTTTAACAGTCTGATGGCCTTGAGATAGGAGCTGTTTTTCAGTCTCTCGGTCCCAGCTTTGATGCACCTGTACTGACCTCACCTTCTGGATGATAGCGGGGTGAACAGGCAGTGGGCTCGGGTGGTTGTTGTCCTTGATGATCTTTATGGCCTTCCTGTGACATCGGGTGGTGTAGGTGTCCTGGAGGGCAGGTAGTTTGCACCCGGTGATGCATTGTGCAGACCTCACTACCCTCTGGAGAGCCTTACGGTTGTGGGCGGAGCAGTTGCCGTACCAGGCGGTGATACAGCCTGACAGGATGCTTTCGATTGTGCATCTGTAGAAGTTTGTGAGTGCTTTTGGTGACAAGCCAAATTTCTTCAGCCTCCTGAGGTTGAAGAGGCGCTGCTGCGCCTTCTTCACGATGCTGTCTGTGTGGGTGGACCAATTCAGTTTGTCTGTGATGTGTACGCCGAGGAACTTAAAACTTACTACCCTCTCCACTACTGTTCCATCAATGTGGAAAGGGGGGTGTTCCCTCTGCTGTTTCCTGAAGTCCACAATCATCTCCTTAGTTTTGTTGACGTTGAGTGTGAGGTTATTTTCCTGACACCACACTCCGAGGGCCCTCACCTCCTCCCTGTAGGCCTTCTCGTCGTTGTTGGTAATCAAGCCTACCACTGTTGTGTCGTCCGCAAACTTGATGATTGAGTTGGAGGCGTGCGTGGCCATGCAGTCGTGGGTGAACAGGGAGTACAGGAGAGGGCTCAGAACGCACCCTTGTGGGGCCCCAGTGTTGAGGATCAGCGGGGTGGAAATGTTGTTGCCTACCCTCACCACCTGGGGGCGGCCCGTCAGGAAGTCCAGTACCCAGTTGCACAGGGCGGGGTTGAGACCCAGGGTCTCGAGCTTGATGACGAGCTTGGAGGGCTCTATGGTGTTAAATGCCGAGCTGTAGTCGATGAACAGCATTCCCACATAGGTATTCCTCTTGTCCAGATGGGTTAGGGCAGTGTGCAGTGTGGTTGAGATTGCATCGTCTGTGGACCTATTTGGGCGGTAAGCAAATTGGAGTGGGTCTAGGGTGTCAGGTAGGGTGGAGGAGAATATGGTCCTTGACTAGTCTCTCAAAGCACTTCATGATGACAGAAGTGAGTGCTCAGTTACCTTAGCTTTCTTGGGAACAGGAACAATGGTGGCCTTCTTGAAGCATGTGGGAACAACAGACTTGGATAGGGATTGATTGAATATGTCCGTAAACACACCAGCCAGCTGGTCTGCGCATGCTCTGAGGGCGCGGCTGGGGATGCCGTCTGGGCCTGCAGCCTTGCGAGGGTTGACACGTTTAAATGTTTTCCTCACGTCAGCTGCAGTGAAGGAGTGTCTGCATGTTTTAGTTGTTTGATTGCCTTGCGGAGGGAATAGGGAATAGTTACACTGTTTGTATTCGGTCATGTTTCCGGTCACCTTGCCCTGATTAAAAGCAGTGGTTTGGGCTTTCAGTTTCATGCGAATGCTGCCATCAATCCACGGTTTCTGGTTTGGGAATGTTTTAATCGTTGCTATGGGAATGACATCTTCAACGCACGTTCTAATGAACTCGCTCACCGAATCAGTGTATTCGTCAATGTTGTTGTCTGACGCAATATGAAACATATCCCAGTCCACGCAATAGTACGCAAGTATAAACACCATGGGACCAGGCAGCCGTCATACCGCTCAGGAAGGAGACGCGTTCTGTCTCCTAGAGATGAACGTACTTTGGTGTGAAAAGTGCAATTCAATCCCAGAACAAAAGCAAAGGACGTTGTGAAGATGCTGGAGGAAACAGGTACAAAAGTATCTATATTCACAGTAAAACGAGTCCTATATCGACATAACCTGAAAGGCTGCTCAGCCAGGAAGAAGACACTGCTCGAAAACCGCCATAAAAAGCCAGACTATGGTTTGCAACTGCACATGGGGACAAAGATCATACTTTTTGGAGAAATGTCCTCTGGTCTGATGAAGCAAAAATATAATTGTTTGGCCATAATGACAATCGCTATGTTTGGAGGAAAAAGGGGGAGGCTTGCAAGCCGAAAAACACCATCCCAACCATGATGCACAGGGTTGGCAGCATCATGTTGTGGAAGTGCTTTGCTGCAGGAGGGACTGGTGCGCTTCACAAAATAGATGGCCTCATGAGGAAGGAAAATTCTGTGGATATATTGCAGAAACATCTCAAGACATCAGCAAAGTCAAGGTATTGGAGTGGCCATCACAAAGCCCTGATCTTAATCCTATAGAAATTTGTGGGCAGAACTGAAAAAGCGTGTGCGAGCAAGGAGGCCTACAAACCTGACTCAGTTACACCAGCTCTGTCAGAAAGAATTAGCCAAAATTCACCCAACTTATTGTGGGAAGCCCCTGGAAGGCTACCCGAAACGTTCTATCATTTCTCTACTATCTCGAACGCTGACCTGTGTTTGGATGGTGACCATCTGTTCTTTCATACCATGACAAAGTCTGTCAATTTAAAGTGACCGACACATTGTTAAATAAAGGTTTAATAGGAGGTCAGCTACCCATTCATCCCATTCCACAGACATTATGATCTGAAATACTGTACTGTCCATGAGATGAAGGGCAAGTTCAGCTGCCATCCCCCTTGGCCCCCATGTTTGCAGTGCAAACCATTGCAGCACAGTGTCCTTAGCTCCCTGCATCACCCCTGTGACTTAATACAGCCTGTAACTGATGAGGGGGAGCCCAGCCCGTGTGCGGTGTCGGCTGCAGCAACCTTCACTTGGCCCTAAGCAGAGAGCAGGTATTTAATCCTGGCCTAGCAGGCTGCTCATTTCACGCTCGGCTAGAGAGCCAACGTCGGGTCTCTATAAAGCCCTGGGCAGGCTTCCTGCAGGGAGAATTAATGACTTCAATAAAAATGCCGCATTTTCCATTCAAATTCCCACCGGAGGGTTTTATTGGCTGAGCCTTAATTTGGTCCAATCAGCTTGTTGTGCCGGAAATGAATTATTGCGTGTTGGACTGTGGCCACACTCTGAGCCGCAGACCCTTTGAGGTTCTTACAAGACAACTGACATATCACCCTTTCCTCTCTCTCTCTCTCTCTCTCTCTCTCTCTCTCTCTCTCTCTCTGAGGTAGGATGAAGAAGAATCTGTGGGATTTTTGTAAACGCCAGCACATTATGAGTTTGAGTAATCACAGCTGAAAGCTGCTTTTGTTTGAGTCTGAATTCAGGCTTTGAAATCCTCCCTGAGCCAAAGCCCCACTAGTAACTGTTATCAGCCTGCTGGTTGACAGGCTTGAAATGGCAGCAGACCCAGAATACACAGTGGAAGAATGCCACTGACACTTCCTAGACAAATAAAACGGCTGCCTGCAAGAGGAAATACATGGTGGTACTACAAGGCGAATGCCAGAGTGCAAATAGATCACTTCAATGAAGAGAGGTCTGGCTCTGGGGGTCTGGGTGCCGCCGGGGATTTGTCAGTCCCTGTGTACCTTCCTGTTCTGTCAAACTTAGTTTAGTTTAGTTATTAGCACTATCCTGGGGGAAACAAGCAGCATGTCATGAGGTCATAAAAGGTCAAACCAAACTAAATGATTGCAGATCAAAGCTCTAATTCATACTGTTTGTGTAAAGTCCTTTCTCATAATGCTGGTGACCAGGGCCAGGCATTCAGGCGGCTGGATAGAGAATGAAACCTAATGAGACATGACCGTAATACACAGACTATGGTGCTGTTGTGGGTTGATGAGCACGGTGCTCCCTAGTTCATGTGTGTGTGTTGTCTGCGTGTGCATTAGTAACCCGCTGTGAGATCCCCATGGGAGCTCTTAACCAGAATGAGCTTTATATTGCCAAAAAGGAAGTGCGGGACGGGTGCCCAAATTAACCAAATATTACTAAGTCCCCAACAAATAATATTAAGTCCCCAACAAGCTTTCCTCTGTCCTCACAGTGAGAAAATAGGGGTGAGAAAGGACACATTTTGTTTACTGTTTAAAAAGGTGGAAAGAGGCCTAGCCGACCATTAAAGGTTTATGTGAAGTGCCAGAGAATCTGAGGCAGTACTAACTCAAGTTGGCATGTTTTGCTATGTGTGTTTTTCCCATCTTTTGTTTAAAACACCACTCAAAGTCAGGAAATCCTCCAGTTTACAAGCAGCGTGAA
This sequence comes from Oncorhynchus keta, assembly GCF_023373465.1. NCBI lineage: Eukaryota > Metazoa > Chordata > Actinopteri > Salmoniformes > Salmonidae > Oncorhynchus > Oncorhynchus keta. The sequence goes on along the minus strand of NC_068421.1, from coordinate 40,968,818 downwards.
TATGAAAGAAAAACAACCTCTTGACAGGAAGGATAGTTCGCAGCCCCTTTAGAAATGGTCCCTCAATTCGATTTTTTTCGATAGATTAGATATTTTCCACCATCATTCTTCACCCAAACGAAACCAACCCTTTTGCTATGCCAATCCATTGCCCCTCACATTCACAATATAAATCATGTTTTTTTCACAACAGCACTCATGGACAAAGTACCCTGGATCTATGACTGCACTTTCCAAACCACGGAAGAAGAAATCTTCCTCCTCTAACCCCGAGGCTTTCTTCCCATATGATATTTCATCCACATGCACTTACATTTTCAGAGTGCTGTGTAATCGATGGCCTGCAGATTAGGCAAAGTGCTGGTAGCAGGTGCACACAGAGTGCAGGACGACTCGGAGGCTTGTATTCCCTCTCTGATGTCTTTATGAAAGTGCTGCCAACCTGACGCCATCTCGAAATGCTTGTTGTCTATGAAGTCATCATCCGTGTTTCTGTAAACACACTGTATTCTGTCACAGCGTTCCTCTCTTGTGAAGCTGCTTCTTTGTTCTAGCGGGTCATTGGAGACACGTGTTTAAATCTTTACACAAAGGTGTACAGAGACACGGTCAAAGAGGTTTTGAAATATCTGTTAGTATTGTTTCTTACATGGTAATCCCGTTTACATAACACATCTGAGACACTGAGACAGACTGTACAGTTCAATCAATCCCAACTAGGGATGCAAATTTCGGTCAACTAGCCAACCCTCATTAACCGGTCAACAAATGGTAAACATCTTTCCAAACAGTAAAATGATGTGACCAACAGAAAATACTATGCATGCTTTCAGTCCCACAGGGAAGGGGTGGTATGGGGAGGGTTTTCTCTGGGTCGCCAGGAGGAGGGAGGGAGTGAGGATTTAAAAACATCCACCGTTGACAAGCAACCTTGGATGTTTATGGGAGTAGGGGGGGGGCAGATAGAGATATGGGGGAGTGGGGAATGACAACCAACCTGTTGCTAGGCAGGGTGGGAAGGGGGGTAGCAAGTAATTTTCAAACATTTACCAAAATGCAATTCACAGGAAAACACTGTTCTAAACAGTGAACCTAATGTGAGCGATTCCATTTGTGACAGAGATGAAAATCTCAGTTTGAAACTTACAAAGATGGGGATTCTAATAGCAAAAACTAACATGGCTAGGATTGTGCCTTTGGCTTCTGGACAACTAAAGAAAGTTGATATGAAAACCAATAGAACAGTAGAGAAACTATGGTTAATTGGATTTTCACTAGGCTACTTTGAAGCAAGGTAAGAAATGCCTCATTATTTGAAGTAAAGTAAAACGTTCAGGTTTCAAACAATTATACTGCGTCAGGCTCATGTTGCAAAGTGGTGGGTGACACGCTGATAGCCGCCTACTGTTGACTATAGCCTATGAAGTCGAATGACAAATGGGATGCGTGCTTAAATTACAAGCAACTCTATTAAATCGTGGCCATCAAAACAGTTTTTAACACGCAATTGCATTTAGAATAGTTATTTGTTGCGCAATGCACAATGACTGGGCTTATAAAAACACGTGTCACTCCAATACCGGCGGACAGGTAAAAGGCTATTCTTCTCCTCAAACTAGGCTCTGTAGAGTATGTATGCTGTATGTATGCTGTGTGCGTGTGATAAATAAGATACATGACGACTAACTAAAATACCATTTAGTGGCCAATTTAACGGCACTAAATCATGCAAATGCACCTATAAACCGATATGCATGAGCGGTCAAGCGTATTTTTGGGCCGATTAACGGTTAACCGTTAACATCCCTAATCCCAATGTTAATAGAGTCAGTTCAGCATGAATTACTTTTCTGAACAGAGCGAGCTGAAATGGAATTGACTCCTACCGAGGTACTAAACCTGGGATGTCAGAAACAGCAGCAAAGGTCATTCTGAAAACCAGAATGAAACATTTGAAATTCTATAATATGAAAGATCGGACTTAAAAATGTAAATAAGGCATGGTATTGGTCACAGCTGTCATAAAGCAAAAATGAAAAAAAAAAAGCAGATTGGCATAAGGAGGCTAGTCCTTTAATATTTGAATATACAAATATTTTCTTTGTTGCTTTACCAAAAGAACACAAACAAGCATGGGAGATATTTTGTTTGCAATGTAAATTCCAGTTAGCTTTATGAGGGATAGGGATATGCCTAAACAATTTCCCTCTAAGCATTTGGAGCTTTTACAGTAGCATATGTGACTCACCACCTGGATTCGGTCTTATGTAGCAACTTTGTGGTTTTTTTTTACATTGGATAAAAGTAGAGACTCAGCACTACAAAATAGTATATCATACACTATATTTTTTGAGGAACAATGGGAAAGCAATTCTGCTTTGAAAGTTGATAGACTTGTAAACTCACTTTTGAAAAAATGGCCTTTGAATGTTTTGGTATCTAGTGAAGAGCTCTTCTTTGTCTACACCCATTCAGCATCGTTCACACCCTCTTAAGCTTTAGCCCCGCCCATCTCATTCACCGTTCAGAGTGCACGCTTGACGCTCTGGCCTTCCGCAAGAGACCTGAAAACATGTCAAAAGCCTTTTCATGGCATATTCTCAGTGGAACGTCTACCTCAGTGGCCTGCACAACAAATTAGAGACTACAGTCCAATGACAACACCTAAGCAGGCAATCCAGCTCTGCCTGGAAAACAATATTCAATTAGACCAAGCTGTGGTTGGGCCGGCTGAGGCTCCCCGCTCGTTATTTGGTGATAACCACTTCACTTGTCAGGCTATTAAAGGTGCACTGTGCAGAAATCATTCCGTAATTTCCTGGTTTCTAAAATTCGAATAGTTCACCTAATATCAGTTTATGTGACAAAACAAGAAAGTATAGGGTAGAGAAGCAGGGCGACAGGGTAGCCTAGTGGTTAGAGCATTGGACTAGTAAACGAAGGTTGAAAGTTCAAATCCCCGAGCTGACAAGTTCCAAATCTGTCGTTCTGCCCCTGAACAGGCAGTTAACCCACTGGTCCTAGCCAGTCATTGAAAATAAGAATTTGTTCTTAACTGACTTGCCTAGTTAAATAAAGGTAATAAAAATAATAATTGTACCATCTAACCCGCTGTGAAATATATTTTCCATAACTACAAATATTGTATTTTCAGCTGTTTGAAGCTGGTGTACAAAAGTAAAAGTCGCAAAAATGAAAGCATAGAAATAGCACACATAGAACAGCTCTACCACTTCTTAGACGTACTGTCCATGACAATGACAGATCTATTACATATATTTCTATGTGAATATGTTCAGGTCACCCAAAAAGTGACATATTGCAGCTTTAAGTGTCCATGCTTATCACACGTCCCCCTTGTGAGACTGTGAGCAATCAAGTGGCTCTAGCTTGGCTGGATTAAACATGTGAGCGCTTCCCCCTTCAGTGACCTTGGATACTGAGGACCCAGCCCCAGAGAGAAAGGCCTGCAAGCAGGCAGGCAGAGGCAGGAGGACTAGCTACTGAATGAACCCTCATAAGTGGTTGACCTGGAAGAGATCAACCACCAGTCATTGTGTGTGGACATGATTTAATATGATGCCATGAAAACACAATCAATGAGGCGGTAAAACCCTCCCTAGCTCCATTTCAGTGGGTACAGTGCACTACAGTAGGTACAGTGCCAGCATACAACCCAATACAAAGTGAGTGCATAAGGAGAGTACTGTACTATAACCCATCAAGTTAAAGGGACAGCATTTTTAGATATTTAGATATTTGTTTCCAGTCTATGGACAAGAAGTGACTGTAACATTGATCCCACAATGCTCATGCTGCTCATTGTTCGCAGTGGCTAGTGTAGCTAAACCAAAGTGTGGTTTGCAGACATTCGTTGTCCATACACCACTTTCAAGGTAAGGAAACTAATGGGATTTGAAAGGACGTACACGATTAAACATATGGGGTATTGGGGAGAGTATCAGTGGCGTGTATTCTTGGTTGCCAAGGGAAGTCAGGCTTCCCCCAAAAAATGTACCAATAACTTGTTTAATTAAATAATTTAGAGTTCGTCTCTCTGTGTTTCATAATTGTCCTTCAATTTGCAAGAGGCTGAATGTATCTCACAGGGGAAAGCATCTGAGCGAGCAAAACAGCGCCCCCCTGTCTCTGTAGCCCATCTATCTGATGCTGTCTGGTCAAAAATAGTATAATATTGTTGCCGCCCGTAGCACTGAATGCAAGGGAAGCCAGCAAGCATTTGGCCTCCCTTGATTAGAAATTGATACAATAATAGCCAATCAGCGCTGAGCTAAACTGAGTGAGCTCAACTGTGAATGGTCCTGTTGCATCAATTAACAGTGCCACGGGTAGCCAGTTTGGATTTTTAGTTTTACACCAATCACATCACATCAAAAGTCAAATGTTATTGACAGAAAAAAACTTTAGTTGTGGCATCTCGATATGTTGTTGTCTTCCAGTGGGCACATACACATCTAGCAAACCAATGTTGTGAGTTTGAATCTCATAACGGACAAATTTAGCATTGTAGCGAATTAGCAACTTTTCAACAACTTACTACTTTTAGCTACATATAATACGAATTGTAATTCGTAACATATCATACGAAATGGGTGATGGACATCCACAAATGAATACATACAATACGAAATGTAACATATCATACAAAACAATACGAAATGCTCTGAGACCAGGTTGCAGCCAGCGTCGGGTAACTAACTGTATGCTTTGTGGACTCCACCAGACAGATGTTGCTCTCTGGTTTTGTGATGAAACAAAGGTGTGGCTTATGAACTAACAGGTTCTCGAGCAAAGAACGCACATATCACAACACGTAGGGTGTAATATGGCTTTTTTATGGCTTGGCTTCCCCACTGATTTTACCCACGCATCGCTACTGGAGAGTATATACCTGTAAAGGCCTAGAATGTTTGAATAAATGGCTTATAAAAGCACTGGAAGTGAGCAGCAGCAGTTAATTGCAGCGGTTTGGTAAGACGACACCGTCTAAAAGCCAGGGTAAATAATTCCAGAGCTTTTAGCAAACCACACTGTGAGTCTTGAAGGTCAGTAGCTCAACCCGTTAAAGGGTAATCGTTTCTCCTTGTTCAGAAATGGGCATTAGTTGAATACAATACAGAGTTTTTAATCGGTGAGATTCTGCTGTAAATACTACAACCATCAATGCAGCCAATGAGCATTTTGAAGGAGGAACAGACGTTACATTGTGCTGAATGTTTACAGAAAAGACCCCCAATGTGCATTGGATTTGACTCCATTAATACATTAATAATGGAATATTTTTCGGTATAGCAGGAGAGCAATTCACTTAAGGACGTGCTATCAATTAACTGCTTTTGCTACTGTTAAATATGTGGGAGCGGTAGAGATAGTAAAACCTTCAAATAAAGTTACTATAAATGCTGCCAATATAGTAGTTTCCTTTTCACGTTTCACTAGACCCATCAACAATTGTAAATGTTATCTTGTCAGGAATTCACACTATTACGTTACTTTCGATAGGTCTACCCAAACTAGATATAGATAGATAGAAAAATAAAAAGGCAATGATAAATGTAATGATGGTACAAAACATACGCCTAAAATAAATGCCCATCCTCAAGCAGGTGATAACAGGAGCGCGCACTTCTAAAGTCTAAATTGGCATTTATAGTTTACATTAAATACACGGTGGAACACTTACATTCAGGTAGGTTCGGTGTCAATTTACCTCCACGACATTGTCTATAGTACAACTGATTCGCTGAGGAAACTGTGTAATCCTCACTCCGTATATTCCTCCGAGAGAGAGTCCGGAGCTGTGTCGAATTCTTCTTTGCTCACCTTGTAGATGGCGCCACTGGTACACTGCACTCGCGGTACGCGTCTGCAATCTGCACATTGTAGTCTATCTGGCAGAATGCTTCATATTTGCCATCAGTTGTTTATCGGACATTGCATTTCTTTAACTTCTGTGGAAAACCCCCAAAAGTAATTGAGAGGGGAAATAGAGAGTAGGAGCGAGAGAGCGCGAGAACGAGTGCGTGCTTATATGAGAGAGCGTGCCTGCGTGTGTGAGACAGAGAAAGATAGATAGAGAGATTCAATTGCTGCCATGAACAGGACATCAATTATTGTAAAGTAATGGTCAACGCCAAAACAGGGATCCAGATTGAAATGAAACCTGTTGAAATAATGGCCCGTCTTTCTGTACATCACACTAAAAGGCCTCCATCCTAGCAACAACAAAGTCATTACAGTCCATTGAAAGAGCCATTTTCCTCATTTTATGGTGCATAGCTCCATTTCAGGGAAATTCATCATGGGGGGAGGGGAGAGTAGGTTTACAGGATGACTAACATTTTTGTTAACCTTTCATCCGCTGATAAAGTATATTCCAGGGGCGCAATTTTCACTGGGGACGGGGGTCATGTCCCTCCCACATTCTGAAATGGCATTTTAGTCACCCACAGTGTTATCATTGCAATGTGATACAAAAAGCGGCAACAGTCTGCTTTAAGACCATGCGGATGCCTCCGAGCTGTCTGGTAGGCTGTTTGGAGTGTGTCCGCTGACTGGATATAGGATGGTCTGACACCACAGAGCGGGCTGACATGCTGTATGAAGGAAAAGCTTCTGGAAGGCTGGCTGGACCAGCATGGGAGAGTTGAGCATAGTTCAGTGTGTTTGTGTTGCGCTCTTTCACGAGTTGTAAAAGAAAGCAGAGCAGAGACTGGCTATTATTTAGTTTAATGATGTAGCTGGCAAGGTAACTTCTGTTGAACTTAACAGAAACAAGCGCAACGAGTGTTTATTCGCAGTGCTAAACTAGTATTGTAACTGACATGTAATGTTAGCTAATGTTTCATCCCCTCTCGACTGAAATGAATGAATAAGCTACGCTAGCTAGTAGCTACCACAGCCAGGTCAGCTCTAGCCTCTAATTATCTGTCAGATAGTAATAATGGCCGCCTCATATCACTATCTAAGAGCTGTTGTTTGTACGGAAATGTTTTCTAGCCTTTTTTGTTCCGTTTCAGAAGTGAATTAACTTGGCTAGCTTTCGCCAGTTGATGTAGCATTAGAGAGAGCTGGCCAAAAATGGGCTAAAATTAGCTATTATTTTTCTCTCAATCACACTAAACCTGAATCAAATGATGAAACCACCGGCCAAATGATTGAAGATTGATATTCTGATGATTTTACAGTGCAGTGTTAGTTTAATTAGTCAGTATGGCAATGTAACGTTATTGATCTGTCAGTTTCCCTAGCTAATTCCCTACTTTTCACACGGTAATAAACAGCTCTAACATTACTGCTCCCGCTGGCTGTCTGTCCAACTCCTACCTGCTACTGCAAGAACTGGTCCCAAACCCAACCACAGTCCCACAATGTTATTTTAGGCGTATGTGACGCAGCTCACTTGCCGGCCATAGTTCCAGCAATTTTGCGCCCCATAGGCAATATCAAACGCTCAAAAATAACTTTGGAAATAGATTCAATTACCAGAGATTTTCACATGGCCTTTATATTGCTATTATTGGGCTATGTCAGCCAATATGATAGATGTAGTTTGAAGAGAGCAGAGTTGGAGAGACTTGCACTCTCTCTTGAGCTATTTTTATAGCCTACCTGTTAGGAGTGGGAAGATTTTCAGATGGAGAAATATGAGTGATCAATATTCTGTCATATTTCTAGGCAATATAGTAAACTATAGCCTAATCATAGACCTATAGGAAGTACATTTCCTTGGAAAGATAACTGCCCGTGCCTCCGTCCATGTATAGGCTATAGCCTACTCTATTTAATTGAGACCACAAGCGCACGTGATCTCACAGGTATGACTACTGAACTGGAAGCATGAAGAATGATGACAGCAACACTTGCTACGTTTTGCATGGGCCTATTGGATACAGCCTACCTTTAAGAGGAGGACGATTTGCACGCAGAGACAAATAAAATGGGTAATCAATTTTAATCAAAAATGAAAAGGCACAGTGGTCGCTCACCATAGTAGCCTAACCTATGTGCGCGTTGTGCCTTTTCAATGATGATGATTTCAATGATGATGATACATTTTTTGATTGCACTTTGACTCACATTGGTGAGTTCCCTCCACTTCTTTCCATTATCCATATTTATTTACAGACACTGTAGTAAACTACAGTCTAATCATAATATTTTTCATTATTATATATTTTTTTATTGAATATTTAAAACATACAATATACTTGCAGTGAAGCCGCTTAACAACTACATCACATTAGTCATCTAACAGCCTTCCATCCAGAGAGACACACAAAAGCAACCCGGGTCAACACCCTGCTCAAGAAGCAACCAGGATCAACGCCCTGCTCAAGAAGCAACCAGAGTCCAAGCCCTGCTCAAAGGCACGTTGACAGATCTCCCACAAGGTCAAAAATGGGGACCCGGCCCAAGCTCCCAACCGCCAGGCCAGTAGCCCTCCAAGATCCCCCCCACAGTTCCCCAAGAGCTGCCCCTCAACCATCCAAACCCTCACCCACAGACCCTCCCCCTGAGAAAAAAATGATAAATAAAATAATTCCATCCCCCCAATGCACCAACAAAATGTGCAAAAGAGAAAAAAGATAAAGGAAAACTGAAAACAACATTGCAAAATACATCAAGGTCAACCTAAATCATAACAGCAAGGCAAACTGAATATGTTTGAATGCATGTGTAACAGTATAGACTTTACGTCTGTCCCCTCGCCCCGACCTGGGCACGAACCAGGGACGCTCTGCACACATCAACAGTCACCCTCGAAGCATCGTTACCCATCGCTCCACAAAAGCCACAGCCCTTACAGAGCAAGGGGAACCACTACTTCAAGGGCTCAAAGCGGGTGAAGACACCGATTGAAACGCTACCAGCGCGCACCACCGCTAACTAGCTAGCCATTTCACATCTGTTACACATGTATGGCACTATTGGTCACCTACAAACAAGCAAGATGTCTGGCTCTCACAGACCTGTAACTTCTTCTTTAATTAAGAGGCTCCTCTGTCCTCCACTCGTCACCTGTATTAATGGCACCTGTTTGAACTTGTTATCAGTATAAAAGACACCTGTCCACAACAGTCACACTCCAAACTCCACTATGGCCAAGACCAAAGAGCTGTCAAAGGACACCAGAAGCAAAATTGTAGACCTGCACCAGGCTGGGAAGACTGAATCTGCAATAGGTAAGCAGCTTGATTTGAAGAAATCAACTGTGGGAGGAAATGGAAGACATACAAGACCATTGATAATCTCCCTCGATCTGGGGCTCCACGCAAGATCTCACCCCGTGGGGTCAAAATGATCACAAGAACGGTGAGCAAAAATCCCAGAACCACACGGGGGGACCTGGTGAATGACCTGCAGAGAGCTGGGACCAAAGTAACAAAGCCTACCATCAGTAACACACTACGTCACCAGGGACCCAAATCCTGCAGTGCCAGATGTGTCCCCCTGCTTAAGCCAGTACATGTCCAGGCCCGTCTGAAGTTTGCTAGAGAGCATTTGGATGATCCATTTTGTCTGTCATAGTTGAAGTGTACCTATGATGAAAATTACAGGCCTCTCTCATCTTTTTAAGTGGGAGAACTTGCACAATTGGTGGCTGACTAAATACTTTTTTGCCCCACTGTATCTTTCAGCTATGCTGTGATGTTTAACATACAATTTCAATCTCTTATCAAATAGAATCCACAGATTGCGAGTTGAAGATAAATACTTTTACTAAGACTATTAGTATATAAGTAATTGACTGACCCGGTCTCTCTAATCATATTTAAGTTAATTTCATGTTCAAGTTAACTGCCACTTGATTCTCCGTCCATGTAGGCACCCACACTAGAGACCACACATACAGTACTAGGCACACTTGAACTCTCACGCCCAGCTAGGAGAGGTAGCCTACTAAAGTTGAAGCAGTGAATTCTGAGTGTGAGAATAATGCGAAAAATATCTACTTTTAATACAATAGGTAGGCTAACGCATACAAAACAGAAAGAGGACCATTTCCAAATGGGACAACAAAAATAATTTAATCCCAAAGTCGTCTGTCTGATTGCCCGATCTCTGTCAAGACCTGCAGGCATCCCGCGGAAATGGAGCCCTCTAGTGCAGTCAGTACACAACATCTGATCCTGTCTTCGCAGGATCAGATGTTGACAGTGGTCCCCGCAGGGTCAGAAAACCAGGGAAGACCAGTCCACAGAGCTCAGGTGAATTTTGCAGTATGCCTGTATTAACAATATCAGTGAATGATACAAAGTTCCATCTTGAATTGATGGGTAGACCTACAGTAGCTACAAATTGTATTCGTCACACAAATTGTATTAGTCACATTGTGTATCTTGGTGGCTTGGTTTGCTTTGGCACCTTTCAACACCCTGCATTATCACATTCATGCATGCAAAACACTCACTTACACTACTGATTACACACACCATTGTACATGTTGGTAAAGTTATTAAAGTGACAATGCATAGATGATAACAGAGAGTAGCAGTGTAAGGAGGGGGTGAGGGGGGGGACTTCAAATAGTCTGGGTAGTCATTTGACTAGATGTTCGGGAGTCTAATGACTTGGGGATAGAAGCTGTTTCGAGGCCTCTTGGACCTGGACTTGGCGCTCCGGTACCTATGACTAGGGTGGCTGGAGTCTTTGACAATGTTTCGGGCCTTCCTCTGACACCGCCTGATATAGAGGTGCTGGATGGTGCTGGATGGAAGCTTGGCCCCAGTGATTTACTGGGCTGTTCGCACCACCCTCTATAGTGCCTTGCGGTCGGAGGCTGAGCAGTTGCCATACCAGGCTGTGATGCAACCAGTGCAACACATGCTCTCGATGGTGCAGATGTAGAACCTTTTGAGGATCTGAGGACCCATGACATGATCTTTTCAGTCTCCTGAGGGGGAATAGGTTTTGTTGTGCCCTCTTCATGACTGTCTTTGTGTGCTTGGACCATGTTAGTTTGTTGATGTGGACACAAAGGAACTTAAAGCTCTCAACCTGCTCCAATGCAGCCCCGTCGAGGAGAATGGGGGCGTGCTCAGTTTTCCTTTTCCTGTAGTCCACAATTATCTCCTTTGTCTTGATCACGTTGAGGGAGAGGTTGTTTTCCTGGCACCACACGACCAGGTCTCTGACCTCCTCCCTATAGGCTGTCTCGTCATTGTTGGTGATCAGGCCTACCACTGTGTCACTGGCAAATCAAATCAAATCAAATTGTATTTGTCACATACACATGGTTAGCAGATGTTAATGCGAGTGTAGCGAAATTCTTGTGCTTCTAGTTCCGACAATGCAGTGATAACCAACAAGTAATCTAACTAACAATTCCAAAACTACTGTCTTATGTAACAGAACAACTTTAAACCGTCCCCTCGCCCATACCCGGGCGCGAACCAGGGACCTTCTGCACACATCGACAACAGTCACCCTCGAAGCATCGTTACCCATCGCTCCACAAAAGCCGCGGCCCTTGCAGAGCAAGGGGAACTACTACTTCAAGGTCTCAGAGCAAGTGACGTAACCGATTGAAACGCTATTTAGCGCGCACCGCTAACTAAGCTAGCCGTTTCACATCCGTTACACTTATACACAGTATAAGGGGATAAAGAATATGTACATAAGGATATATGAATGAGTGATGGTACAGGGCAGCATACAGTAGATGGTATCGAGTACAGTATATACATATGAGATGAGTATGTAGACAAAGTAAACAAAGTGGCATAGTTAAAGTGGCTAGTGATACATGTATTACATAAGGATGCAGTCGATGATATAGAGTACAGTATATACGTATGCATATGAGATGAATAATGTAGGGTAAGTAACATTATATAAGGTAGCATTGTTTAAAGTGGCTAGTGATATATTTACATCATTTCCCATCAATTCCCATTATTAAAGTGGCTGGAGTTGGGTCAGTGTCAATGACAGTGTGTTGGCAGCAGCCACTCAATGTTAGTGGTGGCTGTTTAACAGTCTGATGGCCTTGAGATAGAAGCTGTTTTTCAGTCTCTCGGTCCCAGCTTTGATGCACCTGTACTGACCTCGCCTTCTGGATGATAGCAGGGTGAACAGGCAGTGGCTCGGGTGGTTGATGTCCGTGATGATCTTTATGGCCTTCCTGTAACATCGGGTGGTGTAGGTATCCTGGAGGGCAGGTAGTTTGCCCCCGGTGATGCGTTGTGCAGACCTCACTACCCTCTGGAGAGCCTTACGGTTGAGGGCGGAGCAGTTGCCGTACCAGGCGGTGATACAGCCCGCCAGGTTGCTCTCGATTGTGCATCTGTAGAAGTTTGTGAGTGCTTTTGGTGACAAGCCGAATTTCTTCAGCCTCCTGAGGTTAAAGAGGTGCTGCTGTGCCTTCTTCACCACACTGTCTGTGTGGGTGGACCAATTCAGTTTGTCTGTGATGTGTATGCCGAGGAACTTAAAACTTACTACCCTCTCCACTACTGTTCCATCGATGTGGATAGGGGGGTGTTCCCTCTGCTGTTTCCTGAAGTCCACAATCATCTCCTTAGTTTTGTTGACGTTGAGTGTGAGGTTATTTTCCTGACACCACACTCCGAGGGCCCTCACCTCCTCCCTGTAGGCCGTCTCGTCGTTGTTGGTAATCAAGCCTACCACTGTTGTGTCGTCCGCAAACTTGATGATTGAGTTGGAGACGTGCGTGGCCACACAGTCGTGGGTGAACAGGGAGTACAGGAGAGGGCTCAGAACACACCCTTGTGGGGCCCCCGTGTTGAGGATCAGTGGGGAGGAGATGTTGTTGCCTACCCTCACCACCTGGGGGCGGCCCGTCAGGAAGTCCAGTACCCAGTTGCACAGGGCGGGGTCGAGTCCCAGGGTCTCGAGCATGATGACGAGCTTGGAGGGTACTATGGTGTTGAATGCCGAGCTGTAGTCGATGAACAGCATTCTCACATAGGTATTCCTCTTGTCCAGGTGGGTTAGGGCAGTGTACAGTGTGGTTGAGATTGCATCGTCTGTGGACCTATTTGGGCGGTAAAGCAAATTGGAGTGGGTCTAGGGTGTCAGGTAGGGTGGAGGTGATATGGTCCTTGACTAGTCTCTCAAAGCACTTCATGATGACGGAAGTGAGTGCTACGGGGCGGTAGTCGTTTAGCTCAGTTACCTTAGCTTTCTTGGGAACAGGAACAATGGTGGCCCTCTTGATGCATGTGGGAACAGCAGACTGGTATAGGGAATGATTGAATATGTCCGTAAACACACCGGCCAGCTGGTCTGCGCATGCTCTGAGGGTGCGGCTGGGGATGCCGTCTGGGCCTGCAGCCTTGCGAGGGTTAACACGTTTAAATGTCTTACTCACCTCGGCTGCAGTGAAGGAGAGACCGCATGTTTTCGTTGCAGGCCGTGTCAGTGGCACTGTATTGTCCTCAAAGCGGGCAAAAAAGTTATTTAGTCTGCCTGGGAGCAAGACATCCTGGTCCGTGACTGGGCTGGGTTTCTTCTTGTAGTCCGTGATTGACTGTAGACCCTGCCACATGCCTCTTGTGTCTGAGCCGTTGAATTGAGATTCTACTTTGTCTCTGTACTGACGCTTAGCTTGTTGAATAGCCTTGCAGTTTGCCAAATTGAATGACAGTGTTGGAGTTGTGCCTGGCCGTGCAGTCCTGAGTGAACAGGTTGTACAGGAGTGGACTGAGCACACAATGAATAGCATTCTCACATAGGTGTTTTGTCTAGGTGGGAAAGGGCATTATGGAGTGCAATGGAGTTTGCATCATCTGTGGATCTGTACAGGACAGCAGTTTAAAGCTACAGTCTGGGATCTGGGAATAATGGTCATTTCTAATATTGAACCATTGATTCTATTCTTGTATAATATTTCTAAATGTACACCAAGGTCATTCTTTATCATGCCTCATTTTAGGAGGATCAGATGGCGACAGGGATCTCAGCAGGGTCAGGTGGCCAGGGAAGGGAAATACATTTTTGCAGGCACAACACTTTATTCTCTCTGTGCAGCAAAACACTGGACAAGCCAGATAATGTTTAAAGGCAGTCTGATACAGTTGATATCCAAACTGTATCAAGGTTTGATAAAAGCTTTTCTCGATGACACAAAACAAAAACATGTCAAACTAAAATGTGAGGTGACCTGGTATAAGCTATGGATGATGATGATGAATGGATACAGATATGTTTGAATGCCCCGTCATGTTCATATCATCTCAGACATAAATTACTGTCGTTTAAGGCCATCCATAGAACGTAATATATGCCAGTGAAACTGATTTACGTGCAGTCATGTCATTCCATATACAACCCCAAAGGGATATATTTGCATATGTTATGCATATGTTCTTTTATCTCAGCATGTCCACAGATTCTCCCTTCTCTCTGTTTTTGTTTGCTTGGAAACGTTGATACTGGAAACTGTTATCTGAGGAAACTGTGTAACCAAGCATTTATAGCGGCTAAGAAGTGCATTTCCATTAATTGGAAGGTTGGTTATCTTCCCACAATGTCAAGTTATGTATCACTAGATTTGATTTATTACAAGTTTAAGGGTATACTGGGCAACTTTCATAAGGTCTGGATTAGAGGTCGACCGCTTAATCGGAATGGCCGATTCTCCCATCTACACAGAGGAATTCTGGAGCTCTGTCAGAGTGACCATTGGGTTCTTGGTCACCTCCCTGACCAAGGGATGTCCCCCAATTGCTCAGCTTTAGGAAGAGTCTTGGTGGTTCCAAACTTCTTCCATTTAAGAATGATGGAGGCCACTCTCTTCTTGGGGACTTTCAATTCTGCAGAAATGTTTGTGTCCTTCCCCAGATCTGTGTCTCGACACAATCCTGTCTCGTAGCTCTACGGACTATTCCTTCGACCTCATGGCTTGGTTTTTCCTCCGACATGTGTTGTCAACTGTGGGACCTTATATAGACAGGTGTGTGCCTTTCTAAATCATGTCTAATCAATTGAATTTACCACAGGTGGACTCCAATCAAGTTGTAGAAACATCTCAAGGATGATCAAAGGAAACAGGATGCGCCTGAGCTCAATTTCGAGTCTCATAGCAAAGGGTCTGAACACTTATGTAAATAAGTTGTTTTTTTAAATGTATTTTTAAATGTATTTTTAACACATTTGCAAACATTTCCAAAAAACATTTTTCACTTCATCATTATGGGGTATTGTGTGTATATTGTTAAGAAAAACTAATATTTTCATCAATATTAGAATAAGGCTGTAGCATAACAAAATGTGGAAATAGTCAAGGTGTCTGAATACTTTCTGAATGCACCGTACCTCAGAGAAGATTTAAGTGCTGTTACCGTCACAGCCAAGATGGGGTTTTGGGCTGGATCCCGGGGCATAGTTGTGAATGAAAACAGTACTTCATATTCATAATATTGAAACATTTATAGGTTCACCTCAACAGTGGGATACTTCAAATAAACTGTTATACCAGCACTCTATGTAATGAGGTGGTGGAGAGAGAAAGAGAGAGTGAGAGTGATAGTGATAGTGATTCAATTGTAGCCATGAACAAGACATAAATGATTGGAAAATAATGGTCAACACCATAAGAGAGATTCAATGTGAAATGAAACCTGCTGAAATCACGGCCCATCTTTCTGTACATCACACTAAAAGGTCTCTATCCTAGCAACAACAGAGTCATTCCAGTCCATTAAAAGAGCTACCTTCCTCATTTTACGGTGCATAGCACCCATTTCAGAGAGATTCATCATGTGTTACACCAGATGAACTCCAGAGATAAAGAGAGGGAGAGAGAATGAGAGAGAGAGAGAGTGTACCCCACTATGCCTTGCCGACCCACTACTGTAGCAAATGGAATGTGTCAAATGCACAGCGCAAACAGCTCTGATCAAACCAAAACCTCCAAAGAGACGCGGAGACAGATCGCCTAGGGAGATTAGAATCTACGGGAGAGATAAAGGCAAGGGGTTTGTCAAATGCAGGCCTGGAGTCATAGTAACCCACCTACAGTAGCCTATGGAGCAACGCATTGTAGCGTGTACAGATTTACACATCAGATCAAATACTTATTTGCTAGATTAAAGTTTTTCCACTGGAAGAAAAACAACAACTATATTCTATGAGCTCCTCCCACCAAGTCCCCCAGTATGTTCTGGACATGAATCAAGACTGTGACAGGAGGAGGACATTGTGTCCATGCAAAAATAAATAATAATAATCCAGTTACTGGTATCCATTTTTAGTTCACACACAATACAACAGTGTAGCCTACAACAGTTACTACATTACTCAGAGCTCAGGCATGGGCTGATTTCAGCACTAGAACAATCTCCACCAAGAGGTTTTAGGGGATCTCGGCTATCTGGTTCGCTCTCAACAGGGTTCAGAATGCGCAGCCATTCAATCCTGTAAAAGCCTGAACTTTATACCGTTACAAGCACTGGGCCAAGCAGTAAGCAAATGTCGGGGACTGCAGAGCTTCAAGGCACTGCAGGATATACACGGAGTGTACAAAATATTAAGAACTCCTGCTCATTCTATGACATAGACTGACCAGGTGAATCCAGGTGAAAGCTATGATCCCTTACTGATGTCACTTGTTAAATCCACTTCAATCAAGTGTATATGAAAAGCAGGAGTCAGGATAATGAAGGATTGTTATCCCTTGAGACAATTGAGACATGGATTGTGTATGTGTGCCATTCAGAGGGTGAATGGGCAAGAAAAACTATTTAAGTGCCTTTGAACATGGTATGGTAGTATGTGCCAGGCACACCGGTTTGCGTCAAGAACTGCAACGCTGCTGGGCTTTTCAACAGTCCCGTATGTATCAAAAATGGTCCACCACCCAGCTGACACCCAGCCAACTTGACACGACTGTGGGAAGCATTGGAGACAACATGGGCCAGCATCCCTGTGGAACGCTTTCAACACCTTGAGGAGTCCATGCACAACAAATTGAGGCTGTTCTGAGGGCAAAAGTGGGTGCAACTCAATATTAGGAAAATGTTCCTAATGTTTTGTACACTCAGTGTACATCATGCACGAGTTAGCAGCCATTCAATACAGAAACATCAACATTCCAATTCAAAAGCACGCCTGTGCATATATGGATCCCCTGTAGTGTCAATTAATTATTGTTATGGGCATACATTCCTAGCTGTGTCTTTTTGTCTTGGCAAGGGGTTTGACCCAGGCCAAATCCAGGCTCTTTTTTTTGTTGTACAATTTTCCAGTAGCTCATATAGTAAACAGAATGTTGGACAGAACACTGCTGCATCACCATGCTTTAATGATGCTGTAGTCTCTTGTAAAGAGATAATAGCCTTTACTGACCATGACTTCATAACATAGGCCGACTGCTATGATTTATTAATAAAAAGTTAGCATAATTAAAATAGTAGTATCTGGATATGTGAAATATTCCCAGAGAGGAGACTGGTACATGTATTCTGGAGAGAAATTAGCCTCTGTTTCCTGTTCTTTTGTACTGGGCAGAGCTCAGGTCTATTGAAGAGGTCATAAATACTATATCCAGTCTACACAGGTAGAATGTTTCACAGAGGTCACAGTGAGAATTATTTACACATCAATTTGGTAATGATTTACATTAACTGTATAAGGAAGCATTCATTAGGCATTTATAAGCACACCATAAATATGTCATTAATGAAGCGTAAAGCTTTCCACATTTAAAGGGACTTTTTCACCCAGGCAGGTTTCTACAAACTGTCACGCCCTGATATGTTTTGCCTGTCCTTGTGCTTGTCTCCAACCCCCTCCATGTGCCGCCCATCTTCCCCATTATCCCCTGGGTACTTATACCTGTGTTCTCTGTTTGTCTGTTGCCAGTTCGTCTTGTTTGTCAAGTCAACCAGCAGTTTGTCTCAGTTCCTGTTTTTCCACAGTCTCTCTTTTTCTTGCTCCCCTGGTTTTGACCTTTGCCTGTCCTGACTCTGAGCCCCCCTGCCCGACCACTCTGCATGCCCCTGCCCCTGAGCCTCCCTATCGTCCTGTGCCTTTGCACCTACTCTGGATTACCGACCTCTGCCTGACCTGACCCTGAGCCTGCCTGCCGTCCTGTGCCTTTGCCACTACTCTGGATAGCATGGTTAGCATGTCTTGGGGGTATGATCTTTGACTCTCTGTAACTTTCTCACTCATCATTATTCACAATTCATTCAGGATTATTCATAATCATGGTGGCATCCACATTTATGTAAAAGTGTTTATCAAATTATATACTTATTTCCAATGAAAAAGGACTCCAAAATGACTAATAGATTATTGACTATTCATTTCTATTGGGCATAAAATAATCTGAAACACAACCAAAACAAACTGCAAATGCATCCAACAAGTTTGTAGAGTCACGATCTTGATGTAGTCATTGCGTGCTAGGAATATGGGACAAAATACTAAACAATCAATCATTTTGACCCCTACCTTGTTAAACAAAATGTCTTTCTCTGCGCAATTGAATTAGCATCAAATAGTATAAATTCCCAATTTGTTGGAGCGTACAATATAGCTCAGTATTTGAATTATTTACTTCATACAGTCATTATTGCTCATCTTTATAAAGGCTGTCAATTTTGGACCCCACTGTAGACTTTTCATCTCAGTGTTCACTCGGGTGTTGTAGAAACTGCATCTGTCCACATGACCTGTGAGTCTACGTTGTGATGGTGAGAGATCCAATTAGTCTTTCATCCAGTCTGCTGGGATGTCAGGGCTATAAAGTAGAAGAGAGAATGTTTATGGGCACCTAAGTGAGGGAACATCTATAATTCACAAGCGAGCCATAAATGGAAAAGGAATCCCAGTGTATCTCTTCTGTATATCCAGCTGGAGATTGATTCATAGTGGCCGACATAAATACCGCACACAAGACCAGAGACTGGAAAGTGATGGAAGGTGATCAATTAAATGGTCCTCGTTGAGAGTGAAAGGGAGATGGCTTCTCTACAGTGTGGTGGACTATGGGAACACAGTGTGTTCAGAAGCCTGGTAAACAGACTCAGCACGGGCTAGACGTGTGTCAAAGAGTCAAATAGATGTCAAGCGTGATTTTATGTTATGTGGGAGACCCAAGTCAAACTCTTCCACCCGCTGTGGTTTTACTTGGAATCTGTTTTGGCCTATCTGCTTATTTTCTGTCCTGAATCACCATCTCTAAGGGGTAAACATCAACAGTCATTCCCACTTTCCTACTAAAAATATGTACTTTGTTTTAAGAGGATTCATTCCATTCAATGATATTTATACACAGAGATCCAAAAATGTCTATAAATCAGAAGTATTCTGGTCTTGAATGGTTCAAGAGATAACCCGATTAATGATTCCTCCGAATTGGCTATTGACTTGAATTACTACTGGGCATCCAATGGGCACCACACTTTATAGATCTTGATATTGGACTGGAGCCCTAACCCCCTTGTGGCCATTCTTAGGACTACAGATGTTAACCCATCAATTCATCAGACAGGCACCTTGCTGTGAGATTTAAAATAAACTTTTTTTAGAAAGAATTTAAAAGAAACACAGACAAGCCAATTGCAGCGAATTGAGACAAAAGGTATAGCATTTCATTTGTATTCTTATGTCTACATTTCTAGATTTGGAATCTTGCCTAAACCTGTAATATGTTGTGTTTATCAGAGACTTAAGTATTAGAGCTAAATATGGATAAATATATTGGTAATGAGTCTGAGGCATCCTTCTGTCTTTGAGCCCATGGTCCTGACAGAAAAAAGCAACTCAGATTTATTTACACTGCAAAAAGTTTAAAATGTAAGCAATCTTACATTGAGTAATAAAATACTTAAAATTAGTGGGGGGAAGGTGGGGTGAGTTCTTACCATGAAAAATTATTTTAACCCTAAAAAGGCTTAATACGAGTAATTTATCTAATTAAGATATTTTAAGATGTTCTACCTTAAATGTTCAATGTAAAATATCTTAAAATATCCTGAAATAAAATAAACTACTTGTTTTACTTGATTTCGACATCTGATAAGCAGCAGGCACTTCAAAACATTTAGACCTACTTTATGGTAAGCCAATTTATTCAAAATTACCAAATCATAATTTATACCACAAAGAACATCCTTTTTGTCATCAACCTTAGAAAGTGTAGATCATTTACCCCATCTCTCCCCTTTGAAATTCCCTCTATTACCGAAGTTGTTCTAGTTTGAGCCTGGGCTTTAATCTTTGAGTGAAAACACAGCAAAAGCCACTCAACAAGCGACTGCTCGGCACTTGCTGCTGGGAGTCTCATCCGTCTAATTCCACTCGAGAAATGTCAGCAATATGGTTTCGTATCCCCCAAGAAGTCGATATTATTACCCCCACCCCCCAACCTCAGTGACTGAGGACCAGGGAGGGAGCCACTAGAGGCAGCCTGGAAAGAGGCAGAAGTGTTCCCACACACCAGGGCTTTGACACAGCAACCGCAGCATCAGAGATATGCACTTCCTCTTTGAAGATTAAAATCCACTAACCTTCCTGCTTGAGCTTGGGTTTGGAGAGATCCGTTTCACATAATACAGTACAGCAGGGTTTGGTATATGTCGACAGTCAACGCACATGCCCCACCATTTTCTTGTTTCTTTTCAGGAAAACATGGGAATGTTTTTAAAATGATGAGTGAGGTATTCTGAATAGTTGACAGATTCAATTTCAAGTGGGACAGCAATTGCTTTGATGCACAAATAGGATTGCAGAGGTTTTTGGTGCAAAACCCTACACAACAAAGTACTTTAAATTGTATTTGCTAACGACGACCTTTAAGTGTTTTGAAGTACTGACTAAAATAGGATTCCAAATGGTCAGTGATCAAGAACATTGTCTGTTTACCTAGGGGTTACAGGAGAAGAAAAAACACGACTTCATCCATACGATTGAAGCACAGAGGGCAAAACAAATAGGATCCCAAGGAGACGTTAATGCTGTTTCAGAGGATTACCATGATCTTCTTCCTCTTTGCTAATCAGGCACGTGTTGACAGGTCACCACCACATCAGCCTCATGACCAATAACAACAGGCTAGGCCTTGACCCTTCAAACAAATAGGTTACAAGGGATGTTATTGTCGTCAGCATGTTGACTGTCTAAAGAGAACAGCGGCAATACACAGCAGGGGTCACTTCTGAAAATACAATGAAGTACGTATTCTCTAGGCATGTGGAAAAGGCCTTGGGTGTAAATGGGAAACTTCTGTATGTTTCATTGGCAGGAAGTGATACGAGTACACTGCAGTAGATTGACTACATACCGGTAGTACTAAAGCAAGTCAGAAGATGGTTTGCAATTGTACATTACATTCAACATCATTATTTTAGCGCTACCTTTTAAAGTCGCTGTACACCGTTTGAATCACTGCCTCTGGCAAATAGCTCTTTAAATACAGTATCAGAGAGTATTCAAACATGATTGGATTAGAAACTTTATTAACAAAACGAAGGCAAAGCACAGCTTAAGCTTACTCCTAAATATGTATTAAGTGCTAGGTGCCACACCACCACAATACAGTTAATATTAGAATACCACAGCCACTCAGATATACCTCTTATAGACCTTTGCAACATAAATAGCAGCGACAACTGTGTTTAAATAGCCTTAAAATAGTCTTGACATGCTTATTCTCTGAAGTCAGTGCCCCACCTAGTGGCACCTCAGGACAGTACCATCAAACATATGTGCAGAGAGGAGAGGGTTAAAGGTGGGTGTTTTTATAGGCACAGCATTGCTGCCCTCTGGTGGGCAGGAGGCGACGGTGGAGACTGATGCAGCAGGGTTGTCTAGGCGACCACCCACTGGAGGATGCTGGTGTCCTTCCCTCCGGTGGAGATCAGGTGACTGTCGTCGTGGAGAAAGGCAACGTTGGTCACATGGCTGCTGTGGCCACCATAGGTATGGCTTGGGGCCTGCATGTCGTGACAAGGAGGGAGAAGGGAGACGGACACAAAAGGTTAAAAATTCATTGGAAAGATCCTAACTTCCACTTCATAAAAAAAAAAAAACATTGATTTATTGGAAGGGTTTCCCCGAATGATTAACTTCCATACGTTTAAGATGCAAACAGGTTAACTTAAGTGGATGACAAAACACTCAAATAAAACGTATAAGACGTAAATGACGACAAGCGTACCCTTGGCTGGGAGCAGGGGTTGGAGAACAAGTGCACTTTGCCAAAGTCGTCAGCAGAGGCCAGCAGGGAGGAGTCATGTGACTTGCACACGGCGTTGATGTCCGTGCCGTCAGCACCGTCAGGCCAAACGCCTAGATAGAACCAGTGATGTAGCAGTAAAACAAAATAGATGGGTAAACTTTTTTTGTTTTGTTCCCACTGGTCACGGTGAAAAAAAGTCATGCTTAAGTTCCTATACTTTCAATGCATACTTCCGCAAAAGGTGGGTAGACTGTTTACTTTGCGAACCAAACCAGCCCAGAGGCAGGAAACAAGAGACTCCACTTGATACAACTGCAAAGACTAACAGCTCCATTTTGAAAGTGGTTGGACTGCTGTCACAATCTGCAATTGCTAGAGTGACCTGATCTGACTGTAAAGAACTCAGTTACAGTTGAAGCATATACGTTTTGTTTCTTGGATTTATAAAGCTACAGTCTGGTTTTGCCATCATTACCCCAAACAGGAAGTGGTGACTCACCAAAGACGCTGAAGCCTAGAACACAAGTGGATGTTGCCCACTCCACATTACGAACTAGGTCCATGCTCGTCACATGTTTGCCGCTTGAAGCTTCCCCTTTACCACAAACAGAAGACGAGCTTGAATGTACCACAACACAACATAGACTACAGTTGTAGACAGAGAGTTATCCGTTTGGACAAAAGAGGCTCACAGAATAAGATCTCGTAGTCTCCTGAGTTGGTTACGATGTATTGGCTGTCGACGGACCAATCCAGATGGGTGACAAAACTGGAGTGACCCTATGGAGGAAAAAAAAGTTAGGTTTTTTTCAAATCCCAAAAATGTTAGTGTAATAGTTCAGAAAATAGAAGGATTTAATTTTCCATAAAAGGGATAGTCTTTCTTACTTACGGTGCATTTCCCCACGCGGCTGTACTTCTTGCCATTCTCCATCACGGCATAGATGTAAACAAAGTTGTCATGGGAACCTACGGCTAGGAAGTTGCCGTCTAAGAGCAGGAGAGTTCTTTTTTTAATGGATGTAGGAGGTGGAGGATAAGAATACTGTATAATCCTGTACTGTTTTGTTCAGACTTATTGGAGCCATTAACAATGTGTATATTTAAGTTGGGATACACAGTATGATATTGTAAATGACGGTGTCTTGTACAGTACCTGGGGAGTACTTGATATTAGAGATTATCTCGTTGCCATCAGTGTGCATGAACACCAGGTCTCGGGTGTCAGCGTCCAGCACCAACCACCTACAGACACACAGACAGGATGAGGAAGTATACTGTAAGTGAGACCATTTGATAGTATCAGGGGAATGACACCATGTACTCAAATTCCATACCAAATCCTTCATCCTGTCTAAACGAAATGGGGACATGTGCCGTTAGCGTTTCATTGTCCAATAAGAGATGATTGGTAAGCCAATGTGTCTGAAGATGTACAGTACCTTCCTGTCATGGTCCCCACTGCCAGCACAGCTCCACTGGGGTGGAACCCTGCACAACGCCCTGGGTCCTGGGGAACGGAGGGAGACATGGAGGATCAGCAGGACTGCCTGGTGCACCATCACATACAAGACACTCCTGTACTCCCTGTTTACCCGTGGCCATGCACGCCTCCAACTCAATCATCAAGTTTGCAGACAACACTACAGTGATTACCAACAACGATGGTAATCGGAGGGCCCTCGGAGTGTGGTGTGAGGTTATTTTCCTGACACTCAACGTCAACAAAACAAAGGAGATGATCGTGGACTTCAGGAAACAGCAGAGGGAGCACCCCCCTATCCATGTCGACGGGACAGTAGTGGAGAGGGTTGTAAGTTTTAAGTTCCTCGGCGTACACATCACGGACAAACTGAATTGGTCCACCCACACAGACAGTGTGGTGAAGAAGGCACAGCAGCACCTCTTTAACCTCAGGAGGCTGAAGAAATTTGGCTTGTCAACAAAAGCACTCAAACTTTTACAGATGCACAATCGAGAGCATCCTGTCGGGCTGTATCGCCGCCTGGTACGGCAACTTCTCCGCCCACAACCGTAAGGCTCTCCAGAGGGTAGTGAGGTCTGCACAACGCACCACCGGGAGAAAACTACCTGCCCTCCAGGACACCTACACCACCCGATGTCACAGGAAGGCCATAAAGATCATCAAAGACAACAACCACCCGAGCCACTGCCTGTTCACCCCGCTATCATCCAGAAGGAGAGGTCAGTGCAGTCACATCAAAGCTGGGACCGAGCGACTGAAAAACAGCTTCTATCTCTAGGCCATCAGACTGTTAAACAGCCATCACTAACATTGAGTGGCTGCTGCCAACATACTGACTCAACTCCAGCCACTTTAATAATGGAAGAATTGATGTATAAATGTATCATTAGCCACTTTAAACAATGCCACTTAATATAATGTTTACATACCCTACATTACTCATCTCATATGTATATACTGTACTCTATACCATCTACTGCAGCTTGCCAATGCCGTTCTGTACCATCTCTCATTCATATATTTTCATGTACATATACTTCATCCCTTTACACTTGTGTGTATAAGGTAGTAGTTGTGGAATTGTTAGGTTAAATTACTCGTTGGTTATTACTGCATTGTTGGAACTGGAAGCACAAGCATTTTGCTACACTCACATTAACATCTGCTAACCATGTGTATGTGACAAATAAAATGTGATTTGAAGTCAGGACACTTACTATGGACTGATGTAAATACACTAAACAGCTAGATGTTGTTTCAGGTGCCTTTGTCATTACAGCAGAACCAACTACGCCAAACTACAACTCTCTTCTGGAAGCTGGTGTATATTCAAAAGAGACTAGCTACAGAGAAGAGTCGGAAGATTGAGAACCTCGATGGTCTTGCTCCAGAGAGGCTGATGGGAGTTGGTGTCCCATAGGTGGACCTGCTTGTCCTGGCCACAAGTCACAAACTGCTCCATGGAAGGATGGATGTCCAGACCCCACAGCTCATCTGTGTGACCCTAAGAGATTAAGAGAGGAGGCGAGAGAGGTGAGATGATAGAGAAAGGGTATTGCGTGTGCAGAAAAAGCAAAATGGAGACCGATGAGGAAGAACGGTAAGAGAGGAAGGGAGAGAAGAGGAATATGGGGGTTATAAACAGGTAAAAACAGATATATACTTCCTACTGAAGCGTAGGAAATAACTAGTTACAGTGGAAATTGAGAGGTTGTGTACCTGTACTATAGGGTTGAGTGTTTCAGGGAAAGAGCCTGTAAGGACGGTGTTCTTGGTGGTCCCCACTAACAGCTCCCCCTGCTTCCCCTCAGTCACGGCTCTCACTGGCCCAAACGCCTCAGGCACCTGAGAGAGAGGACGACACACGACAGCAACGAGCATAAAACTATACATCTCATCGGTCATTCTCAAGTTGCATTACGACTACCCAAAGGACACAGACACTACCTACCGCTCAAAAGTTTGGGGTCACTTAGAAATGTCCTTGTTTTTGAACAGACGACTCACAAGTCCTCAACTGGCAGCTTCATTAAATAATACCCGCCAAACACCAGTCTCAATGTCAAGCAGTGAAGAGGTGACTCCGGGATGCTGACCTTCTAGGCAGAGTTGCAACGAAAAAGCCACATCGCAGACTGGCCAATACAAATAAAAGATTAAGAAGATGGGCAAAAGAACACAGACACTGGACAGAGCAACTCTGCCTAGAAGGCCAGCATCCCAGGGTCGCCTCTTCACTGTTGACGTTGAGACTGGTGTTTTGCGGGTACTATTTAATGAAGCTGCCAGTTGTGGACTTGTGAGGCGTCTAGTTTGAGAAACAGACACTAATGTACTTGTCCTCTTGCTCAGTTGTGCACCGGGGCCTCCCACTCCTCTTTCTATTCTGGTTAGTGCCAGTTTGCGCTGTTCTGTGAAGGGAGTAGTACACAGCGTTGTGCGAGATCTTCAGTTTCTTGGCAATTTCTCACACGGAATAGTCTTCATTTCTCAGAGGAAGAATAGACTGAAGAGTTTCAGAAGAAAGTTCCTGGTTTCTGGCCATTTTGAGCCTGTAATCGAACCCACAAAATGCTGATGCTCCAGATATTCCACTAGTCTAAAGAAGGTCAGTTTTAATGCTTCTTTAATCAGAAGAACAGTTTTTAGCTGTGCTAACATAATTGTAAAAGGGGTTTCTAATGATCAGTTAGCCCTTTAAAATGATAAACTTGGATTAGCTAACACAACGTGCCATTGGAACACAGGAGTGATGGTTGCTGTACGCCTATGTAGATATTCCATAAAAATAAATCTGCCGTTTCCAACAACAATATTTACAACATTAACAATGTCCACACTGTATTTCTGATCAATTTGATGTTATCTTAAATGGACATTTTTTTATTTGAAAAACAAGGAAATTTCTAAGGTGACCCCAAACCTTTGAACAGTAGTGTATATAAACTAAGCAAAAAAAATAAAAAGTACTCTCACTTGTCAACTGCGTTTATTTTCAGCAAATGTAATGTAAATATTTGTATGAACATAACAAGACTCAACAACAGACAAACTGAACAAGTTCCACAGACATGTGACTAACAGTATGGTATAACATGTCCCTGAACAAAGGGGGGGGTCAAAATCAAAAGTAACAGTCAGTATCTGGTGTGACCACCAGATGCATTAAGTACTGCAGTGCATCTCATCCTCATGGACTGCACCAGATTTGCCAGGTCTTGCTGTCAGAGGTTACCCCACTCTTCCACCAAGGCACCTGCAAGTTCCCGGACACTTCTGTGGGGGCTGGTGGCATTGTTATGCTGGAGGGTCATGTCAGGATGAGCCTGCAGGAAGGGTACCACATGAGGGAGGAGGATGTCTTCCCTGTAACGCACAGCGTTGAGATTGCCTGCAATGACAACAAGCTCAGTCTAATGATGCTGTGACACACCGCCCCAGACCATGACGGACCCTCCACCTCCAAAATCGATCCCGCTCCAGAGTACAGGCCTCAGTGTAACGCTCATTCCTTCAATGATATATGCGAATCCAACCATCACCCCTGGTGAGACAAAACCGCGACTCGTCAGTGAAGAGCACTTTTTGCCAGTCCTGTCTGGTCCAGCGACGGTGGGTTTGTGCCCATAGGCAACGTTGTTGCTGGTGATGTCTGGTGAGGACCTGCCTTACAACAGACCTACAAGCCCAGCCTATGTCGGACAGTCTGAGCACTATTGGAGGGATAGTGTGTTCCTGGTGTAACTCGGGCAGTTGTTGCCATCCTGTACCTGTCCCGCAGGTGTGATGTTCGGATGTACCGATCCTGTGCAGGTGGTTACACGTGGTCTGCCACTGCGAGGACGATCAGCTGTCCGTCCTGTCTCCCTGTTGCGCTGTCTGAGGCATCTTACCTTGCAATTTATTGCCCACATCTCCAGTCCTCATGCCTCCTTGCAGCATGCCTAAGGCACATTTACACAGATGAGCAGGGACCCTGGGCATCTTTCTTTTGGTGTTTTTCAGAATCAGTAGAAAGGCCTCTTTAGTGTCCCAAGTCTTCATAACTGTGACCTTAATTGCCTACCGTCTGTAAGCTGCTAGTCTCTTAACGACTGTTCCACAGGTGTATGTTCATTAATTGTTTATGTTTCATTGATCAAGCATGGGAAACAGTGTTTAAACCCTTTACAATGAAGATCTGTGAAGTTATTTGGATTTTTACTAATTATCTTTAAAAAACTGGGTCCTGAAAAATGGACGTTTCTTCTTTTGCTGCGTTTAGTTAACAAACACTTGGTCTTTCTAACTGTCCTGTGCTAAGGACAAAGTCAAGGGAAGTGATGACCTCAGCAGCAGTCTGGATTTTGGCTCATATAGAGTACAGCATGTCCTTATCTGCATAAGGTTTACTCATCCTTCAGAGTCACCCACACCCTCCTCTCTCACCTCCATCTCACTCTGCTTGTTATAGTCGTGGTCCCAGAGCACCATCCTGCGGTCCTTCCCTCCACCGGACACCAGTGTACCGTCCTTCAGCACACATAGGGAGAAGATCCCACCCTCATGGGCCCTCGCCACCACCTGGCTGATTCGGTTCCCACCTGTCAATCACAAACAGCTGTCAAATAATATGCTTCACGGAGGGACGTTTGAGGTGGACTTGTGCGTTTGGTACTTTATTCTTAATAAATTGCTTTCATGAAAGTAAAGAAATGGATGTGTGAATTGAATGACTGATTGCAGAGCACTGAATTATGGAGGCTGATAAGGTGATTGTCTTCAAACAGACCTTTGGCCCAGACGAAGATGTTCCCACTGGAGTCTCCTGTGATGGTGTCTCCGTTCTCAGCAAAGGCCACACACAGCACGTACTTGGGCTTCTCGTTTTTCTGGGAGAAACGGTTTAACAGTTCTGTTATAATTCAAATAAGTACTTTGTGTACACAATATATATTTTTTTACGGTTATCAGTTGTAACAGGAGGCAGAAGTTAACAGTTGTATTTCGGTCATCGACAGACCTCAAACAGCCCCTGGCGCTTGGTGAGAGTGTTCCCGTCCATGGTCCAGAGGTTCAAGTGGGACTTCCCACAGGTGACGATCAGGTTGGCGTCCATGGGGTGGAAGGCTGCGGCCAGCACTGAGTCATTGGAGCACTGAAGGGGATGAGAGGAGAATTCGACCCCTGAACTTGCAGACAATGGTGACTGACCGCACCACAGACAACAACACTTACTCATACCCAAGCCTACACTGCTGACGCCTTCACTTTTCTTTATTTATGATAAGCGATCAATCAAGACTAGTCATTATTGCAGTGATACACCATGCAATACCAAGGAAAGCAGCTCCCCTCATGCATACTGTAGTATAGTCTGTGAGGATTCATCACCTTCACATCCGCCAGCTGCTTCTCCTTCTGCCAGTTCCACACAGACAGGACGTGGTCATTGGCGTCATCGACGGCACAGAGATGAGCACCACCATTCTGTTGAAGCACAAGGAATTTGTCAGAGATCTAATATATCTCATGTAAATAAATAGCTCTATTTGTTTCAGACAATTTATGGATATTTAACATCTAAAAAGGTGCATTCGGAAAGTATTCAGACCCCTTGACTTTTTCCACATTGTTATTTTACAGCCTTATTCTAAAATGGATTCAATTATTTTTCCCCCTCAATCTACACACAATACCCCACAATGACAAAGAGAAAACAGGTTTTTAGAAAAGTGTGCAGATTTATTAAAAACAAAAATATCACATTCACATAAGTATTCAGACCATTTGCTATGAGACTCAAAATTAAGCTCAGGTGCATCCTGTTTCCATAGATTATTCTTGAGATATTTCGACAACTTGGAGTCCAACTGTGGTAAATTCAATTGATTGGACAAGATTTGGAAAGGCACATACCGGTCCATATAAGGTCCCACAGTTTACAATGCATGTCAGAGTAAAAACCAAGCCATGAGGTCGAAGGAATTGTCCGTAGAGCTCAGAGACAGGATTGTGTCGAGGCACAGATCTGGGGAAGGGTACCAAAAAATGTCTGCAGCATTGTAGGTCCCCAGGAACACAGTGCCCACCATCATCACCCTTCCTAGAGCTGGCCGCCCGGCCAAACTGAGCATTAAGGGAAGAAGGGCCTTAGTCAGGGAGGTGACCAAGAACCCGATGGTCAATCTGAAAGAGCTCCAGAGTTCTTCTGTGGATATTGGAGAACCTTCCAGAAGGACAACCTTCTCTGCAGCACTCCACCAATCAGGCCTTTATGGTAGAGTGCCCCGACGAAAGCCACTCCTCAGTAAAAAGCACGGCAGCTTGCCAAAAGGCACCTGAAGACTCTCAGACCATGGGAAACAAGATTCTCTGGTCTGATGAAACCAAGGTTGAATTCTTTGGCCTTAATGCCAAGTGTCAAGTCTGGAGAAAACCACCATCACTGCGGTAAAAACACCATCACTGCGGTAAGGCATGGTAGTGGCAGCATCATGCAGTGGGGATATTTTTCAGGGACTGGGAGACTAGTCAGGATCGAGGGAAAGATGAACAGAGAAAAGTACAGAGAGATCCTTGATGAAAACCTGCTCCAGTGCTCAGGACCTCAGACAGAGGCGACGGTTCACCTTCCAACAGGACAACAACCCTAAGCACGCAGGAGTGGCTTCGGGACAAGTCTCTGAATGTCCTTGAGTGACCCAGCCAGAGCCCAGGCTTGAACATCTCTGGAGAGACCTGAAAATAGCTGTGCAGCGACACACCACATCCAACCTGACAGAGCTTGAGAGGATCTGCAGAGATGAATGTAGCATAGCTTGTAGCGTCATACCCAAGAAGACTCAAGGCTGTAATCGGTGCCAAAGGCTCTTCAACAAAGTATTGAGTAAAGGGTCTGAATACTTATGTAAATGTGATATTTCAGTTATTTTAAATGTGCAAACATTTCTAATAACCTGTTTTTTCTTTGTCATTGCGGGTTAGATGTAGATTGTGTAGATTGATGTGGAAAAAACGATTGAATCCATTTTAGAATAAGGCTGTAACGTAGCAAAATGAAGAAGAGGTCAAAGGGTCGGAATGCATAGTATGCTGCCTATTGTCATGGAACATGCTTTCAAAGTAATAATAAATGACTATGAATGACTTTCTCAAAGTTAGGTGTGTAATCACGTTGTGGAGCGCTTACCGACTTGGAGAAGGCCACACAGGTGACCGCCCGGTCAAACACGCCCATCCCAATGACATGCAGGGTATTGAGACTGACCGAATCCCACACACGCACATGAGGAGGCAACAGCTGAGAGAGACAGAGAGTGGGTGAGAGAGAAAGAAATTGGATACAGTGCTGTCATGTATTACAGTGAAATATATAAGATGGCCATAAGAGGACATAACAGGTCATTCGTTCAGAATGTGTTGATTTTAAAATGTACCTTGCCCTCTAACAGCTGATAATGAAATGAAGGAGAGAGAGAGAAAGAGTGGGTCTGAGAGAGAGAAATTGAAAACACCGCAGCCATGTCCATACTACTGTGAACCACAATACGATTCCCAGAAGAGGTCATTCCTTTAGAATAGAAGAAAATGTTGCTTTTAAAAATGTACCTTGCCATCTTTGGAGGTTCCGGCGACTTGTCCAGTGGCTATGGTGACCATGTCTGGATGGATGCCTAAGCTGTCGGGAAGACAGAACAGTCACAGTGATGTGGCCATAAGGCTACGCTAACCTTTCCCACTTGTCCTCTGGGGACTTCTCGTTTTGTTTTCCAGTCTCTGTACTTCATGGCTTGTAATGCGGTCCCAGTCAACTCATTTATTCAGCCCTTCATTATTACAAGTTAATAATACTTCAAAAAGGAAAAACAACGGGGCCCTACAACAAAGACACTGGTACAAAGGCCCTTGAAGAGGTACAAGTGTTGTGATGGTACATAAACTTTCACGAACGCATTTGCACATTTTGAAGGTCAATTCTACATTATTATAGCCACACTGAAAACATTAGTCTACAATATAAATGAAAAAGTAAGCTGGCCAAGAGTTGGCTGTAGCCCAACATGTATGACAATGATACTGTGCAAGTAGGATATTACCATATTACAGCCCAACCTTTGTTTGCACAGGAGACACTGCCTCAAACAGGACCTGATTTAAATAGAGTTAGTTTATCCTGAATCAATGTGTCATTTAAGGAAGTTCTCTTTGCACAGTAAGCCTTGGGAAAATGCAAATCTACCTTGCCTCGGTTTCAATCAAATGACAGCTGATGATAATCAGGTGACACTGTGAATGGCATACAGGGAGCAATCACATTTAGCTACATTTATACCAAATGCCCTTTTGCAAAGCCTATCACGTGCATTGCGGCATCACCCTCTGCAGTGGAAGCTAAGGCTAAGAAGAAAAAGGTACATTTCCTGAAGAAAAGTTTCAACCAAAGGTTATGCTAGTGGGAGATGCTGAACTAAGCACACTAAACTAGCCTTACCATTTGACATCGTCGTTGTGGCCCAGGTAATGTCTCTGCTGCTGTTCCTCCACATTGTAGAGCACCACCACGGAGGCATTGAAGTAGACTATCTCCCCTGTGGGGAGCAGGTAGAGGTTGGAGCGGCAGTCTCTGCCCCTGTACCCATACCTGGACAACCGAGGGTTTAAGGACCACAACAGTAATCCCGTCTGAACAACCATAGTGTTGAACAGTAGGAGGCTGATGCTAATCTCAGAACTTATGGAGAGGTAAGTACAATACAAACCAAAGATGTTACTCTCCAGGGGCCATAAACTCATAAACACAAGTGATCAACTATACAAAATAGTCAAAAGTGGTCTTATATTCTTGTGTGACGTCAGTAATGCAACACTGAAATGTCCTTTCTGAAAATGTGCATCATACTTCTATAGCCATTGTCCCAAACCAAGCTTTCCCTGGTTCATCTGGAGTGTAATCATTCGTCCAACCCTAGCAAACTGAAAATGTGCAACAAAAACAAGTTTATGTTGGAAACATTCAGGTAGGTCCCTTCCTGTTTTGTTCCGTTTAGTTCCTAGTGAATACACCCCTGTATGCCTAGCAACATTACTCGTTGTTTGTCAGTGACAGAAGGATACACCCACTGCAGTTTGAGCTTGTGCGCAGGCAGCGCCCCCTTGTGGTCCAGGCTGTAGCTGTCCCTCTTCTGGTCAGGCATGTGCATGGTGACTGGCCGACCCCTCAGGAACATCCTCACATAGCCATCCTCTGACACAGGAGAGGGGGCGAGATAAGAACATAAAGGGGAGGGATTAAAAAAAAAAGGTTTTATGGTGAAACACTCTATACCGTTCCTTGCAAGCAGTAGGTAGTGAAATGTAACAGCCTTCTGAACATAAGCACTCCAATAAATTATGTTCCCCCACCCATATAAGAGGCAGGATGTGTGCATTGAAATCACTGAGAAAAATTACAGTGAATTCGGAAACTATTCAGACCCCTTAACTTTTTCCACGTTTTGTTACGGGCGGCAGGTAGCCTAGTGGTTAGAGTGTTGGGCCCTGAGCTGACAAGGTAGAAATCTGTTGTTCTTCCCCTGAACAAGGAAGTTAACCCACTGTTCCTAGGCTGTCATTGTAAATAAGAATTTGTTCATAACTGACTTATTATTATTTTATTAATTACATCACAGCCTTATTCAAAATGGATTAAATATTTTTTTTCCCCACTCATCAATTTTACACACACAACACACACACACATACCATAAATGACAAAGCGAAATTGTTGCAAATGCATTACAAATGAAAAAGTATTTCAGACCCTTTATTTAGTACTTTGTTGAAGCACCTTTTGCAGCAAATACAGACTTGAGACTTCTTAGGTATGACACGACAAGCTTGGCACACCTGTATTTGGGAAGTTTCCCCCAATCTTATCTACAGATACTCTCAAGCTCTGTCAGGTTGGATGGTGAGTGTCTGGTCTCTCCAAAGATGTTCCATTCCGGGCTCTGGATGGGCCAATCAAGGACATTCAGAGACTTGTCCCAAAGCCACTCCTGCTTTGTCTTGGCTGTGTGCTTAGAGGCGTTGTCCTGTTGGAAGGTGAACCTTCACCCCAGTCTGAGGTCCTGAGCGCTCTTGAGCATGTTTTCATCAAGGATCACGCTGTACTTTGCTCTGTTCATCTTTCCCTCGATCATGACTAGTCTCCCAGTCCCTGCCGCTGAAAAACATCCCCACAGCATAATACTGCCACCACCATGCTTCACCGTAGGGATGGTGCCAGGTTGCCTCCAGAAGTGATGCTTGGAATTCAGGCCAAAGAGTTCAATCTTGGTTTCATCAGACCAGAACATCTTGTTTCTCATGGTCTGAGACTCTTCTAGGTGCCTTTTGGCAAACTCCAAGCGGGCTGTCATGTGCCTTTACTGAGGAGTGGCTTCCATGTGGCCACCACCATAAAGGCTTGAATGGTGGAGTGCTGCAGAGATGGTTGTCCTTCTGGAAGGTTCTCCCATCTCCACAGAGGAACTCTGGAGCTCTGTCACCTCCCTGACCAAGTCCCTTCTCCCCGATTGCTCAGTTTGGCCGGGCGGACAGCTATAGGAAGAGTGTTGGTGGTTCCAAACTACTTCCATTTTAGAATGATGGAGGCTGTGTTCTTGGGGACCTTCAATGCTGCAGATATTTTTTGGTACCCTTCCCCAGATCTGTGCCTCCACACAATCCTGTCGTCTCTGAGCTCTACGGACAATTCCTTCGGCCCCATGGCTTGGTTTTTGCGCTGACATCCACTGTCAACTGTGGGACCTTATATAGACAGGTTTGTGCCTTTCCAAATCATGTTCAATCAATTGAATTTACCATAGGTGGACTCCAATAGTTGTAGAAACATCTCTGTTCATCAATGGAAACTGATGAAAGTGTTCATCAGTGGAAACAGAATGCACCTGAGCTCAAATTCGAGTCTCATTGCAAAGGGCCTGAATACTTATGAGTACTTATGTATACTAAAATTTCTAAAAACCCGTTTTCGCTGTGTTATTATGAGGTATTGTGTGTAGATTGATGAGGGACAACATTTATTTAAACATTTATTTCATCCATTTTAAAATAAGGCTTTAACGTAACAAAATGTGGAAAAAGTCAAGTGGTCTGAATACTTTCCGAAAGCACCGCATATAGCTTTAGTGTATGTCATTTCTGCTGTGCAGAATTATTTTTATTTGAGGCACTACAATTACTCAGGGTACCCCATAATACAGTCTCTCTTGGCTGATATGACATCATATAAAAACTAATTGCGGTTATGGTTTGCATTATAGTGCTGCGGCGAGTCAACTGAGCTCAATAATGGAGCAGTGTGCTGTGCTCTCTGGCTCTGACCATGCAGCTCTGCGGTCCCTAATCATTTACCCAAGCACTCAGAGGACAAGGGAAAATGCAGTTAATTGGCTTGTTAAAAATGAATACAGCCCCCAACAATAACAGACAGGCTATTGGTTGTTGTTTATGTTCATTCTTTACTTCAGTGCTCCTGTTTCATGGATTTCCGTGTAGTAACCTGGGAAATGCTTATTGGTTATGCGGCGGCAGGTAGCCTCGTGGTTAGAGTGTTGGGCCTGTAACCGAAAGGTTGCTAGATCAAATCCCCGAGCTGACAAGGTAAAAATCAGTGAATACTGTTCTGCCCCTGAACAAGGCAGTTAACCCTCCTAGGCTGTCATTGTAAATAAGAATTTGTTATTAACTGCCTAGTTAAATAAAAGGTTACATAAAAATGCTCAGTGACGGGAAATGTTTTTGTTTGCATTTAATTAATTATCTTAATTGGGGCGGCAGGGTAGCCTAGTGGTTAGAGTGTTGGACTAGTAACCGAAAGGTTGCAAGTTCAAATCCCTGAGCTGACAAGGTACAAATCTGTCGTTCTGCCCCTGAACAGGCAGTTAACTCACTGTTCCTAGGCCGTCATTGAAAATAAGAATTTGTTCTTAACTGACTTGCCTAGTTAAATAACGGTAAAAAAAAAAAAAAAAAAATCTTAGGTACACTGTATTCTTTAGTCAAACTGAGGTATAAAAGGGTGCCGAGTATGGTAGAGGAATCACACACACACACACACACACACACACACACACACACACACACACACACACACACACACACACACACACACACACACACACACACACACACACACACACACACACACACACACACACACGTGTGTAAGACATACCTGCATTGACAGCGCATTCTTTGCTGAAACAGAAAAAAAGAGCGAAGAGAACAGATATCAGTGTATGACTGGCGACTGTTAAGACACTGTGTGAGCAGTTGACATTTCTGAGACGCAGTTTAACTCCTGCTGCAATGGACCAAATGATTCAGTGACCTCATCCTTTATTCCTGACCGCCTACTTTCAAAAAATGTTTTTATCCACAGTAGAATTACAGTAGAGCCCATTTACGCCCATTTATGCACATTTAGCATTATCCAAATAGTGCTGCAAGATGAAAAGCAGTAGTTCATACTGTAGCGCATATAGACAACATACACATATAACATACAGTATTCACAGACGCAAACACAAAACGGAAGGGAAAATACTGTATCCATGATGAGAGAGGGGTAGCTGTAAATACAACTGGTGCCATGCCGAGAAATGGAAAAATAAGGAGAGTTATTGCGAGAGAGAGAGTGGTAGAGAATGAAATAAAGAGCAAGAGAGAGTGACAGAGACAACACGACAGTCAATATCCTATAGAGTGGCCTCTCCAGCACTACCCGACAACAGCTGAAAAGTAATGAGTTTCTGTCAAGGCCACTGACAGATTGCCGAGGTAGGTCAGTTTGAGAGTACCATGGCAGCACAGTCACAGGAGTGATGATAAGTAAGATAAGAGAGACTCTAGGAGAAACAATCCCTCTCAGTTTGTAGGGAACATGAATGGCATGAAATAGCCATGACCATCTTAACCATCTGAAAATATAGCACAGTAGGTTATTCAGTTTGGAGGGAGACTGTGGATACAATTACAATACTACTGAAGATTGTTCTTTGACAGCTTGCTTTATTCATTCTTGCTATTCAAACTGAAAATGTATTGTAGTACATTTGGGACAAAACAAAAAAAAGTTTGGATACTCGCAAGGCACACACACACACACCAAGTACCAATTTTGGTCGACAGACTGAGAACATAAGTAGACAGTGAGGATTTTATATTTCTGTCCTTGGCAGAGCATTCATTCACTACAGTGTATTCCATCTGGAGACTGGTTGTTTGTGGGGCAACCCGAGACAGCCGGGGCAGGGCTCTCTTTAAAGTGGCCAAGAAAATACCTGTTTGTCTCCCTGCCTGCGGCTTTCAAAAAGAGGAGAGGCCCTGTTGTGTCCAATGAGAGACACTGAAAGATCCAAAGCCACAAAGGCATTTACTTAGTGATTATTTATGATCCATGTGTTTGTTTCTTTTCAATTCATTAAAACAAGTAGCAATCTGTACCATTTGGTACAAAATAGTTACATATTATGTTGAATTCTTTGAAGTAAGTACCAGAGAATACTCTATCGCCTAGCATCATTATCGAGTAAATTCCAGGTGCTACCGGAATACAGAGAACAATACATCCAGAATGGCATTCTGTACAGATTGTTGTAGCTTTACATCATTTTGCATAGACTTCACAAAGAGTAAGACTACACTCCACATGGAAAACGAGAGGACATGGAACGTGTGATACGATTGTGTTGTCTCAACTAGTAAAATACATGCATGTTGGAGTCTGTACTGATGTGAACAGTTGTCTAGCATAAAGCAAACAGAAATTGTGGCCAATAATGTAGTGGTCTTGCGATTTGAGTGTTTCGGGCAATTACTGTATGGTGTTGCAGCAGTGGAGAGAGTGGTTTTAGTCAAGTCCCTGTGCACTCAGACAACACGGCTGAGATTTTCCGAGCAAATTAATGCTAGGCACCCAGTGAGCTGTGTTATCCCGGGCGGCGAAGTGATTGAGAGCATACTGTATCAAACACTGTATGACAAGTCAGCATAGAGAGATAGAAAAGTGGTCAAACAGGATATCATGAGCTCTTCCTCAACCAGTATTTGCATGCGTTCAGACCCCTGAATCAAATTTGCCATTCAAATACATGCAATCTGTTCCTCGTCCTCAGGCTCAGCTATACCATCGAGCCAGTCTGCAATCAGGGTGCGTCAGTCGATCCGTTTAATGCACGTGGATGAGCAAAAGTGCCAATCAATAGTCATTCTGCAGAACAAGAGGAATCAGTAATCCAAACCAGCCACCCACGATCACAATGAAACTGAGGCATTGCAACAGCCAGGGGGGAATGTTTACGTAAGCCCCTCTCTGTCATAGAAAATCAAGCCCACGTGGAAAAAATGCCCATTCTTTTTGGTTTGTTGACTCACACACCCGTAATGTAATTAAGGATCTGCCCAAAACTGGAACGGGACAGCGCTCCCCCTAGCCTATTCATAGACGCCAACTCTAGTGTCTATTCACAAAGGTATCTTCCGATCGGGGGGGTTTAGTTAAGAGCCACGATGCTCTGTCTGAACGTTAACACGCATCGCTGGCGATACAGTTTTGGTAACATAAGGAAGGACCTTATATACGCTATAATAATAATAATAAAATAAAAAAGGTTGAATTACTACACACTGTTATAGGGTCACCACGCACCCATACTTCCATGTTACAGCACTTGTTTACAGAAAACAGAGTGCTAAATCAGCTATCTGAGTCTCTGAACACCCGTGTGTAAACAGAAGACAGACAACACCAACATGTTGTCACTGACAAATACTGCTGCAACTGTGTAAAAACCGGTCCAAACAGTGTACAGTGAGTGTTTTGTGAAATTATTTTGAGGTTATATGAAAGTAGAGGGATTTATGATTCTAGAACTGTAACGCAATTGAGAATCGATTCGCGTCTAGATGGAGTATTAGGTTGTTTTGGCTTCCAGAGCCAATTCACCCTTTAAACAGAACATGCAAGGTCCTTGAAATAAGGAGTACTGTTAGGCTCCTTTAGTCCAATATTAAACTAACCTGGGACCATGTGAACTACAATCCCGACGCTCTGTTTTAATGTTTAGTAACGTTAATAATCTTCGCTGGCAATACGGTTTTTCAAAATATAAAGCCCTCTACTTTCATATCACATTAAAATAATTTCACAAATGCAAAATATATACTTACTGTACACTGTTTTAACACAGTTGCAGCCTATAGTATTTTTCGGTTACAACCCTTTACTGGCGTATTGTTTCCGTTACACACAGGTGTTCGGAGCATGCTAGAAAGCAAATTAGCACCTCTTTCTTCCGTCTGTCTTCAGTAATCAGCGCTGTAACATGGAAATATGGTAACCATAACCCTAACCTTATGAAAGGTGTGTATCAATTCAACTTTAA
Organism: Oncorhynchus keta; assembly: GCF_023373465.1. NCBI lineage: Eukaryota > Metazoa > Chordata > Actinopteri > Salmoniformes > Salmonidae > Oncorhynchus > Oncorhynchus keta. The sequence goes on along the minus strand of NC_068421.1, from coordinate 40,929,745 downwards.
GTTAAAAAAAAATGTTTCAATGATTTGTTGCCGATATGAAAGAGAAGGTGCTTTATGCTCCCAAAACCATACCGCAACCATATGCATTTAGCCCAAACATTGTGGCTCTTAATGCGGCAATATGTTACTTTTTGGGCGACCTGACCAAATTCATATAGAAATGTGAGTTATAGATCTGTCACTCATTGAAAGCAAGTCTAAGAAGCTGTATATATGTTCTCTGTGCTATTAGTTTTTTTTCTACCAGGAAATGGCAGAGTGATTTCTGCGTATTGCACCTTTAACAGTTTGTGTTGTAAATCACAATTGACCTTTGTTCTGTGCTGCCCCTCCCCAAACCCCACTGAAAATAAAACCATCAGAAGATCTGCATGACCACATTTTTTTTTAAGTTACTGCTTCCTGTTGGAATAAACTATCCATCCACCCAAAATGGCTTTTAACAAACAAACAAGCTCCTTCCTAACTGCAAACTGTCTAAGTATAAAGCATTCCTTTACCTGGGTGATCTCTTCATGGTAAGTTTTCCGTTAAGTAACAGCAGTGTTGGCAAGGTGGTTCACAAAACAGAACCCTGTAGACAACTAACAGGCTTCCTTGTTGATTCCGTTAACTTTACTGGGCACCTTTTCCACCAATGGGGAGGCACTTCCTTACTCTGCTGGACCTCCCCTCTGCTCGGTAACCACACCTCCTTTACCTACACCCCTGAAATTTGACACCCTCAGCAGAGTGAGCTCAATGAGGGTGAGGGAGGAGGGAGTGGACGGACTGACTATACATCTGTCTTTCAAAGCTTAATAGCACCTCCATAAAACCAATCAGATAATGTTATCTACTATTCAAACAATGAGCAGGTGTTGGGCATTTATGTTCGGTACAAGCAACCAACCATGCATTTGACTGTGAATACACTGTTCCATCTTCCTTTACTAATCAACTGTGCTGTGTTCACCATTACTTAGATGTATGTAAATAATGATGCTGTTAAATACAGTAACCTACATAACACTGCACCGGAATAAAATGACGGAGATGTATGTTAAATCAGCAGATCTGTATTTCTATACGTATGTTGTCAACATAGAGAGATCATAACACCACCCTCCCCGGCTCTCCTCCCTAGACATTACACATACACGGGTCTAAATGATTCAAGCCAGTCAAACATCCAGCGTGCATTCACATGCTCTCTGCACAGAAATACGACACCACGGTGTGGCACAGCAATGCATCCGTGGTGCATTCACACAAGTGTTTAATGATCCTTTGTCATCTGATCTGAACAGCGAGAGGTTAAAAACAACCATCGGTCTACTGATCAGAGTGTCCTAAATTGGACGTCAACAAAGCCACACCGAGACCATGGGTCCTCGACTGTCAGAATACAATGTCAGCCCGAGGAAGAGCTGGGAAGAACACAGACCCACACCATATGTCACCTGTCTGGGAGAAAGAAAGGGTATTTACAGTAATATCTGGCAAAGGAGGCAGATATGGCTGCTCAGGATGTGGCAAGCGGTCTTGATATTTTCCCCAGATATCAGAGATAAGCTGTACACCCATTCTCAGATGTCGGGGTCGACTGTACAGATGTATATAAGGTATGCACAGATGTATATTAGCACGGATGTGAGCTACGGCTACAGATGCCTTGTGGATAAAAGAGGGACATAGTCAACTGTAACACTGAGCAGCCTAAGCATAAACTTACACTATGTGAGAATGCAGTGCTAAGGTGCTCCCTGCTTTGGTCTTCTCTAGCCAGTGACTACATCATTGTCAGTCAGAGGGTTGCTTGGCTGCACACCATGATCTCTCAGTTAGCCAGAAAGAGCAGGAGTGATTGCTGTGTCAGTGTTTCGAGGTTTAGCTGAGTCAGTGTCTGTGTTTAGAGGGTTAGCGGTGTCTGTGCTTGTTTCAAACTGTCACCTGCTCCTGCCACATGCGGAGCTGCTGGACGAGGTGGTTCTGCTTCTGCTGTCAGACACCATCTCCCTCCTGGCCGTGGAGAGACGCTCTGTCGACATGCTCTTCCTGGTGGGGGAGGATAGGTGAGAGGGGGAAGAGGGAGAGGAAAAAGACGAGAGGTGGAAAGAGTGGGAGGGTGAAGAGTGAATAGGGGTATTGAGAGGGATATGAAAGGCAAGACATGTCCCCAGTCATTAGTTTACATTGCCTACTGTACAGTAGATTCAATGCAACACTGCCACCCTAAGGTTGAGTTTGGAAATGCACATTAGAAGTATACCAAGAAAAAACAGTATTAGATCCACACATTCGGACAATGTCTTACCTTTTGATTGACAGCGACACTTCCTTTTTGGGAGAAGAGGGGGAGGAAGGGTATCCCCCCATACGTTTCTGCTGGACATAACCATTGCTGAGAGTGAGAGGCTTGGATGGTAAGGCTTGCAGGAGTTGGCGCACTGGCATCAAGAGGGAGAGAATGGTTCAGTAAACAGATGTATGTTGTTGAAGTTTTTGAAAATCGACACTGCAAATTCTTACCAAAGACTACATACAGTAAGTAGTACATGATTTATCTCCATTGCAAGTCTCATCTTTAAATACACGTTAAAAAATATATAGTTTCCTGATCTTTCTTATATCTCTCAGATATAGGAGAGACACTTCAGAACAAACTTCCTTTAGATTTTTAAAATTATTTGTACTATCTGTTATTCAATGCGTTTCTATGGGCCAAATTAAATGTTTAAATCAACACATTTTTATATATATTTTGTGATACCTTAAGCTGATTCCAAATCACATAGCCATATGATCCTTGGTATGACCATCTTAAAACAATTCCCCCTGGCTGGTAAACCAACACTCTCCACGCCTTGTGCATCAGGTTGAAAATGCAACATCCTCAGTAGTAGTAGCCTCACATATCGAGCTTCTAGACTCTCTTATTACAGCTAGTACAGTTGAAATCGGAAGTTTACCTACACCTTAGCCAAATACATTAAAACCTCAGTTTTTCACTATTCCTGACATCTAATCAGAGTAAAAATACCCTGTCTTAGGTCAATTAGGATCACCACTTTATTTTAAGAATTTGAAATGTCAGAATAGTAGAGAGAATGATTTATTCAGATGTAATTTCTTTCATCACATTCCCAGTGGGTCAGAAGTTTACATACACTCAATTAGTATTTGGTAGCATTGCCTTTAAATTGTTAAACTTGGGTCAAACGTAGCCTTCCACAAGCTTCCCACAATAAGTTGGGTGAATTTTGGCCCATTCCTCCTGACAGAGCTGGTGTAACTGAGTCAGGTGTGTAGGCCTCCTTGCTCGCACACGCTTTCTCAATTCTGCCCACAAATTTTCTATAGGATTGACGTCAGGGCTTTGTGATGGCCACTCCAATACCTTGACTTTGTTGTTCTTAAGCCATTTTGCCACAACTTTGGAAGTATGCTTAGGGTCATTGTCCATTTGGAAGACCACATTTGTGACCAAGATGTCTTGAGATGTTGCTTCAATATATCCACATAATTTTCCTACCTCATGATGCCATCTATTTTGTGAAGTGCATCAGTCCCTCCTGCAGCAAAGCACACCCACAACATGATGCTGTCACCCCAGTGTTTCCCAGTTGGGATGGTTTCTTCGGCTTGCAAGCATCCCCCTTTTTCCTCCAAAAATAACGATGGTCACTATGGCCAACAGTTCTATTTTTGTTTCATCAGACCAGAGGACATTTCTCCAAAAAGTATGATCTTTGTCCCCATGTGCAGTCTGGCTATTTCGTGGTGGTTTTGGAACAGTGGCTTCTTCCTTGATGAGCGTCCTTTCAGGTTATGTCGATATAGGACTCATTTTACTGTGGATATACAGTGGGGCAAAAAAGTATTTAATCAGCCACCAATTGTGCAAGTTCTCCCACTTAAAAAGATGAGAGGCCTGTAATATTCATAATAGGTACACTTCAACTATGACAGACAAAATGAGAAAAAAAATCCTGAAAATCACATTGTAGGATTTTTAATTAATTTATTTGCAAATTATGGTGGAAAGTAAGTATTTGGTCAATAACAAACAAGCAAGATTTCTGGCTCTCACAGACATGTTACTTCTTCTTTAAGAGGCTCCTCTGTCCTCCACTCGTTACCTGTATTAATGGCACCTGTTTGAACTTGTTATCAGTATAAAAGACACCTGTCCACAACCACAAACAGTCACACTCCAAACTCCACTATGGCCAAGACCAAAGAGCTGTCAAAGGACACCAGAAACAAAATTGTAGACCTGCACCAGTCTGGGAAGACTGAATCTGCAATAGGTAAGCAGCTTGGTTTGAAGAAATCAACTGTGGGAGCAATTATTAGGAAATGGAAGACATACAAGACCACTGATAATCTCCCTCGATCTGGGGCTCCACGCAAGATCTCACCCCGTGGGGTCAAAATGATCACAAGAACGGTGAGCAAAAATCCCAGAACCACACGGGGTCCTAGTGAATGACCTGCAGAGAGCTGGGACCAAAGTAACAAAGCCTACCATCAGCAAGGGCATTGAAGATGAAACGTGGCTGGGTCTTTCAGCATGACAATGATCCCAATCACACCGCCCGGGCAACGAAGGAGTGGCTTCGTAAGAAGCATTTCAAGGTCCTGGAGTGGCCTAGCCAGTTTCAACCCCATAGAAAATCTTTGGAGGGAGTTGAAAGTCCGTGTTGCCCAGCAATAGCCCCAAAACGTCACTGCTCTAGAGGAGATCTGCATGGAGGAATGGGCCAAAATACCAGCAACAGTGTGTGAAAACCTTGTGAAGACTTACAGAAAATGTTTGACCTCTGTCATTGCCAACAAAGGGTATATAACAAAGTATTGAGATCAACTTTTGTTATTGACCAAATACTTATTTTCCACTATAATTTGCAAATAAATGTATTAAAAATCCTACAATGTGATTTTCTGGATTTTCTTTCTCATTTTGTCTGTCATAGTTGAAGTGTACCTATGATGAAAATTACAGGCCTCTCTCATATTTTTAAGTGGGAAAACTTGCACAATTGGTGGCTGACTAAATACTTTTTTGCTCCACTGTAGATACTTGTGTACCTGTTTCCTCCAGCATCTTCACAAGGTCCTTTGCTGTTGTTCTGGGATTGATTTGCACTTTTCGCACCAAAGTACGTTAATCTCTAGGAGACAGAACCCGTCTCCTTCCTGAGCGGTATGACGGCTGCGTGGTGCCATGGTGTTTATACTTGCGTACTGTTGTTTGTACAGATGAACGTGGTACCTTCAGGAGTTTGGAAATTGCTCCCAAGGATGAACCAGACTTGTGGAGGTCTACCATTTTTTTCTGAGGTCTTGGCTGATTTATTTTGATTTTTCCATGATGTCAAGCAAAGAGGCACTGAGTTTGAAGGTAGGCCTTGAAATACATAGGTACACCGGTACACCTCCAATTGACTCAAATGATGTCAATTAGCCTATCAGAAGCTTATATAGCCATGGTATCATTTTCTGGAATTTTCCAAGCTGTTTAAAGGCACAATCAACTTAGTGTATTTAAACGTCTGACCCACTGGAATTGTGATACATTGAATTATAAGTTAAATAATCTGTCTGTAAACAATTGTTGGAAAACATACTTGTGTCATGCACAAAGTAGATGTCCTAACCGACTTGCCAAAACTATAGTTTCTTAACAGGAAATTTGTGGAGGGGTTGAAAAACTAGTTTTAATGACTCCTAACCTAAGTGTATGTAAACTTCCGACTTCAACTGTATGTCGACGAGACTACGGTGGTCTAGCATGTTCCCAGCCTCCTAGCTCCCCAGCCCCTCACTCTTGGTGGGTGGGGCCACGGTAGGCCTCCTCCCCCCAGCTCCGGCCCCAGGCTGGGTCAGCTCCTCACAGTAACCCAGTCTGCGCAGCGCGTCGGCCAGTTCAGCCTTCAGCAGCTGGAGCTCATCTTCCTGCAACTGGACACGCTGCTCCAGGTGGGACAGGCGGTCGTCCACCTCCATTGTGCTGCCCGCAGACACGTTGTCATCTGGGAGACAGGGAGAGAGAGTGGGGGGAAATGGGGAGGGAGAGAGAGCGGAAGAAGGAAAAATGGACAGAGTGACAGATAGCGATGGTGTCAGGAGCATGGAACAAAAGGTGTTTTGTTGTTCACCCAGGACTGTAAGCAGGAATTTGCATAATTCTCCAAGCTTTATGTGTTTGTTTTTGCTAATAAAGATTACACTAGGCTACTTCCTTGACAAACAATATGTTGGTCTTAGATTCCTACACCAAAAATGACAGTGCTGGGGTTTCTGACAGAGATGAAAAGGTGTATTTGCTTGAAACAAAATTGAGGCCAACCCCGTTTTGAAGATTGTTTTCTCTACATCACTGAAGAATAGCAGAGGTGCATAAAGATGACGGCCCCCATGGACTTAACACACATGAATCGTTTGCTAAGTTAACTGCATTGTACATTGGCCTCCTTTACTCTTTTGTGTGTTGTCATTAGCACATTATACCTGGGTAAACCAGTTCTAGCTCCAAGACGCCGGCAATTTGAATCAAGCATATTGTGCTTAATCATCAGCGCATTGAACCATATCGCGCGTCGTACTTTAAAAACTCATTGAATAGTGGTAAAACAATGACGTCATTTCTGAATTACTACATCTTTATGCACCTTCGCCACTGTGTGATGCTATCTAGCCCCTAATCCCTCGTCCTTCACTGGGATGACATAATTTGTTGCCCAATTTAATCCTCTGTTTCAGCTCCAATGCTTAACTGTGCAATATCAGATAGGATGCCCTGTAACTGAAAAGTCTGACAATGTTTTCAAATGTCTTTCAACAAAACAATGCTGTTAAATCAGATTTTGTGACCATGCAACAGCATGCTGTACATACAGTATAATGCTGAGTTGACGACATTCTCATATTCGTTATCATCATGTGCCATTCAAATGACCAAGAGACATCTATTTGCATATGAGAATTCTACCTGGACTAATATGCATCTGTCATGCAGTACTGCCAACATGATTTCTGAGTATAATGCAAACTCTGACTGACATGCCTATTTACTCTGCCTGTCAGACCCAGTGGAACCAATGATCTCATCTCTCAGTCAGAAATATTGTGGAAGAACACACATATTCAAAATTGGGCAGAGTGGAGAGTTTGACATTAAAAATCCCAACATCTGTAAGAGGTTTTTATTAAGCAGGAGGGAAAATGAAAGAACATGTCGAACTGGATACTCCGACATGACAAATCCCTACTGGATTTTATGGGGAATTAGGTACCGTTTTTCATTAAGGAAATAACCAGCAAGATTATTTCCCCAAATTGAATTACTTGGCTTATGCTGTCAATTAACCATGGCGTGCTTTATAACCTTAGTCACAATTTGAAATCTGCTGAGTAAAGCATTGATAAGATTTCAAATCGCCTCTGCAGCAAATGTAAATAACACTGCCAAGGTACAAAACAACCACAGCTATGGAGGTTTACTCCACCCATCCCCATGTCCCAAACTAAAACACCTCAGTGAAACGTTGCTGGTAATGAATTAATTGTGATCATTCATTCATTTAAATCTACCTAATTATTCAACAACGAGTCCACATGAACGCCGTCCCATTACTTTGTTAATGAAACAGCCTTCACCCTTGTTACTTTACACACAGTAGCTGTCCGACAGACTGCAGGCTTATGATGCGTGCTCAATAACTTTCTCTTTACTGCCTCCAGCAGATGACACAGCACAGGCAAAGGACAGCTACAGCTAGCACAGTTAAAGCAGGTGGCCTCAGTGTTAAAAATGCATGGCTACTAATTATATAATATGAAAATGAGTAAATGGGGAGAGGAGAGAGGAAATGGGAGGGGAGGAAGGTTAGCAATATGGCATAAGGTGGAGAGGGATGAACCCCTATGTAATGCGAGAGGACAATGGAGGTCGGGGGCGAAACCAAAGCCTGCTGAAATATTCATAGGGCTCTGGGCTCTGCTTGCCTTCCCTTACCTGTCATGCTCAGTCACTCAGCCAGCCAGCCACTCCGTCAGACAGCCTGCTCTCCTCAGCTCTCTTGGGGGCTCCCGGGATGCCAAGTCTGGGCTTCTTTCTTATGTAGGGTTTTCCCCTCCTCTCCTCTACAGCCAGTGCCTGTTCTGCCTCCCTCTTCCTGGACCAACCCCCCCCTTATTCTCCTCCTCCCTAGCGGTACATGCAGCTCACAAAGAGACAAGCAGCGAGTCACAGTTTGTAACAGGACACTGCTCCCTGCAGCCCTGCCTCCACAGCGGCAGCAGCAGTGGATGCAGCCTGAGGCTGGGAGGGAGGCTGGCTTGGCTGGGGGCCAGACCTATACTCTGCTGCAGAGACAGCCAGGCACTACCAGGAAGTGAGACTGCAGCGGGTCGGATCCGAGTCTCCTCCATTCATGACACACAAACACACTCACTCACTAACACACAGATACATGTGTATGTGCTCACATCAGCCACACCGTGGCATGGCTGGAATCATACTGTACATTATATCAATGACAGAATGACAGACACAACTTAGCCCCCTGCCTTCATCTCCAAGGAAGTCATGGGAGGACACACACACCACGGGGACCAGCGTCTACATGAGTAACAATGTGAGCAAACCCTAGGGAGGGGATCCTACTACCAGCTGTCACACCATGAAAACGGTTAAGACACCTGAACACTGACCTGTAGGTCTGATATTTCCTAATAGATGAGCCATTGTTGTTGCACGCCGTCTGAGTCAGTCAATAAGACAAATGGGCCAGATGGTCACAAGTTAAAAGCACATTAACCTTTGCAGGCCTTTTACCTTCTATTGTTTGCATTCATAATAAATCACTAAACAAGAATGGTGTTCATGGGAGGACACCACGGAAGAAGCCACTGCTGTCCAAAAAAAAAACATTGCTGCACGTCTGAAGTTTGCAAAAGTGCACCTGGACTTTCCACAGATGCACTGGCAAAATATTTCTGTGAACAGATTAAACTAAATTTGAGGCGTTTGGAAGGAACACACAACCCTATGTGTGGAGAGAAACAAAAGACACAGCAATAGCTTGTTGCGGGGAAAAAAATACACCTTTACACTCAATTGCTATCTCAGCTGTTGAAGTGCTTAATTAACCCCTAGTGACACTACGTGCTAAATCGTCAGCACCAGACCATTCAGAGTCCAGACTCTAACTTTGGTCACACACACACACACACACACACACACACACACACACACACACACACACACACACAGCAACCAGTAAAGGAGCTGGTCAACCCTGACCAAGATGGCTCCAAAGCCAATTCACCCTCCTTTTGGCAGAGGAGCTGAGCTGCTCCCCTCTGTATTCTACCGTCCGGGGTGATCCGCAGCCTGGAACAGATCCTAAGTCTGCAGCACATCCAGGCTACCCAAATAGCACATTTGGCACATTAGCACAAGTTGTGGGAACATGTGTTTTCGGTTTTACATTGGTTGTAGGAACGATGCCATAGATTTCATAACCTGGTAAAACTAAGCTTTTTAAAATGTTCTGAGAACAGAAGTGCACATTTTGAATGTTTTGGGAATGTTTATTTTTTAGGTTGCAGTGAGGTTCTGACAACGTTTTACTCTGGATCCTTCATTTCACTGCACCTATCCGGTACGTGACAATAATTAATGATTATATTGAGGTTTTTGAATAACTTCATTCAAACTTTCACTGAATGTTTCAATAAGAGACTTTAAATAACATTGCTAGCTTATTTTTGGTAAACTTTTTGGAACTTCGAGCACAAATAGGACACATGGGAATTGGAGATAACTTTGAAAGCATCATACCGGCTGTATTTCTGTATGTTGAAAGTTATATATCTTGAAAACTTGATCGCTGACATGCAAATCATTTTGGGACTATATTAACAACAGACTAACCCTAGCCAAAACCAGATTCAAACCGTTTCTAAGAGCTTTCCACACCTGGATTGTGTAACATTTGCCCATTATCCTTTTCAAAATTCTTCAAGCTCTGCCAAATTGGTCGTGGATCATAGCTTGACAACAACTTAAGTGGCGCCATAGATTTTCAACCAGATTTAAGTCAAAACTGTAACTCGGCCACTCAGGAACATTCAATGCCTTCTTGGTAATCAACTCCAGTGTAGATTTGGCCTTGTGTGTTATGTTATTGACCTGCTGAAAGGTGAATTCACCTCCCAGTATCTGGCAGACTGAACCAGGTTCTCCTCTAAGATTTTGCCTGTGCTTAGCTCCATTACGTTTTTTTTTATTTTTATCCTGCAAAACTCCTCAGCCCTAATACAGAAGATAGAGAGAGAGAGACCAAGTAAAAGACCAAGTTCATATTATGGCAAGAACAGCTCAAATAAGCAAAGAGAAACGACAGTCCATCATTACTTTAAGACATGAAGGTCAGTCAATACGGAACATTTCAAGACTTTTGAAAGTTTCTTCAAGTGCAGTCGCAAAAACCATCAAGCGCTATGATGAAACTGGCTCTCATGAAGACCACCACAGGAATGGAAGACCCAGAATTACTTCTGATGCAGAGAATAAGTTAATTAGTTACCAGCCACTGAAATTGCAGTCCAAATAAATGCTTCACAGAGTTCAAGTAACAGACACATCTCAACATCAACTGTTCAAAGGAGACTGTGTGAGTCAGGCCTTCATGGTCAAATTGATGCAAAGAAACGACTACTAAAAGGACACCAATAAGAAGAAGAGACTTGCTTGTACTTTGGTCTGGAGTCCAAATTGGAGATTTTTGGTTCCAACTGTGGGTGAACGGATGATCTCCGCATGTGTATTTCCCACCGTAAAGCATGGAAGAGGTGGAGGAGGAAAAGCAGCCAACAAGTGCTCAGCATACGTGGGAACTCTTTTAAGACTGTTGGAAAAGCCTTTCAGGTGAAGCTGGTTGAGAGAATGCCAAGCGTGCAAAATTGTCATCAAGGCAAAGGGTAGCTATTTGAAGAATATCAAATATATTTTGATTTCTTGAACACTTTTTTGGTTACTACATGATTCCATGTTTGTTATTTCATAGTTTTGATGTCTTCACTATTCTACAATGTAGAAATTAGTAAAAATAAAGAAAACCCTTGAATGAGTAGGCGTTCTAAAACCTTTGACTGGTAGTGTACATCCATAACATGATGCAGGCACAACAATTTTTGAAAATATGGAGTGGTACTCACTAAATGTGTATTATTGGATTTGTGTACTCAGCACAAAAAAAAAGTGATTTGCTCTGTAATACTTTTTTGCCGTATTACTTTCGTGCCTTGTTGCAAACAGGATGCATGTCTTGTATTATTTTTTATTCTGTTCAAGCTTCCTTCTTTTCACTCTGTTAGTATTGTGGAGTCACAACCATTAAACACTGTAACTGTTTTAAAGTCACTATTGGCCTCATGGTGAAATCTCGGAGTGGTTTCCTTCTTCTCCGGCAACTGAGTTAGGAAGGACGCCTGTATCTTTGTAGTGACTGGGTGTACTGACACACACCATCCAAAGTGTAATTAATAACTTCACCATGTCTTCTTTAATGTTTTACCTATCTACCAACAGGTGCACTTCTTTGTGAGGCATTGGAATACCTCCCTGTTCTTTGTGGTTGAATCTGTGTTTGGAATCCACTGCTCGACTGAGGGACCTTACAGATAATTATTTTTGGGGTACAGAGATTAGGTAGTCATTCAAAAATCATGTTAAACACTATTATTTGTTACACAGATTGAGTCCATACAACTTGGTATGTGACTTGTTAAGCAAGTGTTTACTTCGGAACTTATTTAGGCTTGCCATATCAAAGGGCTTGAATAATTATTGACTCAAGACATTTCAGCTTTTCATTTTTAATTGATTTGTACAATTAATTAAACATAATTCCACTTTAACAGTATGCAGTATTGTATGTAGGCCCGTGACAAAAACATCTAAATGCAATACATTATCAATTCAGGCTGTAACAGAACAAAATGTGGAAAAAGTCAAGGGGTGTGAATACTTTCTGATGTACTGCACTGCACAGTACATAAGACAGAAGGTCATTTACGGCACAATTTATGCTGCGGACATTGTTCTATAGTAGTTAGTTGAATGACTGCTCAGAAATGAGCCTTTGTTACCATCTGTGTGTATTTACTTGTCCAAATGCAAAACGTCACAACTGTTGCTCAAAACGGTCAGTGGTGTCGTTTCACTTCCAACTGTTAACATTATGAATTAATCAAGAGGCATAAAGTCAACGTTTGCTTTTATCTGTATAACAAAGTACGAATCTGAGCAAAAGTTGTACTGATAAATACAAATGAATAAGACATATTTACAGTGACAACATTAGTGTATTTAGCCTACTCCTGCCCCTTAACTCCCAATCACGGTCGACCTCTTAGACAGGGTTTAATTGTCAGACTAAGCCATCCACATCCCCAGCTAGCCTGGCACCTACGTTGTTTCAAATCAAAATGGGAACAACTCACTGTACTTCACTTTTGAGAAAATGTTGCGGTTTAAACCAGGGAATGAGGTGAACTCTGCCCGGTTGGATTTTAAACAGCTCTGCCTCCCTGACAACCTCCACAAAGCCTAGAATGTCCCCAGTCTTGCGAGCAGCATGATGGATGCCACTAGACTTTAATGCTGCTAACTCAGCATCTGCGGTGTCCATCAAGTCCTTGAGGACACCAATGGACTTGATAATCCTGTCTGCTGCTTGCTCAGTCATGTTTGGACCCAGGCCCTTCAAAAATGCCTTCAAGAAGCTGAGGTGTTCCAGGTGTAAGTCAAGGGGGATATTCTGTCCCTTCCCATTCCAGAACCTGTTCCATGTAAGACTGTGTGCCAACTGAGGGGAAAGAGTGGCAATGACTTGCAAGGGCAGTATGAATATTGGCTATGACCATAGATCTAGCAAAACAAGAGAGCTACAGTGAATAACCTCAACAACAGGTTTATTACAATATTTATTACTTTCCAAATAAACTTTATATTTCCATGGAAATACAACAAAACAACAAGACAACAAAAACAAAATATCTCTCTCCAGATATACTTTAGACACTTAAATCAATCCTGCCATAAAGTTACAATCATTTATTAAAAAGGTACAGCAAAACAACTGCTACTGAAATTCAAGTAGGCCTACAATTTGAACACTGGCCTGAATGTCTGAGAATAAAATACTGATCCCAAAGATGGGAGATAAAACCTGAACATGGAGACTACATGTGTTTGAGTGTATGTGTAATGCATAAACAGTTTCATTTTTTTCCTCTTATCTCAGGGCCCTATGATACATTGCATTTGCAAAATACCCAATTCGATAAAAGTCTGTCAGTCATTTGTGCACAAGACCGCCGTATGATGCCACCATGGCTGAAGACACGCTCCACCGGGGCACTGGATGCACTGCCAAGACCCTGGTGGCCCTTTGGGACAGTGAAGGAAGAGCCTTCATTTTTCATTGCCCAGAACAAGAGGGCATTCTGTCCTTCGCATATGTCAAGGTAGTGACTTAGCTGCAGTGCTGGAGAGGTCCCAACAGCTTTATTCTGCCTCTTACAGTATGCTGCAAACAGCCCTTCTTCATGTCCAAGACTATGGTCCTCTCGCTCTTCCTCATCAACAAGAGGCACAGCTTGCTCAGTCCCTGCAGCATCTTGCAGAATCAGTTCTGGCAAAACATGTAAAAGTAGAAACCAAAAGGTCGGTATTAGAGTATTGGTGGTACACTGGGTTAAACTGAAACAGTATTATTGTTGCAGTCAATTGGATTAAATGAGAAAAAAAGTGACATTAAACTCAATAATAATTTACCTTTCACTCTTTGTGCCACCTCCTCCTTGACCCCCTCCTTGAACAGCACATGGTGCTCCACCCACATCAGAGAAAAAGCCGGATCCAAGGCAGCTGCTTTGAGGTAGACTGGATCTGAAAAGGGGGCAGTGATTCCATCTTGTGTCCTGGGCATTTTCACATTGATGAAGATTCCAAGAAATCTTTTGGTTCACGGATGCCTGGAGACTTCTGAACAGGCCGCTCAGCAAATGGACTTGAGGCTTCCGCTGCTCCAGATGGTGATTCAGGGACAGGACCGAGGGAACAACAGAACTGATTGTGACCATCTTCTCACCTGTGTCATATCTGTTGCTTCTCCAAATGGCTTCAGGATGTCCACCAACTCCTTCAATTTATTCCACTCCCGTACTGTGAACAACAACTCCTTGTGCCCAGACTTTCCTAGAACATGCCTGAGTTTTAGATGGTCACATTGGATAACTACCTTCATTTGTCTCGGTGTTGAGTTCCATCTTGTGTTGACAACAGCAGGGATGCCTCTTCCCCCAAATTCAGCCTCAAACACCTCTTTGTATGTTGTGCTTGTATGCAGCAGTGAGCTGATTTTTGATAACTTTGAAAGAGAAGGAGTCATCTCTTTTGTTTCTTTCAAGCCATCTCACACCACGAGCTGGAGAGTGTGGGCAAAACACTGCAAGCACTGTTTTTTTAGCAATAGCAGCATCCACTGTTGTCTGGTCATCCAGGGCTAGGTCATTCCAGAGCTCTGGGTCATCAAGGTGATCTTCGTCATGTACTTCATCTTCTTGATCAATGGGGAAGCACACCGTGAATGCCTTTCTCATGTTGGCAGCAGACTCATAACATCTCCAATCTTAAATCAAATCTAGAATCGGCTTTCTATTCCGCAACAAAGCCTCCTTCACTCACGCTGCCAAACTTACCCTAGTAAAACTGACTATCCTACCGATCCTCGACTTTGGCGATGTCATCTACAAAATAGCTTCCAACACTCTACTCAGCAAACTGGATGCAGTTTATCACAGTGCCATCCGTTTTGTTACTAAAGCACCTTATACCACCCACCACTGCGACCTGTATGCTCTAGTCGGCAGGCCCTCGCTACATATTCATCGCCTACCTCCTCATGCCGTTTGCACACAATGTATACTTTTGATGTCAATGTTCTACGACACACTGGGCTGTACCTACTGACAGAAAGTGACTTAAACTCTTGTTTTCCACAATAGACAGAGGCAAGGTGCAATCGATAACCAGGTCAGACAGTATTGCATTGTTGATAGCTTTCTGCTGTGGATGATTCATGCTGTGGATGATTCATGCTGTGCTGCCCTACACGGGTCTCCATGAACTGTCAGATTGGAGACTGTTGTGGTTCACTTGTGACACTTTTGTTCATCTGGTATTGTTCAAATCTGTAATTGAGCAGTTTCTTCCCGCATTTGTGCAAGTTGTAATCCATTTTGTGTTGACTACAGCGTAGTCTTTATATCCGAAAATAATAATTTGGGGTATCATCTTTCCAAGGGCTCCAACTGAATTCACCCGCCGACGTTCCTCTGCACTTCCACGCGCAACTTTTTCTCCACGGGCACAATTTGATTGGCTGCAGTCCAAACTGTAATCCGTTAAATGAAGAGTTGACGCGCTACACACTTTTTAATAGCATAATTCTTCATATTTGGGCTTGGGGAGGGTATCAAGTCAGTTCGAGTCAAAAGGCTCACGTCCAAGTTAAGTCACGAGTACTTGGTGTTAAAGTCAGTCGAGTTGCAAGTCATCATATTTGTGACTCGAGTCCACACCTCTGGTATTAGGCACATGTGACAAATAAAATGTGATTTGACTTGAAAACATCTCCCAATCTTTCAGTGCAGTTATTTGCTGTTCTTTCAATGAAGCGATGTCCTCCAGTTCTGATATAACTGTTCCTATAGAAAAATCAACACCAACCTCCTCAGGAGCAGCCATTGTTGTTATGATTTTCTACTTCTGTGCCCACAGATTATTAGAGGATGCTGATTGGTCCGACCATACATCGGATAGAATGGAGAGGCTCAAATGACTTGAATCTTGTCGTGACCAAACTGTATCCGTGTAGCGAAACAGAATGTAAGCTTGCGAGATCAGGATGGTTCGTACGAGATTAGAACATTACCAAAATTGAAATGAAATGTAACCATGTTTGAACTTTTAGGAAACATTCGGTTAAAGTAATGAAATAACAAGATTTTGTTTATTTTTTATGTCAAGTGACTTAAATGTGCTGGGAATGTTCCAAAGCCAAGCAACTGTCCTGCACCATTCACAGAAAGTTGTGGTAGGGTTGTATGCAAAATAACCATAGGACAACCACACTTTCACCAAGCTCTGAGAAAAATATGGTTCTCAGAACATTATGTCCTAGCTGGGTAGGCATTGGCCAACGGAGACCATGGCAGGACACCCCGGTTGGGTACTGTGCATAGTAGACCCTGCCATGGGAAATATCTTCTCATGGTTACAGGGTAAGGACAACCTGGCCATTTGAACAGATGACATGCCTTTCTCCATGTCTGTCCACCTGTCACTCAATATGATATCAATATTTTTAGACCTACATGTAGCCCAATACACAGAACCTGAGTTTCACAGATTTTTGTTCAGCAATACATAAATTACCTTTCAAGTCTATTTAGGTACGCTACACGGTCCCTTCAAATATCCTATGTTTACTCGCAGTTCAATTTCATCCCACTGCTTACGTGCATAATTGGATTTGTGAACCATGTCAAATTGTATTGGATAGCATGGGTGCATAAAATATAACTAAATACTGTAGAGTAAAAAACATTACCAGAGGTGTGTGTTTTCTTTTCTCCTCATGTGCATGAACCTGGTCTTGTGATGTGGCCAGTTACAGCATCATTGCATCAGCTTTTCTTTGATGAGCTGTATTGTTATAATCACCCTTCACACCACAGTCATGTCCAGACCCTGCTGCCCCTCAAAAAGTGAACACCATTCTCTAATTTACAACAGAGAGATGAAGCCACGACAGTGTAATTCATCTTCTCTCTAAGGCAATTACACTTAATCTGGAACAGTGAAACCATATTATGCAAATAGTTCCACTATTAAATATCATAGAGATAGCCTATCTGTTTTCCCCCAGTAGGGAAAAATATTTTACATAAAGTCAGAGGGTTTGCAGCTCGGCTACACCTGAACCAAATATTTTTCTAAATACATGGCTCTGGGTTACACCTAACACAACATAGCAGTGGGTTAACGAAGTTCACGACAGCCTGCTCTATGATGGATGGATAGATCGACCATAGATCATTCTAACGATGCAAGCTAACATTCTATTCAATAATCTGCAGCTCGAGCTACATGTATGTTTCGTGTAAACTGGTAGGGAACCTGCAAACAGGTGCATGCAAACCTACAGTCCCAGCAGTGTGCCACGGTTCATATCAAAACCGGTCGACTCGGAGCTGCAAGCAAGTCAAAAGTGAACTCACCTTTGCAGTACTGGAGAAGGAGTGACGTAGTGTCATAAAGGTTTCCACATGATGAAGCGATCCTCTCCGACATTTCTTTCTTTTCAAGCAGACCCGTCACTTCCCCCCTTCTTGCAGCCTCCCTAACCGCGCACGTCTTTCCACCTCACTCTTTCACATTCAGAAACCCTCAACACCTTTCGCTATTTGTCGCTCACCAGCGCCACTACTGTCTGCTCTCCGTACCTGTTACTATAGCAACAGCCTCACCACAGAACATGCAACCATTCGAAACCCGGAGAGGACGCGGTTGGTAATAGACACGAGATCGCTTACAATAATAGATACATTGATCAAATTTGAAATGAAAAATGTTGTCTACTTTAAATGTCTTTAATAACGTAGGATATATCCACAACTATCATTAATTTAAAGTTAAATGCCGATTGTATAAGCCTACTGTTGGTTTTGTTTACTATGCTGAATAATTATTGCAGTAAGGTGTCTTTTCTGAGCACCTGACACTTCATCAATACATGCATAGAAATATAACGACTAGAACTGACAACTTGGAGGGGCGAGAGGGTTGGAGGATGGAAATGGCGGCTAGTACTGCAGACGAAATGGAGGAAATGGAGAAAAGGTTGGTGAAGCGAAAGGTGTGGTGGAATGCTCACGATATGGGTGTCAGTTCTGATGGTATGGAGCAGAAGGATCAGGGTCAAGCACCGGAACGATCGGTAGTGGAAAGAAGAGAGATCATGATACAGAAAGCTGTGGATCATCTAGTAAAGAAATGATAAAGAGGGACAATGTAGGAATCAAGAGTAATGATGTGTTAGAGTGGAAAGTAGTGATCGTGTTTGATGAGACCACTACTACACTTACACCCTATACGTCTAACTAATGCTGTAGAGAAAGATAGGTGAAGTGAAATTAGCCTGGTTCATTGGAAATGGTAGATTGTTAATATTGTGTGGTAGCCAGGCTCAGCAAGAGAAGATTCAGAAAATGGGAAAACTTAATGGGAAGAAGATTAAAAGCCATGTCCCTGGTGCTGATGCTAGATTGAGGGGAGTCATCACTGGGGTCCTAATGTCTATGCCCAAAGATGATATTAAAATGTGAAGAGAGGCAGAGTGATTGAGGCCAAAAGGTTGATCAGTAGGAAAGAGGGTCAAACAAGTGAAAGCTTATCAGTGATGCAGAGGTTTCAAATCAAATCAAATCAAATTGTATTTGTCACATACACATGGTTAGCAGATGTTAATGCGAGTGTAGCGAAATGCTTGTGCTTCTAGTTCCGACAATGCAGTGATAACCAACAAGTAATCTAACTAACAATTCCAAAACTACTGTCTATCTAGGTTTTGAGAAAGTCTTACAAGAGAAAAGTGCAGATCAGATTCCTTCGTTTCAATATTAGAGAATTTGTCCCATATGCACTGCAGTGTTTTAAATGCCAAAGAATGGGTCATGTAGCTGCTCAATGTAAAATAAATAACATGTGTGGATGTGCACATGATTACAGTGAAGGTTAAGTGCAGTAATTGTGTGGGAGAACACAGTGCAGCGTTTGGTGGATGCCAGGTACAGAGAGTTGCTGGAGAGGATCAGAAATAGGATCAGTCATGATGTATCATATGCAGAGGCTGTAAAACAGGTTGGTAGAACTACAGTTGAAGTCAGAAGTTTACATAGACCGTAGCCAAATACATTTACACTGTTTTTCACAATTCCTGACATTTAATCATAGTTAAAATACCCTGGCTTAGGTCAGTTAGTATCACCACTATTTTAAGAATGTGAAATGTGAAATGTCAGAATAATAGTAGAGAGAATGATTTATTTCAGCTTTTTTTTTTCACCACATTCCCAGTGGTTCAGAAGTTTACAAACAATTAGTATTTGGTAGCATTGCCTTTAAATTGTTAAACTTGGGTCAAACGTTTTGGGTAGCGTTCCACAAGCTTCCCACAATAAGTTGGGTGAATTTTGGCCCATTCCTCCTGACAGAGCTGGTGTAACGGAGTCGGGTGTGTAGGCCTCCTTGCTCGCAAACACGCTTTTTCCAGTTCTGCCCATCTTTTCTATAGGATTGAGGTCAGGGCTTTGTGATGGCCACTCCAATACCTCGACTTTGTTGTTCTTAAGCCTTTTTGCCACAACTCTGGAAGTATGCTTAGGGTCATTGTCCATTTGGAAGACCCATTTGCGACCAAGCTTTAACTTCCTGACTGATGTCTTGAGATGTTACTTCAATAGATCCACATAATTTTCCTCCGTCACGATAACATCCATTTTGTGAAGTGCACCAGTCCCTCCTGCAGCAAAGCACCCCAACAACATGATGCTGCCACCCCCATGCTTCAATGTTGGGATGGTGTTCTTCGACTTGCAATCCTCTCCCTTTTTCCTCCAAACATAGTCATTATGGCCAAACAGTTCTAATTTTGTTTCATCAGGACATACAGTTCTATTTTTGTTTCATCAGGACATTTCTCCAAAACATTTGTATTTAAGGTAGTACAGAATTGGCCCAATCATGATTGATCGTACATTCCAACACAGTAGGTAGTGGCATGCACTGTAAATGTTTCTTTGTGGATCGCCATGATATTATAGAAGAAGACTTGAAGGATTCAATGTGGAGAATGGAATGTAACCAGAGAAGAGGCGAAGTGAGGGGGAGAACTTGGTCGAAAATCTTTCTCTGGCAGGTATAGTTTGATGTGTTTTTTGCTCAACAAGTGAGGAGTTTTTGTATGGAGGTCAATGAGGGAGTGTTGAATTTTAGTTGACAAAACCTATAATGGCTTATTTGCTACATGTGGCTTATTTGATTAAATATGTTTCTTAATGATTCTGTAACAATTTTTTTTAAAATTCAAAATACAGAACAATTTACATTGTTACAAACAAAATAGAATGGTATTAACAAGAAAATGCTAACATACAAAAATATCAAGTAATACAAATATTTTTTTAAATCTAGTGCAAAAATCTTGTAATGATTCAGGAAAATATTATTATTGTTATTCACTAGGGATAATGTTTTAATAAAATAGTTACATTCAATCATGTATTAAGTATTTAACAAGAAAAAAGAAAAAAATTCAATGGTCTTGTTATCCTTGCAATAGTAACATTATATCCTTCATGTCAGAAACGTGTGTAGTGTTCATAATGGTAAATAGTATTTCGCAATGTTTTCCCAAAATTATGACACATATTTACATTCAAAGAACGAGTGAGACAGATTCTCACCTTTTTCACAGAAAACGCAGATATCATCAATAGCCACTGTGGTAAACCGTGGGGTGTTCGGTTGAGCGTGCAGAGATTGACACAGAGACAGGGAGGCTTTAGTCCACAAAAACAACTTTACTAAGACAGAAAATAAACATAACAAAGAAAATCACTTAGGTTTCGCTCGTCCCTTCTTCTCTACCTTTGCTTGGTGTCGGTCTCGTCCCCCTCCTCTCGGTGTGCCACCGTGCTCCTTTTATTTGGCCTCCACGGCTGGTTGACACTTTCTTCTAATTACCTCCACTTAGAGCTGTCCGTGTCGGGGTGCCCAGCTCCCGTATTCCCAGCAGAGGGAGCCAACGTTGCATCACGTACCTCCCCTCTATTACCATCCCCTGGGGTATACCTCCCTGGGATACCACACCACACATTTGGATATCATAGAATTACATGGATATATCTTATTTCCGAGAGTACCCATCTAGCACATTTGGTCCTTGGAAGTTGTGGGAATGTTTGTTTTTGGTTTCACTTTGGGTGTGGGAACGAAGCCATGCATTTCATGACCTGTAAAACTAAACGTTTTTAAACATTCTGAGAATAGAAGCAAGCATTTTATCCTGTTCTGCAAACATTTATTTTTAGGTTGCAGGGAGGTTTCGTTAATGTTTTACTCTGGTTCCTTGAAAGTTTTCCTTGGAGGTTTTATTAACGCTCTGAGAACAGTGTTTGTTTCAATAAGACTTAATTACACTGCTATCTTATTTTGTGTGAAGATTTATTTTAACGCAATGCACAGATAGGACATATGGAAATTAATTTCCTCAGGATTTAATCATGCGAACGCATTTATTTTTAATTGTGACACGGCATCAGTGAGATTCAAACCTATCATTTTCATTCTTGGAATTAGTTCACTGAGCCACCAGGATGGAGCTAGCAAAAACTAGGATGGAGCAAAACAAAACTGTTGATTTCACTCTATTCAAGCAGAGCCCATTTCAAAGGAAACAAGCCCTCATTAAGATCAGGTGTGGCAAATTAGTGTGCTTGGCCAACACACCTGAACACACTTAACAATATAGAAGATACAGAGTTTTATTGATGCCAAGAACGAAATGTATATGTGTTTTTTTTTTAATAAGATTCTCACAACGTTTTCTGAATGTTACCAGAAAATGATTGTAGTTTTTATGGGAAGTTTTCTTAAAAGCTTCTTGGTGACAGGGGGGCAGTATTGAGTAGTTTGGATGAATAAGGTGCCCAGAGTAAACTACCCGCTACTCTGTCCCAGATGCTAATATATGCATATTATTATTAGTATTGGATAGGAAACACTCTGAAGTTTCTAAAAATGTTTGAATGATGTCTGTGAGTATAACAGAACTCATATGACAGGCAAAAACCTGAGAAGAAAACAGGAAGTGGGAAATCTGAGGCTTGTAGTTTTTAAAACTCAGCCCCTATTGTAGATACAGTGGGATATTCATTATGTTGCACTTCCTAAGGCTTCCACTAGATGTCAACAATCTTTAGAACTTTGTTTGAGGATTCTACTGTGAAGTGGATGTCTGGCAGATTGCCACAGGCTCTGAGGCACGGTCACGAGAGAGTTAGCTCTCGTTCCATTGCTTTTCTACAGACAATGGAATTCTCAGGTTGGAACCTTATTGATGATTTATGTTAAAAACATCCTAAAGATTCATTCTGTACTTAGTTTGACAAGTTTCTACAGGCTGTAACTGAACTTTTTGAACTTTTCGTCTGAAATTCGACAGGACCTGAACGCGCTTTTGGATTTGTTTACCAAACGCCCTAACAAAAGAAGCTATTTGGACATAATGATGAACATTATCAAACAAAACAAACATTTATTGTGGAACTGCGATTCCTATGAGTGCATTCTGATGAAGATCATCAAAGGTAAGTGAATATTTATAATGCTATTTATGACTAATGTAATCTGACGGTTGCATTAAGGAGAAGTATATCTCTAATTCCATGTATAACAGTTGTATTTTCATCAACATTTATAATGAGTATTTCTGTAAATAGATGTGGCTCTCTGCACAATCATCGCATGTTTTAGAACTACTGAACGTAACGCGCCAATGTAAAATGAGCTTTTTTGATATAAATATGCACTTTAGCGAACAAAACAAACATGTATTGTGTAACATGAAGTCCTATGAGTGTCATCTGATGAAGATCATCCAAGGTTTGTGATTAATTGGACCTCTTTGTGCTTTTGTGACTCCTCTCTTTGGCTGGAAAAATGGCTGTTTTTCTGTGAGTTGGTGGTGACCTAACATAATAGTTTGTGGTGCTTTCGCTGTAATGCATTTTTTAAAATCAGACACTTAGGCTGGATTAATGAGAATTTTATCTTTAAAATTGTGTAAAATACTTGTATGCTTGAGGAATTTTAATTATGAGATTTCTGTTGTTTTGAATTTGGAGCCCTGCACTTTCACTGGCTGTTGGCGAGGTGGGACGCTACCGTCCCACATATCCCAGAGAGGTTTTAACGTTCTCGAACAATTTGAGAACATGACTTTAAAAACAAGCATGAGGAAACCTGAAGGAAAAGTTTTGCTGAAGTACTGAAATTCCCACAGAAGAATGTTGTTTCTTAATGTTCTTGGGACGACTTGAGAACATGACTTTAGAACCATGAGCAAACCTGTATGAAATGTAATGCTGAATTACTGACATTCCCACAGAAGAATGCTATTTCTTAACGTTGTCTGAACTTTTTGAGAACATTCCCAATGCCAAACCAGTTGGAGAACATTACTAAAATTGTAAACATATTTAAGAAATGTTCTGTTAAAGTAATGAAATACCAAGAAAATAAAACATTTTGGGGTTAAATGTGATGAGAATAATCCAAAGCCAAGCATCTACTCAAAACCATTCCCAGAAAGTTGTGGGAAGGTTGTATGAAAAATAACCAAAGGACAACCACGCCCTCACCTAGCCCAAAGAAACACATGCAAGGTTCCCAGAACGTTAGGGGAAGGTTATTTTTCAAACAAACAAACAAATGAAATCAAAACAAAGTTTATTTTCACGTGTACAGGCTCTAACCAATAGTGCAAAAAAGGTATTAGGTGAACAATAGGTAAGTAAAGAAATAAAAGCAGCAGTAAAAAGACAGTGAAAAATAACAGTAGCGAGACTATATACAGTAGCGAGGCTATAAAAGTAGTGAGGCTACATACAGACACCGGTTAGTCGGGCTGATTGATGTAGTATGTACATATAGATATGGTTAAAGTGACTATGCATATATGATGAACAGAGAGTAGCAGTAGCGTAAAAGAGGGGTTGGCGTGTGGTTCGTTTTTACAGGGGAATGTTATGTACAGTGCATTCAAAAAGTATTCAGACCCCTTCCCTGTTTCCACATTTAGTTACGTTACAGCCTTATTAGAAAATGTATTAAATACATGTTTTCCCTCATCAATCTACACACAATACCCCATTATGACAAAACGAAAACAGGTGTTTAGCAATACCTTATTTGCATAAGTATTCAGACCCGTTGATACGAGGCTCGAAATTGACCTCCGGTGCATTGTGTTTTCATTGATCATCCTTGAGACGTTTCTACAACTTGATTGGGGTCCACCTGTAGTAAATTCAATTCAATTGATTGGACATGATTTGGAAAGGCACAAACCTGTCTATATAAGGTCCCACAGTTGACAGTGCATGTCAGAGCAGAAACCAAGGCATGAGGTCAGAGGAATTGTCTCTAGAGCTCAGAGACAGTATTGTGTCGGGGCACAGATATGAGGAAGGGTACCAAAAAATGTCTGCAGCATTGAAGGTCCCCAAAAACACAGTGGCCTCCATCATTCTTAAATGGAAGAAGTTTGGAACCACCAAGATTGTTCTTCGAGCTCGCCTTCCTTGCCAAACTGAGCAATCGGGGGGAGAAGGGCCTTGGTCTGGGAGGTGACCAAGAACTCGATGGTCACTCTGACAGAGCTCCAGAGTTCCTCTGTGGAGATGGGAGAACCTTCCAGAAGGACAACCATCTCTCAGCACTCCACCAATCATGCTGTGGGGATTTATTGTGGGGATTTATTTCAGCAACAGGGACTGGGAGACTAGTCAGGATCGAGGGAAAGATGAATGAAGGAACGTACAGAGAGATCATTGATGAAAATCTGCTCCAGAGTGCTCAAGACCTCAGACTGGGGCGAAGGTTCACCTTCTATCAGGACAACAACTCTAAGCATACAGCCAAGACAAAGCAGGAGTGGCTTCGGGACAGGTCTCTGAATGTGCTTGAGTGGCCCAGCCAGAGCCTGGACTTGAACCCAATTTAACATCTCTGGGGAGACCTGAAAATAGCTGTGCAGCGACACTCCCCATCCAACCTGATAGAGCCTGAGAAGATCTGCAGAGAAGAATGGGAGGAACTCCCTAAATACAGGTGTGCCAGCTTGTAGCGTCATACCCAAGAAGACTTGAGTTTGTAATCGCTGCTAAAGGTGTTTCAACAAAGTACTGAGTAAAGGGTCTGAATACTTATGTAAATGTGATATTTCTAAAAACCTATTTTGCTTTGTCATTATGGGTTATTGTGTTAAGATTGAGGGGGAAAAACAATTTCATCCCATTTTAGAACAAGTCTGTAACGTAACAAAATGTGGAAAAAGTGAAAGGCTCTGAATACTTTCTGAATGCACTGTAAATGTTCTCTAACACACCAAAATATTATGTTATTTTATTGGGTTAATTGAACATTCTCAGAACTGTGATGTTCTCTAAAGGTTCTCCTTTGGTTATTAGAAAAGTTACTTTCCTACAACATGAAGCATGGAGGAGGAGGTGTGATGTTGTGTTTTTTTGCTGGTGACACTGTCTGTGATTTATTTAGAATTCAACTTAACCAGTATGGCTACAGCATTCAGCAGTGATACGCCATCTCATCTGGTTTGCGCTTAGTGGGACTATAATGAGAGATAATGATAAGATAATGACCCAACACACCTCCAGGCTGTGTATGGGCTATTTGACCAAGAAAGATAGTGATGGGGTGCTGCATCAGATGTTCTGGCCTCCACAATCACCCAACCTCAACCCAATTGAGATGGTTTGGGATGAGTTGGACCGCAAAGTGAAGAAAAAGCAGCCAACAAGTGCTCAGCATATGTGAGAACTCCTTCAAGACTGTTGGAAAAGCATTCCAGGTGAAGCTGGTTGAGAGAATGCCAAGAGTGTGCAAAGCTACCATCAAGGCAAAGGGTGGCTACTTTGAATAATCTAAAATATACTTTGATTTGTTTTGCACTTTTTTGGTTATTACATGATTCCATGTGTTATTTCATAGTTTTGATGTCTTCACTATTATTCTACAAAACCCTGGATTGAGTAGGTGTGTCCAAACTTTTGACTGGTACTGTACAAGGTTGATTAAATGGTTCTTTAGTATCTAGCTAACAATCCAGTTTGCATGAAAATGATGGCTATAGGCTCAATTACCATCTAGTTCCTTATCATCAAACACAATTAAGCACAAGAACGCACACAATTGATTACACCAACAAAGAATATTTAATTTAAAAACATTGTCATTCATTACTACGTCATTTTCTGTTTCACAGGAGTTCGAGCTAGCGATCAGCAGGCAGATACGACTGCTTCATACACTTTGAGAACTACCACAGACTTCAAACAAAGCTGTTTTTCTAATAATGTATTTATTAGAAAGATGTCCGTTTGGGTTCAGAAAGCGTTTGGCTTGTCATAAAATTTGCCCAAAATGTACTACCGTTGCTGTGTGTGGGGGAAATCTGTCATATTTGGTTAAATCTTATGGCTCTCCCATGGGCACCAATACAATAACAGCTGGCTCAGGTCTACTTAACGGAAAGATTCACCCATATTGAATGTTATATTATATTTGTGCATATTTGAGTGATGTTCTATCGATTCCCGGGGTCATTTCATGTGTCTTTGAGCTATTCGCCTTTCAAGCAGGCAGAAATAAAGCATCATGTGATCATTTTCTGCCTGTATTCCTGCCTGCTTGAATGGCGAATTGCTCATGTACACATTGAAACATGAAATGACCCCGGGAATCGATAGAGCATCGCTCCAACATTCAAAATGGATGAATCTTTCCTTCAATAAAACCCCCCTATAGGACTGGTTACATTGCATTGTGTTGGGGGATTATCTGTCCATGTAGTGCGGTAAGGCCTACATGCAGTAAACAGTACATTGCAGATTACAATGCACTTCAACAGTATTTTTTTGTGTTATTCATTAGAAAGTAACATGCGTTGCTCTATGGTCTTTTTAAATCTCCAGTCGTTCTGAATTTCCATGTAGACTTGATGATTCTGTCTAGGCAGAATTAGGGACAGTAAACCCAACCGACTTCTTCAGACTTCCAAAATAGACTGAAGCTGAATCATTTTGTAATGCATCTTATCTCCAGATCATTTAAAAACAGATGGGTGTTTATTAGAATGGGTGTAAAGAGCAAACTTGGCACGCTGACCTCATGTAGGATATACAGAACACCAATCTTAACCCTGAGCTAAAGCTCAGACAGTCACGCACAGTTTGAATGAAACCCCTGGTCAAATATATGTACAAATAAATATTGGGCTCTTTTGTAAGTCAACAAATATGAAAGAAACAAGTGGAATCTCTGTTAAATCGCTCATGTAAATAAATATGAGTTGAGGGAATGATAACAGGCCTCGTTTAGGCTTCTGTCACGTCACTATCTCATGTACGGTGTAGAGAGAACTGTAGAGGGAGCTGCTTCACCGCATATAGCAACCACTCTCCATTCCATTACTTGCATCTCTTGTATCTCCATTGATCAGAGGTCCATTACCTCAGTCGCTCATTCTGAGACTTTAGATGATGAGTGGAAATGCATTTTTAAAAGTATCACACTGGCTCTCAACAATTCCCGTGTGCATTATATGATCTTGATTGATCCTCCATTTTTCTCTGACCCACAGGTCCCAGGTCCCGAGATTCTTTTTATTCTCACTCAACAGCTTCATCATCACTCAAGGCCACAATGGAACAGAATATTGCACCTTGGTGGATCTTGACTAATCTGAGTGCAGAGTACTGGTGCACACGGAAGGCATCGCTTAAGAAAATCTCAAGGAAGGTGAGGCTCGCCGTATGAGCACAGCATGCTAACACAGCACTTAAAGTGAAAACCGAAAGGTAACACTATACAGAAATGGCCAGTGATAACCTTATTTCTGTACAGGAGGAGGCGATGCCAAAGTGCACTCAGACAACTGACCCTAGTTTTTGACTGCTTCAGATTGAGATAGATAACGTATGCTAGAGAGAGAGACATGGTAAATAATGTTATATGGTCTGGCAGTCCTATTAGTAGTCCAGCGCCTCTTCATGCACCTCTCCCTGTGATAAAAATGAGATTCACATTTCATTGACTTGCTTTAATGCGCATGAATTTGTCTTCCGGATGCAATTAGTCAGTTTGATTTCCATTTTGCCTGGAGGAGGAACTTTGGGAAGTCACGCAGCGAGCCTCCCACTGAGGCCCAGGGCAGAAAAACCAAACCAGAGGCAGCTCTCCTTTCTCTACATAGGGTTTTAACAGGCTCTGATTACGCCTGAGTATGTGCATCCACCTCACAGACCTCCCAACAGGGAGCAGACAGACAGAAAGAGCACCAATGCTACTGGATAGACTCATGTCTGCTCCATGCTCCTGGCCATGATGGACATGTTTACACTTGACATGTTTTTAGATCTTCTACAGAATCTATTTTTAGATCTTCAGAAGATACCCATCCAACCCATGGGTAGACGAACACTACTTGTACCTTCCCTGGATCAAACCCAATATTATATAAAGCCCTCTCGTTCAAACGCAATGAAATGGATGCATACCTGTACAGTAGCTTTTCGTGCACAATAAAATAATTTACCAATGATTTTGCTCTGAATATGCATTTGGGGGATTAAAAGATGGAGAGGTCACTGGCACCAAAGAAAGGACATAGCTATTATAAGGGACAGCACCGTTGACATAAGCATTGGAAACGCGGCATTGACTCCCTGTGCGGAAAAGTCTCCATAGACCTCAAATGCTGCCTTACTGAAATCCAAGGACACATCTGACAATTGACAGGAGTGATGTATGTCTGGTGCTGGCACTGTAACCAGAGCCAGTCTGGGAGGAGAAAGGTGCCAAATGACTTGCATATACGGCTTTTACACCCACTCATGTATATTTCTGAGCAATTTAGCATTTCAGTGTTCACAAGATGTGTAAAACTTGGAAATGAGCTCAATAAGACCATACAAATCTGCAAAATGGCAATTCAACTTACTGCAAGATGATGATAATAGCACTATACCTCAAACATATTAGATTAGTGGTGACAAGAAAATGTGCAACACAGTACAGGGAAATCGTTCTAGAAAGCAATTAAACGAATCCAATGCCTGCACAGCTCCAGAGCACATTATTACTAACCCTGACAAAAATGTTGCATCTATGCTTTGACCTCTAAAGTTATACAGTTGGGATAGAAGGTGAGGATCTATTGCACCCCTCTGCGGATAGTGTAAGGGAATTGCCCTATGGGAGCTGGGGCTCTTCCTTTCCAGGGGATTTTGGATCTTATCCAAGACTGTCAGAGCGCTGAGCAGCGGCAGTGTCTCTTCCTCCACCTTTAGAATGTACTGCTGATTAGTACTTCCTGTATTCAAATACGATTCTCTTGTGAGCCTGCTGTATGCAGATTTCAGACGGTCAAAAACCTCTCCCATTTTATAGTGAAAATGCTTTCTTGTTGAGGTTGCTGTGCTTGGCGGATTGAGACTGCGTTGCAGGCCACAGTGCTGCTAAAGTAATTCAGGTGCACTAAAATGGTCCAGTGACACAGGCACGCATGTCTTGACCAACAGGCTGCTAGGTAAACCTTGCATGCCTACCACCGTGTCCAGAATAACTTATGAGTGTGACATCATAATCACCTTTAACACACTCCACATTTCTCACACGACTGCCAGGATGTGTCCTTTTAACCTCCTGAAGGAGTCTTGTTCTTGTATCACCACGAGAGAGGATAATAAGTCTATTCAGTGGTTCCATTAAGAGGGTGGTTTGTGTATGGAGGATGAGTGATGTTCCGATTGTGCTGGCTGCCTGGATGCAGCTGTGTACTGAGCGGTGGGCCTGTGTTTGTATATCTCCCTCACTGCAGACTTTTATTGTCAATGCACATACTCTAATTATCCCTCTGCTGGCTGTTTGCAGTTATTTACTGTGTGTACCCAAAGGCCACAGAATTTACACCACTTTATGCAAGGGGTGGGTCGAATCCTGAATGCTGATTGGTTAAAACCGCATTCCAGTCGGTGTCTATTCCACAGGTTACCACCGGCTAAATCTATGACTTTAAAATGCCTATTCACTCTGTTCCAACTGACTGCGCAATCCACTGTCTCATCAGCCTTTCAGGGAATTTATAAACTTGATCTTCATTATAAAAGCATCTAGACATTATCTCACATTTCTTTCAGACTAATATTTCCATTTTCAACAGTAGAGAATTTGTATAAACATTTTTGTCTGTCTCTCCAACATTTGCAACATTGTTTCAATATAAAAATGTGTCCCATAGTGATGAACGTGTCGGGACAAGACAGACAAGCAGGCAGCATTTCTCAGTCAGTCAAAATCATGAATCAGCTGGCATCATTTTTATGGATATATACAAATAAATGTAAATTGAAAAAATGTCAAATGAAACATAGTGCAGCTAGTTTGCAGTCTTTCTAGCTTCAGTTTCAATTGATTTTGTTAGCTGTGTTGTTGGCTAGCTCCTCTGAACATCAGTATCCTGACTAGTGAGCACATTTTCTATTCCAGGCGAAATTGCGCCTCATTAGCTCATTGTTATGGATGTATCCAAATAAATTCACTAGAAAACAGCTTAAACAAATGTAAATGCAGCTACTAGGCTGATATTCTTGCTGCACTTTTTTAGTTGGCTAGCTAGCAAGCAAGGGATAATAAGATTGCCAGCCAGTATGGCAATGGAACATTTAGAACAAATGACTGGGTCACGTCCATAGATACAAAACAAAAAGACTGAATGACTGGGTCGCGTCTCTAGCAACCGAACCGATAGAACGAACAAATCTAGCAACCCTTGATTTGTGTCGAGACTACAGTTGAAGTCGGAAGTTTACATACATCTTAGCCAAATACATTTAAACTCCGTTTTTCACAATTCCTGACATTTAATCCTAGTAAAAAAAAATCCCTGTTTTAGGTCAGTTAGGATCACCACTTTATTTTAAGAATGTGAAATATCAGAATAATAGTTGAGAGAATTATTTATTTCAGCTTTTATTTCTTTCATCACATTCTCAGTGCGTCAGAAGTGTACATACACTCAATTAGTATTTGGTAGTATTGCCTTTAAATTGTTTAACTTGAGTCAAACGTTTTGGGTAGCCTTCCACAATAAGTTGGGTGAATTTTGGTCAATTCCTCCTGACAGAGCTGGTGTAACTGAGTCAGGTTTGTAGGCCTCTTTGCTCCAAATGCTTTTTCAGTTCTGCCCACAAATGTTCTATAGGATTGAGATCAGGGTTTTGTGATGGCCACTCCAATACCTTGACATTGATGTCATTAAGCCAAGTATGCTTGGGGTCATTGTCTATTTGGAAGACCCATTTGCGACCAAGCTTTAACTTCCTGACTGATCTTGAGATGTTGCTTCAATATATCCACATAATTATCCTGCCTCATGATGCCATCTATTTTGTGAAGTGCATAAGTCCCTCCTGCAGCAAAGCACACCCACAACATGATGCTGCCAACCCTGTGCTTCACGGTTGAGATGGTGTTCTTCGGCTTGCAAGCATCCCCCCTTTTCCTCCAAACATAACGATGGTCATTATGGCCAAACAGTTCTAGTTTTGTTTAATCAGACCAGAGGATATTTCTACAAAAAGTACAGTCTTTGTCCCCATGTGCAGTTGCAGACCATAGTCTGGCTTCTTTATGATGGTTTTAGAGCAGTGGCTTCTTCCTTGCTGAGCTACCTTTCAAGTTATGTTGATATAGGACTCGTTTTACTGGATATAGATACTTTTGTACCTGTTTCCTCCCGCATCTTCACAAGGTCATTTACTGTTGCTCTGGGATTGATTTGCACTTTTCACACCAAAGTACGTTCATCACAGCTGCGTGGTCCTATGGTGTTTAAACTTGCGTACTATTGTTTATACAGATTAATATGGTACCTTCAGGCATTTGGAAATTGCTCCCAAGGATGAACCAGACTTATGGAGGTCTACAATTGTCTTTCTGAGGTCTTGGCTGATTTATTTTGAAGTTTGAAGTTTGAAGGCAGGCCTTGAAATACATCCACAGGTACACATCCAATTGACTCAAATTATGTCAATTAGCCTATCAGAAGCTTCTAAAGCCATGACATAATTTTCTGGAATTTTCCAAGCTGTTTAAAGCCACAGACAACTAACTTTGTGTATGTAAACCTCTGACCCACTAGAATTGTGATACAGTGAAATAATCTGTCTGTAAACAATTGTTGGAAGAATTACTTGTGTCATGCACAAAGTAGATGTCCTAACCGACTTGCCTAAACTATAGTTTGTTAACAAGAAATTTGTGGAGTGGTTGAAAAACAAGTTTTAATGACCCCAACCTAAGTGTATGTATGCTTCCAACTTCAACTGTATATATTGTGGAAGGATGAAATATAGTATGATTAAATTGAGCAAAATAACATTTCTAATTATAATATGTCAATCATTATTTGAATATGTTGGTAACCCGTTGTGTAAAAGTGATAATGCCCCCGAAGCCGGTGTTTGTTGGATATATTGGCACAGTTGGACTTTGTCTCGGGCCTAACAACACCCGTGCCAATACTGTATATGCTCCAAACACCGGCTTCGATTGCATTATCACTTAATTGACTGCTTAACGGAAAGCCTGCCGTCACAGGATACTTGATTTAGTTGTGTTGGTCAGAGGAGCAGGTGCAGTGAAGGAACCAATTCCTCTTCCCCACTTGGTTAGGTTAACATACGTTTATTGGTCTCGGCTGTATTTTTGTGATTATTACTATGCCCTACCTTTTGGCTGAACCTCATTACTTGTACATAGTTTAGTATAGGGTGTCAGTATATTCACTATATAACTGTAGCAATGTTTTTTTCCTTTCAGGACACTGTGGCACTCTCTTGGACTGGCTGGATCAGCAGTAGGGAGGGGACACAGAGACCACAGGAAGTAGAAGTGGGCCCCGAAACCAGACTTTATCTAACATTTCTTTATCCAATAAACTCCCCCGTTCATTCCATGCCTCTCCTTGTGCTGCGACCACAAACAAATCGTAAATTTTGTTGCATTTTTTTTGTCATCTCTCATTGTGAGTTAAACTTAGTCTGTTATTGATGCCAATCATTTCAATCTGTTCAAAAATGAGGCTGAACAGAAAGGTTGAGGTTTAATTTAAAAAGTGTTTTAGGTGTCAATATGCCAAAACGCAATAGAAAAACAATTGCACTGAGGTGATGCTTGATATGTTGTATGTTGGAATGTGAGCTCAAATGCTGTCTATTGTGCTGTATCTTGAAGGATATGACAATATCCTGTGGCTTTATGAGGGCTAGAGATGTTTTTGTGTAGCGTTATCTTCGGAGGGGAACATGAATGTTCTGGCGGAATAACTCATGTTGGCATTGATGTTGATATTATTTGCTCTTCCAGGTCACTGTCTTTCATAACAAATCACAAGTGAACACAAATGTTTTTGTTTGTTTGTTTTTTGGTGCCTTTTATTCCTGCCGCCAAACCAACCCAGACAAAGCCATTGGTCCAATCACTTTGTGAAGCACCAATCGTGCTCAATGATCCATGCTGCCAGTCTCTTTAGTTGATGAGGGCTGGACTAGATTCATTGACTATCTGTCCATTTCAAGGGAAACCTATCCCTCCCCATCAATATCAGCATTTAGACCAGTTAGTGAAAACAAAGCTGAAGCTCTTTTCTCAGATATCGGGTCAATGCCCTTCATTACGCAAGTGTACACTCACCCTAACCCTAACCAAGTGCATTCGGAAAGGATTCAGACCCCTTGACTTTTTCCACATTTTGTTACGTCACAGCCCTATTATAAAATGTATTACATTTTTGTTTTTCCTTCAGTCTACACAAAATACCCTATAATGACAAAGCAAAAACATTTTTTTACATTTAAAAAAATAAAAAATAAAATGGAAACATTGCATTTCTATAAGTATTCATACCCTTTATTCAGTACTTTGTTGAAGCACCTTTGGCAGTAATTACAGACCAAAAAGGTTCTTCAACAAAATCTCCGATTGCTCAGTTTGGCCGGGCGTTGGCCGGGCGGGTAGCCCTAAGAAGTGCGTTGGTGGTTCCAAACTTCTTCCATTTAAGAATGATGGAGGCCACTGTGTTCTTGGAGACCTTAAATTGCATACATTTTTTGGTACTCTTCCCGAGATCTGTGCCTCGACACAATCCTGTCTCTGAGCTCTACGGACAATTTCTTCGACCTCATGGCTTGGTTTTTGCTCTGACATGCACTGCCAACTGTGGGACCTTATATAGACAGGTGTGTGCCTATATGGCCAATCAATTGAATTTACCACAGGTGGACTCCAATCAAGTTGTCGAAACATCTCAAGGATGATCAATGGAAACAGGATGCACCTGAGCTCAATTTCGAGTCTCATAGCAAAGGGTCTGAATACTTATGGAAATAAGGTATTTCCGTTTTTAATTTTTCACAAATTGGCAAACATTTCTTAAACTTGTTTTTGCTTTGTCATTATATGGTGTTGTGTGTAGATTGATGAGGAACAAAATATATTTAATACATTTTAAAATAAGGCTGTTATGTAATGAAATGTGGAAAAAGGAAGGGGTCTGAATACTTTCCAAATATTGGGACAATTCGTCGGGACAAGGACTCTACAAAGTGCCAAGCGTTCCACAGGGATGCTGGCCAATGTTGACTCCAATGCTTCCCACAGTTGTGTCAAGTTGGCTTGGTGTCCGTGGGTGGTGGACTATTCTTGATATACACTGGAAACTGTTTTACATGTAAAACCGAGCATCGTTAAAGGATTTAACAAGTAACATCAATAAGGGATCATAGCTTACACCTAGATTCACCTGGTCAGTCTATGTCAAGGAAAGAGCAGGTGTTCCTAATGTTTTGTACACTCAGTGTACAAGTTACAGTATGCACCGGTCTTTTGACTGCAGCTGTACAGAAGACCCCCAACCTTAATAACGACAATATGCCACGATGCATACACTCTATCGATGCAAGTCCACTGCCCTGGGTGTGATGAAAGTGCTTTGCAAATTAAATGAATTATTATTACTCACAGTTCTTTCCCTCCTCCTCATGCTCTTTTCCCACATGGCCATGCCACACTTCTCAGATGGCTGGTCAGACAGACTATGCTTGCCATTGCTGGAGAGGGGCCAATGGACCCCTGAAGGACCCCCACCTGCAGGAAATGTGCTCTAAACAGGCAAGAATACATCTCAGCCTCATGGCAAAATGTGTAATAGCAAAATGTTCCCCTCACGTCCCCTCTCCTATTTGCACTCGCTATGGAACCACTGGCCGAGGCCATCAGGTTAACGCCTGCTATACAGGGGCTGCTCATTGGTGATGTTCACCATAAAGTAAGCTTGTACGCTGATGATGTCCTGATATTCATCTCTAGTCCCGAGACTTCAATTACATCTCTTATTAATATTATTGAATTATTCAGCGAATTCTCAGGCTACAAGATTAACTTAACTAAATCAGAGGCTATGCCACTTGGTAACCTACACTCTGTACCTAATACTTCTCCCCCCTTCCTTTTTAAATGGTCTCCCTCAAGTTTGACGTATCTGGGTATATTTGTAACTCCTAAATTCCAGCAAATGTACAAAGCCAATTTTGTTCCCTTGTTTGATACAATTAGAACTCTCTTCCGATTTCATGGTTGCGTAGAATATCCCTCTTGAAAATGAACGTTTTACCTAGACTACTTTACCCAATCCAAATGATCCCAGTATTACTCTCCAATAAGGTAATACAGGATGTAAATGGATGGCTAACTTCCTTTAAATGGAGTAAACGCAAGCCAAGACTTAAGATGGCAATATTGCAGCTTCCAAGTTCTATGGGTGGCTTGGATCTACCCAATATCAGGTTCTATCAATGGTGTGTCCAACTATGTTATATTTCTGACTGGATCACAAATGATGACTTCTCTATTTGGTTAGACATTGAGACTTCTCTTTCAAAATACCCCTTACAGGATATTTTATTTTTCGGAAGTTTCAAGTCTGTAAAAGGTCACTGCAATAATCCCATTACATTTAACACACTCAAAGTATGGAGGTCAGTTCAATGTTTTTTTGGGAAGGTCCAAACTAACCTCCTGCTCTTACCCCAATTCTTATCAACCTAGATGTTGGTCCAGGATTGCTGGATGCTGGCTTTAACTTTTGGCTTAATAAGGGCATACGCAGACTAAATGATTTATTTGCTGATAAGATTTTATTGTCATTTGAGCAGATGGTCGAGAAATATCGACTCCCAAAGCAGGACTTTTTCCGCTTCCTACAAGTAAGACATTATATTTTGAAGAGCACCACCTTAATTGGCAACCCTGATGTGACTGTCATTGAAATAATGTTTTTTTTTGTCCCACAAAGGAAAATGTCTGTAAGTCTGTTTTATGATACTTTAAGATCCTTTTCTGCTGTCAACACACAGAGGGTGAAACAAGTGTGGGAGAAAGAATTGTCTGTTACTATTGACAAAGAGATGTGGGAGGACATTTGGAGATATGCAAAAACAATATCTATTTGTAATCGTACTAGAGCAATCCAGTTAAGAATAATACACAGATTGCATATATCCCCAAATCACAGACATGCTTTTAGCCCCACTTCCTCTTCTCCTCAGTGTCTTAAATGTAAAACTGATACAGGCTCCCTAATACATTGTTTATGGTCATGTACCAAAATACAAAGATACTGGTCTGGTGTTCTGCACGAAATTGAAAAGATCCTAGGGGTTGATTTAGAATTGGACCCAGTTTATTTACTGTTAGGTCTCCCTAGTAGGCGTGTTACTTCTGTGGGTAAGAGGAGGCTTTACAACATCCTTACCTTCGCAGCGAGGAAAAACATCCTCTTACAGTGGATTAGTGATGAGGTTCCTCTATTAAAGATTGGCATAAGATACTATTTGAATGGGTGCCACTGGAATAGCTGACATGTACATTGCATTCTAAAACAGATCAGTTCTACAAAGTATGGGAACCTTGCTCGGCTCCAGTGATGTACTGGGGCTATTCGCACCATCCTCTGTAGCGCCATGCAATTTGAGGGGCCGTGCCAAACCTTTTCATCCTCCTGAGGGCAGGAGGCAACACATAGCTAACGTTAGTCACAACAAATGGGAATTCGTAACATATATGTTTTGCCAGTGATTAACTTATTGTACGAAGTGCAATTCGCAACATATTGTAGGAATTGTAATTCGTAACATATCATACGAAATGGATGATGGACATCCACAAATGAATGTATACCAAATGAAACGTAACATATCATACTGTTTGGAGTGTCCCGGGTTTACATTTACTTTCTTACGTCTACCCCGGAGTCCAG
This sequence comes from Oncorhynchus keta, assembly GCF_023373465.1. NCBI lineage: Eukaryota > Metazoa > Chordata > Actinopteri > Salmoniformes > Salmonidae > Oncorhynchus > Oncorhynchus keta. The sequence goes on along the minus strand of NC_068421.1, from coordinate 40,892,441 downwards.
GTTGCTAACACAAACAATAAAGCGTGTCTTCATGCATTATGGGCTGTCAAATGTGTTTTTCTGAAAACCATTAGCAGAAGGGCTACCAGGCATGAAGGAAGACCAGATTCTAGACCCGTCACACTCTCAGCAGGAGACTGGTCTGAAGCAGACAATACTGGTTTTAGGACTGCGCGGTTGTCAATATCTTCCCCCCTCTCTGTTGGTTCATTGCTCTTTGATGGGGTGAGAGATAAGTTACAGTAGCAGTGTGTGATAACCCATAATGGCCCTCCACCACATGAGCTGCATTAATACTGATGAAGACGCAAGCAGTGCAAGGGGAAAGCCTAGAACACTGGCCAGTAGCTAGCTTGGTCAGTTCATCACAAAGGGACTGAGTCTGACTCAGAGAACATGCAGGCGTTTTTAAAGGGTCACTGTCAAATTGTGGACCTGAGCGCTGATAGTGTACTACGGTCTACAAAGAAAAAAGACTTGGTGGAAAATTTGAGACTTTAAATTACACTGCACTAACTACTCTCTTTAACTTTTACCTCTAACAAAATACCTGTGTATGCTGTACGCTCAGGGCAAATTGAAATTTACCAACTTTTGGCACAGGGATGGTTATTTCAACAATGACTATTTCTGACTTTGACAAAGGTCTGAGAATAACTGCTGCTCACTGACCACAGACACCAAATCCAGTCAATGAAAAATATTTAGCTGGATGACCTTTTAATTGAAGCTAAATGTATTAAGTGTTGTCTCTCGACTCTCTAAGCCATGGTTGACTGGTGGGCCCTCAGCACACGTAGGCCCACACACATCTGCTCCATGATGGACCCATACTAAGTTAACTAAGAGCCAGGTCTCTTTTGGACAGATGTGTTAGTTGGATGGTACGCTGTGTGATCACTGATCAGAGATGGGTTATTAAGGAGATCTGGGGCAGCCCCGGGTGAAGCCCTTAATTAAACCGTTATTAGCGAAAAGCTACTGAGGGTTTCATGCTAATGTGAGCTGAGGAACAGGTGATGTTGAAAAATGAGTGTAAATCACTTGTGCAAGTGAAGAATTAATTATAAATTATAAAAAAGATTTTTGCTCTAAAGAATGCATGACAAGTAGACGTGATTGTTTTTTGTAATCTGTAGCTATAGAGAGCAATAGTAATGGCATCTTTTTGTAGGCACTAACTGCCGTGGCTCTTTGAACAAAACCTATGGGGAAATGAATGGGCTTTTGTAAGGGTGTTGGATAAACACTGAAAATAAGGTCTGTGGTGAACACAGAAAATCTTGTGTTTTGTTCTATGAGATAATCTTCATCAGTGGCTCAAATTTTGACGCATTTATGTCATCAAAACAAGCACATGAAGGCTTCATATTTCATAAAGGTCATGTTAACTGGCTGATATTATCTGGCGAGCATTTGACAGCTCGACTGTACAGTAGCTGTCAAATGCTATGTGGTCCTATGGCTATTCACATGCATATACAGGTATGTCATGATTTACTGAACTTTTACTTAATTAACTCCTAGTGGAGCAAAGGGCCTCTGTGTCGATGCAAACAACAACATACAAGTGATACCATGTGCCTAACCTCTTGATGTGCGAAACAGTTACATTGAGGACAACTAATGTCCAATTTCACTGTGACCGCTTATGTTGTTTGGCTGTTTGCTCTTGATTCCATATACATGTGAAATATATGGGCTGATTCAATTTAACTAAGATCATTTAATGGCAAGTATTAACCAGTAAATGTAATGCGGGCATCAAGAACTGTGGAGCGTGAAGTGGAGGACAGCACATTAAAAAACAGATTTAATGACTGATAGCATAGTAGGGTCTAACTGATATCCGTTGAGCCACTGCTAGGCTCCATCTCATAACACTGTAGCTTTGTGGCTTTGTGTCAATGAAACACTAACTCAAACATAAACCTCACCCGAAAGACAAAACGCTTCTCAGAGGGATTTTCCATGTGTCTGATCATTTAATGTGGGTATTTTGGTCTGTTCCACATTACATAATGTACAGTAGACTATTATAGGAGACAAGGGCTTTCCCGTACATAGACAAATGACTGCTACCTTTCTCAATCATCATAGTGGGAGTCCATAAAGCTTGTGACTTTTGTTTGAATCTGTTCACTTCACAGCAGTGCATATTCAGATCAAACAAAGTGCGGAGCTTGTAATTGAACATGTTTGCACAAAGAGGCTTGTCAACGAGTGGTTGAGTTCGTCACAAATATTCACTACAGCCAAGAGGCAACAACTGAGAGGTGCTTGCCTGAAGTCATATTTTTCCTGCGTGCTGTGAATCGTTCAGGATTACAGACTAAATGATCGCTGAAATATCTATAGCTTCTAGTCAGGCGAAGGTGGAATCCGTCTATCAGTAGGCTCCATCCATATATTTCAAATGGTTGCATTTCACATGAACATCCTGTCATTTTCCAAAGACCGCTTTCACAGAGTCAAGTCTTTTGCTGTTAGTTCGTTCCTGCTTGCACTCTATGTGTGTTTCCTTCTGTGGAGCAGAATAGAGTACAGACAGAATTTAGAGTACGCCGCTAAGAGGACGCCTTGTAGTAGATGTTGATGGTTTGTAGTTGATGTTTACACAACTGACTTACTTTTCTGCATATTTTGCTTTTGGTTCAATACATCTGTGTGTGGCATTAAGAGTTAGCAGTCTTTGGTTGGACAGCACCTCCCCAGACAGCTAATGGGCCACCGAACTTTGAGTGTTGTTGGAGTGTTGTGGCTGTACAAATGTAGACAGCTAAGCTTTGATTTAGAAAGAGAAACGGAGAGGACGAGAGCGAGAAGGAGCGGGAGGGAGAGAGGGAGAAAGATGCAGGGGGAGAGAGCCTCAACACTTAAGGATTGGTGGTGGATCTTTGATGTTATGGGGTTATTTTGCTTTCACTGGTCCTGGGGCCCTTATTAAGGTCAACGGCATCATGAACTTTACCCAGTACCAGGACATTTATATATGTATATAAAAGTTTTTTATTCTTTTTTTTCTACTGTATTATTGACTGTATGTTTGTTTATTCATGTGTAACTCTGTGTTGTTGTATGTGTCGAACTGTTTTGCTTTATTTTGGCCAGGTCGCAGTTGTAAATGAGAACTTGTTCTCAACTAGCCTACCTGGTAAAATAAAGGTGAAATAAATCAAATAAATAAAAAAATGTATGGTTGCATCTGCCAGGAGGATGAAACTTGGCTTGAAGTGAATCTTCCAACAAGACCCCAAAGCACACATCAAAATCCACCAAAAAATTGTTAATTGACCACAAAATCAACATTTTACAATTACTTTCTCAGTCTCCAGACTTGAACCCCATTGGAAACCTGTGGTTTGACTTGAAGAGGGCCGTCCATAAGTGCAGACGAAGGATATCAAGGATCTGGAAATATTCTGTGTGGAGGAATGGTCTAAGATCCCATCCAACATGTTCTCCAATCTCATAAAACATTTTTTGAACTTTGACCCTTATCTTTCAAAAAATGTATTACTTGTTAATCAAAATCTCTTTCTCTGGGCAATTGTGTTAGTATAAAATAATATCATACAATATAGCTAAGTATTTTTATTATTTATCTTGTACAGTTTTTTTTGCTCCTCTTTATCAAGGGAGCCAATAATACCACGCCCCCATGATACACATGGAACCCTGCGGGAGTAACAAGCTAATGCATTTAAGAGGCTGCCTGTCATGCTCTGCTTTTGCCTGTGATAACAAGGTGGGACCACACTTGCTTACCGGTATTCATCTTACGGTACACTGTGTTATAATCACTCAATGTCACCCCTGGTCCCAACCCACGGGTGAAGGGTGGGGCATGCCTCAGTGTGTGTGCATGAGTGTGTGTGTTCATGGGGGCATGCTGATTGGTTATGTATGTTTGATGTTTGAACTGTGCCATTGTGTGTGGTGTGTGTTATGCAGCCTGCAGTATTTGGGCTTGGTGTGAGTCTTTGACAGCTCGTCACGGACACCAAGCGTGTTGTTGCACGGAGTACCCAGCTAGCAGATAACTTTCTGAGAACCATATATTTCTTTGAGCTTGGTGAGAGCGTGGTTGTCCTATGGTTATTTTGTATACAACTTTCCCACAACCTTCTGGAAATGGTGCACGATGGTTGCTTAGCTTTGGAACATTCTCTGCGCATTTAAGGAACTTGACAAAAAAATGCTATTTTCTTTGGTATTTCATTACTTTAACAAAGTGCTTCCTGGAAGTTCAAACATGGTTACATTTCATTTACATTTTGGTAATGTTCAAACAAACGTTTTCCAACTGGTTTGACATTGGGAATGTTCTCAAATAGATCAGAGAACGTTAAGAAACAACATTCTTCAGTACTTCAGCATCACGTTTTCTACAGGTTTCCACATGGTTCTGCTAAAAGTCATGTTCTCAAATTGTTCCAAGAACATTAAAGCTGAAATATGTATATTTTTGGACGACCTGACCAAACTCACATTGAAATGTTAGTTGTAGATCTGCCATTCTCATTTAAAGCAAGTCTAAAAAGGGGTATATCAAATCAAAGTTCAAATCAAAGTTTATTGTCTCATGCGCCGAATATAACAGGATTAGACCTTTTACAGTGAAATGCTTACTTACAGGCCCTAACCAACAGTGCAATTTTTAAGTAAAAAATAGGTATTAGCTGAACAATAGATAAGTAAGGAAATGAAAAACAACAGTAAAAAGACAGTGAATAATAACAGTAGCGAGGCTATATACAGTAGCGAGGCAGTAACATTAGTGAGGCTATATATAGGCACCGGTTAGTCAGGCTAATTGAGGTAGTATGTACATTTAGGTATGGCTAAAGTGACAATGCATATATGAAAATCAGAGAGTAGCAGTAGCGTAAAAGAGGGGTTGGTGGGTGGGGGGGTGGTGGTGGGACACAATGCAGAGAGTACGGGTAGCCAATGTGGGAGGGGGCACCGGATAGTGAGGCTAATTGAGGTAGTATGTACATGAATGGATAGTTAAAGTGACTATGCATACATGGTAAACAGAGAGTAGCAGCAGTGTAAAGAGGGGTTGGTGGACACACAATGCAATTAGTCTGGGTAGCCATTTGATTACTTGTTCAGGAGTCTTATGGCTTGGGGGTAAAAGCTGTTGAGAAGCCTTTTGGTCCTAGACTTGGCGCTCCGGTACAGCTTGCCATGCGGTAGTAAAGAGAACAGTCTATGACTGGGCTATGTGGGTTCTTTGACAATTTTTTGGCCTTCCTCTGACACCGCCTGAGGATCTGAGGACTCATACCAAATCTTTTTAGTTTCCTGAGGGGGAATAGGCTTTGTCGTGCCCTCTTTACAACTTTCTTGGTGTGTTTTGTTCCACTCTAGTTTGTTGGTGCTGTGGACACCAAGGAACTTGAAGCTCTCAACCTGCTCCACAACAGCATCGTCGATGAGAATCGGGGCGTGCTCAGTCCTCCTTTTCCTGTAGTCCATAATAATCTCCTTAGTCTTGGTTACTTTGAGGGATAGATTGTTATTCTGGCACCACCCGGCCAGGTCTCTGACCTCCTCCCTATAGGCTCTCTCAGGCGTTGTTCGTGATCAGGCCTACCACTTTTGTGTTGTCTGCAAACTTAATGATGGTGTTGGAGTCATACCTGGCCACGCAGTTGTGGGTGAACAGGGGGTACAGGAGGGGACTTAGCACACACCCAAAAGGGGGCTCCAGTGTTGAGGATAAGCGTGGCAGATGTGTTTCTACCAACCCCCACCACCTGGGGGCGGCCCGTCAGGAAGTCTAGGATCCAGTTGCAGAGGGAGGTGTTTAGTCCCACGATCCTCAGCTTAGTGATGACCTTAGAGGGTACTATGGTGTTGAACGCTGAGCTGTAGTCAATGAATAGCATTCTCACATAGGTGTTCCTTTTGTCCTGGTGAAAAAGGACAGTGTGGAGGGCAATAGAGATTGCATCATCTGTGCATCTGTTTGGGCAGTATGCAAATTGGAATGGGTCTAGGGTTTCTGGGATAATGGTGTTGATGTGAGCCATTACCAGCCTTTCAAAGCACTTCATGGCTACGGACGTGAGTGCTACGGGTCTGTAGACATTTAGGTAGGTTGCCTTAGTGATCTTGAGCACAGGGACTATGGTGGTCTGCTTGAAACATGTTGGTATTACAGACTCAATCAGGGACATGTTGAAAATGTCAGTGAAGACACCTGCCAGTTGGTCAGCACATGCCCGGAGCACACGTCCTGGTAATCCGTCAGGCCCTGCGGCCTTGTGAATGTTGACCTATTTAAAGGTGTTACTCACGTCGGCTATGGAGAGTGGGATCACACAGTCGTCCAGAACAGCTCATGCATGCCTCAGTGTTGCTTGCCTCAAAGCGAGCATAGAAGTGATTTAGCTCGTCTGGTAGGCTTGTGTCACTGGGCAGCTCACGGCTGTGTTTCCCTTTGTAGTCAGATATAGTTTGCAAGCCCTGCCACATAAGACGAGCGTCGGAGCCGGTGTAGTACGATTCAATCTTAGCCCTGTATTGGCGCTTTGCCTGTTTGATGGTTCGTCGGAGGGCATAGAAGTATTTCTTATAAGCTTCCAGGTTAGAGTCCCGCACCTTGAAAGCGGCAGCTCTACCCTTTATCTCAGTGTGAATTTTGCCTTTAATCCATGGCTTCTGTTTGGGGTATGTACGTACAGTCACTGTGGGGACGACGTCCCCGATGCACTTATTGATGACGTCATTGTACTCCTCAATGTAATCGGAAGAATGCCCGAACATGTTCTGTTCTGTGATAGCAAAACAGTTCTGTAGTTTAGCATCTGCTTCACCTGACCACTTCTTTATAGACCAAGTCACTGGTGCTTCCTGATTTACATTTTGCTTGTAAGCAGGAATCAGGAGGATAGAATTGTGGTCAAATTTACCAAATGGATGGCGAGGGAGAGCTTTGGATGCGTCTCTGTGTGTGGAGTACAGGTGATCTAGATTTTTTTCCCTCTGGTTGCACATTTAACATATTGACAGAAATGAGGTAAAACTAATTTAAGTTCCCCTGCGTTAAAGTCCCCAGCCACTAGGAGCGCTGTCTCTGGGTGAGCGGTTTCCTGTTTGCTTATTTCCTTATACAGCTGTCTGAGTGCGGTCTTAGTGCCTGCGTCCGTCTGTGGTGGTAAATAAACAGCCACTAAAAGTATAGATGAAAACTCTCTTGGCAAATAGTGTGGTCTACAGTTTATCATAAAATACTATACTTCAGGCGAGCAAAATCTCGAGACTCGAGATTCCTTCGATTTCGTGCACCAGCTGTTGTTTACAAATATGCACATATGCCCCCCTCTTACTGGAGTGTGCTGTTCTATCTAGCCGGTGCAATTGTCGTGTCTTTGGCTATGCCGGATTAAGTGATATGACATGCTAGTCTATAAAATAATTTCTCCGTAATTAATATTACTTGATTGAGCTAATCATGTAAATGTAATTAACTAGAGAGTCGGGCACCACAATATAATATTTAAAGAGCTGTTATCTTCCAAATAAACTCTTAAAGACCTAGTAATATGTTACATCAATAGCAGTCAAAATTTATCGTCATCGTAATTCAGTCTCATCTGAAAGTTGTACATTTTTGTTTCTCTGCACAAACCCTCTGCAAAAATACAGTATCTTATGCATTCTAAATTACCGCCCATTTGGAAAAGGAAAATGCAATAAATATTCACTCTGAGGTAGGTTGGTGGTAGATGGAAGGCCGTGTTACCCAACCGAGTCCTTTGAAGAATGTCTCTGCTGGTAAATTGAATACGTTTTAGTAACGTCGTTGTGTGGTAGACAGGATACTCTGTCTGTTCCTTCCTAACCCTCGTTTGCAGTGGCTGTTGCTAACTCAACGGCTAGGAGGTATCACTTCTGTAGTGAATAAGAGTTCAAAGTTCATACCATTCGCAACCAAAGCTCACGCTGATGTTGGCTTCGTTCTGTAGTTATTATCTGAACCATTCTGACATCGGACTGTCGTCCTCACGTCCTCGGAACAGGAGGTTATATTGTTGTCAAGGCTTTACATAGGAAGGGAGAGGAGGGCGTGTTTGAAAAGTTTTATAGCCCATGTCCCTTCACAGGGGTGGGCCACTGATTGAGCATAGCCCTAACTTATGAAAACCCAAATCTCTCATTTGGAAGCTAAAATCCCATTTCATCCCATCACGAATAATTTCATATTTAAACATTTAAATTGAACAACAATTCCATGTGAATCCGATAACTCTGATGTGTAGACTTTCCACTGTAGAGTTTATGTCATCTTATCATTGATGAGAATGTCTCAGACCGAACTGACAGAACTGACCGAATGTCCCAAACCGAACTGACATCATATTCATTAAGTACCACCGCATATGTTCAATTGGTCAGATTACCAGAATATTGTTCATTTCCCCCCACCTTCTGATGTTCTCAGAATCTCTATGTTAACCAAGGGTTTTTCAAATGTAACATCAGTAGGGTAGAGAGAGAGGAACAAGGGGGTAAGAGGTATTTATGACTGTCATAAACCTATCCCCAGGCCAACGTCATGACACAGTGTATATCCTGCTAGCTGAATATCCATGTCATCATTCAGTCACGATTCCGTGAAACATAAGATGTTACAGTTTTTGATGTCCCGTTGGTAGGATATTTGTGATCGTACCTCATCTAATTTATTGTCCAATGATTGTACGTTGGCGAGTAATATTGACGGTAACGACAGCTTTCCCTCTCGTCTTCTCCGGATCATTACGAGGCACCCCGCTCTGTGTCCTCTGTAAGTGCGTCTCCTTCTCTTGCCAATAACGGGGATGTCTTCCTTGCCGGGTGTTTGCAGTACATCCTGTGCTTCCTGCTTGTTGAAGAAAATACAGTGCCTTGCGAAAGTATTCGGTCCCCTTGAACTTTGCGACCTTTTGCCACATTTCAGGCTTCAAACATAAAGATATAAAACTGTATTTTTTTGTGAAGAATCAACAACAAGTGGGACACAATCATGGAGTGGAACAACATTTATTGGATATTTCAAACTTTTTTAACAAATCAAAAACTGAAAAATTGGGCGTGCAAAATTATTATTATTATTATGTGCGCTATTTCTATGCTTTCCATTCTTAAGTTTTGTTTTTGCATCTTTTACTTTCAGTTTTGTACACCAGCTTCAAACAGCTGAACATACAATATTTTTGTTTATTCAAAAGATATTTCACAGCGGTTTAGATTGTACAATGATTGTTTTGTCACAAACTGAAATTAGGCAAACTATTAGGATTTTAGCAAGCAGGAAACAGTGGAGTGATTTCTGAAAATTACACCTTAAAGAAACAATGTTCTTCTGTTGGAAATTCAGTATTTGTTTCCTTTTGATTCTATTTAAAGTCATGTTCTCAAATTGTTCTGAGAACGTTAAAAAACTTTCCATAAAGAATGCAATGAAACTTTAGTAATATTCAGAGAACATTCTAATAATGTTATTTAAAAACATATACATTCCGTTCTCAGCATAAATAAAACGCTCTATCCTCTATTGTGTGGTCAGGTGTGTTGGCCACACCCACTAATTGGCCGCACCTGATCTTACTGAGAGCTTGTTTCCTTTGAAATGGGGTATGTTTGAACAGACTAAAATGAGCAACTTTGGACTGCAAGTCCAATCCAGGGGGCGCAATAGAGTAATTCCATGGATAGAGAAGAGAAGATCATAGGTTCAAATCCCCCTGATGCTATGTCACAATAAAAATATATATATTTGCATGATTAACCTCCTCCACCTCTTTAAGGAATACCTAGGATAGGATAAAGTAATCCTTCTCACCCCCCTTAAAAGATTTAGATGCACTATTGTAAAGTGGCTGTTCCACTGGATGTCATAAGGTGAATGCACCAATTTGTAAGTCGCTCTGGATAAGAGCGTCTGCTAAATGACTTAAATGTAAATGTAAATGTAAATTAATTCCTAAGGATATGAATTTCTATTTATGCTTGGAATTCAAAAAAGTTAACAAGAAATAAGCTATCAGTGTTATTAAAAGTCTTATTGAAACATTCTGTGAAAGTTTTAAGGAAGTTACTGAAAAACTCAAAATAACCGATCATTTCTGTTCTCAGGGAGTTAATAAAACTTCCCAGGAAAACTTTCAAGAGTAACATTTCAGAGTAACATTTCTCAGAACCTCCCTGCAGCTTAAGAATAAATGTTTCCAGAAATGAAAAAAAATAAAATAAACGTTTCGGTTCTCAGAAAATTTAAAAACATTCTGTTTTACCGGTCAGGAAAAACCAATGTGAAACCAAAAACATACGTTCTCACAACTTCCAAGGACCCACATTTGCTAGCTAGGTAGGCTGCTTGTTAATACTGGAACACTTCCACGATGATGACTCACGGGTTTCATTTAGCCTCTACTCCTCTATGGTGGGGATTCTTCTAATTCCCCACAGTTTAATATTTTATGAAGCAGCCTTTCTCAACAGTCAATCAGGAGTCTCGCTGAGTTTCTGTGGTGCTTGAATATTGTTAGTTGATCCCTGGAGTCCGAGATGTCCCTTGTCTTTAAACTATTATGTCTTATAGAATAACAACAACAAAAAACATAACATTCTAGTGTTATAGTATCATGGTGGATCCATGGACAAATGAATCAATAGAATGATGTCTAACTCATTGTCATTCGTTGCTCGGTGATCTCTGTGTTCACTGAAGCAGCTCTCTGTGTCTGGACATAAACTCCACCATTGCATTCCTCGGAACAAGCAATATTTCTGCAATACGTCTGCTTTACCCCTACTGCCTTTACACAACACTAATCTACAGAGACACCAAAATGAGCAATTCTGCATGTTCAGAATAACTGCAGCTGAGGAGAGAAGACATGGTCAGATGCCATTGATGCTGCACAGCGTGACTGTCTGCTTGTGGAAGTGTTCCATTATGAACCAGGTTCTATAAATACACCTCCATTTAAATGTTTTAAAAAACATGATTGATACCACCCAGTGTACCGCAATAACTCCAGGTAATTGTTTTCCCCCTGTGCTTGTTTGCACATTGAACTCTGGGTGAATGGAGGAAGAGTTGAAAGAGGAAGGCGGCAAGAGAATGAGTAGGCTGTGTGCTTGAGATGAATTCGGAAACTACCTTGCGTCTCAAACGCGGAAAGCGGCCATGCCCATGTCTCTGAAACGATGCCAGTGCCTGTCCCTCCAGTCCCATAAGCAAGGCCATGACGTAACAGGCAGCATTAGGGACCCAGGCTGGTATGGCCAGATTTGAATGTTGACTCGGGGAGATTTTGCGAAGGGTGTGGTCCGCCACGGCCATCTGCACACATCTAGAGTAGGATACCGAGGGCAGCTGCTTGGTCGAGTCAACAGACTTTCCAAGTCGATTTTTTTGGTCAGAAACGGGCAGCAAGGGACGTGCTGGGTAACCAGGCAGCATGTTTGAGTGGGCACAAAGGTCAGTGTCGTGAATGATTTACATCAAACTCCACAGCCCCTCATTGAGTATCCTTTACCTGTGTGTGTATACACCTTTATGACAATAACTACATAATAATTACAGCTCTTGCAGTGGAAATGTGTGGAATTGAGAGTTTCAGGAATAGTGTACAGAGTAAGGTGTCCTGGCTTTAATGTTGACTTGTGGTGTATTTGTATGCGCTCATGCACTCTTGCACAGTATAGAGTATGTACTTTGTAAGGCATGCGCAGGTAAGGGTGAGTATGTGCAAGCTCTTCTTTCAATGTGCAGGCAGTTTGGAGGCTTACCTTTCTATTCATACATTGAGCTGAATTCTGATGTTGTAGAGAAAGTGGTTAGGCTACATTCAAAGCTGTCACCACCTCGTTCTCATTCCCTGCCAAGATTCCATTAAGGAAACATTAAGGATTTTTTGACCTTCGACTAACAACACTGTTCTGACACATTCAAATACTACCTCTGGGCTATTTTCAAAGTACACCACCCACACAATCTACACAGTGTCCTTCGGTAGTGGTTAGAATCATGAAAATGTATCAAGACCGCTTGAGGACTTAACCAAAGATTCTCGGCGGTACCTCTTTTACATTTAACAGTTACCATGGTTCATTTGATGTGTATATTGCTCTCAACAGCCTGTAAGTCCCCATCAGCCGTGGGCTATATTTTTCTTTGCTATAACTATGTTCTATATATTAAGAATCTGTCTTTGATTTGTCCAAATCCATTTCAGTTGCAATGCAATATTTTGGCGTTTAAGTCAATTGTGTCATAATATATTGCTTGGCTATGAGGATCCTTCCGGTTCATATGATCCGTTATAACATCATGGCCACCTAATCATCCCTAGCTTACAATTGGCTCATTCATCTCCCTTCTTCTCACCTGTAACTATTCCCCAGGTTGTTGCTGTTAATGAGAATGTGTTCTCAGTCAACTTACCTGGTAAAATAAGGGTAAAAAAAATATATATATATATAAATAAATTCTCATCAGCAAACCGTTAAGGATTAACAGACACCTGGACATAGTGGTTTGACAGATGTAATACACTGCTTATTGTTCATCATTGTTATCATTGGTTTCACTACAGTGGAATTCTTCCATCCTGTTATTTGATTTATGAGTCTAGATGGATGTTGAAATGTTGTGATGCACTACATTCCTCAGCACCTAAAACAAGCTCTTATTTTGATATTCGCCAGTGACCATCTATCTGTCCATTAAGCGTTCCTCTAGTCCCATAGACGGTGTATCACCCGTAGAGCCACACACTTTAAACCATATGTCCCTTCCACACTGGCCTGGGGCCCCGCTATGGCCCGCAGATGACACCCCTATGGTGTGGTCTAAGATGGGTGCAGATGATAGTTCCTTTCTGCCTCCTGGGGGGATAAAGGTTGGAGGAATGTGTCCATCATGCTTTACCTACCGAGATCTCGAGAACTTGTGATAACAGTCTACAAGCAGTTCCAGAAATACCAGCGAGGCATGTTTACTATGATATGTAAGCCCTTAAAAGTCTGTTTTCACAACACCAGAAGGTAAGTATAGTATTAACACATGGGAGAATGTGTGAAGGAGGGTGTGAGGGAGAGAAAGAGAGAGAGAACAAGAAAAAGAGAGAGAATTAGAGAGAGCAGACTAAAATTCACACAGGACACCAGATAAGACAGGAGAAATACTCCAGATATAACAGACTGACCCTAGCCCCCCGACACATAAACTATTGCAGCATAAATACTGGCGGCTGAGACAGGAGGGATCGGGAGACACTGTGGCCCCATCCGACGCTACCACCGGACAGGGCCAAACAGGCAGGATATAACCCCACCCACTTTGCCAAAGCACATTCCCCACACCACTAGAGGGATATCTTCAACCACCAACTTACTATCCTGAGACAAGGCCGAGTATAGCCCACGAAGATCTCCCCCACGGCACGAACCCGAGGGGGGGCGTCAACCCAGACAGGAAGATTACATCAGTGACTCAACCCACTCAAGTGACGCACCCCTCCTAGGGACGGCATATTTCTTGAGATTCATTCTGGGGATTTTGAGGAAGTGAAATACGCTTCCGCATCTACAGTGTCTCATGGGGGACAAACATCATCAACCAAATGTTGAGTCGGTCAGGAAACTGTGTTGACTCTGTTTCGGTTTCATGTTTCTACAATTTTCCTGTCTCCTGTTTTGTACTATGTTCTATTTATTATTTAAATTATTCGCTCCCTGTACTTGCTTCCCAGCTCATCAGGCTTTCATGCCTCAGCTGGCTCGTCAGGTTTTCAAGACTCGGTTGGCTCGGAAGGCTCCCCATGCCTCAGCTGGCTCATCAGGCTCCTAAGCCTCAGCCGGCTCTACAGGTTCCCGTGCCTTGGCCGAAGCAACTGGGGATGCCGCAGCTGGCTCGACAGGTGGCTCGACAGGTTCTCAAGACTTGGTTGGCTCTGCAGGCTCCCATGCCTCAGCCAGAACTACAGGTTCCCATGCCACGGCCGAAGCAACTGGGGATGCCTCAGCTGGCTTGTCAGGCTTCCATGCCTCAGCTGGCTCGACAGGTTCTCAAGACTTGTTTGGCTCAGCAGGCTCCCCATGCCTCAGCCAGCTCATCAGACTCCCATGCCTCAGCCATGAGCCGGTTCGTCAGGCTCCCATGCCACAGCCGGCTCGTCAGGTTCCCGCTCCTCAGCCGGCTCTACAGGTTCCCACGCTTCAGCTCCCTGTACTTGCATCCAAGCGCACACGTTACATCGGTCACATCACTTCCTGTTAAAGCCTGATTGGACAGTGTTCTGAGGCAGTCTGCTGGCTAGGAACAGATGGTGATGAGATACCACTGGCCATTGGGGCATTATGGAACCCGCTGTAATTGTTTGTTCATCATAAATAAAGAAGTGCTGCATAGACAACACTGCCTTAAGGGACACCTTGAGTGTTCTTTAGATCTGACTACACATGAGTCATTACATGAATAACCAAGCAGTAGCCTAGGCTATAGGTCATTCTAATCAGCATATCCCTCGACCTCTGTATCATCAAATGACATTTGACTTTAAGAGATGCACTCTCAAACTTGTATATCATTTCAGCCAGTGGTTTTAAAAGTGTGGATCACGAGCCAAAAAGGGTCCCCGTTTTTTGTATACAAGGTCATCCAGTTGTGTACTACGTCATCCATTTCACGTTATGTTAACGAATTTAGCCATTTGTATGATATCATATTTCTAAGTGTGAGTCTATGCTGTATGTACATATGTATGCAAATGACAAAGTTTTCCCGGGTTGCAAACTTGCGTTAGTCAATAGCACACTACAATCTCCAAGACTCTGGTTCTTGTCCCCAACAGTGCCAGACTGTGCCTGACATGACTAGTCACAGTAATGATAGAGGGAGCCATGTTGGTGGTTAAACGGCTAATATGCCCCAATAGAGGAGTAGAGGAGGGGTGTGTGCAAGGCTGACGGTCCAAACTCAATAGAAAAAGAGAACAGACTCACGGTTCAAAATAATCATTTGATGAGGTCATTTGACTCAAGTAAATCAAAATCGACAAACCATGACATGTTTTTATTTCTCTGCAATCCAGAATGTGTTGGTCTGTTTGGTAATGTGTGTAAATCTTTGAGATACATCAGATACATCATTTATTTTTTTATTTTTTTTAATCTTATTTTTCATGTGTAGCAGACGTTCTAATAGAGATTCTAACCAGCAGTTGTTAAGTCCAGCCCTGGTTTCAAACAAGGCTTACATTTGTGTGTTCCTGGGAAAGTGAGGACCAAATTACAGTTACTATGGATAGATGTGATTATAACATTCCCAGCTCTGGATAAGAGCGTCTACTAAATTACTGAAATGTAAAAATGTAAGTGGACAATATTGGTTTTGTGTAAGTCCTTGATATTGGATGTCAGACGTCTCCCAGCAATCAGGAACATTCCCAGAACATTATCTAAGTTTCACTTTAAGTTCTAGTTAGGGTTTTATCTACTGTGACATTAGGATGATACCAACAAATGTTAGCAAATTAAATATCTTTGGAGTGTTCTCCGAAAGTTCACTAAAATGGTGTGCACAACGTCTGTAACAACCACCACAGAACATTCCCCAAATGTTCTCATTAGGTTTCCAGGTAACGTAACAACACAATGTATCAGTTATGTTTTTAGGACATACTGTGATGACAAAATGTCAGCGCAATCAAAATGATTCTGAGAAAACACTATGGGAACGTTCTGCTAATGTTGATGGAAATGTTATTAAAAACACCCATAACAACAAGCAGGGAATATTCCTACAAGGCTCTCATAAATATATACTGTGACGTTATGACATGATTTTTTCCAGTAAAGTTCCCCAACAATTATTCAGCAATCATGTCTGGATGAAATCAGTTCTGAAAAATCATGACTGGATGAAATCAGTTCTGAAAAATCATGACTGGATGAAATCAGTTCTGAAAAATCATGATTGGAAAGCTCCTCTAACTTTAAGTAGAGGATGTCCTAAAAATGTCCTAAAAACATAACTGCCTTATGTTGCCAGGGAATGTCATAACACAATGTTCCGGTAATGTTCTTGGCGCAGCGGTCTAAGGCGCCACTACAGACCCGGGTTCGATCCCGGGCTCTATCCCAACCGGCCATGATCGGGAGTCCCATAAGGCGGTGCACGATTGGCCCAGTGTCGTCCACGTTTGGCCTTACAAGTAGGCCGTTATTGTAAATAAGATTTTTTTCTGAGCTGACTTGCCTAGTTCAATTAAGGTTAAATAAATACACAAAATGTGGGAACAATAGAATAGCAAGCAGGGAATATTCCTACAATGGTCTCGTAAAGTTATAGCGTGACATTATGACATGATGGCTTTAATAATATTTCCTGAGCATTCTTCAGCAATAAAACGTTCGAGCAATAGAAGCTGTTCTAAATAAAAACATATTCAGCTAATGTTGATGGAGACGTTACCACTAACAGAGCAAGAATAAGAACAAACAAGAAACATTCCTGCGAGACTCTTAAGAGTTTCTCTGTAGAGATGGAAGAACCTTCCAGAAGGTTCTGCAGCACTCCACCAATCAAGCCTTTATGGTAGACTGGCCACAAACCACTCCTCAGTAATAGGCACATGACAGCCCGCTTGGAGTTTGCCAAAAAGGCACCTAGAGGACTCTCAGAAACCGGTAGGCATTATGACAGTAACCTTATTAAGCCTATTAGATGTTGCTCTCCTTTTGATCTCCCTTCTCCCCCTCTCCTCTTCCCTTCTCCCCCTCTCCACTCTCCCTTCCTCTCCTCTTCCCTTCTCCCCCTCTCCTCTTCCCTCCCCCCCCTCTCCCTCCCTTCCCCCCTCTCCTCTTCCCTTCTCCCCCTCTCCACTCTCCCTTCCCCCCCTCTCCTCTTCCCTTCCCCCCCTCTCCTCTTCCCTTCTCCCCCTCTCCTCTTCCCTTCTCCCCCTCTCCTCTTCCCTTCTCCCCCTCTCCACTCTCCCTTCCCCCTCTCCTCTTCCCTTCTCCCCCTCTCCTCTTCCCTTCTCCCCCTCTCCTCTTCCCTTCTCCCCCTCTCCTCTTCCCTTCTCCCCCTCTCCACTCTCCCTTCCCCCCTCTCCTCTTCCCTCTCCCCCTCTCCTCTTCCCTTCTCCCCCTCTCCTCTTCCCTTCTCCCCCTCTCCTCTTCCCTTCTCCCCCTCTCCTCTTCCCTTCTCCCCCTCTCCACTCTCCCTTCCCCCCCTCTCCTCTTCCCTTCTCCCCCTCTCCTCTTCCCTTCTCCCCCTCTCCTCTTCCCTTCTCCCCCTCTCCTCTTCCCTTCTCCCCCTCTCCTCTTCCCTTCTCCCCCTCCCACTCTCCCTTCCCCCTCTCCTCTTCCCTTCTCCCCCTCTCCTCTTCCCTTCTCCCCCTCTCCACTCTCCCTTCCCCCTCTCCTCTTCCCTTCTCCCCCTCTCCCCTCTCCCTTCTCCCTTCTCCCCATCTGACTCCACATTAGGGGTCCAATCAATGCTGAAATGGTGAAATCTTTAAACCCCCCCTCTCACACTGGCTGGGGTGCCTTCCACACAGCCTACTTTCAACCTCTGGACATTAATAACATGGGTAAAATGCATGCGTGCTACCCAGGAGAAAGGTATTTGCTGAAGGATAGGACGGCCTGTAATGAACGGCTAGTGATTGGCCTTACGTCGTCATCTGGTGCCAAGCCTCCACTGTCTGCCTGACATTCATCTCCAAAGGATTGAACCTCATTGGTGAGTGGTTTTTAAATGTAATACATCATCGCCAAGAGTCATATACTGAATATAATGCACCTGCTTCATCACATCCTAATGGACAACTTTCAGCAGTGCTCCATCCATTTATCTGGAGGGTTTGGCATGTGGCCGTGGCCAGGACAGTGCCTTCAAAAAGTGATTGGCTGAGGAACACTTTTTACACCCCTCTTCCGCTTTCCCTGCTCACCCTTGCTTTTGAATGATGTGTTTATATTCACCTCTGAAAGGGAAAGGAGCCTGTCCTTCCCCCTCCATCTCCACTGAGAAAAGATTCCTCAGGGACTCTGTCCCTTGTTAAACCAATCCAGCAGCATTATTACATAAGTAGCAAAAGCACTAAACTGGCACATTCAGGAGTCATTCCTCTGCTTATTAATCACCCCACTAATTCCAATCACATGAAATGGGGGCTTAAACCAGGGGTGGGTGAGTTTGACAAAAGCCGTGGTTGGTTTGAGAGCCAAACTTGCATAAGCTCACTTACTAAGCAATGATATTTCTCTGGTACGTTTAACGACAATGTTACGTTTTATGGCTCCAGTCCATGGCCAGTCTGTGGCTAAAGTCTGGGGAAGATCAGCTCTGTGTTCTCTCACAATGATTAAGCAGTTTAAACTAAGTTGTCATAAATTGACCAGAGTCTGCAGATCTGCTTTACAGTGCAAGCTCCCGAAATGCCTCAGTATATAAAACATTGTCAATCAACACTGAATAAGCCGCCATGATAATCCAAGTCTTAGAGTGGGAAACAAACACTTGAAGGGGTTGACCTAGGACCTAACTCTGATGAAAGAAATACCAGTCGTTTTAAAACCATCTTAGAGAACGTTGGAGAAAATAGAAGGTTGGTGTATATTTGTTTAACCTTAGTTTCAGTGATGGTTGAAATGTGGTCCCTGAGAACCAGACATCTATCCAATCTCTATGTTTGTTTGTAAACTGACTGGGAATATAAAACTATTGCAGGTATAAGACAGTGGTTATGGACTGGTGGTGTTCACATTTGCAAAAACTAGCACTCCTTGCTCTAAAGCCATGTTATGGCTGTGCCTTGCTCTACATAATAATCCAGGATATGTGACAGAGAGGTGAAGGGAATTAGCCATGCGATGTGAAATGTTATATATATCCAGCCCAGTAAGCATGCCCCTGGATGACGGGGTATTTCGGCTGCCTGTTTGTGTTCATGAAGCTCATTAGGCTTACAGCAATCAAGGCTTGGATCACTTCCACCTCAGCCACAGCTATTATGCAATGTCATGGATTGTTTCAATGGCCACTTTCCATTTCTTTTTTCACAGGTTATCCATTTGTTATTCACCAACCCCTTTAACGGCTTGGATAACCTTCACACTGTTTTTTAAATGTATCAATGGCAATACAGTGCCTTGCAAAAGTATTCATCCCCCTTGGCATTTGACCTATTACAACCTGTAATTTGAATGGATTTTTATTTGGATTTCATGTAATGGACATACTGTCACACCCTGACCATAGTTTGCTTTGTATGTTTCTGTTTTGTTTGGTCAGGGTGTGATCTGAGTGGGCATTCTATGTTGGATGTCTAGTTTGTCTGTTTCTGTGTTTGGGCCTGATATGGTTCTCAATCAGAGGCAGGTGTTAGTCATTGTCTCTGATTGGGAACCATATTTAGGTAGCCTGTTTTGTGTTGGGTTTTGTGGGTGGTTGTTTCCTGTCTTTGTGTTTGTTGCACCAGATAGGGCTGTTTCGGTTTTGCCACATTTATTGTTTTGTATTATGTTCATGTTGAGTTTACCTATTAAAAAACATGAACTATAACTACGCTGCATTTTGGTCCGCCTCTCCTTCCCAGGAGGAAAACCGTGACACATACACAAGAAAAAAAAAGAACTTGTTTCAAAAAATAAAAAATGGAAAAGTGGTGCCTGCATATGTATTCACCCCCTTTGCTATGAAGCCCCTAAATAAGATCTGATGCAACCAATTACCTTCAGAAGTCATATAATTAGTTAAATAAAGTCCACCTGTGTGCAATCTAAGTGTCACATGATCTGTCACATGATCTCAGAACACCTGTTCTGAAAGGCCCCAGAGTCTGCAACACCACTAAGCAAGGGGCAACACCAAGCAAGCGGCACCAGGAAGACCAAGGAGCTCTCCAAAAAGGTCAGGGACAGAGTTGTGGAGAAGTACAGATCAGGGTTGGGTTATAAAAAATATCAGAAACTTTTAACATTCCACGGAGCACCATTAAATCCATTATTTAAAAAAGGAAAGAATATGGCACCACAAACCTGCCAAGAGAGGGCCGCCCACCAAAACACACAATCCAGGCAAGGAGGGCATTAATCAGAGGCAGCAAAGAGACCAAAGATAACCCTGCAAAGCTCCAAAGCAGTAATTGGAGTATCTGTCCATAGGACCACTTTAAGCCACACACTCCATAAAGCTGGGCTTTACGGAAGAGTGGCCAGAAAAAAAGCCATTGCTTAAAGAAAAAAAATAGCAAACTCTTTTGGTGTTTGCCAAAAGGCATGTGGGAGACTCCCCAAACATATGGAAGATTATATACGGGTCAGATGAGACTAAAATTGAGCTTTTTGGCCATCAAGAAAAAAACTATGTCTGGCACAAACCCAACACCTCTCATCACCCCGAGAACACCACCCCCACAGTGAAGCAGTGGGATGGCAGCATCATGCTGTGGGGATGCTTTTCATCGGCAGAGACTGGGAAACTGGTCAGTACTGAAGGAATGATGGATGGCGCTAAATACAGGGAAATTCTTGAGGGAAACCTGTTTCAGTCTTCCAGAGATTTGAGACTGGGACAGAGGTTCACTTTCCAGCAGGACAATGACCCTAAGCATACTGCTAAAGCAACACTAGAGTGGTTTAAGGGGACACATTTAAATGTCTTGGAATGGCCTCGTCAAAGCCCAGACCTCAATCTAATTGAGAATCTGTGGTATGACTTAAAGATTACTGTACACCAGCGGAACCCATCCAACTTGAAGGAGCTGGAGCAGTTTTGCCTTGAATAATGGGCAAAAATCACAGTGGGTAGCTGTGCCAAACTTATAGAGACATACCCCAAGAGGCTTGCAGCTGTAATTGCTGCAAAAGGTGGCTCTACAAAGTATTGACTTTGGAGGTGGGTGGGGGGGACATTTGTTTCAAGATAAAAATATTTTGCATCTTCAAAGTTGTAGGCATGTTGTGTAAAGCAAATGATACAAACCCCCCAAAAATCTATTTTAATTCCAGGTTGTAAGGCAACAAAATAGGAAAAATGCCAAAGGGGGTGAATACTTTCGCAAGCCAATGTATGTCAACTGTAAAAGGGTATTGTTACAATTATTTATTTCCCACAGTGTCTGACATGGCATATTTTGCTTATGGAAAAGACTTCTGTTTCTTTTAGCGCTCTTCATGTTACATTAATGTATAATCTATACATGTACTTATTGTATACTGCATCATCTTTTTATTACACCTTGTATGCTTGCCATATTCATCCTTTAAGTAATAGTTACACAGTGCTATAATGCATTTGAATGTCACATTGTTCATGTTTGATTGTTCAATAGTACAGTCGTGGCAAAAAGTTTTGAGAATGACACACACATACATTTTCACAAAGTCTGCTGCCTCAATTTGTATGATGGCAATTTGCATATACTCCAGGATGTTATGAAGAGTGATCAGATGAATTGCAATTAATTGCAAAGTCCCTCTTTGCCATGCAAATTAACTGAATCCCCAAAAAACATTTAGACTGCATTTCAGCCCTGCCACAAAAGGACCAGCTGACATCATGTCAGTGATTCTCTCGTTAACACACGTGTGAGTGTTGACGAGGACAAGGCTGGAGATCACTCCTGTCATGCTGATTGAGTTCGAATAACAGACTGGAAGCTTCAAAAGGAGGATGGTGCTTGGAATCATTGTTCTTCCTCGGTCAACCATGGTTACCTGCAAGGAAACACGTGCCGTCATCATTGCTTTGCACAAAAAGGGCTTCACAGGCAAGGATATTGCTGCCTGTGTCCGGAGAAGGCAAGGTGAGCACGACCATCAGTCCTGTGTCATGCCAACAGTAAAGCAGCCTGAGACTTCTCCCAACCATCCAGGAACAGTGTGGTGACGAACAATGCATTTTCCAGCATGATGGAGCACCTTGCCATAAGGCAAAAAGTGATAACTAAATGGCTCAGGGAACAAAACATTGATATTTTGGGTCCATGGCCAGGAAACTCCCCAGACCTTAATCAGGATGTGGCCCAGAAGTTAATTGATAGCATGCCAGGGCGGATTGCAGAGGTCTTGAAAAAGAAGGGTCAACACTGCAAATATTGACTCTTTGCATCAACTTCATGTAATTGTCAATGAAAGCCTTTGACACTTATGACATGCTTGTAATTATACTTCAGTATTCCATAGTAACATCTGACAAAAATATATAAAGACACTGAAGCAGCAAACTTTGTGGAAATGAATATTTGTGTCATTCTCTAAACTTTTGGCCACAACTGTAAAATAAAGGGTTCACCCATCAACAAATATCCAAATTTTTTTTTTTTTTGCTTGGATTGTACAGCAGTAATTAAATTATATACTGTATTTGACAGATATTAAACAAATGGAGCCACATAAAAGCCACATCATCTCCGAACGTTTCTCTGTCTTCTTCTGAGAGACATTCTGAGTGATATGGATCACATTGGAAATGGAATCGTTTGTTTATGTTATCCAGTGAAGAGTACATAGCATTAGCACCTGGCTGAGATGAGGCATTCATACAGATTATTTAAAAAATGTCGCTTTGTTGTGAGCCTAAAGAGGTCATACTCCTTCTCATGTAGCCAATCAGGATTCATCATAGCACAGCAATGCACTTGAGACTGCAGAGACAGAGCTGTTTAGCGTGCTTGTTGAATGGTTTGCTTCTTGGAATAAGTCATTTTTTACTGTTTTGATATTGTATTACTTAGTAATGGAATTGTTGTCATGCTAGAATTGTTATCGTACTAGAATTGTTGCCCAACAAACCATAGTAAATGTATTTGCCTAAGCTGTCACTTATCAGCTTCCGGCGCCGACTGAGATGGCCGCCTCGCTTCGCGTTCCTAGGAAACTATGCAGTTTTTTGTTTTTTTACGTGTTATTTCTTACATTAGTACCCCAGGTCATCTTAGGTTTCATTACATACAGTCGAGAAGAACTACTGAATATAAGATCAGCGTCAACTCACCATCAGTACGACCAAGAATATGTTTTCCGCGACGCGGATCCTGTGTTCTGCCTTACAAACAGGACAACGGAATGGATCGCATGCAGCGACCCAAGGAAACGACTCCGAAAAAGAGGGAAACGCGGCGGTGTTCTGGTCAGACTCCGAAAAAGGGCACATCACGCACCACTTCCCAGCATTCTTCTTGCCAATGTCCAGTCTCTCGACAACAAGGTTGACGAAATCCGAGCAAGGGTGGCATTCCAGAGGGACATCAGAGACTGCAACGTTCTCTGCTTCACGGAAACATGGCTCACTGGGAAGACGCTATCCAGGGCGGTGCAGCCAACGGGTTTCTCCACGCATCGCGCCGACAGAAACATACATCTCTCTGGTAAGAAGAGTGGCGGGGGCGTATGCCTCATGACTAACGGGACATGGTGTGATGAAGGAAACATACAGGAACTCAAATCCTTCTGTTCACCTGATTTAGAATTCCTCACAATCAAATGTAGACCGCATTATCTTCCAAGAGAATTCTCTTCGATTATAATCACAGCCGTATATATCCCCCAAGCAGACACATCGATGGCTCTGAACGAACTTTATTTAACTCTTTGCAAACTGGAAACCATTTATCCGGAGGCTGCATTCATTGTAGCTGGGGATTTTAACAAAGCTAATCTGAAAACAAGACTCCCTAAATTTTATCAGCATATCGATTGCGCAACCAGGGGTGGTAAAACCTTGGATCATTGTTGCTCTAACTTCCGCGACGCATATAAGGCCCTGCCCCGCCCCCCTTTCGGGAAAGCTGACCACGACTCCATTTTGCTGATCCCTGCCTACAGGCAGAAATTAAAACAAGAGGCTCCCACGCTGAGGTCTGTCCAACGCTGGTAAGACCAAGCTGACTCTACACTCCGAGAATGCTTCCATCACGTGGACTGGGACATGTTTCGTATTGCGTCAGATGGAAATATTGACGAATACGCTGATTCGGTGTGCGAGTTCATTAGAACGTGCGTCGAAGATGTCGTTCCCATAGCAACGATAAAAACATTCCCAAACCAGAAACCGTGGATTGATGGCAGCATTCGCGTGAAACTGAAAGCGCAAACCACTGCTTTTAATCAGGGCAAGGTGTCTGGTAACATGTCCGAATATAAACAATGCAGCTATTCCCTCCGCAAGGCTATTAAACAAGCTAAGCGTCAGTACAGAGACAAAGTGGAATCTCAATTCAATGGCTCAGACACAGGAGGCATGTGGCAGGGTCTACAGTCAATCACGGACTACAAGAAGAAACCCAGCCCAGTCACGGACCAGGATGTCTTGCTCCCAGGCAGACTAAATAACTTTTTTGCCCGCTTTGAGGACAATACAGTGCCACTGACACGGCCTGCAACGAAAACATGCGGTCTCTCCTTCACTGCAGCCGAGGTGAGTAAGACATTTAAACGTGTTAACCCTCGCAAGGCTGCAGGCCCAGACGGCATCCCCAGCCGCGCCCTCAGAGCATGCGCAGACCAGCTGGCCGGTGTGTTTACGGACATATTCAATCAATCCCTATACCAGTCTGCTGTTCCCACATGCTTCAAGAGGGACACCATTGTTCCTGTTCCCAAGAAAGCTAAGGTAACTGAGCTAAACGACTACCGCCCCGTAGCACTCACTTCCGTCATCATGAAGTGCTTTGAGAGACTAGTCAAGGACCATATCACCTCCACCCTACCTGACACCCTAGACCCACTCCAATTTGCTTACCGCCCAAATAGGTCCACAGACGATGCAATCTCAACCACACTGCACACTGCCCTAACCCACCTGGACAAGAGGAATACCTATGTGAGAATGCTGTTCATCGACTACAGCTCGGCATTCAACACCATAGTACCCTCCAAGCTCGTCATCAAGCTCGAGACCCTGGGTCTCGACCCCGCCCTGTGCAACTGGGTACTGGACTTCCTGACGGGCCGCCCCCAGGTGGTGAGGGTAGGCAACAACATCTCCTCCCCGCTGATCCTCAACACGGGGCCCCACAAGGGTGCGTTCTGAGCCCTCTCCTGTACTCCCTGTTCACCCACGACTGCGTGGCCACGCACGCCTCCAACTCAATCATCAAGTTTGCGGACGACACAACAGTGGTAGGCTTGATTACCAACAACGACGAGACGGCCTACAGGGAGGAGGTGAGGGCCCTCGGAGTGTGGTGTCAGGAAAATAACCTCACACTCAACGTCAACAAAACTAAGGAGATGATTGTGGACTTCAGGAAACAGCAGAGGGAACACCCCCTATCCACATCGATGGAACAGTAGTGGAGAGGGTAGCTAGTTTTAAGTTCCTCGGCATACACATCACAGACAAACTGAATTGGTCCACTCACACTGACAGCGTCGTGAAGAAGGCGCAGCAGCGCCTATTCAACCTCAGGAGGCTGAAGAAATTCGGCTTGTCACCAAAAGCACTCACAAACTTCTACAGATGCACAATCGAGAGCATCCTGGCGGGCTGTATCACCGCCTGGTACGGCAACTGCTCCGCCCTCAACCGTAAGGCTCTCCAGAGGGTAGTGAGGACTGCACAACGTATCCCCGGGGGCAAACTACCTGCCCTCCAGGACACCTACACCACCCGTTGTTACAGGAAGGCCATAAAGATCATCAAGGACATCAACCACCCGAACCACTGCCTGTTCACCCCGCTATCATCCAGAAGGCGAGGTCAGTACAGGTGCATCAAAGCTGGGACCGAGAGACTGAAAAACAGCTTCTATCTCAAGGCCATCAGACTGTTAAACAGCCACCACTAACATTGAGTGGCTGCTGCCAACACACTGTCATTGACACTGACCCAACTCCAGCCATTTTAATAATGGGAAATGATGTAAATATATCACTAGCCACTTTAAACAATGCTACCTTATATAATGTTACTTACCCTACATTATTCATCTCATATGCATATGTATATACTGTACTCTACATCATCGACTGCATCCTTATGTAATACATGTATCACTAGCCACTTTAACTATGCCACTTTGTTTACTTTGTCTACACACTCATCTCATATGTGTATACTGTACTCGATACCATCTACTGTATGCTGCTCTGTACCATCACTCATTCATATATCCTTATGTACATATTCCTTATCCCCTTACACTGTGTATAAGACAGTAGTTTTGGAATTGTTAGTTAGATTACTTGTTGGTTATCACTGCATTGTCGGAACTAGAAGCACAAGCATTTCGCTACACTCGCATTAACATCTGCTAACCATGTGTATGTGACAAATAAAATTGGATTTGATTTGATTTGATTTACTGTGCCTGGGAGAAATAAGCTTGTCAAAACTGGTAGATGTTGATTCAAACATAACACATGCAGTATATTTATCCAGCCACGTCTATCACAGGTCTGCATGCATATTGTCACAGCTCTGTGTAGGGCTATTGCTCTGTATTTGCACTCTCTTCAGTCAGAATCCTCTTGTGGCCATCTCTTAGGGTTTATATTGGCACAGTGTGTACAAATGTCAATAGTGTGACTGAGAGTCTATGGTGAACTGTGCCAAGCACCTGTCTCTGAACTCAGTGTCCCTCAATGTTGTGAAATGGTTATCCTCGTGGAAGGTTTCAGTGAAACCTTGAAAACTATAGGCTGCCATAAGTCTGCAGGATAACCACTCCTCTCACAGCCCTAAGTCTAGATTTAAAGCTATTAAACTGGTCTCTGGATTCTGTATGCCTACATTATGCTATTTTGATAACCCATGGACACTGTTTTTTCTGCAATCTGAGAATGTGGTACAGGTGTGCTGTATTGACTATGGCCATGTCTGAAATCTGGCTTGCGTACAATTTACTTAAACTGCATACTGTTTACAAATTTTACTACATACTACTTAGAATGTCCTGTTGAATACAAATGTCTGCAGTAAGCAACGAATATCAACATATACTCATCCCCTATTCTGATGATCAGCTGTTGTTGAACACATGTCCCACTGGGCATTGTCGTGACGTTAGCCTGGGGGTAGGTTTATGACAGTCATAAATACCTCTTCCCCCCTTTTTCCTCTCTCTACCCTACTGATGTTACATTTGTAAAACCCTTGGTTAACATAGAGATTCTGGAAACATCAGAAGGTGGGGGGAAATTAACTATATTCTGGTAATCCGACCAACTGAACATATGCGGTGGTACTTAATGAATATGATGTCAGTTCGGTTGTCATCTGAGACATTCTCATCAATGATAAGATGATATAAACTTTAGAGTGGAAAGTCTACACATCAGAGTTATCAGATTGACATGGAATTGTTGTTCAATTTAAATGTTTGAAGATTAAATTATTCGTGATGGGATGAAATGTGATTTTAGCCTCTAAAATGTGAGATTTGGGTTTCACTACAGAAGTGATACCTCCTAGCCGTTGAGTTAGCAACAGCCGCTGCAAACGAGGGTTAGGAAGGAACAGACAGAGTATTCCGTCTACCACACAACAACGTTACTACAACGTATTCAATTTACCAGCAGAGACATTCTTCAAAGGACTTGGTTGGGCAACACGGCCTTCCATCTACCACCAACCTACTGAAGCGCAGCTCAGAGTAAATATTTATTGCATTTTCCTTTTCCAAATGGGCAGTAATTTAGAATGCATAAGATACTGTATTTACGATAGCACAGCTTCGCCCTTTGTTCTTCAGTCTTCCCGCTCTTTCACTCAAACCCAGCCCCTTTTCTTTTGTGTAACCAACTGTCATATCTGTTCCGCCCTCTAGGGACGTTTTCCTTTATGACATAAATTGTCATCAAGTTATGATTTAATTATGTGTATGTGTAATTCTGTGTGATTAGTTAGGTATTTAGTAAATAAATAATTCAACCCAATTTTGTATTGCTGATTCAAATTGTTAACCAGGGTTCGTGCAGATAACCAATAATTTACAACTTTCAGATGAGACTGATTTAAGATGACGATTAATATTGACTGCTATGGATGTAAAACATTACTGGGTCTTTAAGAGTTTATTCGGAAGATAACAGCTCGATAAATATTATTTTGTGGTGCCCGACTCTCTAGATAATTACATTGACATGATTAGCTCAATCAGGTAATATTAATTATGGAGAAATTATTTTACAGAATAGCATGTCATATTACTTAATCCGGCATAGCCAAAGACACGACAGCACAGACGTCAGTTCAACATCTACGTTTGATTTACATTTACTTGAGTTGTCAACTAACGTCAATTCAATTTGAAATCAACAAATACATTTACCATGTCATTTGACTTAGGTTAAAAAGTTAGGGGATGACCTTTTCAAATCCAATCAGTTTTCGACATTGATTCAACATCATCACATTACATTTTTTTGTTAAAATGGCATAGACAAAACATTGATTCAACCAGTTTTATTCCTGGTGAGGTGGTGTGGAAAGATGATTCTCTTCCTCAATAGTCAAATCAAATGAAAAAAATTGTATTTGTGTCATGTGCTGAATACAACAGGTGTAGACTTTACTGTGAAATGCTTACTTACGAGGCCTTTCCCAACAATGAACAGTTACAAAGTATTTTTTATTTGTTTTGCTAAATAATGGTAACTCAATAAAATAACAACAGCGAGGCTATATACAAGGAGTACCGGGACCAAGTCAATGTGCAGGGGTATGAGATAGTTGAGGTAATTGAGGTAATATGTACATGTAGGTTGAGGTAAAAGTGACTTGGCAATCAGATTATATAATAAACAGAGTAGCAGCAATGTATGTGAAGAGTGGGAAAGTGTGTCTATGTGTGAGTGTGTGTGCGTGTGGTGTCAATATGCGTGTGTGTGTGTGTTTACTTTTTGTGTGAGCATATGTAGTGTGCGTGTGCGTGCGTGTGTTGGAGTGTCAGTGTAGTATGTGTGAGTGTGTGGGTGGAGTTCAGTTAGTGTGCATAATAGAGTCCGTGCAAGAATGTCAGTGAAAGGAAAATGTGTGCAGTGAATTCTACTCGATAAAAAGCAAAAATGAATATGATATTTCAACAGGAGAACAGAAAGATGACAGAAATCTGTCAGTCATTGTGAGAGGACATAATTTCTGTATGTGAATCCATGACAACAATGATGGAAAAATCTGATTATCTCGAGGGACAATGAAGGCGGAACAACATTGTTGTGGACGGAAAACCCAACACCGGCCCAGGTGACAGGCCCAAGCCAAATGTGTTCAAGTTTCTGGGGTTCAAGGACAAGGTAGCTGTTCTGGAAAGAGCCAAGAACTTGAGAGGAACGTACATAATCCTCAAAGAGGACTATCCTGAAGCTGTGCGCCAGAAGAGGAAATAACCAAACCATGAAAGCTGCCAGAGCGCTTGGGGACATTGCTTACATCAGCTATGACAAGCTCATTGTGGGAGCTGTATAGTTACATTTCAGTGCAGCCTTTGATACTATTGACCATAACCTGTTTTTGAGAAAACGTATGTGTTATGGCTTTTCAACCTCTGCCATATTGTGGATTCAGAGCTATATACAGTGCCTTGCGAAAGTATTCGGCCCCCTTGAACTTTGCGACCTTTTGCCACATTTCAGGCTTCAAACATAAAGATATAAAACTGTATTTTTTTGCGAAGAATCAACAACAAGTGGGACACAATCATGAAGTGGAACGACATTTATTGGATATTTCAAACTTTTTTAACAAATCAAAAACTGAAAAATTGGGCGTGCAAAATGATTCAGCCCCTTTACTTTCAGTGCAGAAAACTCTCTCCAGAAGTTCAGTGAGGATCTCTGAATGATCCAATGTTGACCTAAATGACTAATAATGATAAATACAAACCACCTGTGTAATAATCAAGTCTCTGTATAAATGCACCTGCACTGTGATAGTCTCAGAGGTCCGTTAAAAGCGCAGAGAGCATCATGAAGAACAAGGAACACACCAGGCAGGTCCGAGATACTGTTGAGATACAAAAATATTTCCCAAGCTTTAAACATCCCAAGGAGCACTGTGCAAGCGATAATATTGAAATGGAAGGAGTATCAGACCACTGCAAATCTACCAAGACCTGGCCGTCCCTCTAAACTTTCAGCATACAAGGAGAAGACTGATCAGAGATGCAGCCAAGAGGCCCATGATCACTCTGGATGAACTGCAGAGATCTACAGCTGAGGTGGGAGACTCTGTCCATAGGACAACAATCAGTCGTATATTGCACAAATCTGGCCTTTATGGAAGAGTGGCAAGAAGAAAGCCATTTCTTAAAGATATCCATAAAAAGTGTTGTTTAAAGTTTGCCACAAGCCACCTGGGAGACACACCAAACATGTGGAAGAAGGTGCTCTGGTCAGATGAAACCAAAATTGAACTTTTTGGCAACAATGCAAAACGTTATGTTTGGCGTAAAAGCAACACAGCTCATCACCCATACACACCATCCCCACTGTCAAACATGGTGGTGGCAGCATCATGGTTTGGCCCTGCTTTTCTTCAGCAGGGACAGGGAAGTGGTTAAAATTGATGGGAAGATGGATGGAGCCAAATACAGGACCATTCTGGAAGAAAACCTGATGGAGTCTGCAAAAGACCTGAGACTGGGACGGAGATTTGTCTTCCAACAAGACAATGATCCAAAACATAAAGCAAAATCTACAATGGAATGGTTCAAAAATAAACATATCCAGGTGTTAGAATGGCCAAGTCAAAGTCCAGACCTGAATCCAATCGAGAATCTGTGGAAAGAACTGAAAACTGCTGTTCACAAATGCTCTCTATCCAACCTCACTGAGCTCGAGCTGTTTTGCAAGGAGGAATGCGAAAAAATGTCAGTCTCTCGATGTGCAAAACTGATAGAGACATACCCCAAGCGACTTACAGCTGTAATCGCAGCAAAAGGTGGCGCTACAAAGTATTAACTTAAGGGGGCTGAATAATTTTGCACGCCCAATTTTTCAGTTTTTGATTTGTTAAAAAAGTTTGAAATATCCAATAAATGTCATTCCACTTCATGATTGTGTCCCACTTGTTGTTGATTCTTCACAAAAAAATACAGTTTTATATCTTTATGTTTGAAGCCTGAAATGTGGCAAAAGGTCGCAAAGTTCAAGGGGGCCGAATACTTTTGCAAGGCACTGTATCCACAGCACTGACACACACACTTACTCAATCAGACATGCCACCAGGGGTCTTTTCACAGTCCTCAGGGCCAGAACAAATTCAAGGAAATGTACAGTACTATACAGAGCCATGATTGCATGGAAATACCTTATAGCTCATATTTCGCAAGTGAACAGCAAACCTGGTTTCAAAAAACAAATAAAGCAACACCTCACGGCACACCGCCTCTCCCCCACGTGACCTACTTGTTGTGTGTATGTACTGACATGTATCTGAAACTGATAGATGGACACACACACACACACTACATGTAGCACTGTTTTTAAATGCATTTTTTGTTATTTGTCGGACCTCAGTAAAACTAGCAGTCGCCATTGGTGTCGGCTAATGAGGATCCTAATAAATCAATCAAATCTAAAGTATACTCGATTTTCTAAATTTCATGTACTATAAAACTTTGTTTTTTCACATACTCAAATGGCCTACTATCTAGGATGCAAGTATGCGGTTTTGGACACGGCCAATTCCATGAGGGTTTTCATCAGTGCAGTACCCTTTAGACTAAATGGATGAATTTCCCATATTTAGTCCTTATGTTTGTTCTTTTTCCATCTGTGTTGGAATGTCACATTGAAATCCCACAGGGAAAAGTATGTTTTATTGTTGACTTAAACACTGCTGTTGGAAAACTCCAAGTTGAAGGACCAATCGATGTGGCCTGTCACTTGAAATTATATCAACAAATTTGACATCCAAATGACATAACACCTTGGGACCACAACTTGTCACATAGTTCATAGAACTGCAGAGTCTAATGTGGTGCATTCCTAATCGACATAGCTACAGCTTCTAACATAAATTCATGGTCATTCGTGTTCCAGGCTGTATCACAACCAGCTGTGATTGGGAGTCCCATGGGGTAGCGCACAATTGGCCCAGCGTCATCAGGGTTTGGCCAGTATAGGCCATCATTGTAAATGAGAATTTGTTCTCAAACTGACTTGCCTAGTTAAATAAAGGTTACATTTAAAAATGTAAAAATGAAAACTCCATCGACAAAAGAACAACCAACATTTGCATTGTTTTTCAGTCAGAGGTAATTTAACAGTACAATTGCATTTTGACTTGGTAAAACCTGACAATAAATTCATTTAGAATCTTTGTTTCCATTCGCAGGTATTTTATACTGGTGTTTGTTTGCTTTATCCATGGTTTCTTCCAGGGGACGACATGAGAAATGTAAACCGTTCTTTACTGTACAAACACAGCTTAATCACCATGACACTTGAGATTCATGGTCTAGGAAGGTGCTACAGTTCAATGTCTTTAAATATGAGGCATGAAGGGTAGACATGGCTGGGGAGACACACAGCACTGCACTTCATTTGTTTCATGCGTTGTTCCCCCTGCTTACGATTTATCACTATTTTACTCTGCTCACTGGCTGGTTCCTATAATGGAAACCGACTGTATGCTAATGCTAATGAGGTCATTATCACCATCTGTTGTGTGTCAGGTAGGATGGGCAGTACTTGAACAAGAGACCCTGAGAGGAGCTTTTCCTGTGCAATTTCCTTGAATGGATCTGAATCTAGAACATCTAGAGTCCATTTGAATGTATGGACCTCAATCTCATTTCAAATGGGGCAGAAACGGGAGCGGCTGCTGCTATGTGCCCTTAAACTTGCCTCGGAGCCCAAACGCTGTGCAGCCAACAGTGTGTTTAATAACCTGTAGCCGACATGCCGTTTTTATGGGCGAACAGTGGTCAATTGCCCTATCTTTCCCTTGACTATTAAGCATGAGCACTCCTGTACTTCGTTTTGGGACATTTATGAGACAGTGTCATTGTAGAACCTTGAATAGAGTCCGTGAGGATAATATAATAATAATAATATATGCCATTTAGCAGACGCTTTTATCCAAAGCGACTTACAGTCATGTGTGCATACATTCTACGTATGGGTGGTCCCGGGGATCGAACCCACTACCCTGGCATTACAAGCGCCATGCTCTACCAACTGAGCTACAGAAGGACCACCAGGATAACATACACTTAGTCATGTAGCCATGTCACATAGACAGGATGTCATTTATTCATTAGCTATGATAAATAGATGTTCCCTGGATTTCTCATGGGCCAGTGGAATAATCAAGTGGAACATTTCTCAGAGAAAACACCAGAAGAACCATAACCACACACATAAAAGTTGTGTCAACCCCATGACATGTATGATTATGGAGCTGAATATCCCTCTTTGTTTGGTGCATCTAAAAATAACAGTGACTTAAACCCTGGCACTTTAAATAGTGGTGACCTCAGTTAATCTCATCATAACTCAGTTTAAATACACTTGAATAACAGCTGTATTTATTTTCCTAAGAGGCACTGTTGACGGCATAATCTTAAGCAATGCAGTTTCCTCATTAAGAAAATACTGAAAAGAAAGCGTGAACAATGTCCATGTTAAAGGTTGTTTTTAAACCTCTGATCAAAACACAACTATCCTACTGTCTTTTCCTAGAGCAGGGCTGTCCAACCCTGTTCCTGGGGATCTACCCTCCTGCAGGTTTTCACTCTAACCACAGTTGTAACTGGCCTGATTCAGCTTTTCAACCAGCTAATTATTAGAATCAGGTGCGCTAGATGAGGGATGAAATGAAAACCTACAGGATGATAGCTCTTCAGGAACAGGGTTGGACAGCCACGTCCTAGAGCATTTATCTCCAGCGGCAGAGGTCAAATGCAGAAAAAGTCTGAGGCATTTTGGTTTAAGATTGCAATCAATGAGAAATGTCACATTTCCCTGTGACAGTACAGTCCTGGATTTGTGCGAAAGGTAAACATTTTGGTCTTCACACAGAGGCATGGTTTTTTGTTTGAGTTTTGACCTCCCTACCTGTTCCTCCATGAAACACTCTCCAAATGATGCTAACTTGGTGATTTCTCCCTCAAATATCAACCAAGCAGTAAATGATGGACCACTCTTTAATGTCAGAGCTCTACTTACGAGATATCTGAAGTATATACTGTGTACATGTACCCCGTTGACCTGTGAGTACTGCATTTTCTCACACAGCAATCAATGGTACAAATTTCCATCTCCTGCAGGTTTAAAACTTTCCGGAAAGCTGTTTATTATACAAGCACTTTACACTTAAATATTCCAGCCATCCACAGTTCAATATGGTTGGGTTGATTACCATTTCTGATAATACCCGACTGCTTTCCCTGATAAAAGTCGATATAATTTCCCTAACACTGACGTCAGTACATTAGTAGAGTCAATGTATTGACGTAAGGTTATGATTCAAGCTGGTTTAATGCCAGAAAGAGCTTGACAAAAAGGATGGCTATCAGCCAACACATTCATAATCCACCCAACAATCCCCCTGTGGCCAACTCAAGGACAGCCTTCCAATGGTTCCTGGTCTGCTGGACTTTACTGTGCTTCAGTGCCTTATTGATTAAGTTGATAATTTACTGAATGAATGTGGTAAAAAGTCACCCTTTAGGGCGGGGATCATCAACTCGATTCAGCCGCGGGACGATTTTATTCTTGAGGGGATGGTCAGGGAGCCAGAACATAATGACAAATAATTAGTAGACTGCAAATTGAAGCCCAAACAGATATGTTTGACTAAAACATAATCATTTCAAAACATTCCTACATTTTTAGAAGATCACGTGTCTCTATATTATGGTTGGGAATACTTGGGAACGGATTTCTTGAAATTAAAATCACGAGCTGATTTCTTGGTGTTTTTACAGTCTTTCATGTACAACAATTAAAACTTACTCAGAAAACTTGGGGGGGCAAAAAACTTGGCACGAGGGCCGCCATTGGATAACCCTGCTTTAGTTATCCACGAATGAAACAAGTTCATCTCAGTCAGGAGGGTGTGAGTTCCTGAAGACAAGAGAAAAACACATGCCGCAAGCCTCAATTCTTTCATTCCAATCACTCATTTAATCGTTTGTCTCAGGATGGTTGGAGTGGGCCAGATCAGCTTCCTCTCTTGTACTGAGATGGGCAGCAGAGCTCAAACAAAATCTGCTGCTATGAAGCTCATGCATGCAGCAGCTGCCAGACTGCCACTTGCCAGTTGGAGGACTTTGGCCTGCAGCCACACATTAACATTCAGCCTGCATCCCTAATGATCCCTGACAAATGATCCCGTCCAGCAATGGGACGTTTCCACTTCTGATGTCTGAAATGGTTCTATGTTTCTCATGTGTTTCCCTGCAAATCCTGATCTTGTCATCTTTCCAGCCAGAGGATATGATATGCTTCTATTACTATGTCTCCCAGTTGGTAATACTGGATCACTCTCAAGGCAACATTTATCGAAGCTTAGTGAGTTATTCAGCTGTCTCCTGTGCTAATTTATAACGTGCTCTCTTGACAAACACTGTGACTGGTGTCATGTCAGCTATCAGCAGCACCAGCCTCAGCTGCAGGAGTAACAAGACACATCTTGTGAAATGCTTGAACCTGAGAATTGTGCCAAGAGGGCTTCTGTGGGCTGCCATTGTTACCATGTGTTCAGGCAGAGACTTAGCCACCAAAGTCTCTCCGACCGCTGTCGCAGGTCTTGTTTCTTAAACATGCATACTCCACTCGATGTCACAGTATCCAACTATATGTGTACATAATATCGTAATCCTCTCATTATTTCTCTCTTGCTATTTCTCTCTAGCTACCTGCCGCTATTCCCTTCCTTGCACCCCGCCTTCTCTCCCCCTTCCCTTTCTCCTTAAATCTGCAAAGTAAGAACTTGGCAGCTCTCTTCTGACCTGGTGAACCCACTAATTTATGATGCACTGGTTCCCTTTGATTGTTGTCCAGACATTTGTGAGGCTCTGTAAATCAGGTCTGACTCCTTTCCCCTTGTACTGCTGCAGGACGTGGTACTGTCGGTTCCTTTTGCCTTGTGATGGTCATGGTGCTGGGAATTGCTAGAATGGTTTGTTTCTGTTTACCCTGCAAAAACAACAGCAGAGACAGCTTATCAGAGAATCACCCAGAGGTGTGCTGAGACAAATAATGAGTGTCAGAGATAATGGTGGTCACACACAAAGCATGTTTCCTGGTAGAGGGCTATAGACAGAATACAGGGCAATAGGTTGAATGGATAGATAACGATCTCATTGATAAAGAGAGGGAGTTACTCATATTACTCAGAATACCTGTTGGTAGCTTTTGCTAGTTGGGAGTTGTCACGTAGAGTAGGCCAGAAGGCTAAACTGGATAACCTAACCTCTATCAAAATAAAAAGATGGCGGAACCGCAAAAGTTCTTCTGTGCAAAGGTGTTTATTTACAAGTGAATTCCGGAACAAAAAACAACAGTACTGCCATCAACGTCTACCTTATGGGACAGCTTAAAAACAATGCTGCCCCATCCACAGCTCAATCCAAAATAACCCTTCTATGACTGAAAGGGAGGCTCCTTTTGTAGGGCTAGCCCCTCCCCTCAGAACAATTAACCCTAATTAATTAATCAATTAACAATGCAAACCTACATTTTCCATGAACTAAACATACTAAAGGATATACATTGCAACACGGTTTTAAACAATATCACAACATAACATTTACAACATTACATCACTACTGACAATATCTTTCAATATGCCCATATGCATTAATGAGCCATTTGGGACAGGCACTATAAAGCCAACCCAATTCCCTTAGCTCGGGTCCTTTTCCAGCATACCCGGAAGCTACAGAGATGGAGAGAGAGGAACAGAACAAACAAACAATGCACTCATCCACAACATCGATAAGTATAATAATTATTGTATCTCTCAAATATGACCACTGACAAGTGTGAAATGCCTGCACCAAGACAGAAGTTAATTAGTGTGTCGACCCACATTGTTAACTTATCTTATAATGGCGCAGGGAGGAGTGATGAATATGTGTGTGCGTTAAAGAACCAAATGCTGCCCGCGGCCAGTGACTGACTTCTACGTCACATGAGTGTTATGAGAACAATTGTGTGCTGGCAAAACAAGCAAGGTTCATGGATAAATTAGACACTTCTTTACCATGAGGGGTGGAGGGCCAACTTCACAGTAAATATCATTCCTTTGCAATACACTGAGGTATCCCTGTGTGCCCAAGAATGTGAGGCTGGAAAGTCACCCAACTGATTGACATTGAACCCTGCCCTTTGTCCATTGTAACCGGGAATGAGTTTGTTGCTGGTATGTTGGCTCTAGTGTGGGCGGTCATGTGGGATTGGAGAGATAGTTTTTGATGTGTAAACAGTCACATTACCTCTGTGTGGTCAAGTGTGCATGAGAACATGGACAAACATCGAAACAAAAGGTTGTGAAACAAACAGTGGGATTCTGGCACAGTTAATATTCACCGAATTATGGTTTGTTTGGTAAGACAGTAAAGATTCAAGTATTCTTGTCTTTTGACCTCTGAATATCCTTAATCCAGGGTCATTCTCTGATCAATTTAGAATATAAACTACTTCACATAAATATTTGGTCTTAAAAGGGACAATCTGCAGTTACTACACCCATTTTTGGAATGTTTAATTCGTGATAAAGCTTAAACCCATTAATTCTTGAAGAGTATCATTTAAAAATGCCCCTTGGATTTAGTTCAACTGTCGTATCCCATCAGAAGCTAACCTAAATGCATGTTTTTCCAATGTTTGTAAAGAAAATATATGTAAACTAACACTGTATAGCCTCAAAACATGGTTAGAACTGTCATTTTGATACCATGGATGGTCAGTCCTTGCATCCATAACTCGGTCTATGAATTTGAGTGTGGTTACATTTCTCCAGCCACACCCCTTAACCTTTTGCCAAAACAGTGAATTGTGAAAATGCTTTGTTATGGTTTCAATTGCGTGAGCGACATCATTTTCCAATTGTATAGTGTTTTTCGTGCATTTCTGAGCGCCCAGCGCAGTCGACAGAGAGTGGGCGAGCCGTGTGCTAATTTGTTTCAATTCCTTGCAGAGTGGTTTCACAAGCTTCACAAGTATTTCAGCGCTACGGGTGGAGGCGCCTCTGTCTCACAAACCTTATTGATTCCTCTACATACCTGTAATTTTGAAATACGCTCTGTATTTGCCGTTTAAAGGCCATTTCACATGCGCACGGGATCTAGAAAAGAAACCTCCACTGAAAGAAAATGATTCCCAGAACGGTAAGATAATGCTTTCATTATGAATTTCAGTGATAGTGTTTATTAATGGTCTAAATTACATTGGCTGGCAACTTTGTAGTCTGCATTGATAGATGCACTTTTGCGCATAAAGGATATAAAATAGATATATTTTTTTAAGTGGTTTAGCTCAGTGTGAGGCACATGAGCCACTTGCTGATAATTGTACATAATTTGCCCAATTATGTGTAACATGATTGTCGTTCAGCGACTTCAGGCGTCCAGGATTATGTAATGCTATTTAACATGATCAGAAAGCAGACTTTCGCCTGGAGAAATGTATATTCGGCCTAAATAAAACAATGAATTGATCATTATCACAGTAACAATTGATTAGAAATAGTAGGCTATATTATTAGTATTATTATTTGTTGTAGTAGTAGCTGTAGTGGTAGTAGTATGCCGAGTGATATTTATATGATTATTTTCCTATTATGTAGAGTAGACTTTATATTCATATGTTATACTTTATATTTGATGCTGCTGCATGTTATTGGTTTTCCTATTAGGCCCTTTCGTTTCCCTTTCCATTAGGCCTATATTTATCTGATATGGTATGGTTACATGTTTGTTTAATTTTCAAACTGACAAGTTTGCAAACGCCAGTAGGCCTGTTGTCACATCAATATTATGATAAGTGCTAGAAAGTTAGTACGTTGGAAATAACAAGTCGTGTTTGTGCGTGCAGACTGCGGGTATATGCTTCACATCTGTGCCTTGCGCACAACTAGCGCTCTCTACGCATGAATTTGCTCTTGACAGCTGTAGTGCAGCATGAGGGCGCGCTTCCAGAAACAAATGGAAAGGAAAGGGAAAGGGGGATACCTAGCCAATGGAAGGCGCTAATCTAATGTATTGATAGTTGGGCAAACAGCTGAAATCTTGTTGGTTTGAGGATTAACCTATTTGGCTAGGATTCACCTATTTTTGTCTTAGACTGTACAACTATTTGTGTGGCGTGGTAAACAATATTTTAATATGGGGGTCTTTCATTTTATAAAGAACGGAAACCTTTTACGAGAAAGCATATAAAACAATATTGCTCCTTTGTTGAGGTTTGAGGTGAGTTCATGGGTTATTGAACACAGGACCTCGTAAATAAATTTAAAAAATAGTTAATTACAGATGTATTTATGTGATGTGTTCGAAACTGGTTGGTCAAATTCTCATAGCAAGTAGCTGCAAGTAGTCCTATCTACAGGTGAATTATTCTTCAAGAGGCAATGGTGAATTCCTGACAAAAAAGACAACTGGACACTGACTTGCATCATTTTGATTAGATTAGTTGTTATAAGGCAGCTCCAAAATGCAGGTGTTTCAGCCTAGCTCAGTGCTTTCTGTGGTGGTGCGGCAGCCATCTGAAAATACGGAGCGTAGGGGTTGGTAATGTTTTCTAGTTGTGCGGTGTTTGGCTCAGTGTTCTGTCACTCATAGGGACACTATCGCCGCAAAATCTACACGAAGGGCAAAAAATAATCAAGCCCCTTGGGAACTGCCATAGATTTAAATTAGAAGTGCCCATCCATGAAGGCTCAAGGTCATTGGCCACAGATAAAATGTCAATTCACGTTATATCTACAGTAATTTTGATTGGACTGACTTTCAAAATCTTAGCTAGCAAGCTTGCAGTCATCATCATGAATCAAGTCGACAATCTACTTGCAAATTCTTTTCAACCCGTGAAATTATTGATAAAACGTATCGGTGCTCATCGGCCTTTGGACATATAGACATTGCACAATGAGTTGGAAACCGCAAATTTCACAATGGAAGGAGGGAATCAGGAATCAGTGGCTAACTGAAAGCATTGCAAAGCAATCACAAGCTTGCTATTCAGTGGAGTGGACGTGTGGTCCAAGTCTGGGTTTAAGGGTCTTTTTTACAAGCTTGGAAGGATAAACATTCAACATTGGCCATGCTGTCAATCCAGCGTGAATTCTATCGTTTTCAAAACAACTGGAAACTCAGAACTGGGAAATCTCAGACCTCAGTGAGTTCAAGACATCTGGGAACTCTGGGGAAAAAAGTGCTCAGACTGGAAAAATACATTTTGAAAGGTCATCCAACTCAGAATTCCAAGTCGAGAACCCTAGAGCTCCGACCTGAAGGTCACTAACATCATGATTTGACCTTGTTTTTTTTTCAAGTTCCCAATTGTCTTGAAAGCACCATAAATCCAGAGAATGCCAGACTTTGACAAAGTTTGATGGCAAAATGTGCCCACAAAGGAATGCAGCGCCAGCTTCCTGTTCAAGTGAGCACAGCACAACACGGTGAGTCCAAACATGTCTTGTATGCTGCTGCATAAATTATGTAATATGCCAGGGATGTGTGTATACCATAGCTAAGAAAGTAATAGTGTGTGTAGTAAGCTGTTAGTAGCCATTTCACCCTCATACTTTAGCCTACTGTTCTGACTTGGTGGTGCACATGTAGCCTATAGCCTGTTGTAGAGAAATGTCATCATTGAATATTGTACGCTTGCTTATATGCCCCCTTTATTTATCCTACGGTTCTGTCTTGGTGTACAAGGAGAATACTGTAAGAATGGCCCATGTTCTAAATTTTGTCGCTGTAAATATAAAAAATGCTGAACAAATAGTTATATTGACTACGTCCGTCCTAGCTCGCTCATTAATGTCTTTATCGAAATTCCCTCTAATCTGCTTATGCCATAGTTTATGACCGACCACCTTAAAAGCGTCTGCTAAATGGCATATATTATTATTTATTATTATTGATCCGGTCTTACGTAGCAACATTTGAAATTGTTTTTTTATTTTTACAATGGATGAAAGCAGACACAGAGCTACAAAATGGTATTTGTATTTGAGGAACAATAATTCTTTTAACCTCACTTTTGAGAAAATGGCCTCTGAATGTTTTGGTGCCTACTTGAGAGCTCTTCTTTGTCTACACCCATTCAGCATCATTCACACCCTCTTAACCTTTAGTCCCATCCAACTCTTTAAGGGTTGATCCGAGCATTCTGTCCTAACAACAAAAGTCAAACACCCAAGCTAACTGGCTAACATTGGCTAGCTTGCTATTTCCAGACACAAATGAGAAAACGGCTCACTGACCAATCTACTCCCCCTAGCAGCTGGTTAGGCTGTGTTTATGTTATCCAGAGCGTTGGTGACTGCAACTGTGCTGCTGGCAACAATTAAAACATTTTTGCCAATGTTTACTGACATGACACTGGCCATATTCAACGGATGTCAGGCGTTCATAGATTAATCAGTTATTCTGCGCTCTGGCACACTCAGACGAGATTCCTCTGAAATCGGAGTAGATAGCCAGAATAAATTTACCAGCTACTGTCTATCAACAGTTGTCGCAGTGACATTCTATTGAAATGGTTACTTGCATAGTGGAGTCTTTTGTTAAGAAGTGTAGCTAGCTAGCTAGCTAGGTAAACAATGAACCATAATCCCAACTCATGATGTTACTACCCTGCATGAATCTGCAGTTGGCTAACCAACCAGGTTCAATGTTAGCAAGCTAACATTAGGCTATATCTAGCAAAGCAAATGGCTCTGAGATATAAATAATAAGATCATACACGTAACGTTAGCTAGCGAGCCAGACAGCCAGCTAACCTAGCTAGCTAACAGTACACTTTAACTTGAGATGAAAACGACTTTCTGTCAAAATTAGAAATGAGTCATATCTGAAAATGTAGCTCTGCTGTGAAGTAGTCACCCGCGACATACGCCTAGTTTCCTGAGACAGGTCACATTTGTATAAGCAAGTCAGCCATATCAGCTATGGTTTTTAAAAGGCAGTAAATGTTGCTGAATGAACTGTCATGCTGCCAGACAAGGCTCTGCTGATAGCCAGTTGTAACAGTGGTAAGGTTTTGGAACTGCTGTTGAGACAGCATTATCTAGGCCCTAACAGTTTGTGGGCATCGTTTGTCACTGTTATAGTCCAATGAATGTATTATTCAGTGTTGTTTAGTGTAGTGGTTTTCCCCACGAAGATTTACATGCTAAAATCACAACTGATGATCACTATGATTTATGTTTAGAGATGTTAGTTCGGAGTAAAGTGTCCGTACAGTACTGAGTGCTGATAGGCAGAGATTTGGCTGAATGATAATACTGATGGACTGTCACATGTGTTTCCCGTCGCCCTCTGCTCTCCACCCTCCTGTTAGTGGTAGGGGCTTATGCAAACAAAAACCTTGGCTCCCATTGTCACGCTGTACAAAATGACAAACAGTTCATCTTTTCTTTTTTTTTAGACCAGCGCTGTTTCCTAAACATCATCCCCATACACAACCACCTCACTACCGTTGCCTTCTACTGGTAAAAGCATGCAAGCAAGATGAAAGTTATTTTTGAACATGTGAGAAGAAAGCACAGGGTAACAGTTCAGCGTGGCTTATTGCGTCTTCTTTCGTAGCAGGTGCTGTCAGAAAGTTACATGCAGTGCATATACACATATATACACATATATACACATATATACACATATTTGTACGTCCAGATGTATTTATATTCACAGAGATGCACTACAGGCTACACAGACACACATCAGTTTAGCAACTCACGCACACATATACTGACTCTCTCTCTCTCTCTCTCTCTCTGTCTGTCTCTCTGTCTCCCTGAGAGACGTGATCACGGAGGCCAGCTGTAGTAACGGTCCCATTACGTAAAATGAGAGCTCTTTCTGCCGGGCGTGTCAGCGTTAATTGGGCTGGCACCTAATGCCTCTGTGTGCTCCTCTGTTAGAGACACAGACAGTTGTGCCGTGTGTCTGTCAATGCGCTGGCCCACGCACCTGACACCACTCAGAATGACAGGGTTGTGACATCAGGCACTCCAGGGATGTGGTGCTAATGGGTTCAGTAATCACTGTTTAGAGCAAAGGAATTTTATACCAGCAGGGGCGTCTGGTTGCTGGGATATGCCACAGCTCCTACACTTTACAAGGAGTCCAGGAGTGCATTGCTGTAATGCGTTGGTTGGCTTGGTAAACATCCGTGGCTTGCAATTTGTTTAAAGAGAATCCGCCGCAATTACGTGCAGACGGACACAGAATGGATGTCGTGAGCAAGTAAAACGTGTGTGGGCATTGTCCTATGGCACCTGAATGAAATAGATTACTGCCGTATTGACCTATTTGTGCTGACAGTGAGCCAAAGGCCCAATATGTCTTGTTTGATTTTGATGGATTGTATTCATATATGTGCACGTACAATCTAGGAAGATTGGTCGATGCTTGATCAAGGTGTTCTACTTTTGAAGATTATAAAATGTATCCGTCCTTGAATATTATCAATGATCTTCCAAACATGTTTTTTTTTTAGGATTTGTTTGGGATTTTCTGTAATGGATAGTGTTTATGTACCGATATCAAGACGGGGAATTTCCTTTGTACCTGTTTGCCGTCTTGAAAATATAAGTAAACAACACAAACATCTTGTAGGTTGTTAATTGATTACTTTCCTCATTTCAATTACACATGCAGTATAACTTTCCATTCAGTCATACCCATGATCCGATCATGCACTCAGATTTTAAAAAAAATCTAATTTGGTCAAAGAGGTCAGCATGAATGGGCTATGGAGTCCCTAAGTTGTACAGAAAGTTGATCATGGCAGGATAAAGGCCAGTAACAACATATTTTCAGTCAGACAAGCATACATAAAGCATCTATGACCTTCTTATGAGACACCACCCTGCATAGACAACAAAAAAACAACCCAACAGCAGACAGCAGACAGCAGACAACAACAAAAAAACAACCCGACAGCAGACAGCAGACAACAAAAAAACAACCCAACAGCAGACAACAACAAAAAAACAACCCAACAGCAACAAAAAAAAACAACCCGACAGCAGACAGCAACAAAAAAAAAACAACCCGACAGCAGACAGCAACAAAAAAAAAAACAACCCGACAGCAGACAACAACAAAAAAACAACCCAACAGCAGACAACAACAAAAAACAACCCAACAGCAGACAGCAGACACCAGACACCAGACAGCAGACAACAACAAAAAAACAACCCAACAGCAGACAGCAACAAAAAAACAACCCAACAGCAGACAGCAGACAACAACAAAAAACAACCCAACAGCAGACAGCAGACAACAACAAAAAAACAACCCAACAGCAGACAACAACAAAAAAACAACCCAACAGCAGACAACAACAAAAAAACAACCCAACAGCAGACAACAACAAAAAAACAACCCAACAGCAGACAACAACAAAAACAACCCAACAGCAGACAGCAGACAGCAGACAACAACAAAAAACAACCCAACAGCAGACAGCAACAAAAAAACAACCCGACAGCAGACAGCAACAAAAAAACAACCCACCAGCAGACAGCAGACAACAACAAAAA
Organism: Oncorhynchus keta; assembly: GCF_023373465.1. Classification (NCBI taxonomy): domain Eukaryota; kingdom Metazoa; phylum Chordata; class Actinopteri; order Salmoniformes; family Salmonidae; genus Oncorhynchus; species Oncorhynchus keta. The sequence continues at coordinate 40,847,752 of NC_068421.1, read as the reverse complement.
AAACAACCCGACAGCAGACAGCAGACAACAACAAAAAACAAAAAAGTTGCTTTAAACATCCCATCCTGTCATTCACTATGGGACGTTCGCGTCTCGATTTGAAGGGAATACCTTAACTGGTATGCTATTGTTGCAGGTCTTTCTGTTGGCACTTCTACAGTACATGGGAACCCCACGAACAGTTCTCCCCTCATTTCCTTCACCCTCTAACTTAGGTAGACTTCTAAATTGCCTGAGGGGTTTAATTTGTTTCTAATCCTCCTCTATGGGGATGTGCCAAGGCATAGCTCCGCTGCAGCTGGACTGAAGATAGACAGCGCATAGAGCTTTTCTTACCTGCTTTGTGTAGAGAGGGAATCTATCAGGTATCAGTGCAAATATGATATCTGAATCGCTTGACCATTTTAAGGATGATATTGAGATGTGAATCAACTTGCATCGGTCCAGAAGTCCAACCTTGGGTTGATTCTTATAAGCTACAGAGTTCTCATGAATTTACTGGGTCTTTTACAACAGTTAATTTTCTTGTCGCACCAATTGTTCATGTTAGATTCTTCTTTGATATGAGTCTTTGGTCTTGACAGAGTAGGTGAAGTCCTATTTGTTCTGTTTACAGTAAGTAGGCTATTGCATTTAGAAGGACACATTTCTTCTCATGTTTACTCAGTCCTCCATATTTCACCTTTGAACTTACTGACCTATGATTTTGACAGCCGAAGTTACTTCCAGGGAATGTCTGCTTAATGATTGATTAACTGTCTTGCCAAGTCAAGGCTGTCATGTCATGTGTTTAATTACTAATTAAAAGGACCAAGGCGCCACTTATGAGGAAATGGGAAAAATGTGCCTATCATCAAGCATTCAAGACAGAGAAAAATAAACTGGGGATTTTAATGACGCCTCCTCTTTTATTTGGCAATTTTGTTGCCTCATGATTTATCAGGGAAAGACTGTAACGTAACCTATTTGTTATGAGATGTCAGACATGGCTATTGTTTGTTTTAGCATTATTGTGTGTGTGCGTGTGTATGTGCGTGCGTGCATAACATTAATACATTTAATTTGTATAGCGCTTTTAATTACAGTTTTCTTAAGCTCTACTGAGGATATATTTTTTTAACAATTATATAATAAAACAACATTTAGAATCAAGGCAAGTTAAATAGCGATAGTGGGCTAGGTGCTAAATACATTTTGGATTGGGACAAGGACTATCAAAAATACATAGGCACGGGAGCAGAAGGCTCGGTCCCCCATAGTTCGAAGATGTGTCTTGGGGACTTGAAGCCTTAGGGAGTGGCTGGAGTGGAGAGTGCGAGGTGGCTCACTGATTGAGATGAGGTCGTTGATTTAGGTGGGGCTCAACCCATCAAGGCTTTAAATACAAGCATGAGGATTTTATTGTTGATCCTGTAGTTGACCGGTAGCCAGTGGAGTTGGGCCAGGATTGGGGTGATGTGGTCTGACTAGGGCTGTTTCGGTGACCATGGTGGTCACGAGTCATGAATACAGTCAAATTCCACGTGACCGTTTAGTCACTGTAATTAGGCTTCTCCAAGCTCTGATGGTCATGGCGGTCATTAGTAGCCGACCAAACGTTTAATTACCTGGTACTCAGTACTCTATTGTCCCTCTAATCACTCTGACATCAATGCAAATTGAAAATCTAATCAAACACTTCATGAGAGCCCATGAGTTCATGTTGCGCAACATTTCTATAGGCCATGCAATTGCAGGAGAAAACAGAGTAATGGGCTCTATTAAAAAGAGGATGATCCCATCAGCTTTCTATAGGCTTGGCCTACTATATTTATTTCTCAACTTTCCTAATATTGAGCATATTGCTTCTCTTTAAAACAGGAGTATAGCCTACCTAGCTGGTATGAAAATTAACCAAGCCTTGTCACACATATATTATTTAGTATATGTAAAGACATGATTAAATCAAGAATAGTTTGATGGGGAAAAATATTAGCCTATCACTTGTGAATGATATATTATCACTTGATGCCCAGCATAAGGCAAGAATCAATGTCTTTTTTTTGCGACTTTTTCGAATCATAGTCACACACCTCATGTAACCTAGCCCAGCCCATAGGCCTATAGGCTTTGATAAGGTTTGAACCACAGCTAAAGTGGTCAAATAACGTCTTAAAATTAAGCACATTAATCTGCTTTACAAGGGATGTAGAGCCTAACTGGCATACATAAGCCGCACGTGTGTTTCAAGTTTGGGAAAGATAATTTTCACCATGAAAATGCACCTTTAGCCTCCCGAGTGGCGCAGCAGTCTAAGGCACTGCATCGCAGTGCTTGAGGCATCACTACAGACCTGTGTTTGATCCCCGGCTGTGTTACAGCCGGCCGAGACTCATGAGGCGGTGCACAATTGGCCCAGCGTCGTCCAGGTTAGGGAAGGGGTTTTCCTTGTCCCATGGCACTCTAGTGACTCCTTGTGGCGGGCCGGGTGCCTGTAAGCTGACCTCGATCACCAGCTGGACGGTGTAGCCTCCACACATTGGTGCGGCTGGCTTCCGGGTTAAGCGAGCAGTGCGGCCGTGTTTTTTTTCGGGGGATGCATGGCTCTCGACCTTCGCCTCTCCTGAGTCCTGAGGGGAGCTTCAGCAATGGGCCAAGGCTGTAACTACCAATTGGATATCATGAAAAAGGGGTACAAGTTTTTTTTTAAATAATGCAACTTGTGGCAAATTCCTGCATGGAGCCTTCACCGTGCGCTGCCACTTTAAGAGCGCATCAGCAGTCAGAAAGGAGGAAATAAAGATGGCTCTTCCGGCTCTCTGGGAGGTAGCTCTCGGTTGGCGCGGCAGTTTGATTGGGGTGTGCAATGCTGCAGAAGTCTTCTCTATTTTCAGCGTGCTGAATTTGTGAAGTGTTTTAACTCGATCATCGGTATTGCCTCTCTAGATCGCGGTTGTTATCTTTTGGGAACGCACCAGTTATTGATGGGATGGATTAGTAGCAACATTGTTACGAAACTTTGACATACAAACAAACAAACCATCAGACGGACAGACTGTGCAACTACAAGCCTGAAGTCAACAGCTAAGACCACTCTCTCTCTCTCCAGCTTCCCTCTATCATTCCAGTGCTTTACACTGCAGCAGACCTTCTATTTTTTTCAATGTGCTTCGCTTTGATGTTCAGTGTCGCTGGACTATTATTGCCAGAAGTATCTGGGTTGACAATGTAGTTACAAGGGAGGTTGCTTGCAAGTTTATGGTTTATTGCTATTTGAACTGTATTGATGTGGGGTGATACTATTGACATGTGGCCAAGAAGGTTTTGGACATTTTAAGGCCTTTGTTTTGTCTATGAACACCCCCATTCATACACTCCCATTCATACCCTCTGCACTCCTCCACTGGGAGGTAAATACAGATTATTGCAAATCCTCTAATGTTGATGACTGGGTTCTTTCTTGTAAAATTGTTTCTATGAAGTTGCCGTTAAATTGCTCTGCCATTCTTATTGTATGAGGTATTATTAGTTGGGTTACCCCTGTGCTGTGATGTTGCTATCTGGTAAAAAGGCTACACTCGAGGCAGTCTCTTCTGCTGATGTGTGTGGGTCTGGTAGTGGTACTCTCTCTATCCTACTCTTTTCCTTTCGGCAGGGTTAATACCTACCCCTCTCTAACAATACCGCTACATCCTTTATAATAAAAGCATTACATGCATAATTGCAATTGCGGTCAATTTTCATTATGGTGTTTTCCCGCTAATGGAAGATTTGCACTTATAGCCTACTGTCATGTGCACATTGCTGCCCTTATAATGTGAAGAAATAGCCTAATACTTTATCAACATTGAAAGCTAAATGTGTTGATCTGTTGTATCAGCCACATTGTGTAAAACCTTGTTTTTATGGTAGTGCTTGTAGTCATTTGGGATCTATCGCATCCCACAACTCTCCCAGACTATGTTTGGAATATTTATTTTTCACACAGAATAGAATAGGTCATCTTTTATACGTCTGGGGATAGTAGATTGACATAGGCTAGTGCTTTTCCTGTTCGTTAGGTCTACTCATCTTGTTGGCTGACAAAGAGTAAATGTGGACAGTTCTTCCAATATCTTCAATACGCACCTTGGAATTGGTTAAAGAAATGCGTAGTTGCGTCCCCAATGTATCTGTCTTTACTTGTAGAGAAAGAATTGATCACGTGATGGAGAGCCATTTGAGTGACAGGTGCTTCGTACCATGCAGCACTCAGGGAGAAGGGCACAGCGCAGCTTTCCGGGCCAAGGGCACAACAGCCACACAAAGGGGATGCCGCTGTGAAATTCGAGGGATTATGAAGTGATTGGCAAATTGCGAATGAGAGACTGATGAAGTGTGTACAGCCTGCTCAAGAACCAAAGCAGAGATCATGCCTTTCAAGAGCCTATTTTCAAGTCATCGTTAGAGTCGCATCATGCAGCATTACAAAGTATTACAAATCAAAACATATAATCCAACGTTTGTAGAACAACTGAAGTTACATTAATAACTCTAAATTAAGCATATAGGAGTACCCGTTTCTTTGTTAACCACTCAACAAAGAATAGCCGCTTGTGCGCACTTCCTTCAAATCGTTTGGAGAAAATATCCTTTCTATTTTATTCAGCTTTGTTCAATTGTATTCTTCAAACTTTAAAATAAATAATGCCAAGGAATTCTAAGCAAATCTTGCCAGCTAAATTAACTAGTGTAACCCACAGCCATATGGCATAGCCAGATCAGGGTATGCTATTCTGTTCTTCGGAAATGGAGTATTTAAACCTGTCTAAAATAAATCATGGTTTATTGTGAAGGTGTAGGTTATATTATATGGATTTATTAGACTTTTTTAAATGTTATTATTATTATTATTATAAATGTAGATGTTCCAAAGGTCTGCATCAGTGGCTTGTAGGGCAGTAGATGCTAAATGTGTTTGTCAATTAACGCAGAGAAGGATAGAGAAGGATCAAACTTGACTCCTAAGCTGGAAGATGACAGAGGACAAGTGGATGGCCTGGCCGCTGATTATAGGGCAGATGTTTCCAGCACTGGTGACCTGCTTGGGTTTCCCAATAAGCATAGCCTCAGTCTTGCTACTGTTCAACTGGAGGAAGATCTGACTTATCCCCAGTGGAGGCTGCTGAGGGCTGGACGGCTCATAATAATGTCTGGAACGGGGCAAATGAAATGGCAACAAACACACGGTAACCATGGTAACCACCTGTTTAATGTATTTGATTCCACTCATTCATTTCCAGCAGTTACCACAAGCCCGTCCTCCCCTATCCTGTGACCCATACCCATGTGTGCGTGTGCTTTTGTATGTGTGCCCACATCGTCGCCTATGCGCGTGTGCGTCTACACTATGTGCGTGGGTGCTTAGAAGCCTACTGTTTGGGTGTGCACAGGACATACGTGAGATGTAAGGAGAGTTGCATCTTTAGCCATCTTTGTATACATTCTCTTGGAATGTTATCAGCCCTGGTGAACTTTGTGTGGAGACGAGTTTTATGAAAGCAGACAGAGAGGAATCTGTATGTCACAGTCCAGTTCTTTTTTTTAGCCTACAAGCTCTGATGTCTTGCCATCCTGTGTAGTCGAAATTGTAATTTAACCACACAGTGCTCTTTGGCATTGGGTCATTATGATTTATCAGGAGAATCGTGTAAAGTAGCCTCAATCTATTATGTATGCACAGACACAATAATGATCTCATAATTAGGGCCAGGAGTTTTGAGGCACGATGTTTTTACCGGTAATTCCAGCATTGTCCACTAGTGTTGCTGGTTGTGCGTGTACAGCATGTTCGGTAGGGGGGTGTCTAAACCAGGGGAGGCATAGCTCTACAAACCTTAATCCCACACAACCGATTATTTGTCAGGGAATACTATTTGTAGATCAGTGATTCTACTTCTCAATTTGCTCAAGCTGATCCTATCCAACAGACTCAGAAGTTGTATCTAAAAAATAGATCAGTTTAAATATATATATATTATTGTTCTTTATTTAACTACACAAGTCAGTTAAGAACAAGTTCTTATTTTCAATGACAGCCTAGGAACCGTGGGTTAATTACCTTGTTCAGGGGCAGAAGAACACATTTTTACATTGTCAGCTCAGGGATTCGATCTTACAAACGTTCAGTTATTAGTCCAATGCTCCAACCACTAGGCTACCTGCCGCCCACAGTTAAAGAGGAGAGTCAATGAAACCAACCATGGAAGTACATTGGAGCGAATTCAGGGGGGTAGCACCGACCGGGACTCGAACCGATGTCCAGTAACTGTCAAGCCAACACCTTAACCATTACAGAACATTTCCTAGGATTTCCTTCTAGCAGCAACACCAGTGGACAATGCTGGAAATACCAGTAATAGCACAATGCCTCAAAAGTGCCCCCAAACATTTTTTTTATGGATGTCAGACACTGTATTTTATCATTATTGTGTGCATGTGTGGGTGTGTGCTTACGTGGGTATGCTGGCTTGCGTGCTTGTGCATGTCTTTGCCCATTTCTGTGTACTTTGCCATATAGTATACTGGTATGTGTGCGTAAACATGTGGAAATTACAGCTCTCTCTCTGAAGTAAAAATCACAGTGGTTACTATGTGGATCCCCCCATTCCTCCCTCCCCTCCTCCACACAACAACATGATTGAAGATGGATGTCACTCAAGGAGAAGGGCCAACGGGTCCACAGCTTCCTGTAACTTTCCTCTGCTCATCAGAGCTCTGATCTGCCTCAGAGACACAACAACAGCAGGAATTCAGCAACAATTCCTCTCCTCTTCCCTTGTTGGCTATAGTGCTGAATCTGACCCCAGCTTCTGAGTTTGAATGTCTGAATTTTAAAAGGCATTCATTATTCTCATCTCTGTAGCTTACGCCATCCATGCACCACACATTTCATTGTTGAAATATGCTGCCTGTGTGCTAAAGTACTAATGCATGGAGAACGATTATTTTCTCCCCGCTGACAGTGTCTACAGCAGTGGCGACCCCGTCATTCGGGGCAGGTTTTTGAGCCCCATCTGTTCAGCTAAAAATATATATACAGTACCAGTCAAAGGGTTTGGATTTACATCTTTGAGAATGGCTAGACAGGCACTCTTCTTTTAATATTTTACTTACCATTAAAGACACATGCATTTATACTGTAAACAAGTATAAGATAGATATCTATCATTAGATTGAACATTACCCACTACCAGAATTGTAGGCTGCCATGATAGATATATGCAGCACCAGTCAAACGTTTGGACACACCTACTCATTCCAGGGTTTTTCTTTATTTTGAATATATTCTACATTGTAGAATAATAGTGAAGACATCACAACTATGAAATAACACATATGGAATCATGTAGTAACCAAAAAAGTGTTAAACAAATCCAAATATATTTTCGATTTTAGATTCTTCAAAGTAGCCACCCTTTGCCTTGATGATAGCGTTGCAAACTCTTGGTTATTCTCTCAACCAGCTTCTCGAGGAATGCTTTTCCAAACGTCTTGAAGGAGCTCCCACGTATGTTAAGCACTTGTTTGCTGATTTTCCTTCACTCTGCTCACTCTGCGGTTCAACTCATCCCAAACCATCTCATTTCGGATGTGGTCGTGTGATTGTGGAGGCCAGGTCATCTGATCACTCCATCACTCTCCTTCACTCTCCTTCTTGGTCAAATAGCCCATACACAGCCTGGAGGTATGTCCTGTTGAATAACAAGGGATAGTCCCACTAAGAGCAAACCAGATGGGATGGCGTATTGCTGCAGAATGCTGTGGTAGCCAATCTGGTTAAGTGTGCCTTGAATTCTAAATAAATCACAGACAGCGTCACCAGTAAAGCACCCCCACACCATCACACCTCCTCCATGCTTCATGGTGGGAACCACACATGCGGAGATCATCCGTTCACCTACTCTGCATCTCAAATTTGGACTCATCAGACCAAAGGACAGATTTCCACCAGTTTAATGTCCATTGCTTGTATTTCTTGGCCCGAGCAAGTCTCTTCTTATTATTGGTGTCCTTTAATAGTGGTTTCTTTGCAGTAATTCAACCATGAAGGCCTGATTCACGCAGTCTTCTCTGAACAGTTGATGTTAAGATGTGTCTGTTATTTGAACTCTTGAAAGCATTTATTTGGACTGCAATTTCTGAAGCTGGTAACTCTAATGAACTTATCTTCTGCAGCAGAGGTAACTTGAAGAAAGTTCTTGAAATTTTCCGCATTGACTGACCTATCTTGTCTATCCATCTTGTCACAACACAACTGATTGGCTCAAACACATTAAGAAGGAAAGAAATTCCACCAATTAACTTTTAACAAGGCACACATGTTAATTGAAATGCATTCCAGGTGACCACCTCATGAAGCTGTATGCGAGAATACCAAGAGTGTGCAGAGCTGTCATCAAGGCAAAGGGTGGCTACTTTGAATAATCTCAAATATAAAATATATTTTGATTTATTTAACACGTTTTTTGGTTACTATATGATTCCATATGTGTTATTTCAAAGTTGTGATGTCTTCAATATTATTCTACAATGTAAAACATTAAGAAAAACCCTTGAATGGTGTCCAAACTTTTGACTGGTACTGTATATGTCATGCCTGCTCCCGCTCCCCCTCTCTGGCGCTCATTATGCACACCTGTCACCATCGTTTCACGCATCAACGCTTCATTGGACTCACCTGGACTCCTTCACGTTTTTGATTGCCTCCCCTATATCTGTCTATTCCTCCGTTTCATACCTGTGTCAGCATTAATGTCGTTTTGTTTCCCCTGTTCTATTTCATGTACGTTGATAATTAAATGTTCACTCCCTGTACATGCTTCTCGTCTCCCAGTGTCTGTCCTCACAGTATGTATATATATATATATATATTTGTTTTTTTGTGGCTGTTTTGCATGTTATTTTGGCATTAATACGTCACATTTAAGTTTGCAAACAATGTAAAAAAATATATATTAAAAAAATCATAGAGTTAATAAAGCCGCATACAAACATGTTCTCTTTTATGCTTTCTTGAGTAAGGCAGCTCCATAATGCAGGTGTTTCAGCCTAGCTCAGTGCTTTCTGTGGTGGTGGGGCTGCCAGCGGTAAATGCAGAGCATAGGGGTTGGTAATCTTCTCTAGTTGGACTGCCTCTTATCCACTCATTGTTCCCTTATGCCATAGCTTGAACAGCTCAACAGTCAGTAGAAACCACATTTGTTATGCAAGTCAGCCATATCAGCTATGTTTTCTAAAAAGGCAGTAAATGAGACTGAATGAACTGTTTTGTTGCCAGACAAGGCTCAGCTGATAGCCAGGTGTAGCGGTGGTAAGGATTCACTCCATGGTGCTGAAAAGAAAGCTCTGCTGTTAGGGCAGCATTATGTAGGCCCTAACAGTTTGTCAGCACCGTTTGTCACAGTTATAATGCAACAAATGTATTGTTTAGTGTTGTGTTGTGTAGTGGCTTTGCTGGCATGCATCTAAAAAAAAAAGAAGAGTTTGCCCCACCAAGATTTACATACTAACTTTGCCACTAGTCTACAGCACTATAAAGTGAGCAGTGGGAAGCTGACTTGCCCCAGCTTGCCGTATAGACAGCGTCTATCTGTCTAAAACTGGTTGGGTCAGGTAGCACCCGTCCATTGCCCTAATTATGCACACAAACTCAAATCCCCAGTTCTAATCTTTCCCCTGTTTGAAGCTGCCGCACTTCCAGGCCTTAGTGTTATTACCTTAGTCACAGATGATGAGTTGGAGGGGTCACCGAGGGCCACTGGACTGACCTGAAATAGCCCGGGTGTTAAGGAGATCCAGTAGCCTAGCTCTGATCCTCTTACAGTCTCTGCCGAAACAGTTTCCCGCTTGACCAGGGTGGAGAGGGTCACACATCATCCACCCTGTTTTAAAAGCATGTCTGCCCTTGATGACAGAACTGTGACAGCACTGGTCAGAGACAGCCCCTCTACTGCAAGTTACATGCAACCAGAACCCCTGGCTCATGTGCTTCCTATTACTGTTTGTGATCGGTGAGAGATGCCAGCTTCCACACAAGATTAACTGTGTTGTAGAAGCTTGGGAAATAGGAAAAACACAACCTGAAAAACTGGGGGCGCAGTTTAGATAACACAACTGACGAGATATCCTTAAACCTTGTGTTTGGTTGGTGAATTACTTGCAGTTCTCTCTTGTTTACATTCTCAAAAGACTGTGACTCTACTCTATATCACCAGGTTGGCATTGATACATGAAGTCATTGACATGGTAAGTAGACCTGAAATACAATTAATAAATAACCGTCTAGATCTGTGCACTATAGACACTATATCAGCCAACTCCAGGCTGTCATTGGTGAACATTACCCCACTTCTTGACAGTCCCATTTTTACATCTTTCTTCAAGATCTTCTTCATCTGCTTATATTTTTGTCTATTTGATTCCAGACGAAGTGCCATTCTGTCCCGAAGCGATAATCTGTTTTTCATAGTCATTTGGGCTTAAAATGTGGTGTCGTCGAAGCCTTTTATCATTACAGGGTGACAGAGGTTTGCCAAAGACACACGAATGGAATCCGATTTCTCCTTCAAAGCGTATCGTCAGTTAAAACCTGAGCCAATGTTTTGAAGGAAGCCTAGACGGAGGACATTTCTCACATCATTTCATCTGGTGGATTGAAGCGTGCATGTGTTCCTTCACTGGGCCAAGCTTGTCACTGCCGACACAGTACAGGGATGGATTAAACCTACTTAACCTACACACAAATGTCAAAACATTGCTACCTTTATCACCCCTCATGAAAGGAGGCATGATGAACATACCATTAATTATATACAATACTCTAGATTATATCACATTTTGGAAAATCACGTGGTACCTTGATGAAGAGTGTCTGTACTGTAGCTTGGTTTTGAAAAGTAATTTCTTTCTTGACATAAGTCATCCGTGCTATGTTGCCTTTCTCCCTATTCCTCACGTCTCACAAACTTTGGCCAAACCTGTTATGGCAGCCCAGGTTGTCTCATGATGCTGCCTCTTACCCGTCTACATTCTGGCATCAGATAGGTTCCAGTTTGAGTGGTTTCCTGCCAGGTATGACTGGTAATGAGGCAGGTTATCATCATCATCACTCCCATCTCATGCCAAGAGCGCTCTTTGTATAGATACAGTCTATGTTCATACTGTAGCTGTACATTCCACTGAGACCCTACAGAGAATACCTCTTTTTCAGATAAGATAAGATACAGATAAGTCTGTAATTGTTTGCCTGAAACCCCAGCAGCTTTAACGGTAGGATCCCCTGGATGTTTTGTGAGACGAATTCCAATACTGAGAATTCAACCCTGAATATTCTGGCAGAACGTAAACTCTCGTGAAAAAAGGATTGTTTTGTTCACAGTGGTGCACTGGAATTGCCCGAGGCCCAGGGCCACGCTAACGAGGCTGGTTTTCATTAGGATTCATTACTGTGCAAATATGACCCACCACATATAATGAGCAGGTTCTCACCCAGACGATGTGCAAATCATTTCCTCATATTGTCTGTTGGATAACATGGAACTTCCTTTTCTGTCTTGCACGGCCATAGTACGTGTAATGGGTGTATTAGGGTTCAGTAGCTTGACTGACATGTTGACTTAAACGAAGATGTGTTTATCAGGATGAGATGACATGGTAATAATGGCCTGTCGGTTCTTGGTTTTAGTCCAAACCCTTCACAGGTCAAGAAAACCCTCACAGTTCGTCTGCTTGTTCAAGAGTTACTGAATAAATTAAACCAGAACCAGAGGCATCTCCAGCTTTGAACCTTAATAGTTCTTTTCAGAGCGTTCTTCTGAAGTGAAGTCTGGGCTTTTTGGGGTGTTTTGGAAATGGCTGCTCATAGTTTGCAAAGGAATAAAGTACCGACGGTGTACTTTGGACCACAATCTGTGTTTTGAGTAGCTACTCTTGATCTTGTGTGTATGCTACAGTGTTTGTCTGCAGACTTACTGGATTTTCTTTTGTACCGAGGAAAAAAATAGAGACACCTGCTGGGAATTGGCCCCTGAAAAGAAAAACAAGCTAGACGAAGGTAGGATACTGTGCAACTCCCCCTCAACTCTTTTATGCCCTAAAACTCAAACATGTCATGTTCGATGAATGTACACAGTTGGGGTTATTTTTGTAGATGTAGAACGTTTTTCAAATCACGAGAGATGTAATACAGCACAAGAAAAATAGAATTCAGAGGGGAAAAAAAGTCTTGTCAATGTGACTGATGTGATGTGTAGAATTTCCAAATTCCTTGTGCAGGAAGAATTCTCGGTCTGAAAAAGGATCCTCTGTGTGCATGAACTCTTTGTAAACAAAAGCACAAACTCTTTGTATAAAATGTTTGATCCCCAACAATGAGGTTAGTACAGTACAGTATGTACATTGAGGGAGTTGCTGTGTAGACCAATGTGTTCCAGCTCTTTAAGTAACATAGCAGGCACAATGGGAACAATATTTTATGTTCAGCGTTTGTATTCTTTTATTTTTTTAAATGAATGTTTCCCCACTTTCGTGGTTTCCAATTGGTAGTTACAGTCTTGCCTAATCGCTGCAACTCCTCTACGTACTCGGGAGAGGTGAAGGTCGAGAGCCGTGCGACCTCCAAAAACACAACCCAGCCAAGCCGCACTGCTTCTTGACACAATGCCCGCTTAACCAGCCGCCGGAAGGAAACACAGTGTCGGAGGAAACGCCGTACACGTGGTGACCGTGTCAGCGTGCATTACACCCGGCCCGCCACAGGAGTCGCTAGTGTGCGATGGGACAAGAACATCCCTACAGGCCAAACCCTCCCCTTACCCGGAAGACGCTGGGCCAATTATCCACCGCCCCATGGGTCTCCCGTGGATCTCCCGGGCTGGCTGCAACAGAGCCTGGACTCGAACCAGGATCTCTAGTTGCTCAGCTAGTGCTGTGATGCAGTGCCTTAGACCTCAGCACCACTCGGGAGGCCGTGTTTGTATTTTTAAAGATAATTCACACAGTTTTCCACACTGTTTAGCACACCCCACAAAAAAAACATTTAATAATTGACCACAACCTGGTCATACATGACTGAACAAAACACTTTGTCTCTAGATACAGGCATGCAGCTTCTTCAGAGCTATATTTACAGTTAGGCCAACTTTTAGAATTTTGAATATTGTTCTAATTCTAGACATTCAGTTACATAGCATTATACCATGGCATTGTTGGACACTCATTTCTGATTGGCTTGAAGGGCATTCTAAATTGTGCATTATTTCCCCATAACAGTGTATTTGCACGGTAGAATTCAAAGGCTATAGGTCATTCTTACCAGTTTGAGCTGCTTTTGAAAGCAGAAGAAGAATTGAAAACGTTATTGACATTGTTGAATTCAATGTTCTTAATAGCAAGCTAGGACTGATGGTTTGGTTAGCTAAACTAGCAAGTGTGTTTGTTTGGTTACCAAGGCAGTAGCCCCTCGTTGATGATCTGTTTCTTGTTTCAATTTTCCCCATGTAATATTAATGGGGAGCTAACATGGCTGCCATAATTATGTTGTTGTGACATGTAAATGCATCATAATGCAGAAACCTCAATGTCCTAACTCTCTAAATAGAGTATATGGCTCTGAGCTTCTTTATGTAGATGTTTCCAAGATTACAACGACTGGCCCCCCCATCAGATTGTTAGATAGCACTCTGGTTAGATTTCATTGAGATGTCTTTGGGAGACTTGGGTGTGGACATGCTCAAATTAGCCTACACTACAGTAGCAACAAAATGGGTGTCTTGTTGTCACAGTGTCCTTGGGAAATAGTGAGCCGAAACCGCACATGCTCTAATCAGCTACATGGCCTCATTGGCATTCATGGATTCAGGAATATGATTACATGTTGATTGGGCTCATTAACATTTGAACTAAGTGGCTACATCACTTGACGAAATTATAAATTCTCATCTGCCACAATTATTGGGCCGGCATCATTGATCCCGTGCCATTACGTTTTGACTTCCTTTCCACAAATCAAATGCCAAATCCTATTCCCATTGTGGACCCACAAGCTTGTTTTAGTGTACTACATGATAAGAAGTGTAACCCAAACCCATATTGTGTGATTGCTCTGTACTGTACACAGTAGGTCAAACTGATTGTGTGTGTTGTTTTGCAGGGTGTGGGCTATGGGGTGGAGGTCTGAGGCAATGCCTGGTTCTGGCCCCCCTGGGTCAAAAACACCCAGCAGCCCTGAGATGATGAGTGGCCCTCCGCCCTGGCACTCCTCTAAGTGATGAAGACCCCTGCCATCCTCCTCCTCATCCTGTCTGTCCTGTGCAGAACTGTGGTAGGCACATTTAACTTTGTTTCTGCTCATTACGGCAGTAGTGATTGTACTTATAACATTACTTTGCACCTTCAATCCCATCCGTAGAAGTGTGTCGTGTCATTTGACGCTTACCTCGTTAGTTTGTTTGATTGTCCTCAGGAGCCGTTATGAAATGTAAGTCATGTGAAGATGATTCACCGTTCTGAATCACTGCAGATAATAATGGTCTGTGTGCTTTATAGAACACAATCAGAGTGCTGGGAAGCTGGGCTTTAACAGTAGTGTCCGTTTGATGTGCTTTGCATCCTCAATCAATGCAGCTGGTTTAGTGAATGTATATGTCAGCTTTTATGGAGAACTTAAGTTACAACACTACACTAAGCCAAGGCATTAGTGCTTTATATCCAGTCAGGTTTTTAAACCCAGTGAGGTATTGTAGGGCTTACCCAGAAGAACCCACTGGGGTTGACCCCTGACCCTCAATCTTGTGATTTATGACCGGCAGCTTGTGTCAACGAAGACGGTGAAGCACACGGTGGAGGAATGGAACAGATACAGGAACGAGTGCCTGCTGAGAATGAGCACGGACCCCACACCCCCAGGTAAGACTCAAAAACAGACGCCTGTCCTAATCAGACAAACCCCGTTACGGGTTTATAAATCGGATAGAATAACATCTAAAACGTTATCGTCTAGAGTAGACCGTAGAAATATGCAGGTGGCTTCACAATTATAATGGCTTCATCACCCCTTAACTAATTGGTCTCTATCCTGTTTAGCTTCAGAAAAAAATGAAGGATTCAGGGTCTGTCTGCTTACTTACTTACTTACGGCTTACTTATATCTTCTCTTCTCCCCCCAGGCTTGTTCTGCGGCCGTATGTTTGACATGTATGCCTGCTGGCCGGAGGGTGTCCCCAACACCACGGTTAAAGTGCCCTGCCCGTGGTACCTCCCCTGGTACAACCAAGGTACTGGTGTGGCATTGGTTAGTGCTTTATGGTTCGGTAGGATAAATGAGATTTTGTTTCATCCGACTTCCAGCTAAGAGGTTAATGCTAACACTGTTTCTGTCTAAAGCCGTGCAGAATCAGGCCCCCAGTGTCTGGTCTGGAGTGTGAAATCATAAGCTCTGCTGGTCGGCTGCTGCGTAGCAACCTAGCGGCGCCAAAAAGCCCTGGGGCCGTATTTATAACCCTGCCCATTTCTGAAATAATATTGATTTTGATCAACTTGGCGCATGACATACTGTACACAGTATTACAAGCATACGCATGTTCCCCATTATAAATCAGCCTTGTCTTAAAACTGTGGACGCTTGACTGAGCATTAAAACTTTGCCTGGAAAACGTTTCATTCCCCTTTTGTGATGACAATAATGCCATTTATTTGCAGGATTATTTGGAACTATTGTCAATAGACGTAGTGCAAAAGACTAATTGTTGTTCAAAAGTTAATCAATAGATGATTGGGTTTTTGGATTTCCTGCCTTGGTATAGGCAATGATGTCGTGCTCCTATCGACACAGCAATACTGTAACCTACTCATACTGTCAAATATTTGACATAAGCCACCGGTCTATTTACCGTGTTGGCAGAATGTTTTCATCTTTAGCAGTAATTTATGCTGTGTCTGGAACAGGACTGTGCCCGTTTCTGAACGAGAAACAAATGGCAAATTATCGGGGACCAGTCAGCGGAACATTTGAATTCAACAATGTTTTATGATGGACTGCCCACACACTCTGAAACAAATGTAGGGCTACAACAACAACAAATGACAGTGCTCGCGGTTGTATTTCTTGTGTGTTTTTGTTCTATTTGGCTTTTTATTTAGTTATTAGAGCACTACTGATTTTCATTACTGCATTGTTTTGAAAGAGCAAGCAAGAAAGGCATTTAGCTGTACGAGTCGTGGCCAAAAGTTTCGAGAATGACACAAATATTATTTTCCACAAAGTGTTCCGCTTCAGTGTCTTTAGATATTTTGTTGTCAGATGTTACTATGGAATACTGAAGTATAATTACAAGCATTTACATAAGTGTCAAAGGCTTTTATTGACAATTACATGAAGTTGATGCAAAGAGTCAATATTTGCAGTGTTGACACTTCTTTTTCAAGACCTCTGCAATCCGCCCTGGCATGCTGTCAATTAACTTCTGGGCCACATCCTGACTGATGGCAGCCCATTCTTGCATATTCAATGCTTGGTGTTTGTCCGAATTTGTGGGTTTTTGTTTGTCCACCCGCCTCTTGAGGATTGACCACAAGTTCTCAATGGGATTAAGGTCAGGGGAGTTTCCTGGCCATGGACCCAAAATATCAATGTTTTGTTCCCTGAGCCACTTAGTTATCACTTTTGCCTTATGGCAAGGTGCTCCATCATGCAGGAAAAGGCATTGTTCATCACCAAACTGTTCCTGGGTGGTTGGGAGAAGTTGCTCTCGGAGGATGTATTGGTACCATTCTTTATTCATTTATTCATGTGTTCTTAGGCAAAATTGTGAGTGAGCCCACTCCCTTGGCTGAGAAGCAACCCCACACATGAATGGTCTCAGGATGCTTTACTGTTGGCATGACACAGGACTGATGGTAGCGCTCACCTTGTCTTCTCCGGGCAAGCTTTTTTCCAGATGCCCCAAACAATCGGAAAGGGGATTCATCAAAGAAAATGACTTTACCCCAGTCCTCAGCAGTCCAATCCCCATACCTTTTGCAGAATATCAGTCTGTCCCTGATGTTTTTCCTGGAGAGAAATGGCTTCTTTGCTGCCCTTCTTGACACCAGGCCATTCTCAAAGTCTTCGCCTCACTGTGCGTGCAGATGCACTCACACCTGCCTGCTGCCATTCCTGAGCAAGCTCTGTACTGGTGGTGCCCCAATCCCGCAGCTGAATCAACTTTGGGAGACGGTCCTGGCGCTTGCTGGACTATCTTGGGCGCCCTGAAGCTTTCTTCACAACAATTGAAAGGCTCTCCTTGAAGTTCTTGATGATCCGATAAATGGTTGATTTAGGTGCAATCTTACTGGCAGCAATATCCTTGCGTGTGAAGCCCTCTTTGTGCAAAGCAATGATGACGGTACGTGTTTCCTTGCAGGTAACCATGGTTGACCCAAGAAGAACAATGATTCCAAGCACCACCCTCCTTTTGAAGCTTCCAGTCTGTTATTTGAACTCAATCAGCATGACAGAGTGGTCTCCAGCCTTGTCCTCGTCAACACTCACACCTAAATTACGATCGGCCACCCCCCCAAAAAAAACGGTGGCCATTTTGTGCTCTAAAATGTGTTTATTATGATCAAGTTTTATCCCCACTGTCAATTATTTTAAATTCCGCTACAAATCGCGTTATTTCATTCAATCTGATCCATTCTGACTGCTACATACATTTTGTCATCACACAGGACCACGTGCGGACACAGACCAATAATGGGGGGACACAGACCAATAATGGTCATGCAGGATGAAAACCACTACATTGACCATGATCCTTTGCTAGTTATGCTAGTTACAGATACTTTCACCATGATGCTTAGCAAATTTGGGGTGCCATTCAGTCCCATTCAGCAATATGGCGCGCTTCGGGAGTTTTCCATAGGAATGTGTGGATGACTTCAGCGCTATCATCATCTACTGGTTTTAATGTCAATGTACAGAATTTAATTGGTCTCATCTGTTTGACTTCTTCCTTCATCTGTCCCTCCCCATGTCTGTGCAGTTCGTAATGGGTATGTGTTGCGGGAGTGTGGGCCTGATGGCCAGTGGGCCATTAACAACACCAGCAGCACATGGAGGGACCACTCCCAGTGCAACGCAGACAACAACCAGCAGGTGGCACAGGTAATACCCATCATGCACCATTCCTGAAATAGACCCTCTTCTCAGAGCACATAAAACACATGGCTAAGAGGAGAACAAGATACTTTCAAAGGGTTAATGCTTTTAATTACTGCATGTCATTTTTTAGAAAACTTCACCAGTAGTCTTAGGAGACCCTCCAAGTACTGACAGATGCTTTGAGAGGTTAACTAATTCATGGCCAAATAGCAATTCAAAAAGCAATGAGTAATAGAGTAGGTATTCCAATGGCATACCACCTGTAGGGGACATAGAAATGCAATTACCAGAATGGCCATTCTTTTACGATAATGCCCGAATGCTCTGATTGCTTATGGATGTTGAGGTGGGCTAGCAGCAGCAGCAGTTACTGTCCCCTCATGTTGACTTCCAATCATCCCTATCAGCATGCTCAACTCAAGTCATCCTTACCCTCTCTCAATTTCACATCTAGTGCTGCACTCCCTTACGAGCTCAGTAATGAATGGTCCATTTACTACATCAATAGAAAAGATGTCATTACTTTCGTCAGTCTAATGAATACTCAGGAGGAAAAAGGTGTAGATACACGCGGAGAGCGCGGCAGGTGTTTCTTTCGCCTTCGCAGAAGGCAGGAGCTGTGGTCATAAACAGGTAGGCAAACAGGCAGGTGAATCAAAACTAGGACTGAAGGCTATAACTGGTTCTCACAAACGAGCTAGGAAAATACTTAGTAGAGTCAAAACGAACAATACCTCACAAAGGCACAAACCGAATGTACTGAACTAAATAAGGAGCTGATGAGACCAGGTGAGTAACTAATACAGGTGAAATCAATGAACGAAAATGAAAGACAGGGCTACGTTCAAGAACACAAGGAAACAGAACACAAGGTTGACTAAGGAAATTAAATACAGAAACCTTACAGTCAGTACTACATACTGGATTATAGATCTGCCAGGGCTTCAGAGTGTGAGGGTGAGCTCTGAGAGACACACAGTCCTCTCTTTATGAAGAGGGAGACAGCCGTCACCTTGGGGTTATGTTTTTGCTGGCAACCAATGATGCAACGCTGCTTTGCCTCATTGGCACCACGGCTGAAATGTACTCCAGTCTGCAGCCAGACTCCCTGATGATAAGAAAAATAGGTTGGTAAACGCTGATCGCTGTTCGCAGTGAATTAAACAACGATCCGTATATTTCCAATGCATTTTTCCGCCACGATTGGTGTGTAAATGTGCATTTTTAATAGGAGTTTATTATAGTCTACTGAGCATCATTAAAGTGTTTTTGAACATTTTCCAAGGCATAATAGGCAACAAGACAAGAGGACTTTTTGCGGTCAGTGCATCTGCTTCGTCTGTATCTGTGTCCCTGTTTGCACTCTTCCAAAAGGACAGGACATTTAGTACAGCACAGCACATCAACAATAGAGTCAGAGAGTTATAGGTGAAAACAGGGTCATGTTGTTCCCTCGTCTACTTGGGATTTGAGTGCAGGTCTTTGTTTGTCCACAGGAGAACCAGATGGTGATCTTGGCCTACTTCCGGGTGATGTACACTGTGGGCTACTCTCTGTCCCTGGCCAGCCTTTCCCTGGCCCTCATTATACTGCTAATCTTCAGGTAAATACCGGCTCTGGCCACAGTCCTAAACAGTATACAGTCCATATTTATATGTCAGGATTTGACTCTGACTATGGGACTGTTTGTTTGGACTGAGGCAATGGCTTCATTTCTAGTCATCTGATGTGAATTAGGTAAATGTAAATCATACAGATCTTCATTTGAGCCAGTTTGCTACAGCAGGAAAATAATCCTGCAGCAAGAGGAAATGTGAATTATGTGGATTATAATTTAATGGATATTTCTTGTTATGGCAAGTTCTGAAATGTTAAAGTGGAAATTACAAACTTTAGAAGCCTTTTTAAAAGTTGAATACACCCCTACTGTGCATGAAAATTCTCATCAACAAAAGAGTGATCAAATTAAAATCCTACACTCGACCTATACTGTACATGATGCTGGAAAGAATTTTGCGATACAGTAATCTCATTGTCAAGTGTTGTACCCTAGGAAACTAAGGTGCACCAGGAACTATATCCACACCAATCTGTTTGCGTCCTTCATCCTGCGAGCCATATCCATCCTCACCAGAGATGCTGTCCTCACCAGGGACACCCCAGAGTTTAGAGACAACAGAGACGTGTCCAACGTCCTCAGTGATAAGGTCGGAACCAAAGGCTGTACACACTAACGCACGTTACAGAAACACACACTCGAGCGTACCGTTTAAAGACACAATTCGTCTCTCATACATTAGACAGCCATCCTTGACCTCCGCCCCTGACATTTGACCCCTGACCTTTGCCCCCAGGCCCTGTCTGGCTGCCGTGTGGCCCAGGTGCTGATGCAGTACTGTGTGGGGGCTAACTACTACTGGCTGCTGGTGGAGGGCCTGTACCTTCACAACCTGCTGGTGCTCATGGTCTTCTCAGAGAACAGCTACTTCTGTGGATACCTCTTCATCGGCTGGGGTAGATATACACACACACACACACACGCATGATAAATAATGTAAATGCTGCTTCCTGACAATAATGTATGGGTTTATGACACTGTGTGTAGGATCCCCAGTGTTATTTGTGGCCCCCTGGATTATAGTGCGGTACCTGTATGAGAATACACGGTGAGCCACTCTCATTTCCATTCAATCTTATTTCCTCATCATCTGTTACTAAAAACAGAATTCCGACTGAGAGATTGTGACATATCTCCTCCCAGGTGCTGGGAGATCAACGAGAACATGGCGTACTGGTGGATCATCCGCACACCCATCCTCCTGGCCATTCTGGTGAGTGTGTGTGTGTGTGTCGACTGTGCTGTGTGCCCTAAAGCAATGGTGGTCCAGGGGTTACTCATTCGTCAACCCACCGCTCCTCTTCTCTTCCCCCTGCAGTCTTGTCTCTTTGAAGTTAGCAGACCGTGACAAGCTTGGGGAAATTGTGCGAATGTGAAAGCTGAGTGGGCATGTTTTGGTTCCGGAATGCACTGTACATTAAAATGAATGGATGACTCATCAACCCAGAAGACGAAATGAATGTCACTTGGTTTCTTTCCTTTTCTTAGTAACACTTAACATGTTCCTTGAAGCTTGATCTAAAGAGTGTTTAATTAGCGTCTCTCAGTGAAACTCTGAGAGGAGGAAAATATTTTTTTTTTCCTACGGTATTTTGCATCAGAAGCAACATGCCAGAAGAGATGAGGATTCTCCTGTCACAGATGATTTGTAATTTGTCCCACAACTCTCACATTTCCTCTAAGGTCTAAATGCCTAACATCTTTTGACATAGTTAGTAATGTTAGACATAGACTGTGTTTTCGATCTCTGTTTTACTTTTTTCATTGTATTGATGTGTATATTTTTATAATTGCAAGGCTCATCTGTAAAATAGCATGACAGCCTGTCAAAATAAAGGTTAAGTAAATAGGAGTAATTCGCACGTAATACGACGTGCAGTTGCACTCTGTCACCTGGACTTTGCAGTTAATACCCCTAACATGTTGCAGTCTGACTTTGGAACTCAAACTTATCGTGGAATTCTCACCCTGCTTCAACAGTCATATAATACTGAAATGCCAGAGAACAGAACAGACCTATTTGGATACAAATCCTTTTTTTCTCTCTGACATTAATAAAGCTAATACTCGGTGTTTTGATGTTGATTGTGTTTTATTTATTTATTTTTTAATTTTGTTATTCCAGGTCAACTTTTTCATATTTATTCGGATCATACAGATCCTTGTCTCCAAATTGAAGGCAAACCAAATGAGGTACACCGATTATAAATTCAGGTAAGAAAGATACAGCACCTTTTAATCCATGAATGACATAAAAGCAGATCAAAATAAAAACACAAAACAAACACTGTATTGTATCTTATAAAAACTGATGAAGTCAACTCATTGCTTACACGTGTTTTATGTGTTTCTTTGTCACGTAACTTTGTCTATGTCATACCTTGTTAAACACTGTCGCATTCACGGAACATTACCGTACCTCGGGCAGCGCCGTTGTCACCTGTCCTCCAGGCTAAACACACGAGGACTCTAGTCTTGTGCGAGTCAGCAGACATTAGGATGACATGACACTATCCACACAATTATTTTTGTTGATCCAAACTCCGTTGACATCCATTACCTCAAAAATCCATCACTAAGTTAACTTGCCCTTTATAGTATGCAGTGTAAAGGGAGCTGTGGAATCATTTAATGTTTCTGTGCTGTTCAAGGGGTCCTTCCCGTCCTTTGATTGTGAGCCGTGGTCCTTGGAGACGGTGCATATACTTTTTTTTTTTTAGGAAACCAGCCACATCCAAGAGACCAGTTGCATGCATAATCCTCTGAACTAAGCCTGGCTTCGAGGTACGCCGGACAACATGAGTCTGATTGGAATCTAAGGTGCAGCTGATGCACTGATTCTGAGCCACCAAAAGAGTCATGGGAAGAGAATTGCCTTTCTGATTTCCCAAGATGCTTTGAAGCCGTTACTTAACATTCCTGCTCTTGAGTCCAGGTGTGGAAGTTGTGGCTTTCTTTGTTTGGCGTTTTATGTGTTTGTGTGAAAAGTGAACCATCCATTGATGTCATTGATGAAAGCGATTCACCATATAGGACCAAACAGACCTCTCTAATAGTTGCCCTGGCTTGGCTCTGTAAAGGATGCTCTGTGTGTGCAGGTTGGCAAAGTCCACTCTGACCCTCATCCCTCTCCTCGGCATCCATGAGGTTGTCTTTGCCGTGATGTCAGAGGAACAGACCGAGGGCGTCCTCCGAAATATCAACCTCTTCTTTGAACTTTTCTTCAACTCTTTCCAGGTAATATGATGAGATACAAAAGTTATTTGTCTATATGGGGGTGTGTTTGGGTATGCATGCTGTGTGAGTGAGTGTGCATGTGTCCCGTGCCCGCATGCACTCTTGCTTGTTACTCCATGAACTTTCTCTCTGCGGTGCTTCTGTTAGGTACTGTATGTGTTAGATGGGGGAAGATGGATTACCTCTATCTTCTTCTGATGCCTCTCACTCTCTCACCCCACAGGGTCTACTGGTTGCCATCCTGTACTGCTTCGTCAATAAAGAGGTGAGTAAGGAAGTGAAGTGTGCTCTCAACAAAGCCCAGGGCAAAATGAGTGCACTTGAACAGCTGAGTTTACGACACGTTCGTCTCTGTTTGTTCCTATGAGAAGCCAGCGCTTTCTGTGACCTGCTGGTTATGTCACCCTGTCACTGTGGGTTAGCTGTCACACAGAGAAGCTCACTACTTAAGTCCACAGGGCAACGGTGATGTCACTGAGGGGTCCAGCCATGTCTAGAGTCAAGAAGTGGTTAGGCCCCTGTGTGACATGAAATGTCTGAATGTATTTCCTGTTGAGATATGGCCTAGTTTGGTTGAGGTAGCATACATACTGTAGTGCTTAAAGAGAATAAAGATCAAATTTAGATACAATTTGTATCCTGGTCAGATCATAAGGTCAGGAAAAACTCATTACCTTCCCTCGTTCATCTCTCTCCATCTCTCCCAGGTGCAGTCAGAGATAAAGAAGAAGTGGCAGCGATGGAAGCTGGGCATGAACGTCCTGGACGACCTTCGCAACACGGGCAGCAACACGCCACAGGGGGGCACCGGCGGCGGGCAGTGCCACCACGACCCGCCCTGCCAGCCTGACTGTCCACAGGAGGATACCCACAACCTCTTCTCGGACGCCTCCGCCTCGGGGCCGCATGCCCACCCGCGCCCACACCACCACCCAGGGGCCAAGAAGGGCAAGGCCTACTGCTACATTTCCGCCCGCAAGCAGGTGCTGAACGGCCTTGATGGAGCTCCGCTGGAAAAAGGGGGCGGAGAGGGAGCCATCAAATACTCTGAGAGCTACTGCTGAGTGGCTCGGCGAGGGGGATAACGACTAGCTGGCTACCTTTGTAATTTCTAGTGGGTGGAATCCAAAGCAGACAACCTGCCTGCTTCAGTTGTGTACTTCCAGATCTATGTGGCCGACTGTAGTTGGTGTTTCATCGAACCCATGTCTCAATAGTTGTGTGAACATGATCCGGGACTCATTGGATGATTGCCAGAATGTTTTTTCTGCACTGGCCAATCAGGCTGTGTGTTGTGACTCCTATAGGTTTTCAGTGGCAGATAAGATGACCCATCCCAAGTGCAATATCGCCTCAATCGACCTAGATTGACTTTTACATTTTTTATTGAACCTTTATTTAACTTATTTACAATGACAGCCTACCCCGGCCAAACCCGGACGACGCTGGGCCAATTGTACGCCACCCTATGGGACTCCCAGATGTTGAGGAAAGCTACTTCAATTAGGAAATGAACACCGTCCAACCTTGATCTGCTCTGATTCGACTGTTTTGGGGGTTTTTGCTTCTTTTGTTTTCTACCTCTTGCTCTACTAGTGGACAAAATGGAAACGTTATGTGCCAACCGTGGACCGTCTTTTCATGTGCAATGGATAATTCTAACAATAGTGTGTCTATATGTTGGTATTGGACAAACTCAGTGAGGGACTTAGAGAAGGCAAGAGGTGAGTAAAACCAATATTGTCTTCCCCAGTGAGCTAGCTGCACAAACACTATGGTTTCCCTTGGCAACACTGTGTTTTGAATTCTTCTCACCCAATCGTTTAAGATCTCTAAAGCCCCTTGCTCACTCGTCATACATTTACTGCAACCTTATAGGCGTAACTGAATACAGTGAGCAAAGGAACAGCGTTCTTACGCAATATCGTAGACCTTAAGGCAGGCACATTACTATCATGGTGGTGGCTGTGTGTGGCATGACTTCTGCAAATGAGAAAGAGACATTCTCGGAATACACGCACTGTCAAAATGGGTTAAATGATTTGTAAGGTCCTGTTAACATAGTGAAAACTATCACAGAATGGAAGGTGAACGTAATCCAGAGGTCTTTTAAGCGCTGTATCTACATGCAAATGAAAAGACGATAACTGGAATGGCGTAGTCTGTGGCACCTTCTTCTTTCATCTTCTCGATTTATCACAGGCTTATGCAATCTGAAATGCAAATGATCTCTATTGCGGTGAGTTCTGGTAGCCTGTTACCCTCCGCAAATAGTTTTTTTTCTTGTAGGTTTTCCAGGCCAACCATAACCACTTACCACCCAGCTGACAGTTTTATATTCCCCTAAACACAGGTCGTAACATGCCTAGAGGGAAACAAAATGTTTTGCCCTGATTACACACTCACCCTTAGTGAAGATTTGAAATACCAATCAACCAATATGAGTTTCGCTAAAAGGCCACTTCTTTTTGTGTGTGAACCCAGCTAACAATCTCCTACTCCTATTTAAAGAAGGGTCTCAATCTAAAACGAGCACAGCATAACCCTAACTTCTCCAGATATAGCTTGACTACTCGGTGTGTATGGATCTGTCTGAGCATCCAGAGCCCTCAACTCATTTTATGGTGTGTCATTTGAGGGTCACATTGCACCTCGTCGCTATCCCCCGGTTGAACAGTGGTTCTATAGGCAATTAAACCAGGCAGCTGTCAACCTCCCTGTATTTCTGTCTTCTCATTCACTCCAAATGCGACCAACCCATTACCCAAGCATGTCCACCATCCATCTCTCAGTGTCATCAAAATGTATTATGTCATACAAATGAACTGATCATTTTTTTCACTAGCAGTATTCCTACTATGGTCATTACTGGTGCTTGCCTCGATGCCTCTGGTGGCAAAAATCATTACTCGAATGGTGTGTGTGTGTGTGTGTGTGTGTGTGTGTGTTCTTAATTTCCAAAGTGGCTTGGCTGAACCTCACAAATTCTGTAATAGCATTCACAAACTGAGCATTGTACTTCACATATCCTCTTGTATAATGTACCTTTGGCAACAGCACATGTAACCTTTTGGAATTTTGTTTGTAAAACTGCTTATGTCAGACATTGACTCTTCAATAATAATAAAAAACTATCGGATGTAGCATAGTTAGTTAGCATTGCTAGTATGTGTTACAGTGGTGCCGTGACCTGGATCTAGGAGAGTGGACAGTAAACTGTGGTCAAAGGGTGGTGGATTCCATGGATGCCTACGTTAGAACCATGCAGTGAGTTAGTACTGGACTGTCACCCTGGACCCATAATGCATTGGGTCCATTGTGGCACGTATTATGTAAACGGACATGGCCTTCTGACTTAACTCGGCATGTTCTATATACCTGTCAACGGGTAAACTGGGTGCACTGACACTCAAGTGATATTTCACTGTGTGTGAATATGTTATCATGGGGCAATTACAGTACAAAGAACAGCACCAAATCTGACATGCTGTATATGTGACATGAATGGACACTATTTTTATTCACTTTTTATGTACATGTTTGTTATTTTCACCAGTCATTTAAATTAAATTATTCTTAATCTGCCAGTTTAAGTATTTGTCTATTTTGTTGTTTGTTTTTGTTTCTAACAAAAAAAATTAGACATTAATAATGAAAGATATGACCACTTTGCTGTTGAGCCTCCTTGTTCAGAAAATACATCGCATTGAATTTCATCAAGATTAAAAGTTGTTTTATCAATTAAATATTTGCTGTCCTGAGTTTGACATAGCATGTGTAGGGGCGCGCCAGGCGGCCAATAAAGTAGGATACTACAGTATCGTCAATTTCCTCTGGAGGTTTTGTGCCCCTGAAGGTGAAGTGCTGAAGAAGGGAAGTAAAGAATAGGAAGAGCACCATCCTGGGAATCCCCATTCCATCTCCCAGGCAGGAACGCTTCCCTGAGGGACAATGAGAGAGGTTACCTTCAGTACTCAACCTACAATCCTGAGACTGAAACCTACACATACATTTCACTGGTCATCCCCAAAGCCAACACCTGCTTTGGCCGCCTTTCCTTCCAGTTCTCTGCTGCCAATGACTGGAACGAATTGCAAAAATAACTGAAGTTGGAGACTTACAGTAGGGCAAAAAAGTATTTAGTCAGCCACCAATTGTGCAAGTTCTCCCACTTAAAAAGATGAGAGAGGCCTGTAATTTTCATCATAGGTACACTTCAACTATGACAGACAAAATGAGAAAAAAAATCCAGAAAATCACATTGTAGGATTTTTTATGAATTTATTTTCAAATTATGGTGGAAAATAAGTATTTGGTCAATAACAAACGTTTATCTCAATACTTTGTTATATACCCTTTGTTGGCAATGACAGAGGTCAAACGTTTTCTGGAAGTCTTCACAAGGTTTTCACACACTGTTTGTTGCTGGTATCTTGGCCCATTCCTCCATGGAGATCTCCTCTAGAGCAATGAAGTTTTGGGGCTGTTGCTGGGTAACACAGACTTTCAACTCCCTCCAAAGATTTTCTATGGGGTTGAGATCTGGAGACTGGCTAGGCCACTCCAGGACCTTGAAATGCTTCTTACGAAGCCACTCCTTCGTTGCCCGGGCGGTGTGTTTGGGATCATTGTCATGCTGAAAGACCCAGCCACGTTTCATCTTCAATGCCCTTGCTGATGGAAGGAGGTTTTCACTCAATCTCACGATACATGGCCCCATTCATTCTTTCCTTTACACGGATCAGTCGTCCTGGTCCCTTTGCAGAAAAACAGCCCCAAAGCATGATGTTTCCACCCCCATGCTTCACAGTAGGTATGGTGTTCTTTGGATGCAACTCAGCATTCTTTGTCCTCCAAACACGATGAGTTGAGTTTTTACCAAAAAGTTATATTTTGGTTTCATCTGACCATATGACATTCTCCCAACCTTCTTCTGGATCATCCAAATGCTCTCTAGCAAACTTCAGACGGGCCTGGAAATGTACTGGCTTAAGCAGGGGGACACGTCTAGCACTGCAGGATTTGAGTCCCTGGCGGCGTAGTGTGTTACTGATGGTAGGCTTTGTTACTTTGGTCCCAGCTCTCTGCAGGTCATTCACTAGGTCCCCCCGTGTGGTTCTGGGATTTTTGCTCACCGTTCTTGTGATAATTTTGATCCCACGGGGTGAGATCTTGCGTGGAGCCCCAGATCGAGGGAGATTATCAGTGGTCTTGTATGTCTTCCATTTCCTAATAATTGCTCCCACAGTTGATTTCTTCAAACCAAGCTGCTTACCTATTGTAGATTCAGTCTTCCCAGCCTGGTGCAGGTCTACAATTTTGTTTCTGGTGTCCTTTGACAGCTCTTTGGTCTTGGCCATAGTGGAGTTTGGAGTGTGACTGTTTGAGGTTGTGGACAGGTGTCTTTTATACTGATAACAAGTTCAAACAGGTGCCATTAATACAGGTAACGAGTGGAGGAAAGATGAGCCTCTTAAAGAAGAAGTTACAGGTCTGTGAGAGCCAGACATCTTGCTTGTTTGTAGTTGACCAAATACTTATTTTCCACCATAATTTGCAAATAAATTCATTACAATCCTACAATGTGATTTTCTGGATTTTTTTCTCATTTTGTCTGTCATAGTTGAAGTGTACCTATGATGAAAATTACAGGCCTCTCTCATCTTTTTAAGTGGGAAAACTTGCACAATTGGTGGCTGACTAAATACTTTTTTGCCCACTGTATATCTCCCTCACTAACTTTAAGTGTCAGCTGTCAGAGTAGCTTACCGATCGCTGCAGCTGTACACAGCCCATCTGTAAATAGCCCATCCAACCAACTGCCTACCACATCCCCATATTTGTTTGGTTTTTCTGCTCTTTTGCACACCAGTATTTCTACCTGCACATCCTCATCTGCACATATAACTTTAGTGTTAATTGCTAAATTGTCATTACTTCGCCACTATTGGCCTATTTATCGCCTTACTTCCTTACTTCATTTGCACACACTGTATACAGATTTTTCTATTGTGTTATTGACTGTACGATTGTTTATCCCATGTGTAACTCGGTGTTGTTTTTGTCACACTGGTTTGCTTTATCTTGGCCAGGTCGCAGTTATAAATGTGAACTTGTTCTCAACAGGCCTACCTGGTAAAAAAAGAAAGGTGAAATATATATATCTTTTTTAAATAAAACAAACACATTGGCCTTGTTTGATATGCAAAACATATCAAACAAGATTTTAGCAATGTGTTTGTATATTGTGTGATGAGGCTTTTCCTCTGAGAGCTACTATGGAGTGGTTCTTGTTTTCACAGTCTCATATTATTTTATTAGCCACTTGTAACATGATCTTACCCAGTCCAAAAGCAAGAAATCCATTGTTTTCCTTAAAGCGTCCATTTTCATCCAGGAAGTTCTCTGGGTCAAACTCATCAGGCTTCTTGAACAGTTTGGGGTCAAACAGCACAGAGGACAACAGTGGAAACACCGTGGTACCCTGGAAGAATTACAAAAGAGCTCTTACATAAAACAATAAACATAATAGACGTTTGGGATAAGTTTTCAGAAATGGTGGTCACCTTTGGGATGTGGTAGTTGTGGAACGTTGTGTCTCGGGTCATTTGGTGAGGGACAGCAGTGGGAGCAAGACACATACTTCTCTGAATTTCGTGGATGACAGCGTCCGTGTAGGGCATCTTATGTCTGTCGTCAGCCGTGGGGACTCTGTTCGAGCCAATCACCTCGTCTATCTCCTTCTGAACTTTCTCTGAGGAAGAGAGACAGTCATAGACAATCATAGCATTTGGGTCCTGTCATGTATGTTTATATACCGTGTTTATAGTGTATTGAGAATGAAGAAATGCCAGCAGGTATGTGCTGCTTACATGGTATGTAATGTAAACTATCTGTTGCAGCTCTTCTTTGGCTGGTTTTCCAGACCCATATTATTCCTCTGACTAAAAACATGTCCAATAGGGAATCTCCATTCATTATAGTGCTTTTTAGTCCAGGAAAAGGTTTAATCTGCATCCTGGAAACTGGCCCATTAAGTTGGGTTGCAGTATTATTTGCTATATTTGCAATAAATGAGTATAACTTCAATAACAGTGATACAGAAGAGAGGATACCTTGTATGTCAGGGTACTTGATCATCATCAGACAGGCGTGTGATAGGGTGGAGGACAGGGTCTCTGTGCTGGCAGCAAACAGATCCCACACACACGGAAACAAGTTGTCATAGTTGAACTCGGTCCCTGGCTGATCTTTCTCCTACGGAAAGTTGGAAGATACCTCTAAATCATACACTGATAGGAAATTTATGAGAAAGTTTGTGAGAAAGTTAGACTTTGCAAAAAGATTCAGACACAAGTAATCATTGATCATATATTTAGGAAAACAGTGCTTTCTGGTGGCTAGTTGGTGCTATTACATATTTTTGATCCTGTAAGGGGTTTAACATTAAATTCCAGAAATCAATCACTGTTTTACCTCGAGCATTTTAACCAGGAATACATCAAAGTAGTCCTGGGGGTTAGAGGTGTCCAGGCTTTTAAGGCGACGATCTGCTTCCAGTCGTATGTAAGCTTTGGCCTTGTCTATGGCCTTAAACAGCTCTTGGTGTTTTCCTGGAAAGCACTCAACGATTCTGGGGGAGATGTTGTACAGCTGGAAGAAGAGCAACATAGGAAGCATGGGAAGGAAAGGATGGTTGTTATACTTTTATCATTATCCATTTTGGCAGGAAGAACAGGTGTAGATAAATAACAGGCATATCATAAGAATTCACCCCCCGTGGATTCTTTCACATTTTGTTGCATTACAAAGTGGAATTGAAATGGATACAATTGTGATTTTCTTTGTCACTGATCTACACAAAATACCTTATAATGTCAAAGTGAAAAGAACATTCTATAAATGTTTTCATATTAATAAAAAATAAAGAACTAAAATGTCTTAAGTTATAAAAGGTATTCACCCTTTGTTATGGCAAGCCTTATTAGGTTCAGGAGTCCAAATTTGCCTAACAAATCATATAATAAGTTGCATGGACAATAATAGTGTTTAACATGATTTTTGAATGACTCAACCATCTTTGTACCCCACACACACAATTATCTGTAAGGTCCCTCGGTTGAGAAGTGTTTTTCGAGCACAGATTCATCCACCAATGCCTTGCAAAAAATGGCATTGATTGGTAGATAATTACTATTTATTTAAACAGACACTGAATATCTCCTTGACCGTGGTAAAGTTATTAATTAGGCTTTAGATTGTGTATCAATACAACCAATCATGTTTTTTTTTTAAAGGGAAATCGCTGAGCAGTATCCTTCCTCTCCGGCAACTGAGTTAGGAAGGACACCTGTATCTTTGTAGTGACTGGGTGTATTGACACACCATACAAAGTGTAATTAATAACTTCACTATGCTCAAAGGGATATTCAGTGTCTGCTTTTACATTTTTTTTACACACCTACCAATAGGTGCCCTTCTTTGCGAGGCATTGGAAAACCTACCTGGTCTTTGTGGTTGAATCTTTGTTTAAAATTCATTGCTCGACTGAGGGACCTTACAGATAATTGTATGTGTGGGTACAGAGAGGAGGTAGTCGTTCAAAAATCATGTTAAACACTATTATTGCACACAGAGTGAGTACGTGCAACTTATTATGTGACTTGTTGAGCACATTTTTATTCTTGAACTTATTTAGGCTTTTGAATAGTTATTGACTCAAGACATTTCAGCTTTTAATGTTTAACCTCAAATGTAAAATGTAGGTTTCCGCCTAAATAGACATACCCAAATGTAACTGCTATTTCATGTCTAATTACATGACTCGGACATGCCAAAACGTGGTATATTTGGAAAGAAGACATCTGGGAGATTATGAGGAAATTATCAGAAGATACATAGGAGATGTAGTTCAGAATACACAAGATCAACCACACATAAAACACCTTTTTTTTGTTTTATATTTTGAAAGTCATCTTTCATTGACAAGCTATAAGTGAATTATTGATGTTCAGAGCTGGAAAGACATCAGACGGCTTCCACAACATATGAACAATATCAGAAAAAAATGGGATTGATAGACCTAACAACTAGAAATGGGCAGATGTTTAAGTACAGTGCCTTGCGAAAGTATTCAGCCCCCTTGAACTTTGCGACCTTTTGCCACATTTCAGGCTTCATACATAAAGATATAAAACTGTATTTTTTTGTGAAGAATCAACAACAAGTGGGACACAATCATGAAGTGGAACGACATTTATTGGATATTTCAAACTTTTTTAACAAATCAAAAACTGAAAGCTTGGGCGTGCAAAAATATTCAGCCCCTTTACTTTCAGTGCAGCAAACTCTCTCCAGAAGTTCAGTGAGGATCTCTGAATGATCCAATGTTGACTAAATTATTAATGATGATAAATACTATCCACCTGTGTGTAATCAAGTCTCTGTATAAATGCACCTGCACTGTGATAGTCTCAGAGGTCTGTTAAAAGCGCAGAGAGCATCATGAAGAACAAGGAACACACCAGGCAGGTCCGAGATACTGTTGTGAAGAAGTTTAAAGCCGGATTTGGATACAAAAAGATTTCCCAAGCTTTAAACATCCCAAGGAGCACTGTGCAAGCGATAATATTGAAATGGAATGAGTATCAGACCACTGCAAATCTACCAAGACCTGGCCGTCCCTCTAAACTTTCAGCTCATACAAGGAGAAGACTGATCAGAGATGCAGCCAAGAGGCCCATGATCACTCTGGATGAACTGCAGAGATCTACAGCTGAGGTGGGAGACTCTGTCCATAGGACAACAATCAGTCAGTCGTATATTGCACAAATCTGGCCTTTATGGAAGAGTGGCAAGAAAGCCATTTCTTAAAGATATCCATAAAAAGTGTCGTTTAAAGTTTGCCACAAGCCACCTGGGAGACACACCAAACATGTGGAAGAAGGTGCTCTGGTCAGATGAAACCAAAATTGAACATTTTGGCAACAATGCAAAATGTTATGTTTGGCGTAAAAGCAACACAGCTCATCACCCTGAGTCCAAAGTCCAGACCTGAATCCAATCGAGAATCTGTGGAAATAACTGAAAACTGCTGTTCACAAATGCTCTCCATCCAACCTCACTGAGCTCGAGCTGTTTTGCAAGGAGGAATGGGAAAAAATGTCAGTCTCTCGATGTGCAAAACTGATAGAGACATACCCCAAGCGACCTACAGCTGTAATCGCAGCAAAAGGTGGCGCTACAAAGTATTAACTTAAGGGGGCTGAATAATTTTGCACGCCCAATTTTTCAGTTTTTGATTTGTTAAAAAAGTTTGAAATATCCAATAAATGTCGTTCCACTTCATGATTGTGTCCCATTTGTTGTTGATTCTTCACAAAAAAATACAGTTTTATATCTTTATGTTTGAAGCCTGAAATGTGGCAAAAGGTCGCAAAGTTCAAGGGGGCCGAATACTTTCGCAAGGCACTGTAAGTGGTGTCAGGTGTGGTCACGGGTCGTTTCCAAGTGTCCCTAAACCTCTCCAAATGGCATATGTCTGTAAATTAGATAATACCAATGCTATTACATATTTGCAATCCCAAAATGCTATTTGTTCAGTATAAAAACCATTTCTACCATGTCACCCCAATTGTGGTGTTATGTTATCCAGGGTACATTCAAGTGTCCTTTCAACCACTCCAAAGTGTCCAAATGTGGTAATTGCACTGTTTTTGCACACTGGATGTGCCTAAAAATGATTGTTCACTATAAAAACTACATTTCTACAACATCAACCTCTCTCAAACATTGTGGTGGTGTCCGGGGACATATAGAGGATATCCAAGAGTTTTTTCAACCTCTCCAAAGTGCCTGAACGTTTAGCCTAGACATATCCAATGTATTGGTCCCACACATTAATTAATTGTTTACAAAAACAATATAAAATTAACAGATATATTCAAAAAAATATATAAAATGTCTTATTAAACACAAACTTGGTTACACACGTGTCCTTCACTAAAAAAGGTTCAAAAATATAAATAATATGAACTATTTACAAATGGCATTTGTGTTTGTTTTACAACCCAGGTGTAGATGATTATATTTCATATTCACCGTAGCTTGTCCATGTCGTGATAGGCTTTGAAGCAGTCCATCTCTGCCAGGAAACAAAAAGCTGGCATTTCGGACATAAGATCAGCCATTTCACCTTTCCATCGTGTTTTGTTCAATGCTTGCAGTTCTTCCTTTAGTCTTTTGGCATGTGTGTTGGATAGTGGCGCTCACCTTGAGTGTGGGGTCTTGTGCTGGTTGTGAGGTTTCTTTGGGCCCACAATTCAGACATCTCTAAAAACCAGCTGCTCTCGGAAGGAGGGGTTTGACCTTTTGCTTTGGCCATCTGCTTGTGGAGAATGAAAGCATTTACTGTAGCAATATCCACAAAGTGGCAAAAAAAATGTATTATACCACTTCCTGGTCTTGTGGGGGACCTGGTAGTAGACTATGAAAGCATCAGATAGGTTGACACACCACATGCTGGCATTGTAGACCTTCACAGAAAGGGGGACATTCTTCCTTTTTTACCCTTCTTGAGACACGGTTGTTATTGAATGCCTTATGCTGTGTGGTTAGCATGGTTACTTCCCTAGTGTCCTTCCATTTCACAAAAAGCAGCTTGTTAGTCCTTTTCCAACGTATTGGTCCCCCTCTCCGCTGTCTTTGTCATGTTGTTTACCTTGGTCTTGGGGAAACTGTTAGGACAAATGGTGCCACAAGCCCTATTTTCTTTTTCAAGAGGGTGACTGACATAGCAGTGGGGGATGAAGACCTTGACCGGCAGGGGTGCTTGCTGGGGAAGGGTGGCTCCCAAATGTCATGCATCCTCCACTCTGTGGTGAATAAAATACAGGGATATATTGTTGTAAGACACACATAATTACTGTTGACTAAATTCACAAAACAACATTACTGTAAAGTAAAAACACCAAGCCTAAACTTTATCTGTACGGTGACTCACATAGGTGTGAAGCACACACAGTGCAATCAGTGACAGTTTCGAGGTGAAAAAGACAAATAAACAACGGCCATGAGAGTTTAGTGGCCTTTCCAAAGGATGAAACTAATATGAAACATAGACAATAAATAATTTAGAATTATGTAACATTGAAATGACTTGTTACATAGGCCTATGTAAACTAAGTCCAAAGCACAAAAAGCATACAACTTAAAAAATAAAATACATATACTAATTTAGCTATATAAAGTAATGAAAATAATTTACTTACAGATCTAAAAGTGGATCCAATCCTTCTACAAAGCAGTCTTCGTCGGCCGAGTCGAAATACGCATTGTCCAAATCGCTCCCCTGATCCAGTATTTTATTTTAAGTTTCTGTCGGTATACTTATTCATAGCTGCCTTTTTTTTAGCTGTTTGACATTCTTAGTTTGGTCAACAAAAAATCCCCCTTGAGAAGCGATCTTTTATGCTAAAGAGATTAAATTAAAGCAATGAAATCTGTTGACAATGTAATACAGTGTGCTTGGTGCTTCTCATCTCTCGTAAAATAAAAATTTAGACTCTCGGGGCTGGTGATCAATAACAGTAGGTCACAGGCAGACAAAGAAGATATCCTCATGATCTGTGGAATCCCGGCTTTCGGTGTGAATCGACATATTCCGTTTATTTCGTTTATGCTCCACAACGCTAACCAGAATGTAGGTGGCAGCCATCTTGAAATGAGGTCATTGGCTCGGCCTGCCCATATACATTCGCATACCCATTTATGATAGTAAGTAACACCAAATATTTTAAGGCACAGATCAATAGCCAATATATTCAGCTTTTGCAGCTAGGGGCAACTGTTCTCATATCAGACTGAATTGAATAAAACATCTAATAGGGTCCCCAAATATGGGGACTTTACATTTAAGAGGTTAATTCATTTGTAGAAATGTATAAAACACAATTCCACTTTGACATTATAGGGTATGGTGTGTAGGCCAGTGACATGTTGTTTTTTTAAATTCAGGCTGTAACACAAACAAAAATGTGGAAGAAGTCAAGAAGTGTGAATACTTTCTGAAGGCACTGCATGTGCTACCATACCATTGACACTTTGCTTTTTAGCATGTCGAAGTATGTATAGACAGGCTTGTAGAAGATCTGAAACTCTGGGTCGTTGTATTCAAACCTGCGCCCAAGGACTATGGACCAGAATAGGTTGATGATAGTATGGAACAGGAGCTCTTTGGGGTTCACAGTGGAATCTGGAAGAGACAGCAGACAAGCATAAATACGCATGCATGCACACCACAGGAGGTTGGTGGAACCTTAATTGGGGAGGACAGGCTCGTGGTAATGCCTGGAGCGGAATTAGTGGAACGGTATCAAATACATCAAGCACATGGTTTCCATGTCTTTGATGCCATTCCATTCATTCTGTTCCAGCCATTATTATGAGCCGTCCGCCCCTTCGCAGCCTATTTTGATGCACACACACACAAACAGATGTCACAGACTTAAACAACATACCTCCATATTCACTGAAGGCTTTCACTA
This sequence comes from Oncorhynchus keta, assembly GCF_023373465.1. NCBI lineage: Eukaryota > Metazoa > Chordata > Actinopteri > Salmoniformes > Salmonidae > Oncorhynchus > Oncorhynchus keta. Next base: position 40,811,193 of record NC_068421.1, on the reverse strand, counting down.
GACTCTTAGCTTCCTCTTGGACCCTCTCCTCGAGGCTTCTGCATCCTATTCCGAGGTTTTTCAGGGACGTCAAGGAGAAGTTGCGAAGAGTTTTCCATCTCTGCCCATTACTTGATCCCACCCCTAGATTGATGAGTACGACAGGACAGAGGCACAGACAGATAGGATGAATATAGCACAGTAGTTCCCTCTTCTAAGAAAAGTCAATTTTCACAGAGATTGACTATGACACGTGTGTCAAACCATCCCTCTTCCATTCATTTCACTCACCGTGCTCGTTAAAGAGTTTCAGGGTAATGGCAGGGTTGGCTCTTCCATTGAACTCTTCTCCTTGGTCTACCAGAGCTTCCTTGATGGCCTGATAGCCAGAGACCACCACTACAGGTTTGGGGCCCAACCACACAGTAAACACTGAGCCGTATTTCTTACTGAGCTGATGAGAGGAGGTGAGAGGTTCTTGAAGAATATAACTTATAACTACTTCATGATCTTAGTACAACTGTCTTATCCCCACACAACCCCAAATAAGGCTGTTTAATCCCATTGTCTCTAAACAAACGATCAGGGTTGGGTAGATTACTTTCTGAATGTTGCTAGGTGCCTGTCCCAAATTATAATCAGTAATGTAATTTTTGGAATATACAAACTCAGTAACATAATCTGATTACTTTCAGTTACATTTTTGATTACTTGCCCCTTTAAGAGGCAATAGAAACATATAAAAATTATCCAACAAATGGATTTGGTGTGTCATCATATTGGTCTCTGATTGTTCCACTTGCTCAGGTGGAACAAACTTGAACTTTTGCCTTTTTTAAACGCTGAATTGAATGTCATTTATGGGGGAACAAATGTTGTTGTCTTTCTCGCATTCATCCTTTCTGAATTTAAAAGTAAACTGATAATCAATCATCTTGTTTTTCAAAAGTTGCTCTAATCTGATTACAATCATTTGGGTGGTAACGTAACTGACTACAGTTAGTTTTTGTTGTAATCAGACGACATGTATCTGATGACAGCACATGTAATCAGTTACTCCCCAACCCTGCAAACAATGTATACTGCAGCTTCAAATGATTAGAACTATGATATTGATCTATGACTGCAGCGCTTGCCTCCATAGCTCCATTTATGACTGAGAAAATCAGACAGCTTGTGGCTTTTAACTGACCTCCATGTAGGACTTGTCCGGTCGTTTCAGATCCATTTGTAACAAGTTACCAAGAAGAGGAATTAGTGAAGGACCCGGTGGCAAATGTCCATAACTTCTCTGTTTCCCCATGTACTTCAAAAGTAAAATAATAACCGCTATGGCCATTATTATGGACAAAATGTCAGTCTGCAGTACATGCTGTAAATCCATGTTCAAGTCACTTGAGGATTGAGATGTGTCAGAGCAACGTGGCAGTTACTCTTAGCTATGTAGGCAGAGAGAGAGAAAGACCACATGAAACCTAAATAAAAAAGCTGCTACAGGTTAGCTGTGGTTGGAAGGTAAACAGGGAACTATACTTGAACAAGAAAGACGTGTTCCCACAACACCTTTAGGGTATGTACACCCTCCTGCACTGTATATAGCCTATTTTAACAGACGACTTGCATAACTGTTTTGTAAACATTTTATGCAGACAAAATCATTGAAGGAAATACCCGCACAATAGACAGCTTCAAATCTAATTGTATTGGTTGCGTACACATATTCTGCAGATGTTATTACAGATGCAGTGAAATGCTTATGTTTTGTAGCTCCAAAAGTGCAGAACCTAACAACAAAAACAATACAAACAAATACAAAAGATAAAAAGAAAGTAATTTAAAAATATCGTAACGAGCAATATCAGACTCCAGAATATGAATGTATATGTATATGCTTGTGTGTATCGAGATTATGGACAGTATGTGAATAGAACACGTGTGTAGTTGTAGTTATATAGGAAATAGGAGCCTTGACTAGAATGCAGTAAATACATATGAGGTGGGTAAATTTGTAAGTCGCTCTGGATAAGAGCGTCTGCTAAATGACTTAAATGTAAATGTAAAACAGTATGCAAACATAATTCAAATGACCCGTGTTATATTACTATATATAAAAGGCAGCAGTTTATAAGGTGCAGAGTAAAGTACTGGGTGGTAGCTGGCTAGTAACAGTGACTAAGTTCAGGGCAGGGGACTGGGCGGAGGCTGGCTAGTAACAGTGACTAAGTTCAGGGCAGGGGACTGGGCGGAGGCTGGCTAGTAACAGTGACTAAGTTCAGGGCACGGTACTGGGCGGAGGCCAGCTAGTGGTATCTATTTAGGAGGCCAGCTAGTGGTATCTGTGTGAAAAAGTAATTGCCTCCTTACAATCAATAACTGGTTGTGCCACCTTTAGCTGCAATGACTGCAACCAAATGCTTCCTGTAGTTGTTGATCAGTCTCTCAAATCGCTGTGGAGGATGTTGGCCCACTCTTGCATGCAGAACTGCTTTAACTAGCATGACCTGCTCGCTTCAAGTCCTGACATATCTCAATTGGGATTGGGTCTGTATTTTGACTAGGCCATTCCACAACTTAAAATGTGTTGCTTTTTAACCATTTTCATGTAGACTTGATTATGTGTTTTGAATCATTGTCATGTGTAACGTTCGTCTTCCTCCTCTTCTGAGGAGGAGTAGCAAGGATCGGAGAAAAATGTGCAGCGTGGTACGTGTTCATGATGAATTTATTAAACACAGAACATTAAAACAAAAATAAAGAGAATGACATGAAATGAAACAGTCCTGTCTGGTGACATACACAAAGACAGAAAACAATCACCCACGAAACACAGGTGGGAAAAGGCTACCTAAGTATGATTCTCAATCAGAGACAACTAACGACACCTGCCTCTGATTGAGAACCATACCAGGCCAAATGCAAAACACAACATAGAAAAACGAGGGAGCGGGACGTGGACCCCACTCCACCATAGTCTTTCTCCGCCTCTTAACCTGCCTCCGTGGCGCCTTTCGAGCGGCGACCCTCGCCGCCGACCTCGGACTGGGGACCCTAGCAACGGGTCCCAAATGGACGGGAGATTCCAGCAGCACCGGACAGGCTGGAGACTCTGTCAGCTCCGGAGTGAAGGGTGATTCCGGCAGCACCGGAGTAACGGACGGCTCTGGCAGCTCCTGACTGACAGGCGGCTCTGGCAGCTCCTGACTGACCGGCAGCTCTGGCAGCGCCTGACTGGCGGGCGGCTCTGGCAGCTCCTGACTGGCGGGCGGCTCTGGCAGCTCAGGACAGGCTGGAGACTCCGTCAGCTCCGGAGTGAAGGGTGATTCCGGCAGCACCGGAGTAACGGACGGCTCTGGCAGCTCCTGACTGACAGGCGGCTCTGGCAGCTCCTGACTGACCGGCGGCTCTGGCAGCGACTGACTGGCGGGCGGCTCTGGCAGCTCCTGACTGGCGGGCGGCTCTGGCAGCTCAGGACAGGCGGGAGACTCTGGCAGTGCTGGTCAGGCGGGAGCACCTGTAGGGAGGAGACAGAGAGACAGCCTGGTGCGGGGGGCTGCCACCGGAGGCCTGGTGCGTGGAGGAGGCACCGGATAGACCGGGCCGTGGAGGCGCACTGGAGGTCTCGAGCACCGAGCCTGTACAACCCTACCTGGCTGGATTCTCCCCGTTGGCCAGGCCAGTACGGCGAGGTGGAATAGACCACATTGGGCTGTGCTGGCGCTGAGCCGGCTTCATGTCACCTGGCTCGATGCCCACTCTAGCCCGGCCGATACGAGGCACTGCGATGTAACGCCCCGGGCTATGCCTGCGCACCAGGGACACCGTGAGCCTCACGGCATAACACGGTGCCTGCCCGGTCCACCTCTCTCCACGGTAAGCATGGGGAGTTGGCTCAGGTCTCCTACCTGACTTAGCCACACTCCCCTTGTGCCCCCCTCAATAAATTTTTGGGGCTGTCTCTCATCCCAGCCGCTCTGCCGTGCTGCCTCCTCATACCACCGCCGCTCAGCTTTCGCTGCCCTCAGCTCTGCTTTGGGGCGGCGATATTCCCCAGCCTGTGCCCAGGGTCCCTTGCCGTGCAGAATCTCCTCCCATGTCCATGACTCCCGAGATTTCTGCTGCTGCCCGATACCACGCTGCTTGGTCCTTTGGCGGTGAGTGATTCTGTAACATTCGTTTTCCTCCTCTTCTGAGGAGGAGTAGCAAGGATCGGAGGACCAATGCGCAGCGTGGTACGTGTACATGATGAATTTATTAAACACAGAACACTAAAACAAAAATAACAAAGAGAATGACACGAAACGAAACAGTCCTGTCTGGTGACATACACAAAGACAGAAAACAATCACCCACGAAACACAGGTGGGAAAAGGCTACCTAAGTATGATTCTCAATCAGAGACAACTAACAACACCTGCCTCTAATCGAGAACCATACCAGGCCAAACGCAAAACACAACATAGACAAACGAACATAGACAACCCACCCCAACTCACGCCCTGTCCAACCTAAAACAAAGACATAACAAAAGAACTAAGGTCAGAACGTGACATCATGCTGCATGACCCAGCTGCACTTCAGCCAGACCCAACCACACATATTCCAGTAACAGAGTTCTGATTCTGTGGATAAGGCTGTGGCATCATGACATTTTTTCAGCCGGTGATTGTCAAGCAAATAACTGCCAGTCTCATGGCAATTGACCGTTAATTAACATAAACACATTTAGCATCTCCTATCTTCCACGCATAGCCTACAAGCCACTGATGTGGACCTTTAGAACATTGTCACGGATTCCCCCTTACACTGCTGCTCATTCCGTTCACCAGCTCCAGAGGTCTAAGTCACCGGCCTTATAGGAGTGACTGAGCTGGATCATTACCACCAACCCCGGACTGTCTTGTCTCATTACGCACACCTGGTTCCCCATTCCCCCTGATTTGTTCCACAGACATGTGACTAACAGAAATGGAATAATGTGTCCCTGAACAAAGTAAGTCAGTATCTGGTGTGGTCACCAGCTGCATTAAGTACTGCAGTGCATCTCCTCCGGTGAACTGCACCAGATTTGCCAGTTCTTGCTGTGAGATGTTACCCCACTCTTCCACCAAGGCACCTGCAAGTTCCCGGACATTTATGGGGGTAATGACCCTAGCCCTCACCCTCCGATCCAACAGGTCCCAGGCGTGCTCAATGGGATTGAGATCCGGGCTCTTCGCTGGCCATGGCAGAACACTGACATTCCCTGTCTTGCAGGAAATCACGCACAGAATGAGCTGTATGGCTGATGGCATCGTCATGCTGGAGGGTCATGTCAGGATGAGCCTGCAGGAAGGGTACCACGAGGGAGGAGGATGTCTTCCCTGTAACGCACAGCGTTTAGATTGCCTGCTCAGTCTGATGATGCTGTGACACGCCGCCCCAGACAATGATGGACCCTCCAACTCCAAATCGATCCTACTCCAGAGTACACGCCTCGCTCATTCCTTCGACGATAAACGCAAATCCGACCATCAACCCTTTGTGAGACAAAACGGCGACTTGGCAGTGAAGAGCACTTTTTGCTTGTCCTGTCTGGTTCCAGCGACGATGGGGTTGTGCCCATAGGTGACGCTGTTGCCAGTGATGTCTGGTGAGGACCTGCCTTACAACAGGCCCTTAGTCCAGCCTCTCTCAGCCTATTGCGGACAGTCTGAGCATTGATGGAGGGATTGTGCGTTCCTGGTGTAACTCGGGCAGTTGTTGTTGCCATCCTGTACCTGTCCCGCAGGTGTGATGTTCGGATGTGCCAATCCTGTGCAGGTGTTGTTACACGTGGTCTGCCACTGCGAGGACGATCAGCTGTCCGTCCTGTCTCCCTGTAGCACTTAGGCGTCTCACAGAACGGACATTGCAATTTATTGCCCTGGCCACATTTGCAGTCCTCATGCCTCCTTGCAGCATGCCTAAGGCACGTTCACGCAGATGAGCAGGGACCCTGGGCATCTTTCTTTTGGTGTTTTTCAGAGTCAGTAGAAAGGCCTCTTTAATGTCCTAAGTTTGACTGTTAGTGTCTTAACGACCATTCCACAGGTGCATGTTCATTAATTGTTTATGGTTCATTGAACAAGCATGGGAAACCGTGTTTAAACATCAATGAAGATCTGTGAAGTTATTTTTTTTTTACAAATTATCTTTGAAATACAGGGTCCTTAAAAAGGGACATTTCTTTTTTTGCTTAGTTTAGTTGCGGAGTCCCTGTAATCCTAGAATCAGATCATTCAGGCGAGAAAAAACATCAACCAGATAGGTCAGTCATTTGAGAAACCTTTTTTAAATCATGCAATGCTGTTAGATAAGCGAAAATTATAGTCAGTAAAGAAAACTTTAACGTCTGTCAATTTTTAAAAAAATACTTTGGCCCTTGTTAACCAGCGCACTTCTGTATGTTGTAAAAGCGTCACTTGGTCGCTGCCCATATCATTGCATAGTGCAGAAAATACATGAGAGTTCAGGGGCCTTGCCATAACAAAGTTAACCATTTCCACTGTAGTGTACAAAACATAATTCAAGCTGTCAGGCATTCCCTTGGCAGCAAGAGCCTCTTGTGGATGCTGCAGTGTACCCAAGTGGCGTCGGGAGCAACTGTTTGCACGCACATTACCACTCCACTATGTCTCCCTGCCATGACTTTTGCACCATCAGTACAGATACCAAAACATCTTGACCACCAAAGTCCATTTGATGTCACAAAGCTGTCCAGTGCTTTAAAAATATCCTCTCCTGTTGTCCTGGTTTCCAGTGGTTTGCAGAAGAGAATGTCTTCCTTAATTGACCCCCCATAAATGTAACAGACATATACCCTCGGTAGCTCACCATATAAGAGGCTTCTAGCCCCTTCGTAGTAATGGTATCTGTTGCTTTTATACATGTATTACTACTCAAAAGTCATCTTAATTCTCACTCAAAAAGCTCCCATGGTTTATTTTTCAAATTGGCATGTTTTGTTTTTAAATGTCTGCGCAAGAGTGAAAGTTTAATCGAGTTGTGAGATAGTACTTTTGCACATATAACACACTGCGGCTGAGGAAAGGCACTACTCCCACTATAAGTGAACCCCAAAACAATGTAGTTCTCATATTTGCACCTCTTCGATGGTCCAACATCCGTGTCTGTTGTTCAGTGCTTTCCCCGGTAAGGGGGCAGTAGCTCTTCGGCTGCATCAGATTTACAACTGTCAGTGTCCATGCTAACTGGGCTAACAATGTAGAATTACTGATGCTAGCAGTGGATGTGCTCGTGGAAGCAGAACAACTTGTGTCGTCGACAGGTGCAGGTGTAGTACTGCTGGTAGTAGCAGTACTGCTGGTAGTAGCAGTACTGCTGGTAGTAGCAGTACTACCAGTAGAGCTGGCATGTGTCTCTTACTTTTTTAACCACTTATCAATTGTCGCTCAAACGGAATGAGCAGCAGCTACGTTTGGCTACATATGGACCATTAGTGGAATTCCCCGCAAGAGAGTAACGGTTAATGTGATTGGATGTTAATTATTTGACATGGTATTGTTATTTCGCTGAACACTAGATGGTTTCATTTTATTTTTGGCAGTGAAACGAGGCTACTCAGGCGAGAAACCTCACCCAAATGTATAGCCCCGTTAGAAAATATAAATGGACTGTTAGAAAATGTGAAGAAATATATGTATATACATTTTGTAACAGTCCATTTATATTTTCTAAAGGGGCTATACATACAAGCTCTGGCCTTTATTTTCTTAAAATGCGATTTTAAATGTAACCTTAACCTTAACCACACTTATACCGAACCCTAATCTTAAATTAAGATTTTAAAAACCCATTTTTTACCTCATGATTTTTTTAATTATAGCCAATTTTGTGGCTGTGGTAACTAGGCGAATTCCTGTGCCAAGGAAGGACACTCACAATTGTGCTCGTAGCCTACGTTGTGTATGGTTGTGGTCCATGCGTGTTCACGCCCGTGACGCAGTCACAGAGAAAGACCTTCGCAGCATTATAGCAGCATCCTCAGCACCATTGCTGTTCTCGTTTAGCTGAACCGCGAGGAAAAGCTTGAGATAATCAAAAAGGATTGTTTTGAGGTAAGATGAATATCATTCATGCATATAAGATTCTAATTATTATATTTTGTTTGATACAATGTATTTGCTTCCTGTGTTTTTCACAGCATGTGTGTTTGTCTTGATACCGAGCCTAGAAAGATGGATGCTCTGAAAACACTGTTCCATGAAATCTCACTGGCGGATGTTTTTTTTCCGCCCATTTTATCATATAAGCGCAAACATAAGACATCGGCCCATGTATTATGCGTTTTCTCATTGTTATTGGATCAAAGGAATAGTTTCACATGTGATCTGTAAAATCCTCCTCCAGCATATTTCTCATTGTTTGTCAACGGGGCGTTATTTCTCGTTTTTTCCCCATTTTATCATATGCACGTTGTAGAGCAATGCAATATGCACATTTTGCGTTATTGCTCATTGCAACACTAATGTATTGTTGTTATTTATTGTCAATGACTCAAACATACAAGCTCTGGCCTATTGTTTTTGTCAAATTCAGTAGGATGGCATTAGTGTGACCCAGCCAAATGGTCAAATGCTATTCATTCCATTACAATAGGTATTGAATAGAAGATCAAAATCTGTAAGGTTTGTTGCACCTGTTTTTCCTCATATTTTGCTATCTAAATGTATTTGCCTCCAGGTTTTACACATCTTGTTGACTCATATGAGCACTGTTGCATAAGACGTAGTCATATACAGTACTCGATTTTATTCAAACAAATAATATGCTCTTGCTAATTATACATCACATTTATTCCAGTGAAAATGCTGTCTTTGACTGAGACTTCATTCATAAAACACATTACTGTCAGATCAGGGCTAGGAACTAAGAGGAGCAGGGCAACTCAGAGGAGACGATGATGGCTGCCATTACTGGACTCTGTTAGTAGAATAGTCATAATTGGTGACAGGTATTGCACAGCACAGGTATATAGTTATCTACCAGTCATCGGACCCTATATCTTGGATAGACTTTGTTTCAACATAATCCTTTTGGGGTGTCAGGAAACTTGTTGTATCACCCATTCTGCAGTGGCTATTGATTCAGGGCAGATCATGGGAAGCACTTAAGAATGTATATAACTAAAGGAAGAAATCCAAGTCAAATGTAGGAGCTCGTGGGTAAAGTGACTCACTGCGCAGGGACATTTGCTCCCAAATCATCCAGGCTATGATATCTCTTGACTATGTATCCATGTTATGTTTCCATATCCAAACACGACTAGGAACCCCCTCAATATGATGCAACTGAAGGAAACAGGCGATTTGTAGAGTATCAGGAGGATGGTATCTGCCTGAGTGGGGGCTGTTCATTTGGCTTTGAGTCTGTATCACAGCAGAATCGGTCTCTGTTAATGCAGTTACCCTAACACGGAACCCAAACCGGCTGCGCACGTGCGGCCAAATGTATTTTGTCCCACCCACACCAAAAGCCATCATGACACGCAGGTTAAAATATCAAAGCAAACTCTTTATGGCTAGTTAGCTTGCACTTGCTAGCTAATTTGTCCTATTTAGCTGGCTTGCTGTTGCTAGCTAATTTGTCCTGGGATATAAACATTGAGTTGTTATTTTACCTGAAATGCACAAGGTCCTCTACTCCGCCAATTAATCCACACATAAAACGGTCAACCGAATCATTTCTAGTCATCTCTCCTCCTTCCAGGCTTTTTCTTCTCTTGACTTTATATTGCGATTGGCAACTTTCATAAATTAGGTGTATTACCGCCACTGAACTCGTTTGTCTTTCAGTCACCCACATGGGTATAACCAATGAGGAGATGGCACGTGTATATCTGCTTATATAAACCAATGAGGAGATGGGAGAGGCAGGACCTGCTGCGCGATCTGCGTCAGAAATAGAACTGATTTCTATTCTAGCCCTTGGCAACGCAGACGCTCGTTGGCGCGCACGAGCAGTGTGGGTGCAATAATTGAATAACATAGATTTCTACCTTTATTTTGCAATGCGTGTGGTCAGCCTGTAAGTGTAATGAATACAGCACAGACCACTGTATGGCCTCTGTTTTGCCTCACTGTTTGACCCGATAATGCTTGAGTTGGTAGACTGATACAATAGCACAGCTGCGCAATAGGATAAGGCTTTTACTGATTGTGTGATGAGCTCTCTCTCTGTCTCTCTTCTCTCTCTCTGGACTTCTTTCAAAATCCTAAAGGATTAGCAGAGGCATGGATGGACAATATAGTCTGTGTATTAGATTACTTGGCAGCATAATCATGTTCAGGCCGGATGGATCTGTTTTAGATACATGTGGCGTGCTCACCGTGCAGTCAGACTTTGGAAGAAGCAGCCCTTGGACGTGACAAAAAAGACCCAGTGAATAATTGACGCTATATCATAGACTGTTCCCATTTCAATGTTGGGATAAACCGTTTCTCAGTTGTGTTAGTGCTTCTGTTCTTAAGGGGTGTTTATAATAAATACATATAGCTTATTCTCTGACCCTAGATTGAACATTTATTTCACGGTGGAAATCCAGTCAACGTAATGGGCTAAAGGGTCCATTGTGTTGTATATAAATTTCATTAGCATCGACATCCTGATACTATAAGGCTTTTGCATAGATGTTTTACTGTTTGTTCAGCAGCCCCTCAGAAATGAGTGCTGCAATGTCCAACACATACTGTACAGTACATGCATCCCTGATTTCCCATAGTCAGAACGGATGTGCAAAATCTGCTGCTGCATATACTATTTGGAAAATATAGCTCAGCCCTTTAGCTATGTCCAGGACAATGATGGACATTAAGACTTAGTATTAGCATGCACTGACATGGTACAATCAATTAGACTGCCTGTTAGCCTGTCTGCTCTCTGAGTCTCCTCATCTCTTGTCAGTAAGTGCGGTCAGTGAGTCACTACTGACCGTCTCTCACAGGCCCTAGAGCCAAACATAGAGCCTGTCTGCTCTGAGGGTATAGACTAGGCTGCCATGGGAACAAGACTATTGTAAGCTACTACTTCATGTGACTCTTGGCTGAGTCATAGACGTATGAGAACTGTTCAGAGAAACCTGCGATGGAGCTGTTTGTTCTGTAGTGCCACTCAAGGAATGTTTGTCATCCATCTTGTTTTCCAGGCCCGCCGACGTCTAGCAGAATGACTAAAGAGCATACTGCCGAGGTGGAGGAGGAGGCCCAACCTGCCTCTGAGTACCAGAGCCCAGTTCACGAGCCCCGGAAGAGGCCCATGGTCCACCCATCTGCCCAGGCCCCCCTCCCCAAAGACTATGGTGGGTCCTAGGCCTCAGGCTCCAGGGCCCGTCTCATAGTAGGAGTGCTGATCTAGGATCAGTTTAGCTTTTTAGGTCATAATGAATAAGATTATATAGACGGGAGTGACCTGACCCCAAATCAGCACGTTGGGACGTTTCGTGAATACAGGCCAAGTCCCTCTGTTATAATGCTCCCTACTCAACACTCCTTTATATGTAACAGTGGATTTTGGGCTCTGGGCCATGTGCTGCTGTAGCCTCGGTCCACAAAGAGCCTTTCACCAAGCACAGACCACTGCCTGGTCAAAACAACCTCGGCAGATTCATAGAATCATAATGAAAATATGTAATAAAATGTATATGATCTATAAATAAGTGAACAAGGCCTTTTATGGCATGTTATTGATCCTTTTAGTAGATGGATTTTGACTTTGGGGCTGTTATATGCAAACAGTATGGCATTGCTGGACACTTTATGCCAATGAATGTAAGTGGTTTCTGCAGGCTAAAATGATGTGAAGCTTTTTATTTCAGTTTGCCCACAAGCTTCAATGCATTTACTATGATGGTGTATTATAAAAACAAAGTAAGATCAATTGTGTTCCCACTTCGGTAGGGCTTCAATCTACCACATCCTGCTTTTAGAAACAGTGCTTTTAAACAGGACAGAAATATTGGACGTCCCACAGAGAACTCCATAAGTAATTAAATAGAGTGCACTATCAGGCCTGTAAAATACAACCCAAAATATATGTATATTTTGTAATAATAAACAAAAAATTGATATTTAATATCACACATTCAGAATGAGTCAATATGCTGTCTGACAAAGAACAAAAAAATAGCAAGAGAGGCACATGTAATACTGATTTGATGAGGAGGATAATTATCTTGTTGGCATTCCCTACCCTTCCAGCCTTCACATTCTTTGACCCAAATGATCCTGCGTGTCTGGAGATCCTGCTGGATCCGCGCACCACCATCCCAGAGCTGTTTGCCATCATCCGTCAGTGGGTCCCACAGGTCCAGCACAAGATCGACCTCATCGGAAACGAGGTGAGTTACTGCCGGTCTGATTTTCAGCAGACTACAGGCCTGAATACAGCTCAGACACAACACTGGAGGCCACAACAAAAGTCTTAACTCAGTGGCTCATGGATCTGCACCACATTCATACCCACACATGCCGTCCGAGCCGGCCCTAGCCATTTGTTGGGGGGGACCCTAACTTGCGAGCAAAACATTTTGCTGCTCTTGACAGCGGAAAGGAACAATTGACATTTTAAAGTACATTTCCTCCAATTCTACACATTTTACCATGGTGCATATAAAAAATATTAGTTATAAAGCAAGTTTGCTGCTATTCTACAGGATTTGCCATGGGGCGGAGAGAAGATTGAGCAATTGTATAACTCATTTAATGCAATTCTAAACATTGTGCCATAGGGTGGAGAGAAATGTTTGCAGTTTTTAATGTGATATTTGAATGAGAGTGACTAACAAAATCAATGGGGGCCACCCAGTTGGTAATTTGGCTATGATTAATACAAGTTTAGATAGCTGGTTAGACTAATTTACTGATCTAAAAATGTTAGCTGACATGGGCTAGTTGAGTGACTGTCCAACTGACATAGCAGGAGAAAAATTGCTGATGCACAACCAAATTTGCACCTTGTGTATTCTAATATTGTAACTCTCAACAATAAGTTGAGATCCCGACTGAGTTCCTTTTATGGACATTTTTCCGCAAGCCTACAAAAGAGGCGGGACGCCAGATGCCCATCCCTGGCCTACAAAGTTGAATTTGGCGTTTCACAAGGCTCTGTGCTTGCACCCATATAATTGTTTTCTTTATTTCTACTGTACATAACAAACCGATAGAGTATATTACTGCATAGTGCAGCAAAGATAGAGGTCTCCAACCAAAATACAATACACACAGGAAAGTAGTCAGTAGTTGAAGAGAACATGGAAACGCTCATCAACATACTGTAACACACAACAATGCACACCTTTTAGCTCAAATTCATTGAAATCTCATGAACAATATCAATGTATTAAATCCCTTACTATCTAAAGAGCAGTGACCTTTCAGCTGCATGCAACCTTCTAGAGTTGGTCACCATCACCACATGCTGCATTTGCAGTAAGGAGAGAAGTCCATTGGTCTGTGCTCAGCTTGCTGCTCTGCTCTCGTGCTCTTCAGAGCTGCCAACAGGGCAGACGCATCAAGTTCCTTGATCCCTGGAGGAATGCAGTCGATGCAGGCCTAGTAATTGTGTTGTTCGACCGCTCTTTGTGGTGAACTCCTGCGGCTCTGAGCCGGTCAGCAGCGGTACACTGTTGTTGTTGGCCAAGGTCCTGCTAGAAGATTACAGACTCGTTATCACACTAACCTAGTAAGTGAGTGCTTTTTGACAAAACCCACTAGTAGAGCCTCAACGTTGGTAAGGCTCCACAAAGAGAACCCATTAAGGCACAAGGCAAGCCTAAGATGAGTTTTTCCCAGTTCCATGCCCATACACAGTATGTGCTGTTGAATAAGCAAGTGTATGTGTATGGGCATGGGATTGGCAAATACTCATCTTATGTTTGTCTTGTGCCTTAATGGGTTGTTTTATATTGGGATCTGTATTGTTGGGAGGCTTGGTGGCTTTGGCTTCTGTTCATCTGTTGCTCAGATGAAAGTGCACAGCTTTAGCTCAGGACCAACCATTACTGCAGTGTGAGTAGTGTTAATGTGACCATAGGAGTAGGAACTCTCATAACCCTGAGGGGGAAGAGTGATGAGGGTGGGATGTGAATCAACATAAAGTATGCATACTTCAAGTTTCAGACTCATTTCCTAATCCCGCCCTACTGTCTTGGAGAGAGGGAAGATATGCCCCATAAAAACACATGTACACACACCAAGCAAATACACACTCTTAGTTAACTCGGTTTCCTCTTAGCCTTGCAGCTTTAGTGTTAGGATTGATCGTAAAGTCAGCCTGGGTGTCCCCTGGGACTCCATGATGGCTGTGATTGATGGCTGAGATAATAGGGTCTTTCCATTACCCAAACAGGCTCTGCACTAAGGCAGACTCTAAATCAGACCAGGCTGTCAGATATGGGCAAAGAACCACTCTGCTGCACTCTCAGTAGACAACCTCAGCCCTCTGGCAAATAGTCAATGTCTTTTTGACAGTATTTGAGAGAATTTTCATTAACAGAGATGCATTGACTTATCTGCAAAAGGCTTATGTGGATGTAGGCTTTTGCTCCAATCAAATCAGGAACGCACCTGATTCAACCTAACAAAGTCCTAAATGAAGTCGAATCAGGAGTGTATGGCTTTGGCACATACAGATTGGCCACCGCTTCTTAACAAGCTACTTGGACAGTAAGAATTTCCACCAATATCAGTTACTAGCCCCAAATTCCTTTTCGACAATGTTAGCCTCGTGTTAGCATTGTAGCTACAGGGATCCATCTTATAGAATCCATGTTGAATCATGAAAGTGTGCATGGTGGTGTCCTCATTAAGCCTCAGGAGAGGACTTGTCTGATAATATCTTGTTCATTCAGTTGGACTACATGCCTCTGTATGAAAAGGCATAGTCTCAGGGCTTGAGGAGAGTGTGCTCATTTCGTCTCTCTTGATTGACACGGGTGGATATCGAACTGTCCCGAGATAGTTGCTCGTCCAGTTCAGGAATCAGGATGGGTCCTTTTTCACCTGTCACTCGACACCCGTCACTGCTGTCTGCTGGCACTAGAGGAGAGAGCTAATTAACTGGAGTTTCACTGCATCTTCATATCTTCACCGTTGGGAATATGGCTTTACATAGCACATCTGACACTCAGCGAGACATTGATGGAGGTTATTCGACGTTGTAAAGGGTGCCATGAATAGTTTGCTGTTATCTCCCATTGGTACTGTTTCCAATGTACCGAGTACAAGCTTAGATATTCAGTTGAAACAGCATAGTTAATGAATGTCACTTCCAGTAACGACTGCCATCATTTCAATACTTGTCTCCCTCAAATGTTTTACCTATCCAAAATGGCTGCCGGTTCCTCATGTAGATGGATGCTACTCAGCAAGGACAGCCTCTGATGAAGTTGCAATACAGTGGAAATTAACGTGGCGCTTAATTCATGACACAACAGGAAGCTATCCTCACCTTCCCCATCATTAGAGTTCACGAACACGTGACGTCTGTGCTATTTGGGTGTGAATGGCTCATCCTGCTAATGTGGCTACGCTAAGCACAGGGAGCATCACTCAGAGAGATGAGAGGCTATGGCCCTGGGGTGGTGTGGTCTGTATGTGTGAGTGATGACTGGCCTTAGTGTTTCATAGTGTTTTAAAGGCATCTGATAGTACTTCTCTCTCTGCCTTTCCCCTAGCCTCTCGCTCTCTCTCTCTCTTCACTGAACAGTCCTTGTCTCCTCTCAGATCTTGAAGCGTGGTTGCCATGTCAACGACCGTGACGGACTGACAGACATGACCTTGCTCCACTACAGTTGCAAAGCCGGGGCCCATGGAGTCGGTGAGACTCTCAAACAAACCCTCAACTGATTGTTCATTTCAAATGTCTGAATCCTTAATAAAGCTTTCATAAAATAAAGTGTTTTTAGTTTAAGATTCAGTGCAGTTTTACTGTAGATTCCTACAAATTTTGTCCATCTTTGTGACCCCGTCCAGGTGACCCTGCCGCTGCCCTCAGGCTGTCCAATCAGCTAATTTCCCTGGGGGCAGACGTGAGTCTCCGCAGCCGCTGGACCAACATGAATGCCCTGCACTACGCAGCCTACTTCGACGTGCCAGAGCTGATTCGCATTCTCCTCAAGGCCTCCAAACCCCGAGGTGAGTAGCGTCAACACAACCCATGTAGCCTACCTAGCCGACTAACAACATAGTCAGTCCTCGGGAGCTGTTGGACACTAATAAACCTCTCCAAACACTCCCCAGAAAACTTCCCTCACCCTGTCCGCACACTCACTCACTGTATACACACACACTCGCACTCCAAAGCTCCTGCTTGGACCTTGTCAGTTCTAGCATGCTCCTGGTTTATGTCCTGTATGTTCCTGTATTTCTCCTCCCTCCTCTCCCTGGACTTCCAATCAGAACGAAAACTGCATCCAGCCCCTACCAACATTGACCCAAGGCCATTTCATTAACTCCTACATTGATTTATCATCGCTCCACCACACCTGACCATTGATTGTGGCCGTTTTGTCTCAATTGTTATTCTCCTGCCTACGGACCATGGGTCTCAAGCACAACACGAGACTCCTAAGAGATTAAATTGGCAATGCTTTCAGGGACCCCTAGGAGAAGGAATTGGCTTACGCTTTTAGAATAAAACTAAGACAATAGGTGACGTTGGCTTTACAATTCAGATTGATTTGATCTGAACCTGGTTGTACTGTCTCTGTAGTGCTGAATTCCACCTGTAGTGACTTCCACCATGGCACAGCCCTGCACATCGCTGCCTCCAACCTGTGTCTGGGATCAGTCCAGTGTCTGCTAGAGCATGGAGCCAACCCCACTGTCCGGGTAAGAGCACTATTGACTAGACCTCTCTTTTGTACGTCTCTTTCTCATGGTAACTAACTACAAACAGAAATGCTGAAATTGAATATGGCATATACACTCACTGGACAGTTTATTAGGTGCTTGATCGCTCCTACAGACAGTGAGTCTTATGGCCTGCTATATAAAGCAGGCAGACAGGCATCGAGGCATTCAGTTACTGTTGGATTGAACATTAGAATGGGCAAAACAAGTGACCTAAACGACTTCGAGTGTGGTATGATTGTCGGTGTCAGGTGCGCCGGATCCTGTATCTTAGAAAGGGCTGCCCTCCTGGGCTTTTCGCGCACAACAGTGTCTAGGGTTTGCCAAGAATGGCGTGACAATCAAAAACCATCCAATCAGCAGCTGTCCTGTGGGCGAAAACAGCTTGTTGATGAGAGATGTCGAAGGAGAGCAGCAAGAATCGTGCAAGCTACACGCTTAGAAAAAAGGGTTCCAAAAGTGTTCTTCGGCTGTCCCCATAGGAGAACCCTTTTTGGTTCCAGGTAGAACCCTTTTGGGTTCCATGTTGAACCCTCTATAGAAAGGGTTCTACCTGGAACCCTTTAATTTTATAGATACACTCTTAGAAGAAAAGGTGCTAACAGGCGGGCAGCAAACACATAAATAACACCACAGTACAACAGTGGTGTGCAGAATAGCATCCCGGAATACACAACTCGTCGATCCTTGTCATGGATTGGCTATCGCAGCAGACGACCCCACCGGATTCCACTCCTTTCAGCTAAAAACAAGAAGAAGCTGCTCCAGTGGGCACGGGATCACCAACGCTGGACAATTGAGGAGTGGACATCGCCTGGAACATGACAGCGAGTTCAGTTAATTTTGAGTGTCCTGGTCAGTCCCCAGACCTCAACCTAATAGAATATCTTTGGGTTGAGATGGAACGGGCTGTTCACAGCATGAATGTACCGCTGTCCAATCTGCAGCAACTGCGTGATGCCATCGCGTCAGCATGGACCAACATCCCTGTGGAACGTTTCCGACACCTTGTGGAATTCTCCGAGGAATTCAGGCTGTTCTGAAGGCAAAAGGGGGCCTGACCCGGTACCACAGTATATAGGTGGACCTAATAGAATGGGTGTGCATCTGAGGTTTCATGTCTCTTTGATATGGTTTCTTGATAACTTAAAAGGGAGCTGAACCTCCTGATTTGGCCTCGTTTTTCAGCTTGGTCATTAAGAAGCAACTTCATAAGAAATAACTATTTTGTGTGTGTTTGCACGTGGCAAGCAGTCTTTGGTTTGTACATTCACTCTCTCAAAACAGTACACGGTTACAGTCACTCACCCTTCTAGATAACGTGAAACAGTCTAACAGGCCTTGAAGTCGCTTAGGAAAGCTATTGCTTTTTTTTAGCCAACTTCTTTCACCAATTAGCTTTAGTCAGCTGGTGTGCGACCGTGGCAAGTTGGTTTGACATTTGATAGCTCTGGGGCTTGTTAGGGACCATAAATAATTTACACAATGTAAATGGCGCAGTATTTTTTATGTTGCCCACCTTTTAGTTGTCTCATTAAATTATTTCAATATTTGTATTTGAATTTCTACAATTTATAGTTGGTTTGAGGTTGTTAGATCATTGAAATTTGGAGCTATTGGCATTTAAAAATATTGTCCCATGTACACTGTGTAATTTACTGATTTCCCTAACTAGCCCCATAGGGCTATCGAATGTCAAACCAAATTGACCATGGACATTATGATCAGGTCTCATGCAGCTGTGCACCGAATTGATGATTACTTGGGTGCTGCCAGCTGTAGGCATGTGGGCAGGCTTAAAATAAACCCAACCAAAGCTAAACTGTTACAGTACCCTTTTATTCCGTGAAATACACTTTATTTCTATCATTTCGCAAATCTCAGACTGACTTTATAACCAAAACTATCCTATTTAGACTTTGTAGTCAATTTTAACAGTAGAATAAATGTTTATGGCTCATATCAATGCCACATAGACCATTTTCAAAATGAGAAGTTGCTTTTTAGGGGGAGTCGCTCTTTAAAAACACTGTTTCAGATAAAACAGATTCTGTTTCTGTTTTATGTGGGGATGACTTCGACACAAATATGCCAATTTATTTCTGATGTCCCTTTCTCTCTCCCTTTTTCTCTCCCTCCCCTCCCTCCTTCTCTGTCTCGCTCTCTGACAGAATGATAAGGGCCAGGGGCCGGCCGAGGTGGTCCCTGACCCCATGGACATGACTCTGGACAAAGCAGAGGCGGCCATGGTGGCAAAGGAGCTGAAGCAGCTGCTGCTGGACTCTGTGCCACTCAGCTGCAACCTGCCCCGCGCCACCCTGCTCAACTACGACAACATCCCTGGCAACCTCATGCTCACCTCCATCGGCCTGAAACTGGGCGACCGTGTGGTGCTGGACGACATGAAGGTGTGTGTGTGTGTGTGTGTGCGGTTTGTCAGGATTGGGAGGCAAAGGGTGAGAAATGGGAGCCTCAAAGACTGAAAAAAGTGAATTAAAATAAACTGCTGAATTTTATGAGCGCGTTTATGTGCTTAAGACCATTGAAATGGCTTTCAATTATCTTTATATATTTTTTTATAGTGGCCAGTATGAGGTATCATTCATCCTATATGGTGGAGCCCTGCTGCTTGTTGTACTGTGTGAGAAGAGAACGTGAATTCTAGCAAACATTTATTCCCACTTGTGTTAACACGTATAGCTCCCCAAAAAATCGAGCAGTGATGAAATTGACATCTCAGCTCTGCATCACCTGAAGCAGGTGGGTAGCCCTCGACCTGTGTCTACTTGCATAACTGAACACATTTAATCGTGTTTTCAGTATTTCCATGACTGACCGCATTACTGACTGCACTAAACGACGTAGTCTCCCTTGGTGCATTCATTTGGTATTTACCATGCATCACTAACTGCACTTCAAATGCATTGAAAACCTATGTGTGGCCTACTGTATGTCAGAAACTGGAATCCAATCAAATGAAATGGTGTCCACATACTTTTGTATATATAGTGTATGCCCTACTGACCACAGTATAATCACTTAAAAAATATGTTATTGTGTTGAGATGGGTAGACTACTAACCATAGCCTAGTCACAGAGCTGGCCAACCCTGTTCCTGGAGAGCTACCCTCCTGAAGGTTTTCGCTCCAACACTAGTAGTAACTAACCTGACTCAGATGATCAACCAGCTAATTATTAGAATCAGGTGCGCTAGATCAGAGTTGGAGCAAAAACCTTCAGGATGGTAGCTCTACAGGAACAGGGTTGGCCAGGCCTGGGCCCTAGTATCTCAGTAGTAAAGAATGACAGAAAAGTAGCAGATAAGCATGCTGCCCTGGTCTAGAGATGTCTCTGAGACTAGTCCTACCTCAGTGCTGTGGAGAAGTGTTGTTAACCATTTAATCCTGCCTGGTATCACCTTCAATAATACAAATTTGATAGTCAAAATCCAATATAAATGTCTCTCCTCCACAGACGGGCACCCTGCGCTTCTGTGGGACCACGGAGTTCGCCAGTGGCCAATGGGTAGGGGTGGAGCTGGACGAGCCAGAGGGCAAGAACGACGGAAGTGTGGGGGGGGTGCGTTACTTCATCTGCCCCCCCAAATTGGGTAACCACCTGTTATTTCACTCACATTTTGGGAATTCTTTCTTAAATCTATTGAAATGCGCTAAGATTCCCCGTGAGAAAAGAGCAAAGAGAAGACTTGATTTCATAACTTTCTTTGTCAGTTTTATGCAGGTTTTATGCAATGCAGGTTTTTTTCAGGGTTTTCTCTAATCACTTCTATTGTCCTGAAGGTATCTTTGCTCCAGTGTCGAAAATCTCCAAAGCTGTTGAGCTGGCCCCCTCCTCTGTCACCTCCACACCCAAGACGCCCCGCATGGACTTCTCCCGCGTCACAGGAAAGAACAAGAAAGAAAAGAAGGAAATAATGGAGAGAGAGAAAGGTACAGGAAAGTGAAAGGGGACACCTAGTCAGTTGTACAACAGAAATGCGGCTTCCACAAAAGAGTTTCCCCATCAAGGGCCATGACATTCATTCTCATAGGAGCACAACAAGCCATCTGTTGAATCACAGACTTTATAACACATAAATAACACATGACTCATAGACTTTATAACACATTATAAACTGGTTCGAGCCCTGAATGCTGATTGGCTGACAGCCGTATACCACGGGTATGACAAAATATTTGTTTTTGCGGCTCTAATTACGTTGGTAACCAGTTTATAATAGCAATAAGGCACCTCGGGGGTTGGTGGTATATGGCCAATATACCAAGGTTAAGGGCTGTATCCAGGCACTCCGCGCTGCGTCGTGTATAAGAACAGCCCTTAGCCATGATATATTGGCCATATACCACACCCCCTCGTGCCTTATTGCTTAAAAATAGCATATTAACTAACATTTGATTTCCTCCATCAGCTCTGAGGAAGAAGTCTATGTCCGTGGCCAGTCTGGACCCAGATGGGGTGAAAGTGGAACTTGGAGACCGGGTGCTGGTTGCTGGTGTGAAGCAGGGAATCATACGCTATTACGGAAAGACAGACTTTGCCCCAGGTAGGTCTGCTGGGAAATCAAGTCACTGCAACACTGGTGGTGGTAATTTCAAGAAATGTTTGACAAATGCTTAGAAATGTTTAATCAAGTTGAACTATTGATGATGTCTGTGTGTCCAGGTTACTGGTTTGGTGTGGAGCTGGAGCAGCCCACAGGAAAGCATGACGGGTCTGTTTTTGGTGTCCGCTACTTCACCTGCCTGCCCAAGTACGGTGTCTTTGCACCCCCGTCTCGCGTACAGAGGTAACATTACCTATTTTAACACCAGTTTTTTTTTTTTTTTTAAATGACCCTAAGGTAACGTAACGACTTTATTGATAAGAAAGCATTTTACTGTACAGAACATGTGGCATAAGCATGTTACTATGCTTAACAGTCATTCTCAGGCGAAGAGCTTGACAATATCAAACGTTCTCTGTTGTGATTGTAAAGGTTCATTCTGAACAGACTGACCGTCTTGTACAATACTAAGCGCGGCTGTTTTAATGATCTCTCAGAATCGGCGGATCAAAGGACGGTCAGAGCGGCGACGGCACGATGGTGAAGAAAGTCCACCAGGTGTCTAGTAAGTATCTACGGTCAAATCCGTCCGGTCATGTGGTCATGTTAGCCAGCCCATGTCATCATGTACCTTCTCCTCCCACGTCTGCATTCTATCCAAAGATGTTCTTTGTTTATTCTAGTGAACCAGCCAAAGCGTAAATTCAACGCGGTGAGGTCACCTAAGGACATCACGTCTGAGAGCTCAATATCCAGGTAGAGTCTCTTCTTTTCCTCTCTGTGTTGTCTCTGAGTCAACAAATAGCACCTTAGAAATAAGCTCCTGTTGATGAATATGTCCAGTGACGCGAATCCCTCTCCTCTTCCTCCTGCTCATCCTCTTCCTCAGGTTGCTGTTCTGCTGCTGGTTCCCCTGGATGCTGCGAGCCGAGATGCAGTCCTAACCACACTCTCCTTCCACCTCCTCTTCCTCCTCCTCAAAAGATCTACTGCTCTCCTCTTAGTGTCCATCTTTCATTTGTGCTTTTCTCTGGCTGTTGCTGTCAGAATTACAGTAGTGAATCACTGCCCCCCCTCCACTCTCCATTCCCCTTGATTGCAGTCAGTCCTATAGCAAAACCTAGTGCCTTGTATGTTAACTAACATCCTGCATTCCGTTTGTAACACTAATAATGAGACAAAATAATTGTAACTCGAAATCTGGGACACAAACTCTACAAAAGCAACTATCTAATAGATATATTCATTTAGTTTTTGTAAGTTTCTCTATTTTGGTGTCGATTGCTTGTTGTTACCCTGTCAGAAGTTGCCAAAACCCTTAGACCAGTCAGCCAACTTCTCATGCCATGGAGCTTCTACTAGGGAACCTTTCAAATGACTAAGTACATACTGATATACTTTGATTTGCTGCTGCTTCATCCTCATTTCCAGTATTTCAGAGGAGACCAACACATTGTCTGTCTGTCGTACTAAAGGGATTGATCCAAAATGTGTTACTAATTTATTTTCCCATAAACATGCCTTTTTATTGTGAAAAGATGTGACATGGATATATGGTCATGTTCTTCTAATGTCATATGTCCTAAAGAAAACAGGGTTTAATATTATTCAGGATTCCTACATCCACTATTTCTCCACTTGCACTCTGAGAATTTTCCCAAATGTGCAATTGGAAATTTGTATATAGTATTGATATGCTTGTTAATGGGCTTGTGTAATTGTAATATGCTCACACATGGTCCGAAAATGAAGTTCCTGGTCTCCGGAACTAAATTCTTTGAGAGATCCCTGTTAAATACTAGTTACCAGTTTTAGGAAATGTAATGCTAGCACGTACGTATGTCAATCATAATGTCCCAACTTAATTTCTGAAGGACATCTTTATCTGCACAGATAACTTCTCTACCCTTGAAAGACAATTTTCTAGCAATGGTATAAATCGTAGTATTATAGACACCTCTATTTGTCCATAAGTGGGTCAAATAAGACTTTCATAACTTGGTTTTAGGTGTTTATTGCACTTTTGAACCAGTTGGTCTCAGATCCAAGTTACGTTAACCAAAATAGCTGCTCACCCCAAAATGTAATATAAGGGAAAACCACTTAGGTTAATATTGTTAAAGCTGTTTTCTTTATTGTGTAGCATGAAGTAGCAATAACTTTTGCTTAACTTTTAACTTAAACGTAATGTTTAAAAAAGCTTTATTTGCCCACATTTTTAAGTTTTGTTTATAGAAATAGGAAATCTACAGGGGTACCAAAATATACTTGTTCAAGATATGCTTCTTAATAAACTAGTACCCTCCTCCCCATCTGTAGGTTCCTTGTGGCACCAAAAGTGTTAATCTCAGGCTAAATCTGCACAGACGGAACATCTGCTAGCTCAGTGCTACCATAGTTTACACCCTCTGTTGGCTATCCTCTCATGCTTCTCTCTCCTTCTCTCTCAAAGTTAGGCTTTGGTAAGTTTGTGGGTGTGAGCATTAGGGAGAAAAAAATATGACCGTCTAAACTTGTGTGCGCTTTAATGTCAAAGTCTATGAGTATGTGCATAAAAACAGCAATATTTAACTGTGTACTTTGCAATGTGGATATGGATAGTGTCTTTTGTCTACTCAAACACTATGTAAGAACACCATGAGGAGGAGAGAAAACACCTGAACTTCCTCCTGCACTCTGAACACCGTTGTGAACATCCTGTGTTAACAGCACTGCGGAACAACGACAAAAATACTCATTATCAGGAAGTGTCTAAATACTGTTGCACCATGTCGTTTTCCAAAATCGCCCCTTGAAAAGCGTGGTTGTTTTTGATATTGCTAGTGTAAAGTTATGACTAGGTCTGTAAGAGAGCCGCTGAACAACAAGGATACTATGAGGGAATCAGCTTCAGCTTGATTTGATCTGAATAAGGGAGATGAGTATATCCAGTTTGAGAGAAACTCGTCCATTAAACATCAAAGTCATTTAATGGGATACTTAAGATCCTGTGGCATTTGGAACTTTTCTCCTTTTTTAATTTAATTGAATTACTATCTCAACACAAAATGTTGCAAACTTTATCAGGACAGCTCGCTTTGTTAAAATCCTATGTTAGCCAAGAAAGGCTCAAATTATACTGTGTCAAGGACTGTGAGTTTCTTTACTAGTAGATAAACAAATCCTCGCCCCATACTGAAGTGCTTGATAATGAGTACGAACACATCAGAATGTCTTGTCTTTACTACTTATGCTGGAAAAATGTCATTAGAAATAAGTATAGCGTGCAACATTGTTCATACTTACTACATGGTTGAGTTCAATAGTTGGTTGACTGGCAGATTTTATGCTCAAGAAAAGTCGTTTGATGCCAAGATTGACCAAAATGGTGTAGTTATTGCCTCGATGTTACACTCTGGTAGCATAATGTGTACCATAATATGCCAGTAGATGTCACTAATGTGTTACTTTGTTATCATCTACAACTAACAACTTGACAAGAATCTACGTTGATGAGTCAGTCCTCTCTTCAAATGTTATGTTCATTCGAGGACACTATGAACATGTATGTAATCTTATTAAGTGGTGTACTGTCTTTTTTTTTTTTTACTAAAAAAACATGTTATTCTAAAACTCTATCTCAACAATGGTTAATTTTCTTCATAGACATGTCGTTGCAGTTTGTTAAAAATATATTTAGATAATTTCACTAAGTGTACTTTTATTTTCCAGTTTTCCAGTGTGTTGGTGCCTGTGTCCAAAAATAGTTAATTAACTGGGGGTTGGGGGTGTACTGTTGGATTTATTATAGTGTCGTGAATAATATTCATTGCATGCTCTTTATTTGCTGAAAGTTTCTTTTTACGATGGTGTATCTCAGCATGAAAATGCTTATAATTACAACTCTGACTATGAATCTAATAAAAGTTGATGTTGTTTTCTACATTTGCTGTTGCTTGCTTTTGTTCAAACAACTTTAGAGATAAATCACTCAGACACTTACTGTAATTGCTCAAATGTGCATTTATTGCAGGTCTAACAATTAAATTTAGTTTTTACATGAAATGCCCACCGATGAATTGCTATCTGGGGATATTTACGCGTTGTGAGTGGGCCTAAAGGAGTATGAACTCAAGTGAACATAAATTAGTGTAAAGAAATCATGTTCTTGTTATCATCAGAGGAATCATGAGAAGCTGTTTCCCTGGAAGCTGCGCTTGTCGTAGACTGTTGGCCGGTCTCTTTTCGAAGTAGCCAGGTCTGGGGATTCGGCCTTGGTGCCGCTCTTCTGCCTCTTTCGGCGCGCGCGACGGTTTTTGAACCATACCTAGAGAAATAGAACAAATGATGTCAAGTCCAGAACATAACTTGTAACTTATACAGTTAAACAACCACTTTTCTAAAAGCAAACGTATCCTTCCTTCTCTTACCCTAACACTTTCCTCCGTGAGGCCCATGTTCCTGGCTAGTTCAGCCCGTCCCTCGACGCTGGGGTAATTCGTTTGTTCGAACAGCTGATCCAGTTGTTTGGTCTGGGTGTCCGTGAACACTGTGCGCATTCTGCCACGATTTTTTTGGTTTCCACCTTGGTTCAAGTAAGTGCACAGAGGCTGAGACCCTGAGATTTAAAAAAATATTTTAAGAAAAACATGATTAAGCAGTCAAAAGCAAGCAAAGAGAAGAAGAAAAATGGTAGGCCTAATACTTTGTAACAATGTAGCACTACAGTTCAATACTTTGTGGCCTCAACATACAATCTATGTAGTGACATAATCAAATGTAACACTATCTCACCTCTTTCATCGTTGAAAACTCTGTGTTGAGTTGCAGTAGGACACAGATTAATATCTGCATGATGACAATGAAATGATCCATAACTAAGGTAACTGCTACTAGAATCAAACGTGTGTGATATTGTCGGAACCTGCAGCATGTGTGCGGTTGTCAAATCCCTAGGCATACCATATTTCCAGTTTTCATTATGTGGATTTGAGTGTCCATGGTGGAAGGTGCCAGACAAACATGCAACATGTTGTGAAGATTCGGCTCCAGTTGTATAAGAAGGTCCCACTTCAGTGCCTAAAATGCGTTCAATGCTGAAGTTTGAAATGTTGTTCGTATCCATGCTCAGGGGTAAAAGTCCCTCTAAAACAGTTAGGTTCGTGCTCAGGGCTACTTTTTTTTGTCTCACCTCTCCAACCAGGGACACTGTCCTCCTTCAAATGTGCAGTCTTATGATCAACCCCAGATTATATACTCATCCATTGACAGTTCAAAAACAAGATAAATTGTCAAATGTAACCCCTCATTATTATGCCATTTTACATCCCTTTTTGTACTAAAGAAAATGCCTAATGGCCCATAATGGCTTTACCTTTTTTGAAGATGTCCATTTCAAACGGTCCACGCAGATTCATCATAAAATAACATATACATATTTGGTTCAAAGGATAATGACTTTGATCTCCTCTAATCAAAGTAATATACGCAGTGATTGGTTGTAATTAGTGTTTTTTGACTGATTAGATAGGACGGTCGAAACGGACGATACTAACCTTATGGTGCTTTATGGTGCTTCTGGGATTATACGTGGACAAACATGTCAAGCATTTCTGTTAAAATGGTGTCAGACTACTCTCTGTGATCCAACGTCAATGTAAAGAAACTCAATTGGACATCAATGAGGGAGATAAGAAACCAGACCATAGCTGGCTCTTTGATGTTAACTCTGGATTAACTAGATGTAACAATGAACTCTAAATGGAAGAGTATGTATAAAACAAAACAACTTGAATGAAGTGATCGGTCTCCCAGTGGCAGTTTAATGTTTAATGAATGGGATTGTATGGTTAACATAGTCATGTATGTGTTTACATTGTCTTGCCAATTGCAGTATCCTACAATGTAACATTTTACATAATGACAGATGTGCTATCGAATTAAATCATAGGCTACGTTATTTACAGTTCATTTAGGTGTCACTACGCACTACAGAGACTCCGGAGAAAAAAAGAGGCCTTTACTGTTTGTTTTACGCATAGATTTATGGGTTTTACGCGCTCTGGGATTTAATAGGATGTTAATTGTATCACCCTGTTGCAGGAGAACCTTCCTGCAATGCAGAACATGTCTAACTCGTAGTGTATTTGAGGTTTAAAAGGCTTCTGAAGTTCGTCATTTTCACTTTGAAATGTCATACTTGATTTTCACTTACGAAAATTGGATCCACTCCAACAACAATGTCTATTAATTATAGTCCACACAATAATTCACATTTCCTGTTGTGGCATGATTGTTTTCCTGCTATATGAAATTGGCTCAAATTAGGATTTTACACAAGACATTTGCATGAGTGAGTCTTATGATCTTTCGTATATGTGGGCAACACAGACGTCCATTTTCAACGTCAAAAATGATTTTGTGAGCATTCACAGCAAGCCTTGTGTAGGCATAGTCATTCATAACTCTGAATAACTGAACACAGCCAGCCAATAACTGTACACAGCCTGTAAATAGAACACCCAACTACCTCATCCCCGTATTGTTACTTATCCTATTGCTCTTTTGCATCCCAGTATCTCTACTTGCACATCATCATCTGCACATCTATCATTCCAGTGTTAATGCTAAATTGTAATTATTTCGCCTCCATGGCCTTTTTATTGCCTTACCTCCCTACTCTTCTACATTTGCACACACTTTACATAGATTTTTATATTGCATTATTGACTGTCCATTTGTTTATGTGTAACTCTGTGTTGTTGTTTTTGTCGCACTGCTTTGCTTTATCTTGGCCAGGTCGCAGTTGTAAATGAGAACTTGTTCTCAACTGGCCTAACTGGTTAAATAAAGGTGAAATAACATAATTAAAAAATCAAATAAATAACCCAGTTATGTAAGATCTTTGTCTGATATATGCTGCTATTGTCTTTGTAACCAGCTGGTGGAGCCCTTTTCCTAAAGACTCCAAATATGTGCGTTTACTTTGATCATTAGAGGCGTAAGTAGGGCACGAGCACAATTTATTGAACAAAGCGAAAATACTTCACAACGAGACAACGAAACCATCAACGACTGATACTAGCACCCGACTCCAATTCACGAACAACGTTTGTGAAATAGTTAATGTCACAATTGTCGTGTTTGAAACCTTTTCGATCCGTGGTGTGAGACGGCACATGTCACTGTTTACGCACTGAACGGATCAAGAGTAATGCGCTTAACCTACTCCATTCCAGTCAATTACCGGAGCCAATCAGAGATGCTTTGTAAATCCCTACGTAAAATAACCGAATATAGGTTAATATTTTTTTTTTATGTACGCTGTTCATATCTGTCTAATAGACTAACATATGATTACTTTTGTCCATCGAAGGCAGTGCGTCCCCATAATCACGAGGGCATACTATATATTAGTATCAATAATATTTGGGAAATATATATTTTTAATCATACTGTACCTTTTGGAATACATTATGTATGGCCATTTATACCTTTGACCAAAGGGGGTTTCATGTTCAAAGAAAGTTGTTAGAACTAGAATTTATATTTCACCTTTATTTATTTAACTAGGTAGGCCAGTTGAGAACAAGTTCTCATTTACAACTGCGACCTGGTCAATAATGACCAATAACTGCGACCCTGGATAATAGTTACGACACAAGTAGCCATATGATATTTAGATGGCACATGATCTGTATAGGTTATATGTAAATCCATGTTTTAGATCAAAGAGGTGTCATCTCGGGGGCATGTTAGACTTGCAAATGCTGACAGTAACTGACAGGACTCAAAAGGGACTAGTGTACAGATCAATCATCCTACTCTCTGTGATCCAACATCAATGTAAAGAAACTCAATTGGACATCAATGAGGGAGATTAGAAACCAGACCATAGCTGGCTCTTTGATGTTAACTCTGGATTAACTAGATGTAACAATGAACTCTAAATGGAAGAGTATGTATAAAACAAAACAACTTGAATGAAGTGATCCGTCTCCCAGTGGCAGTTTAATGTTTAATGAATGGGATTGTATGGTTAACATAGTCATTTATGTGTTTACATTGTCTTGCCAATTGCAGTATCCTACAATGTAACATTTTACATACTGTGAAAGAAAAGCATATGACATCCTTGCATGTGAAACCTGACATCATTACAGAAACACAGCCAGACAGGAGAAAGAATGTCAGGCCTGTGCTACAAGGATTCATTATTACTACCGAATACTGTAGTTTCAAGGCTCAACCTCTGAGAAAAATATTACCCCTCTGCCGGCTGTGAAGGATTTGGACAAACATTCCCTTAACAAGACTCACGTCATCACTCAGCTTCCCTGTCTACATTCACTGAAAGTTTACAATTCTAGAGTTTTGAGCTTTAACCCAGAAATGACCTAATTCTCATAAAGACGACCTACATGAAATACAGAAATAAAATGTGCTCATTGTGCAATATGCTACCATCAGGGTCAATCTCGTTAAACTGAATAATCAAAATACAGGGATTCTTTCTTCCCGACGATATGCCTCTGCACCAATCTATCAGTCATACATAGTCTGTTTGTGTGGCAAATTGAGAAACATCACTGGTCAGCATCAGCATTCCTCCCTGACAAAGAGCAGCATTGACGTGTTTTAAAAAAAATCATTGACTCTTCTAAGATTCAATCAGCTAGGATGCTAACCAAGGCTTCTACCTGCCCTGCTCCCGCTAAGTGTAATGCTAAAATATTTACTCTTGTCTGAGATGAAGACCGGAGCTGACAACTGCAGCTTTTTCCAATGGGAGTACGAAACTCTACAATAAGGAGGGAGGGTTCATGTAACTGAGCTACTTTTTTGTGTTTACAATTGGGTTTAATTTGTGGAAATTATAGCCACTTGGGGTTATTGCGATGATGTGACTTGTTAAACCTGGACCTTGAAAACAATCGTAATGCCTGAAGAATAGCTTACATTCTGTAAATTGTGTCTCACACAGGTAATATATATGTAATGGCTCAGTAATGATAGTATTTGTCTCATGTTTTGAGCTCTACAAATCAATGCCGATGACTTAATCATAATTTATCTTCAATTCGTCACCATACAAGGAATGTGAATATTATATGAGTATCGCATCAAGTATGCATTGAAAAGCAGCTCAATTTGCCAGACCACTTACATAATGATTTGACTTATCAAAGATGATCAAAGACTATCTGTCTTGTGTAGTGCAAGCTATGGGCAGTAGGAGGCAATACACATGCCCCAAAATTATAATACTTCCACAGCCATTACATAACATTCCATGCTTTAGAGAACTCCTATAGATGTGCTAAGTCTAACAAAGGCACCAGACAAAGTCAGTCACAAAGATAAGGCTGTGACTTACATTGGAGAGCCCAATTAGCATAAACATCAACAGAATAGGGGCACCATTTCATGCTAGGTTAATAGGCCAGACCAGGGACGGACATTTTGTGCCCTCCTGGGAGGGCTCTGCGTAAATGGAAGGGATCCGCTGGAAGGGAAATGAGTGTCCCATCTACTCTACCAACCTTGCCCCCACCCTATATATTGTATGCCATGTCACTCGAGGCAACGCAGTGTCCAGTTCCTGATACTATCTGTCCACGACATATCTCAATGGAATTAATTAAGTTGACCACAGAAGACTAGGTTTCTTCCTTCTGTCTCAAATCAGGTAGAAATATGATCCAGTCAGGGCTGCAACCCTCTCTATTGACTACTGAGGTGCCATGCCATTCGGTCTGTGGAGCTCTGATGACGAACCTCATCCCTGCACCCTGTCGAAATGAAATGAAGCCTCACCTTTCTGCCTCAGTGGCTCTGTGCTTTTTTGCTACCCCGGAAAGGCCAATTGGAGAGCCCACTTCCCTTCCCACTCCAATGCATAATTAAAACAGAGAGGACAGAGAGTAAAACCACTCTGATGCATAATTACAGTGTTTTTTGTTCATAATTAGCAGAGTGGGTAATCCATTCAGACGTGCTCACTGAGTTATCTCGCACGCCTCGTCCCTTCCCCCCATCTCCCCCCTCCCCTTTTTAAAAAAGAGATTTGACGTTAGCTTCGGTTGGAGAGCGGGAACACGGTAAGCATATAATCTCTCTCACTCACTCCCCCTGTTCCTGCTGAAGCACAAACGAAAATCGTCTGACTGAGCCCCCTCTAAGACATGAGCTGAGAGAGTGAAGCCATCATCTCAGATTGTGATGTGCAAGCCTGAATCTCTCTCTCTCTCTCTCTCTCTCTCTCTCTCTCTCTCTCTCTCTCTCTCTCTCTCTCTCTCTCTCTCTCTCTCTCTCTCTCTCTCTCCCTCTCTCTCTCTCTCTCTCTCTCTCTCTCTCTCTCTCTCTCTCTCTCTCTCTCTCTCTCTCTCTCTCTCTCTTGTGCTGTATCTCGCTCCACACTGAGGCTCTGTATCTTGTATATGTGACTACAGTGGGGTGAAGGGCTCCCGAGTGGCACAGCGGTCTAAGACACTGCATCTCGGTGCTAGTGGCGTCACTACAGACACCCTGGTTTGAATCCAGGCTGTATCACAACCGGCTGTGATTGGGAGTCCCATAGGGAGGCACACAATGTCCCGATAAGAATTTGTTCTTAACTGACTTGCCTAGTTAAATAAAAAAAAAATTAAAAAGTTTGCCTTGCTGATGCCTCTCCTTTGTTTCACTGTGATCAACAACAAAGGGTCTCCTTGGGGAGGGGGGAGGGGCTGCCTATTAGTACAGTGTGAGTTAATCTGCTGTGCCTTCTATTATGACACAAATACAATTACAATGCACCCTGAATCTGTATAGATCCCATCTTCATTCACTGTCCCCTAAAGCCACAGGGTCTACTCTAAACCACAGGGTTTATGAGTCACTTCTTTATATTAGTCAATCCACTATTTCTGGAGGCCTGATATTCTCTGTGTTCAAGTCAACTGGGGTGAAAATGATAGTATACTCATATGAGTATACGGTGACTGCAGTTTAGAATGAACATCTGATGCAATTCCCTTCAACCTCTTTTTATGCCATCCTTATGTAACTGGCCTACAACATGCCTTAATTTGAATAAAATACATACAGGGGGCAGATGAGCCATGCACACAGCCTGTATAATTCATATAAACATTTGCAGTTATTTCAAATGATCCAGACATCTCATTGATGTTTTTTATATTACACTCTCGAAATAACCTTTGATGAAGATATTATAGTTTTTTTTTATATATAATTAAAATAATATTCAACTTAATTGTCCACTGCATTTTTAAGTGATTTAAGAACTGATTTTTATTTGAGAATTGTGAGTACATTTAGGTACACGGAAGTTTAACGCAGGTGAGTACTGCATGCGTTTGAGGGGTGTGGTTTCAAACTACCAGTGACAGGTCAAGTCACCGGGTACATTCTAAACAACGGCGTGCTCTTCCGATAGTGATTACGTTCAACCAGAGAAAGCGGATAAACCTCACAAATGACATCCTATGGTTGATGATTCAAACGTGCACATATTCCCTCCGGATTTCGAGTAGGTGTTTATCATATTTAGGCATCGAGCGAAATTGAGCTCCCAAGTGTCAAGACCTCCCAGCTTGCATGAATCCCGCCTGTGAATCCGGACCAAGCAGAATCGCAAGTTACCTGTTTATTTCCCAGTCTCAATTCTATTGATGATTTTGACGTCAACATAGCGTAAACTTTCGAGCTGGCCTATTAAAATGTAAAAGTGCATGTTATTTCATTCGGTTTTGTTTTGTCGAGAGACAACAAAGTGGGTCATTAACAAAACATTCAACATTTCGTCAATGTTATTACTATATCCAAGAACATGGGAGGTGTTTATCTCCAGAAGTACCAACTTGTAGGCCCAAAGTGCCATTTCCACGTAAATTGTTTTCAACAGGAACCGGTTACTGTATGTCTGGCAGCTGTGTTATACAGTATGCATGACTCATTGTTACAGGTGGATTCCCTGTCGTGCCTTGAGGTTATTTATTTTGAAGGATGTGGCATCAATAGCCTTACTGCTGCACCTACAACTCCTAGTGGAACCAAATGCTTCTCAGCCATCTACGTTTCACTGACAAATTGTGTTCTATTCCACAAGCTAGAAAGCACTTATACACAACAAAATGCACTTCACTTTTGAGGGCCGATGTCTAAAAACCAATGTAAGTAATGCCAATGAATGAACCAAGTTTGTGTAGGCCTAATGGGAATGACAGTGTATCTTCACAGCCCTTTGACAGTCATTTTTTCATCAGTGACCAGTAATTAGATCAAACGAGTCTGCTCTTTTGAGCAGTGCTTGACCAGAAGAACTTGGTGTCAGCTAATTAACTACTGAATCAGTCAGCAACATCCCTTGGACAAGTGCCAGGCCTTGGATCAAGAAGGCTGACAACAGGCTGTGAAACCCAACTCATGTGAGCAGTCATGAATCAGGATATCTTGGATAACTAACCTACTTGACTATCCCTGACCAGAGATAAAGGGTGTGAGGACAATAATCAGAATGAGAATCGCAGGCCTTTCTCATGTCGGTATTGATGATACCCTCTCATCATTCAGGATTATAAATCGTAGTCACACAATGTCCCCTCTTCAGGGGCTCAGGTCCTCAAGAAGAGCATCTATCTGGCAGTAGAGTATCTCTCCAAGCCCACTATGAAGAGCTGAGAGGGAAGATGGACAGGAAAAGGATTTCTGAACTGGATTAAGGGTCAGATTTATTTACCTGATGGTCTCCTATAAGCAACATTTATTGTGTAACAGGAACTTTTCAATGTTGTGATTATTTTTTGATTCCATCCAGACATCCGTTTTGATTAAGTCTGTCTATCTGTCCGTCAATGCCCCGCTTGCAGACTTCCATTGCAGGCCTCTAAATTGTTTCCCAAAAGGTTGTGTGTGTGTGTGTGTGTTGGCTTTCATTCCAGTCAATTTCCGTTGCATTCATTAGCTTGCTCTCTTAGGTATTTAGCCAAACACATTTAATTCTGTTCATTTCCCCTGATAACGTCGAATGAAGGAATTGTATAACACAAGGAACATTGTAAGCCACTGAGTCTAATTGAGTGAGGGCTCCAACCCTATAAGAATTTAGTTCCATTCCCATGTCCTATATACATGTATACTGCATTGTGTGTGGATGCATGATGCTCACCCTAAAGAGAGGTGCGGTCACTAATGAAGGAATGTGTTCTGCATTTGGACAAAGATGATCCCCACAAAGCCATTGTACTCTACAGTGCTGGGCTCTCTTTGTGATCGTTTTTTTCTCTCGTTCTCTTAGCAATAGTACAGCCACGATATCCAGAGCACCAGTTTCCCATGCCTGATCAAGCACTACATTTTAGATACACCCCTTATTAAAGAGATTATATCTGACACCAAGGATAATCTGTGTAACCTAAAGTGTACTTGGCCACACAATCTCTGCCTGTTCCCAGCCCAGCCTCTTGTTCCTTTGTGTTCACATAATTTCTCTGTTTTCTGTCCTTGTTGTCTTGTACTCATCACCTACTTTAGGCCTGTATACACTATACAGACACTTGAAATCTACAGACTGGGGTATTGCTGTTGGAAACATCTAGTCGGATTTCACCAACGTAGCATTGTATTCCAAACACACCTTTTTAGTTAATATTAGTAAGAAATGCTTGGTAATTCTAGCAGCCTATGAAATATGAGAGCTTTTGTAGTGTATTTGTTGTTTACCCATGTTTTTATTAGAGTGCAGTAGTGGTAGAAAGTAATATTTGTCTTTCAGTCACTGAGGGCATTGTCCCAGGGACTTGCGGCACACATCTTGCCAGAGTGTTGTCTCGATACTACAGTACACAAGTCACTCACTCTATCATGATTTCTCCTATCTGTCCCTCTCGGCCTTTCAATCTGTTTCTCTTCTCTCTCACTTCTGCTTCGCCCTCCATTTTGTCTGCGCCATTTCTTTCTCTGTCTCCCTCAATTTAGGAACAACCTAGTTAATGGTGAAAGAAAGTTTCCATCCAGGGTCACCAGATCTCTCTCCCGGCCCAGACCTGCTCCGTTTCTCCCGCACAACTGACCGTGTTAAGTGTTCTGATCTTGGATCAGTTCGGTGTGACTGATTGGGGGAGACTCTCTCCCTGGCTGCCTCGATCTCTGTGCAGAAAGTGGGATAGATCAGGTGTCCCTGGCCTGTCTTTCGCACTCCATCCGGACAGCAGAAAGGCACATTTGTTCACTTTGAGTCTTTTGTGCTCCCGAGACAATGGCCGCAGTCTCGGGAGCACAGAGAGTTTGAGGGGGATGGGTAGGGAGCAGCAGAAGACGTGAAGCCACGCTCCATTTTTCTCTCCTCCTCGCTGGCTGTCCCGCCAACCTGTCACTGGAAACACAGATGTCCCCCACGGCTGCTGCTCCTGACTCTGCCCGCGTTGTGGCACAGAAAGGAGTGGGCAGGCACGCTGCATAACATAGATGGGCACTGTGGACGCGTCAATAGGCACGGTAAATGTTGGGATGAGAGTAGATGTAGGTGTTTTGTAAAGATGTCATTATTTCAGCTATGGTGACGTGCACGGTTGTCACTTTTCACAATTAGTTATGTTTCCCATGGCTCTGTCTGTGTGCTTGCTATTTGTTTAATGTTGCGTACTGTGCCTGGTCCCTTTGATCGGATTGCATTTGCCCTCAGAGTTGTCGAAATACTGAACTAGTTGGCATGGACAAAAAAATGCTGAAGTTAAGGTTTGTTGAGCAAGACCAACCACGGGGTCACTGGAGGTGCTGTAGAGCCCATCTAATACTATCCAGGCAGATAAATGTGATTCATGCAGCGGTGTGGTGCCTCGGTCTGTTCAGCCCTGAGCCTCTGCTCCAGGCATTGGACCTGCATACCAATAACAGTTTTTTTTTTTTTTTCACCATGAGGAGAGGAGCTGCCTGCCCACACCCAGACAAAGAATGACTTGTCCCAGCTGCCTATAAATGTTTAGTGTCCACTGCAAATCAGACGGTTAAAGGGATGCAATTGCCAATTATTGTCCCCGGACACTGTCCCACTAGACACAGGCCTGGGCAACTCCAGTCCTCAGGGGGTCTGATTGGTGTCACACTTTTGCCCCAGCTAACACACCCGACTCCAATAATCAACTCATCATGATCTTCAGTTAAATGCAATTATTTTAAATCAGGTGCGTTTGCTAGGGATGGAGGAAAAGTGACACCAATCAGGCACGCGAGGACTGGATTTGCCCAGGTCTGCTAGAGCATGTAGCCAGGAGTACGTGAGCTGGAGGTTGAGTCAATGTTAGGCAAATGACAGTTAATACGTTCTGTCAAGGACTGAATAGCAGACTGACTCCATAGGTTAACGATCCTCTTGTCCCTGGTAATGTTCCCGCTCCCAGCCTGTCCGTCAGGTGGATCCAGGATGCTACCGGTGTCAGTTGACGAAGCATCCATCAAGGCAAGGAAATGTCAACTGGCCAATCACACTTTAATGGCTGTGTTGACGATGTCATTATTTTTCGTTTGTCTCGTACAGCAGCAGGGCTCGTCCGGGCCATAACTGGCTGACGACGTCAGCAGCTCACCTTTTGTCTGAGCCGGAGAGTTTTTGTTTTTTCTTCCATAGCAGACAAGCACTTTCACTGTTTGGCTTCATTCAGCTCCGTCTCACTTATTCAAATGCGGGTATTGTTATGGAAAACTACCAAGATGCACCTGCTTTGCTCCACCCCTACCCCGACAGCAAAATGACGCATGCACATTGTGGGCGTAAGCTGGCATTAGTTTACTTGTCATATCCCTATTCATGTATTCATGGGCAAGTAGTTGCACTAATCTGTGCTGAAATGGTGACTTGATATCCAGTCTCTTTGGACTTCACTATACTATATACACTGCTGGCCTCTGCCATACTCTAAAGAGCAAGGTTTAACAGAGTAAATGTACTGTCATTGAGAAGTAGCCTATTGGGACAGTATCATCACCTGCAGCCAGTGAAGCCCCTTGTCCTTTGTGCTGTCTAGAGGGGACTGAAACCCACCCAACCCTCTCTCTCTCTCTCCGTCCCAGCACGCAGAAATTACACGAGTGCCCTTTCGAAGCTGTGACATCTGCAGGTTCCATTATTGGGTGAGCTCCCCTAACAGTAATAAAACTGCTTTCGATTTTCAACTCCACCGCCTCGAGGTCCAATGCGGTGACTCCGTGCCCTCTTGTGATGGAGCAGTCGGCCACACGCGCTTATGAATGTTGAGATCTGACTGACGCTGCTCTCTCATGAGTAAAAAGAAAAGGACGTTTCATGTTATTCATATTTAACTAATGGCTGGCTAGCAGCCATTTTGAAAGCCCTGCTTTCTCTTCTATCGAAATATGAAGCGGAGAAGATGGCTGTTGATAAATCTGTGTCTTGTTGGTACTGTTATTCCCTGTCTCATTAGTCTAAGGGCAGAGGTCAATCTCAGGCCGGTCGGTTCTGCAGAAGTCCGTCTACTGTGCTGGATTATCAAGTGTGACATTAGCCCAGAGGGGTTCGTTGACTTGCCGATGATTAACAATGGGTCCCCGGTAGCAGAGTAGCCGACCTTCCATGGTGCATTCAGCAGGTAAGGGACCGGGGGAAATCTATTTGGCATTTTCTTCTGCCAGGGCCAAAGTGGTGCCCTCATAACTCTTCTGGGCACAAGTGTGAAGTGATTTATCGGCCTCCAAGGCTGAGGGAATTCTTAAAGAGCCTACAGGCTACTTCCACTGTCGGGATTTGTATTTAACTCTGCATTAAAAATAAATAAAAAACTGCCATGGAAAAGAACACTCCTGTGTTAACTTGTTGTGAGGTTTTGAGTCTCCAGGGCATCTCAATTAAGTTGTTTACGGGACTTTTGATTGACAACACTAGTAATGTGAGCAGATTGGGTTGGCATAATGCCATGGTAACCATGTGAACCTAGTGCCCCCTGTTTGCTGTCTCCGTGAGATAAGCACTAATTACATTGGGGTGATAAAATCATCCCCTTTTTTTGATGTGGTCCTTTAACTGCTATCATCATGTGTGATACAGTTATCAGACTCCACCGACAGCCTGGCCTCACATCTGCCCTGCGTAAAGTTTTATCTTGGCAGTCGCTATGACCTATGGACTTCAGTTTAGTCATTAGAGCTGTGGGCATGTCACTCTCAGAGATTGGCTGAAATGGAAAGTATCTCGCGGCATTGTGCCACACAAATGAACCAACCGAGAACTACATAAGACGTTTGCCAAGAGTTCCAACTTGATTGTGAAATCTGTGCGTTGACTCAAGAACTTCTGCAATCCTGAATGTTCCTCAGGAGGGATATGAAAGGAATATTAAGTATAGATAGTTGGGCCGATGGACTCTCACAGGTGGGATTGTAGCTTTCTGGTGATGTGTATTGGAAACATCCTCCACACTGTTCTACTTACCCAGGAAGGAGCTGTCATTCCTTTTCACATATCGACATGCCTTTCGCACTGAAGCACGGCAACATGGAATTACTTTTTAAGGAATGACAATGAGAAGACTGCATCAAAAAAATAACCTTCAATTCATTACATCAAAATGAAAATAATAAATTAATAAATAATAATAATAAATTCAAATATTATCTTTCTCAAAAACGTTTGTATATTGTCCCATACAAAATCTTTGTTTAGTTTTTGGCGACCCCACAGAAGTCCCCCCCCACCCTGACCCTACTAGGGGTCAACACCCCAAAATTGAATGCCTCTGCTCTAAATGGTATTTAGACAAACAGTCTTTTTGCTGATCTTTTCAGTTTATCAAAGATCTGACCGCCTCAAACCTGTGCCCACACTGAAACGTTATCTGACAGGCTGCTGCCCAGTGTGCTGTCCAGTGTGCTGTCCAGTGTGCTGCCCAGTGTGCTGCCCAGTGTGCTGCCCAGTGTGCTGCCCAGTGTGCTGTCCAGTGTGCTGTCCAGTGTGCTGCCCAGTGTGCTGCCCAGTCACTGAATAAAAGCGAGAGAAAGGAGGAAAGAGAGAAACTCTACTGTAGAGATGACAGACAAACAACCAGGATTGAACAGACGGGATCAGACAAGTGCATGTTTCAGACAAGTTTTATTACACATCCTCATCTTTTGTTGTAGGATTTTTCTAAAGGTAGACAGCAATGGATAATGTCAATATCGGTGAGACCAAAAGACTACTCTACTGTTATCACTTCCTATTCAACAGTCCGTAATGTGAAAACGTTCTGTTTTCAGCTCCTAACCCCCTTTAGAGTGGTCTGAAGTGTGGAACTGCTGAGTCATAATTCATAAGAGGGATTGCTACTGCAAAACGATTAGATGGCCCAGAAAATAACCGCTTGGCCATAAGGGTACTTGCCTCACTTTGGGAGAGGCATTCAGCTACTCGCCATCTGCGCTGTCTCTCTCAATTCCTGGGCAGTCATTCAGAACTCTATTTGTAATGACTTTTATGAATAACCCATCAGGGTGAACTCGGGTACTCACCCAACACTAAGTGTACTCAAAGATCCCCCCTTTTACAATAGTTTTTTCAAAGATGGCACCTTTACTGGGTGCATTGAAAGCATGTAGGTTCCATCTGATAACATACTATAGACATTATGTTACTGAGAAAAATACACTCAACGCAATCCATTTGGAAGTATGTGTTAATTGTCACCTCATTTCGGAGTGTTGTAATGCAGTGACACTTTCGCACACCAAACAGGTGGAGCCACCCAGGTGACAGGTGGAGCCCAAGATGCCTGTGGGAGTGCCACTCCCAGCCGGTAGTCATGGATACCATTGTCCCTGCACCACAAGAAGTGACATAATGTCGGAGGAGGATGAACGTCGAGTCGCTACCAAGTCTATGAACAGCCCCTTGGGATTGGACCTGATCCTACAACACACTGAGCCCCTACTTTCCGAATACCACTTCCTGCCTCTAGTAGAGCTCAATGAGGAGCCCCAAGACTGTCTGCCACTGGGAACCTGCTTGATCCAAGATGGAAGCCCATCTCTGGATGGATGTGTCCAATGAGTGTTTCCCAACTCAACACATTTGTCTTCTCTTCTGACCCCAATGGGGTTTTCTCAAGTGTATTTGCTGATTGAAGGATTAAGTCCTAATTAATGTGGACAGTTAATTAATGGATAGTAGATTATATTGATCAACTGCAGTGAACCACACTACCACACTACCCTAATTAATGTGCTTTTCCATTTACCAGTCTGGCCTTTGTTTGTTTATGTATCTCACCAAGGTTGGAAAAAAAATGGGTGCTATGGCATGAGTTCATTCATCTCATTCATCTCTCAGCAATTGGCTCCGATTGGCGGAGAAGGCTGCCGACTCCCCCAGATCTGCCCATGTGCTCTTTGTCACTGCCAAGGAGGAGCTCGAGTAGGTTGAGGTAGGAGACCAGATCAGACCAACTAATGGCCATCTACAGGCCCATGTTGGTGTTTATGTCCTCAGTCATTGCGTAGAGACACTGTCCTTGTTATTACAGGTTTAATAGAGATGTTATTTCAGAACTGTTTCGTTCACCTGTATAATAGAACGAGTATCTCTCTACTGTTCAATCTAAACCCCCAGTTGTTGTGCTCTCCCCTCCCAGAGCCTGAGGACCCAGGCTGGGGCTCAGGTGGTGCAGCTGGACAGTCTGACTCTTAGGAACAGGACCCTGACCAGGCTCTTTGATGGGGCCATGCGGTCACGCCTGTTGGGCATGGCCAGGGACTGTGGTCAACGCTGGGACCGCCTACATGGGACCATTGAGAGTGTTTGCCGCAGACTCACGGTAAGAGGTGCAAGATACCCCTTCCTTCATCACACAGATGTCTAAGGCAGGGGGACGTTTTCTTTTTTGAGCTACATCTTATTCCTCCCAAATGTATTCAGATGCCAGCATTGGACTAGACTATTATTCTGTATCTATATTGCTATACCTCCACCTCTCTTGGCCTACAATGTTATATTTCCCCTCCCCTCGCTTCACGTGCTCTCTTTCCTACCCAGTCTCCTCCTGCCCCTCCCCTAGCACCGTGTGTCCCAGCGGGAGGAG
Organism: Oncorhynchus keta; assembly: GCF_023373465.1. Classification (NCBI taxonomy): domain Eukaryota; kingdom Metazoa; phylum Chordata; class Actinopteri; order Salmoniformes; family Salmonidae; genus Oncorhynchus; species Oncorhynchus keta. The sequence continues at coordinate 40,769,719 of NC_068421.1, read as the reverse complement.
TTTGAGGGCCAGCGGGAGGAGATGGCTGTGTGGCTTGCTGACATGGACCTTAGGCTGACCGAGGTGGAACACTTCTCTGGATGGGACACCTGTGACAAGATGTGGGAGCTGCAGGTAAAGGACATGGCCTAGGACTGTACTGGACAGGACTGACCAGCCAAGTAATCTGACCACGCAATCAGTGGTCCTCACTTTTGCCTAACAACATTTTGCATCTGCTTTACCTGGTCATTTATTCCCATGAGCGAGGCGCTGATCCAGAAGAGCGAGCCAGAGGACGCCCAAGACATCGAGGCGGGGCTGCAGGAGCTGCTGCTCTACTCTGCCCACGTATTTGAGGGAGTGGGTCGTCTGCACACACGCCTGCTCAGCATGAGACTGGTAGGCTACGCTTAACCTGTATCTTTAACTGCACCAGCCACTCTAAGGCCCTGCTTTTCTGCACGATTTCTTCTCTTCTTCTAAGCTTCTGTCCACGGCTCTGAAAGGCCTATATGGGTCAAAGGAAGCTAGTGAAGGAAGGAGAGGGGATTTGGGGTTGTGGAATATGCCCATGCTGTTCCAGGCCAAACTGAGAACAACTCTACCATTTTTAGTGTGTTTTTATAGCATCCTGTAGTAGTTCTCTTCCATTTATATGTCCTCCTTTCCTCCCTCTCCCTATCCTTCCTCCCTCTCCCTATCCTTCTTCCCTCTCCCTTCATCCTTCCTCCCTCTCCCTCTATCCTTCCTCCCTCTCCCTCCCTCTATCCTTCCTCCCTCTCCCTTCATCCTCCCTCCCTCTATCTTTCCTCTCTCCCTCCCTCTATCTTTCCTCTCTCCCTCCCTCTATCTTTCCTCTCTCCCTCCCCCTATCCTTCTTCCCTCTCCCTTCATCCTTCCTCCCTCTCCCTATCCTTCCTCCCTCTCCCTCCCTATCCTTCCTCCCTCTCCCTCCCTCTATCCTTCCTCCCTCTCCCTTCATCCTCCCTCCCTCTATCTTTCCTCTCTCCCTCCCTCTATCTTTCCTCTCTCCCTCCCCCTATCCTTCCTCCCTCTCCTATCTTTCCTCTCTCCCTCCCTCTATCTTTCCTCTCTCCCTCTCCCTATCCTTCCTCCCTCTATCTTTCCTCCCTCTCCTATCTTTCCTCCCTCTCCCTATCCTTCCTCCCTCTATCTTTCCTCCCTCTCCTATCTTTCCTCCCTCTCCTATCTTTCCTCCCTCTCCTATCTTTCCTCCCTCTCCTATCTTTCCTCCCTCTCCTATCTTTCCTCCCTCTCCTATCTTTCCTCCCTCTCCTATCTTTCCTCCCTCTCCTATCTTTCCTCCCTCTCCTATCTTTCCTCCCTCTCCTATCTTTCCTCCCTCTCCTATCTTTCCTCCCTCTCCTATCTTTCCTCCCTCTCCTATCTTTCCTCCCTCTCCTATCTTTCCTCCCTCTCCTATCTTTCCTCCCTCTCCTATCTTTCCTCCCTCTCCTATCTTTCCTCCCTCTCCTATCTTTCCTCCCTCTCCTATCTTTCCTCCCTCTCCTATCTTTCCTCCCTCTCCTATCTTTCCTCCCTCTCCTATCTTTCCTCCCTCTCCCTTCATCCTTCCTCCCTCTCCCTTCATCCTTCCTCCCTCTCCCTTCATCCTTCCTCCCTCTCCCTTCATCCTTCCTCCCTCTCCCTTCATCCTTCCTCCCTTTCCTTTGTCAGGTGTTTGAGGATGACTGTGTACTGACTCAAGCCTCTGACTCCGGCTGTCCGTCTGAGGTCCTGTTGGAGCAGGATGGTGTGTTTGAGAAGAGCAGCGCCTCAGACCAGCAGAACCCCCCCCCAACCTGGACCACATGGTGCTGGAGTGGGACCCCTCCGTCGACATCGGGGGCCCCGTCTCCCAATCCAACGCCGACTTGTCATATTTCAGCGCCAACACAGGTAGGCGATTTAAAGAAAGGTTAATGACGCCGATAGAATAATCCACTTGTTCTATCCTCATCCATTGGGGTGCCATGAGAACATTTTTAAATGATTAACGCTGTCATTGTTTTCGGTGAGGCTTGGCACCAGATTTGAGGTGTGCTTGATTAATTCGAACAGATCGAGAAAAGCCATTGGCCAGAGATGGTGTAAAGAGGCGGAGTTACCTCAGCTACATAGGCTCTCAGTCCGATATAAATGACAGAGCAGCAGAGGAAATGGTGAGTAGACCGAGCTCCTCCTACTGATCTTTATTTTGGCTCTTCGCTCGACCACTGTTCCCTTAGGCTCAGAGGCACACGCAGGTCAACATGTTTTTGCAATATTATCAGGAATGTAAACTTGTGTTCAACCGGCAAAGGAATTTGAATAATGCGTTGGACAGTGAATACTGAAGTATGAAACAAATAATGATCCATTGAAATGATGACACACACTGTTGTTCTTCACTTCGATTAACAAGTAGTATGTGGGGTGGAGTATGTGTATGTGAGGAAAAAGCTAACATAGCTCTTTTTTTAGTTAAGCCTAAAGCCAATACTTCCATTATCATCGGTGTCAGTACAGAGAAGCTTTGTTTTGCTGGTGTGACTAATAATACTGATTGTTTTGAACTCGTAACCAAACCCATTGGATTTTATAGTGGAAGATGCAGAAATGTAGGTATGATTTTAGCATCGGATTTAAGCCAGAAATATAAAGACTTCAAAGAGTCCTCTGGGTTTTTGCATATTAAAACCAAAAATCTCAATGACATGTTAGTTCATTCCAGGTCAAATTGACACAATCTATCCTCACTTGTGGCTGGTGTTTCCAGAGGCCGGAGAGGAGGTTTGATTATGCAGGCCCAGTGGTGTTCTCACCTCCCACAATCCAGAGTGTCAGAGATGGCAAACCTCTACTCTCTGGCCACTGGATGACATCCATGCCTGATGGACCCTCCCAGGAGCCTGTGAGCTTTGACCCGCATCAGCGCCTGGCTGGGACAGACACACGGACACACCGTCCCCTCTAAAGCCCCCTCGGTCCAACAGCACAGAGCCTGCTCCAAGGTTGTCCAGACCGACAGTACTTGGAAGGTACACTTAAAACCCTGTAAAACTCCTAAGCCTTTTAACAGACTGATCCAGTGTCCCGCCCCCCGAACCATAATATTGCCTCCAAATTAGAGTGAAAACACTGTCTTAGACAGAAACCGTCTGATCCTTTGAGGACATTCAACTTGGCACACACCCAAAAAAGAACAGCCGGCGCAGTCTGAACTGAGTGAAGTTGGAGGAATGAGGTGCTAGCAACAGTACCTTTCATTGAGCAACATATTGCATCCCATGAGCATCCTCTAGCTTTCTGGAATGGCAGAGAAATGTGCCCTGGAGCTTCCACGAGACTCCTGACCTTCCACGCTGATTAGGTTCTGCTTGTGGTCCAGAGAGGAGTGTGTACTGTACAGTGAGACATGCACACAAAGGTGTTTGGTTATATGCAGACCTGTATGTTGGAAAAGGCTCACTTTTACTGTGAAGAGCTCTAGGAATTGACTTTCCCATGCATTATTTGCAAAAAATGCATGGATCATTTAACGCTGGTGAAATCACGAAAAAGTAAATATTCATTAAATCATGTGAATCGACAACTCAGTGTTTTGTGTTATTGCATGCAGCTTTAAATTCATTGCCCGCTATTTTGGGTGTGTCACATCGCCTACAAACTGTCTATTTTATATCTCGTCTTTCTCGTAAACAACTCAATAAGATGGTGATTTATAAATGCATCGGTGTAGCAGAGGCTACGTTTTTTTTAAGTGTCACCAAAACAGAAACCGCCCAGGAATATTTCCCCTTACCTTTTTTGGGAGAGGGGTCTTATTTATTTCTAATTAAGCTGTCTGAAGCCAAGCCTGATTAAAGCATTCTGTTTGTCAGAGGGGGACACGTCCGTAAGAAAGTGAATCGCTGTGCTGATGGAAAGCCTGATTTCACTGCAAAGCCTCAAACCTTGCGGAGGAACCATTTCCATTTCAAAGGGGCTCCTTTAATGTCTCTGCGCTCGAGGCTTAATTGGCTGCTTTACAGGGACGGAGGAGAGCTCTGGCGTTAACTGGCTTTTTAATGTCTGTCGTAATTGCAGGCGAGCGCGTAAAGACCAGACACACCATAGGCCACGAGCGTTAGTCAAAACCCAGTGAGGGGATAGAGAGAGAGCGTCGGACAAGGGGCTGATGGGTTGGTCCCATGACAGAGGGTGTGTGTGTGTGGCAACCTTATTTGGCCGCATCTATGAGTCTCTTTTGATTTACAATTGGCCCTTTGTTGCATATAAACACTGTCATGTAGAATGAGTCTAGCCTGTGCCGTAACCCAAACTGCTTTTTGAATGTGTGACAGTGTGCTGGTTGCTCTGAGGGAAGCCACAGTCTCAGGTACATCCCCGTTCAGACACGCCCCCAGGAGCTGTGTTTGACCCCCTACACCTTACAGTCATGTGACCTCCAGCTCAAGTCTGATAGGATGGCTTGTAGACTTCAATTAAACCCACAGGTAACAGTATCACATGAATTATTTTTGCCATAACAGTTAATGGCAGCTTGTAAAATCAAGTTAATTCACCTGTTGTCTTCAAAATGTACAGCAATGTACTGAAGATGACAGGTTGTATGCAGATCACAGTAGAAGTAGAAAAAAGAAAAAATAATAGTATCTTTGCCAGCTGCCTTGTATAGCTGTATAGCTAGGCCTACAGTGCAGAGGCCACAATGAACGCATATCCCCTGTCGGGTTAGCTGTGTGTGTGTGTGTACACAATCCCTCTCTCTGTTGATTCCTCTTTCTCTGCCAGTCTCCAGAGGAAGATACACACTGCAATGCCTCATGGGAGGTGGTCCATAGTGAGCAACGGTGAGTAAAGTCTTATTCAAGTGGAAACTATGGCCGCCTTTAAACAGGCAAACCAATTCTGATCTTTTGCCCAATTATTTATATTTTGACCAATCAGATCTTTTGCCAATAATTGGGCAAAAAAATCAGAATTAGTCTGCCTGCGTAAACGCAGCCTATATGTTTTAATATTCAATGCTTTGGTTCAATTTATATTACTGTACTATCATAGTTTTTACTTATAAGCGTACTTGAGTGTATCTATATATAATAACTTACATAATGACAACACTGCAAATACCTGTCGTGACATTTGATATTCCAATCAATACCAATTAGACAGTAATAGCAAATCTCACTCCTCCATGTGATTTATTGACATTAAAAACAGCACACACTCCCAGTCCCCAAGGTCAATAACAACTCCGGTCTTAAACGATGCTGAGACTTAGAATTATAATCACGCTCCTTCTATCCACGCTTTTCCTGTAGGCCAGATGATTGCCCTAACAGACAAACACAGTTCCGCTTTTGGCCCCTGGGGGCCGTGTGGGTACTAAAGACTCTGAGGAGCCCAGTGTTCCTGGTCGTCCTGCTGGCTGTGTTCCTAGCCCTGCTGGTCTTGCCTATAGCACTCCTCATGGACCCAGAGTGCCACCGATCCAACTCCCTGGCTCTCTCCTTCCAACTGGCCCTGAGCTACGTCAACGGGCCCCCGCCAACCCGAGGGACAAAAGTGTCACAGAGGGGGCACAACACACCCCTGGTGAGCCTGGAACACACCTGATTCAGGGGTCGGACAGTCCCAGAATGCCTTTGCATTTCAGAGCCTTGCGTAATGCATTAACAAGGAGGCCTTATGAGAAAAACGAGAAATTAAGAACTGTTTGGCCCAATCAAAATGTGGGCTTGGTATTTATCTGAATCCCTCCACCAACCTGCTGGCAGAAGTGGCCCATGACTTAATGGGCCTGATTTGTAACGATCTCTAATGGCATTCATAATGTGTCTTACTATGCCAGAGTAGCACTTTTGTTGATTGGTCTGTCATGATGGTTTTGTAACTTATTTATGTGGGTGATTTAGAATCTATATGGAAGACTTAATAACGGCAAATGCTTTGAGCATTTCTCTTTGGGCATTTGATGAGACAAAGTACACATTTATCTACATATCAATATTTATTATGTCAAACCTAAAGAGAGATTTAGATTTATCCGGTTCTATCTGCATTTTTGTCCAAATTGAGTTATTGACATAGCCTTGTTCTGTTCAATGTTCTCTACCTGTACAGTACTTTAAATACCCAAATTTATGTTAAGTTCAAAAGAGTGCAAGATAACATTGCTAACGCCATTCAAACCAATGCAGGTTCGGAACTTTGAAAGCCAATGATCTCAGAATTATATTTTTTACAAATAGATCGTTATAGTCCCAAGCTCTCGATTTCTCATGGGATTTCTGCAAATGAATGATACTGAATGCCCGAGTTCGGATTTACTAGGGAGACGTGCGGAAATACCCCATGTGTAAGTAATTTGTAGGTCAATGGGATAGGTGACCTGGCTAATGCACTTACAGTAGGATAAATTAGCAGTCATTTTGTACTGCTGCATGTGTGTGATCTTGTTTGCATGTGTGAGGGTTGTTAGTATATACTCAATAAATGTAAATGGGGTCCAGCTGGGAAACAATCAGCCAAAAGCCAATGCATCTGAGGCCAGTGAAGACAGTGTAAGCCTCTAAACATAATGTATGTGTTATGTAATGGTTTATGGTCCGTGCTTCTATTTTGACACAGTGGATGCAATCCTGGGTCTCATCTATACAACGTCACAAATGTAATGTCAAAGTCTGAGAAGTGAGGGGGGGAAAAAAAGTCAAATACATTTCTACTCCATAATATTATGAGGTACATGCACCTCATCTGGAAATGTTGGAGTATGTCTGCCTTGTGCTTGGGTGTGTGTGTTTGTGGGGGAGTGATTGCACAGACTTTTGATTCTTGTCCGTCCAGTGTGTATCAGCGTGGAAATGTTGTCGAAATGTGACAAGTCAGATGCCTCAGCTTCTTGCATTAATGGAGGATTTTTAATCTTCCGCTTTATACAGAAGAGAGTATGTCTGTTTTTTTTTTTTTAATGTGGAGTTCCAGACCTGTACATGCATCATGAAATAAAGGAACAGTGTGAGAACAGAGGGGTATAGATCTTCTCCTTCTCTGGAATGTGTGTGGAATGGTATGTCATGTGATTCTGATTTCGCGATGGCTTGCATGAATCTGGGCTAGTGGGTTAAACTGAAAGGGGGTTTTGTACTGGCGCATACAACAACAAAACGCACCCAAGAATGTTTCAAATTCAATTGGTACGCAAATAAGTTAATGTTGGAAGAATTTGGGGATGGCCTTTCAACACCATGTCTTGCCAGTGGAAGTGGATCCTGATGCATAGGGCCAGAGATTCAGGGTTGTATGGCTAAAGAGGAGACCATAGTCTGATAGGTCTTGACTAACAGGGCCACTCAGTTCACCCATGCTAATAAGGCGCATTGCAGTGTATTTAATCTGTTGTTTGTCCTGTTTTTCCAATGACTCGCAGAGGGGGAGTCGATTTATGGAGCGCGAATTGCCTGTTTGTGTGCGTTTGGCACAACTGCTAATACATTTTAGGACCTGCGTAGAGACTGAAGGGCATGGAGCACTAGATTAGACTCTGGACAGTGATATACTGCTGGGTATCTGGTGCCACCAGCCAAATTACTGTTTAAAAATAAAAATACACTTTTTTTCAAACAGAAACAAATAAATGCTGCCATTTTCCCTTGAAGGACAAGCATTGCGGGCCCAGGGGAGAAACGGGTGTCTGCTCAGACGGCTGAGTAAATTAGACTTGTCCCCCGAGACATTCTGAGTAAACAGACCTTTCCAGCTGAGGCACTGACACGCTGATGTACCTCTTGCACAGCAAGTGTGCATACTGTGAGAACCAGTGTGAAGAATGTCTGCTCCCTTCCCCTGTATTCTGGATTTAAGCCAGAATCCTTCTCTAACTGTACACTACTGGCCAATGTTTTTAGACCAATCTAGTCAAACCTGAGATGAAAGGGCCTGTTTTTGTGTTTCGGTGTGGGTATGTTTCTCTGAAGCAAAGTGATTTGTTTTGCTATATTCCTGCTAAAGCACCCGCAGTTCATTTCACAGGCTCGGAGCCAAAACAACGTATAAAACTAGCCTGACTCACATTAGTTACCATCGCTAACTGAGTTCAGGAGGACTGCTATGATCAGGCTGGCTATAGAGGTTTGGACTCCAGAAGGAGCAATAGTCTTTGCAGAAGGAGCGAGTGCATTGATACCGACCGTACCACATATCTCAGCACTCAATAGGGGCCTTGCTTGAAGTTTTCCCACTAGAAATTACGCACAGCATCACCAAATACTTTGAGTGTTTTTATCAGAAGGTAAATCCTACCTCAACTTTAAGAGAAGCAAAAAAAAATGTGTAAGTTATTGTGAAGATGATCTCTTACTGCCCTCTTGAACTAGGTAGCCAACAAAGCTCTAACAAGGAGGCCTTGTTAGCGCTGTAAATAAGAAAAACAAGTTAATTGAATTACAACACAAACCAAACCACAGAAGCCTTTGGGCTTTCTGATTGTAATCCTTTACTTTACTGCACCCTTTGCCTTGAATTTTATGGCTGATGAATAATCAGCAATAAAAGTAGCATATTAACTTTCTAATATCACATATTGAACATTTGTGCAGAAAATATTTATACATCTACGTGTACATTTTTTATAGTATGAATCCAGAAAATCTCCCTAATATATCAGGACTGTGACCTGATATGGAAGTGAGTGTTGTCATATGCTGGCTCACTTGGCAAGTCGTTGTGATACTTAGTGAGAGTAACTCCTTAAGCCTGCTTTCTGTACTACACCAAGTGGGTTACAGCTAAGCTAATGAAAATGCCCAGCGTTGGAGGAATATGCACTTGTTTACCTCCTGAGGTTTAGAGCGCAGGGTTGACATTTTCCCCATCTGTGGAAAGAGGTTTTTCACATCTACTAGGGTTGGCAGAGGGACTGACAAACAAAATGGTGTGTTTCACAGTTGTGTAGCTCTGTTGTTCCATAGATATTCTGTGACAGGTCCCCTCCCCTGTGTCAAAATGGAGAAACCCATGACCGGTCCCTATCCTATCTATGCCCTCTGCATAGCACTGGTGGGGGGGAGATGATAATGAGATAGCATACAGCTAATCGACAGAATGGATCACCATTGGCCCAGCGGGAGGCTGGCACAGCAACAACCGTGATTGAGATTGACAGGTTGGGCACACATAACCAGATTATAGAGAAATCCCTGGTAAAGCATCACTTCAGGACAGGAGTGTTGCACTATTGGGTGGCTACGACAGCTGCAACTCATAGGTCTCCCATGCATGAGCAGAGGCGTTGGCGTCGACATGGACTCTGCCGTGAGCAACACATGAACTAATCAGCACATCTAGAAAGGTCAACGTGCTGTGCTGTGTGTGGAAGTATCTAAATGCATTGTGAACACAGATTTGGGGAAAGTGCCCATAAATCACCTACAAGTGGGGATGGATGGACACGTGAAGACACAGTCATGGCATCCATTTTGGGGCGGATGAACTTTGAACTGGCAGTTGGTTTTAGGTATGGGATGACAGTCTATGGTTTACCCAATCGTTGGTTTGTTTGGTTATAGGAAGGTTGTTTGGGATGGTCTGACAACACACAGCAAGCAAACAACCTCCCTCATTTTCATAGCTAACCAGAGGCGTGTTCCATATTTGCCTCAGTGAATCACAGTACATCAGCGAGTCACCATTGTCAAATGTTCATGTACTCCATTGCTTCCTCCCTGCTCTCGATGAGCACTGAATTCAGACGATAAGAAAGAAAGTCGACAGGAGAAAATAATGCATTACACCTGTTTTCCTCCAGGGCAGAAAGTGCAACAAAAAAAGCAAGGTACTCTAGCCAGTCACGATCTGCTTCAGAGGAGAGTGTGGCTCAAACCTAATTACACAGATTAATGTCCCGTGGAAAGTGACATTGCCTAAATGGACCCAGAAAAAGAGAGTGAGACTGCGCACATCAAAACCCCAACATTTTCAGTCTAAATGCTAATGGATGTCTCAAATCAGCCAGATTAAAATACACAGATATATCTTCGCGGTGCCTTGCTCTCTCCTGAGTCAGATAAGATTTTCGAGCACTCTTTAATTCCAGTGCACAGGCTACCTCAGTTGACAATGACTATAAGCCCAGATGACGTCCCCCTCCCTATAGCCTCCACTCTGTTTTAATTCGTATTGAGAAATATTTGGGGGCTGGCTGAGGCCACTGAATATAATGTTTACATTGCCTACATTACACTTCTCATATGTATATACTGTACTCTATACCATCTACTGCATCTTGCCATCTTTATGTAATACATGTATCACTAGCCACTTTAAACAATGCCACTTTTATATGTTTACGTACCCTACATTACTCATCTCATATGTATATACTGTACTTGATACCATCTACTGCATCTTGCCTATGCCGTTCTGTACCATCACTCATTCATATATCTTTATGTACATATTCTTCATCCCTTTACACTTGTGTGTATAAGGTAGTTGTTGTGAATTGTTAGGTTAGATTACTCGTTGGTTATTACTGCATTGTCGGAACTAGAAGCACAAGCATTTCGCTACTCTCGCATTAACATCTGCTAACCAGGTGTATGTGACAAATAAAATTTGATTTGATTTGAGGCATGCATCAAAGCACAGGCATTGAAAAGTTCCCCCTCCCCCCCCCCCTCTCTTTAACCCTGACTCCTCCTCCATGGTCTTCCTATTCTTCGTCATTGTTTCTGCAGTCCACATTGATTAAATGGAAGGCTTAATCCTTCTGTAACCCCACACATTTATAGACAGTGGTGTCGGCCTATTGTAAATCTATGTGCAGTAAATGGAGTGGCTGCAGATGCAATTCGATTGGTTGCCAGCGCCTGTGTTTACGGCTGCGTGTCAGAGCACGTGCTGGTCATCAGGCTGCAAGAACCGGCTTCTTAAAATAAGACCTTGTCGCCCTGGACAAGAAAGCGGGAACTGGAGTTGACAGGTAGTGTCGTGAGCTAGACACGGCCTTCAGCTGAGCCTGCCAGAGCTGAGGTACCCAACACCCCCACACACACACTTGCTTCCTGACGCGCACAGCAGGCGTGTATGCTCAAATACAAACACGCACACGCTGTTGCCAGGCGTTAGGGAGGCAGAGACAAACACCTTGTGAGCTCTGCCTATGCCATTCACAACGCCCTCGCAGCTTCACTTAAATGTGTTGACACTGAAATCCCTCCACTGCTTGGGGTACATTCGATTCTATGTTTCAGTCCCTGTAGAGGGACTCTGCTGGCTGTGGGATGTCTGGGTCTGAGAGCTGAGAGACATCCAATGCAGAATGCCAAAACCTAGCCATTAATATGACACTGTTCAAAGCTCCCATCCCTTGTAGGTTGGCACTTAATTCATACTGTCTGTGATGGTGGCAGGTAGCCTAGCGGTTAATAGCGGTGGGCCGGTAACCGAAAGGTCAATGGTTTGAATCCCTGAGCCGACTAGATGAAAAATCTGTTGGTCGCCCTTGAGCAAGGCACTTAACCCTAATTGCTCCTGTAAGTCATTCTGGATAAGAGTGTCTGCTAAATGACTGAAATGTAATGGTGTATCTGAATGGGTGTTATTTATGATCAAGCCCTTGAATGGCAAATATATCATTTACCCTACACACACTTCATCAGAGGCGGCGAAAGCCTCTCCAGGCACAGACAGCTTTCCCTCTACCTGTCTGTGACATCCAAATGACATTGGGTTTCACTCACTCAGATAGCAGGTGAAAATAATGTATTCTCTGATTGGATCAGCCAGTGGTGGAGGGGAAGGAATGATGAAATATTTCAGGCACGTTGGCTCCAGCCTGCCTAAGCTGGTCAGAGGCATGGCAAAGCCAGCTGTTCTAGCTGGTGATCCCACACAAAAGACAAACACCCCACTCTGAGGCTAATTGGCCACGCCCAAAAGAACAGCTAACTTAGGGTTACTGGGGAGAGCCCGCTGTGTTGTTGTTGTTGTTGTTGAGGAAGCATGCATGGTCTGGGTAGACTAGAGTGTAGAAACTCCACCGAGTGTAACAGAGGAGCCATCCATCCACCCTCCCAAGCTAAGCCCACCAAATGATTTATTGAGCAGAACTCTGGTGACATTCTGAATTCCTGCTTCAGTTAATGTATGCACCTTTCGTAAACCCCTTGATGCACCATGCAACACCCTCCCCCTCCATATAAGGAGATGATTTCCCATGGAGTCATGCATGACACAGCTGCACTGTGGCCTCCTGTGCCCTTAATCATAAAACGGATGCCTAGCTGACTCAAAGCCAGCGGTGTAGCCTAACCTGCTCAGACAGACACGCTGGCATCCTCCACAAGGAAATTAAGGCTCAGGGAGCGAAAGAGACCAAGTCCTAGCAGATGCACTGTCTTATGAAATATTAATCACACAGCAATGCTTTTCCAGTGCAGCACACCATTTACTCTATCCAGGGGACACATTTAGTCCAATATAAAAACTGAGAGGCACAGACAAATATGATGTTGGCATCCATATGTTGATGATGTCAATAATATTTGCTGGTCTGTGGTGTGTAATGAGGAGCAACCAGACACTGCACTTGACACATTTATGAAATTGCTTATTCCATTTACTAATAAGTACACAACCATTAAGAAAATGACTGTAAAAACAGTTAAATCCGCTTGGATTGATGAGGAATTGAAAAATTGTATGGTTGAGAGGGATGAGGCAAAAGGTATGACAATTAAGTCTGGCAGCCCAACTGATTGGCAAACATACTGCAAATGAAGAAATCATGTGACTAAGATAAATAAAAATGTACTATACTATGAAACAAAGATAAACGATATAAAGAATGATAGTAAAAAAGGTTTGGAGCACCTTAAATGAAATTTTTGGGAAAAAAGCCAACTCGGCTCCATCATTCTTTGAATCAGATGGTTCATTTATCACAAAACCCACTGATATTGCCAACTACTTTAATTACTTTTCATTGGCAAGATAACATGCCAGCAACAAACGCTGACACTACACATCCAAGTATATCTGACCAAATTATGAAAGACAAGAATTGTACTTTTGAATTCCGTGAAGTCTGTGTGGAAGAGGTGAAAAAATGATTGTTGTCTATCAACAATGACAAGCCACCAGGGTCTGACAATCTGGATGGAAAATTACTGAGGATAATATCGGATGATATTGTCACTCCTATTTGCCACATCTTCAATTTAAGCCTACTGGAAAGTGTGTTCCCTCATGCATGGAGGGAAGCTGAAGTCATTCCGCTTCCCAAGAATAGTAAAGCCCCCTTTACTGGCTCAAATAGCCGACCAATCAGCCTGTTACCAACCCTTAGTAAACTTCTGGAAAAAATTGTGTTTGACCAAATACAATGCTATTTCACAGGAAACAAATTGACAACAGACTTTCAGCACGCATGTAGGGAAGGATACTCAACAAGCACGGCACTTACACAAATGACCAATGGATGGCTGAGAGAAATTGATGATATGATTATGGGGCCTGTTTTGTTAGAATTCAGTGCAGCTTTTGACATTATCGATCATAGTCTGCAGCTGGAAAAAATGCATGTGTTATGGCTTTACACCCTCTGCTATAATGTGGATAAAGAGTTACTTGTCTAACAAAACACAGAGGGTGTTCTTTAATGGAAGCCTCTCAAACATAATCCAGGTAGAAGCAGGAATTCCCCAGGGTAGCTGTTTAGGCCCTTTGCTTTTAACAATCTTTACGAACGACATGTCACTGGCTTTGAATAAGGCCAGTGTGCCTATGTGTAACAGTATAACTTTACACCGTCCCCTCGCCCATACCCGGGCGTGAACCAGGGACCCTCTGCACACATCAACAACAGTCACCCACGAAGCATCGTTACCCATCGCTCCACATAAGCCGCGGCCCTTGCAGAGCAAAGAAACCACTACTTCAAGGTCTCAGAGCAAGTGACGTCACCAATTGAAACGCTATTCAGCGTGCACCACCGCTAACTAGCTAGCCATTTCACATCCGTTACACTCACCCCCCTTTTGACCTCCTCCTTATCCGCAGCAACCAGTGATCTGGGTCAATAGCATCAATGTAACAGTATAACTTTAGACCGTCCCCTCGCCCATACCCGGGCGCGAACCAGGGACCCTCTGCACACATCAACAACAGTCACTCACGAAGCATCATTACCCATCGCTCCACAAAAGCCACGGCCCTTGGAGAGCAAGGGGAACCACTACTTCAAGGTCTCAGAGCAAGTGACGCCACCGATTGAAACGCTATTTAGCGCGCTCCACCGCTAACTAGCTAGCTATTTCACTTACATTACATATGTATGCGGATGACTCAACACTATGCATGTCAGCGACTGAAATGACTGCAACACTTAACAAAGAGTTGCAGTTTGTTTCGGAATGGGTAGCAAGGAATAAGTTAGTCCTAAATATTTCCTAAATGAAAAGCATTGTATTTGGGACAAATCATTCACTAAACCCTAAACCTCAACTACATCTCGTAATGTGGAAATTGAGCAAGTTGATGTGACTAAACTGCTTGGAGTAATTCTGGATTGTAAAAACTGTCATGGTCAAAACATATTGATACAACAGTAGTAGCTAAGATGGGGAGAAGTCTGTCCATAATTCTGCCTTCTTAACACTATCAACGAGGCAGGTCCTACAGGCCCTGGTTTTGTCGCACCTGGTCCAGTGTTCAGTCGTGTGGTCAGGTGCCACAAAGAGGGACTTGGGAAAATTGCAGTTGGCTCAGAACAGGGCAGCACAGCTGGCCCTTAAAAGTACATGGAGAGCTAACATTAATGACATGCATGTCAATCTCTCCTTGCTCAAAGTAGAGGAGAGACTGACTTCCTCACTACTGGTTCTTGTAAGCTGAAAGGTCTGTTTGAAACACTAGCACACAGCTCGGACACCCATGCATACCCCACAAGACATGCCACCAGAGGTCTCTTCACAGTCCCCAAGTCCAGAACAGACTACGGGAGGCGCAAAGTACTACATAGAGCCATGACTGCATGAAACTCTATTCCACATCAGGTAACTGATGCAAGCAGTAGAATCAGATTCAAAAAGCAGGTAAAAATACACCTTATGGAACAGCGGGGACTGTGAATTAACAGAAACATAGGCACAGACACATGTATACACACACATGATAACATACACACTATACACACACGTACATATGGATTTTGCATTGTAGACATGTCGTAGTGGAGTATGGGCCTGAGGGCACACACTTAGTGTGTTGTGAATTCTGTAATGGATGTATTGTAATGTTTTTAAATTGTATAACTGCCTTAATTTTGCCGGACCCCAGGAAGAGTAGCTGATGGGGATCCATAATACAGACAAATACAGACTGCCTGAGCACACAGCATAATGTTCCGCTGCATCCTCCCTCTGCTCTGGCGCCCCAGGCCCACTGATGGAATATTTGTGATAGGCTATTTCTCTCCATACACCTTCATTTGTCTTCTGTTTTGCAGTCTCACTGTATGGCAAGCACATGGCCACTCGGCTCTCCAACATGGCCGACTCACTAAATAACGCTGCTTGGTGAGATGAAGGTTGTCACATAGTGTGGAATCAAGAGGTGGTTTCCAGAAGAGAAAAAAAGATGCTGTAATAAAAAGGGATTTTCCTCTGTGTATTTCATTGGTGGCAGACATTGTGTTAGATGAAATGCATTGGCATTTCAATGGACAGTCAATTGGTGGACAGTCCTGGTGTCAATTCTTCTTCATGTGCTTGAAAGGTCATTGTTGCCAAGTCACATGAGTTCAAGACAAAGATTCAAAACAATGGGCTTTAAATCGCACAGATTTACACAAATCAAATGCAAGTGGCTCTGAGCTCTGACTGGGCAAATTACTGCGGGAAACAATTTCCGAACCGTACTCTAACCCTCTTAGCAGTGGGGGTGGGGTGATATCCATGGTTGCTAAGGGCAACGGGGTGAGATAGATGGTGTGCATTTGCGGAGCCGCAGCTGCGCGTCTGTTAATACCAACGCGACCCTCACGTCCCCGCGCAATTCTCAACACTGGGTTGGCTGCTTCAAGGCATGAGGATGCAAGCGGGGATTTAGTTTCAGTGTCTTTTACCGTCTGGAGCAGATTATTACCTTTCTCCCGCACACAGAAACGGATTTAGACACACGAAACAAGGTTTGTATATATTATTCGTTTTTTTTCTTGTAGTCTATTATAGTGTTTGTTAAACGTGGTATTAAATGCATATAATGATTAACTCCTGTGATTTCCATTTACCGTTTAATTAACCTTTATAGTCATACAATATGGCTATTGTTGATGAAACTCTTGGATGGGGAGCTCATCTTGGTTTTTGTTGAAGGATCTCAACGTTAAGGGACTGAACAGGCTGTTGATGGCTGATACATGCTCGCTCTACGCATATCAACTCTGGGTACATAAGATAGCCTACATAAATTAAATGGTTTTTTTTTGGCATTGCTTTGTTTCGATAACCATTTGTTTGGGAAGACAATTGTGCGCTCAAAAACAATGTAATTTGGTGCCTGAGTCCCTGAGGCTCCTCATTCAATCAACTTCCACGCCATTCGCTAGACTGCCCCCTCACACATTATAAGACAGACTGCCCCCTCACACATTATAATTAAACGCATTCAAGTGTGAATTTAAACGGGGCTAAGTAGGACCTCAATTCCAACATACAAATGTAATCTCTCAGGAGAGGGAAAAACTGGCGCTTGGGATGGAGGTTTCGAGAATATGTAGTCTCGTCTATCAGTTTCACCACAACAGACGAGCGCTGCATTTGCTGGGAATTTGGCGCTTGAGTTGTTTTCCTCTGAGGATTTCATATGATATTAATCACGTCTGTGTTGCTTCAAGAATTCTCTGAATGTAATATCGCTTCATTCATCGAAAAGATGGCTATAAATATTTTTTTTTCCCCGACATGACTTTTGTCTATGATGATGCATTTACGCGTTATAACGCGGCCCAGCTTTCTCAATACTCAAGCCCATCTATTGTTCTGAATGCGTCTTGGCAGCAACTTGGAAACCATTTCTGTAGTTGTGGTTTAATTAACATGTTGAATTCCCTTACATAGACTATATAGCTCAAACATTTTTCGAGAGGAAACTATCAGTAAAAACATTTCGATAGACGCTTATTTTTAGACTAGCCTACACAAAATGGGGGGGGATTTGTGAATCACGTTAGCAATGCAAATGAGCGTTTGAAAAGGACGGGCACCTGCTGTCTCGAGCATTTGCATTGGCTTTTTCACCAGTGGTCCGTGGACAACATTAGCGTGAGCAACAGTAGTGGAATCGGTGGTTCGCCTTCAAAATAAAAGTCCCCAAATTGAAACGTATTCAAGTTCGACTACATACACAGCCGTTGGAAGTAGACTTGGAAAGTCATCTCCCAAGTTAGTTTGTTATGCGCAATACTAGCTAATATTTGTGTGAACTCTACATGGGTGTCACTGAGTAGGCTGATACCCCATTTCATGGGTACACAATCCATAGGTTAGGCTGTAGGGTGCATTATGAATATTCAATACTCATAATAAACTAGTTAAATAATGGTTTAAAAAAAATAGTAGGTGATTTTCCAGTCAAAGTCCCGCAATAAGAGCTAAGATGCTAATATGTATGTAAACTCTACAGAGTTATGTTCTGCGGGTGTCACTGAGTAGGCAGATACCCCGTTTCATGGATGCACAATCAATAGGTTGTACAGTACAGTGTATATGGCGGTCGGTGCCATTTAAGATGAGGGAGGATGCTTTTGATGTAGCATGTCCTTATTTATATTACAGCATATTGGATGACTGTCATTCATATTCCATTCACCCAGCTCAATGTAACATTGATAGGTTTAGCCTACTACATGATACTCAACTTTTCCCTGTACCCATCATGAGGTTGCTACAACCTAGTCTATGAATGAAAGTTTACAATGTAGGTGCACATCTAGCTGATCTAGGGTGTAATCAATAGTCCAACAGTTGCAAATGAGTTTCTGTTGGACAAATTTAGCTATGTCCCGGTTTCCTTCCATTTGCTTCTGTTGAAGAAGCGTTTTTCAACAGAATCGGCAGAATGAATACACCCTTGATCACACGCAAACACAGATCACTTTCATAGAAGGGACATCAAAACATCATGATTACTTTGCTCGCTGAATACGGTTCCTACGGAAAGTATCTAAACCCCTTGACTTTTCCCACAGTTTATTACATTACAGCCTTATTCTAGAATTGGTTTTCTTTTTTTTTTAAATCTCAGTTTTTAGATTTTTTAGAAAATGTATTAAAAAATAATAAAAATAAAAAACACAGAAATACCTTATTTACACAAGTATTCTGACCCTTTGCTATGAGACTCAGGTGCATCCTGTTTCCATTGATCATCCTTGAGATGTTTCTACAACTTCTTTGGAGTCCACCCGTGGTAAATTCAATTGATTAGACATGATTTGGAAAGGCACACACCTGTCTATATAAGGTCCCACAGTTGACAGTGCATGTCAGAGCAAAAACCAAGCCATGAGGTCTAAGGGATTGTCCGTAGAGCTCCAAGACAGGATTGTGTCGAGACACAGATCTGGGGAAGGGTACCAAAAAATGTCTGCATCATTGAAGGTCCCCAAGAATGCAGTGGCCTCCATCATTCTTAAATGGAAGAAGCTTGGAACTACCAAGTCTCTTCCTGGAGCGGGCCACCCAATCAAACTCAGCAATCGGGGGAGAAGGGCCTTGGTCAGGGAGGTGACAAAGAACCCAACTGAGAGATCCTTGTTGAAAACCTGCTCCAGAGCATCTAGGACTTCAGACTGGGGCGAAGGTTCACCTTCCAACAGGACAACAAACCTAAGCACATAGCCAAGACAAAGCAGGAGTGGCTTCGGGACAGGTCTGAATGTCCTTGAGGGGCCCGGATCGAACATCTCTGGAGATACCTGAAAATAGCTGTGCAGCAATGCTCCCCATCCAACCTGACAGAGTTTGAGAGGATGTGCAGAGGGGAATGGGAGAAACTCCCCAAATACAGGTGTGCCAAGCTTGTAGCGTCATACCCAAGAAGACTCAAGGCTGTAATTGCTGCCAAAGGTGCTTCAACAAAGTACTGAGTAAAGGGTCTAAATACTAATGTAAATGTGATATTTCCGTTTTTTGTTTATAATACAGTTGCAGCTGTACCAGGCGAGAAAACCTTTCCAAGCCAAACCTTCATATCATGACTGCTAACCGCTACACACAGTCTCCATCGTGGTCACCATATTAGCTAACATGTAGTCTACATAGCTACGAGGACTAACGTGTTTGTAAACCTGCTACAATCATGCAGTACAGTATACAATCATTAAGCAGTTTAGCAGTTACACCGGCGGGCCCGGTGACAATAAATTAATTAAACCAAAAGCTTACCTTGACTTGGAAGAGTTTCATTGTTGGATAGCCATGGCCAGCTCGCTAACATAGCATCCCTCTCTGTTTGAGCCAGGTTTTGAGTAGGTTAAACTAGCTAGCTGTATTCACTAGCTAAGTGAAAGTTTGAAAATACAATCAAATGTAGCGAGCTAGCTCCCTCTCTCTTGCTCTCTCTCACTGGCTTCTCCTTAATTTTGGAATCATTTAATTTGTTCAAAACTATTCAATTATTGTCTTTCTCTCCCTTTGAGTCAACTACACACCACATTTTATGCACTGCAGTGCTAGCTAGCTGTAGCTTATGCTTTCAATACTAGATTAATTCTCTGATCCTTTGATTAGGTGGACAACATGTCAGTTCATGCTGCAACAGCTCTGATAGGTTGGAGGACGTCCTCCGGAAGTTGTCATAATTACTGGGTAAGTCTATGGAATGGGATGAGAACCGTCAGTCTCCTAGGTTTTGTATTGAAGTCAATGTACCAGGAGGAGGACAGAAGCTAGCTGTCCTCCGGCTACACAATGGCACTATCCTATAGAGTGCTGCTTTGTTACTGTAGAATTTCATTGTAAAATTGTGTTTTAATCTATTATTTGGTGACGTGAATATATGTAGTATAGTTTTATCTAAAAATCCTAACTTTTTTCACTATTTTAATTTTTATGAAATTTACTGAGGAGGATGGTCCTCCCCTTCCTCCTCTAAGGAGCCTCCACTGAAGTAGCAATGGTGGAAAAAGTACTCAGTTGTCAAACTTGAGTAAAATTTCTTATATTAAGGAAACCAAATGTTTTTTTTAATTAACGGACAGACAAGGGCTTACTCCAACACCCAGACATAATTTACAATCACAGTATTTGTATTTAGTGAGTCCGCCAGATCGGCGGCAGTATGGATGACAACACGTAAAATAGTAAAGTATAAATACACCACTGTTATAAGTAGGCTATGCAGTGCAATTTCAATATATATATATATTTTTTTTTTTTTTGGGGGGGGGGCGGCAAATTAATAATCGCATTTTTGTTTACTTTATATAACAACATTCCTAAAAATAAAAACATTATCTAGTTCCAACTGTGGAATGATTCCACATTTATTTAAATCCGTTTGCTTCATTTTATAATGGGGGCCTTTTATTTTGAATGGGAACCTCCGATGCCACTATTGTTGCTCACGTTAATGTTGTTCACGACACACTGGTGGCACCCCACCCCTCTCTCATTAGAATGATCTTCTATTTCGGCAGCGCATGATTGGAGCTCACAGCTAAACTCAATCGCAGCGTCTAAACCCCCTCGCGCTCACTGCTGGTTTAACGTAACAAAGGGAGAAGAGTGCTCAGATGAAAACGGGACAAAAAGGCTAAAGCGCGCGATTGTCCTTGTGGCAGGACATGTAAGCGTGGTCTCCACTCCCCCCACAGACGTTCGTTCCTTTTCACGCAGTAGTATCCTAACTCGGAAATCCGATTAAAATGTGTTATTGGCATCGTGCTCCTCTCAAAATACAAGACAGTTGTATTACAATGTATGTTACTCTACTCATTTTACGTCACATGCATTCATAGGGTCCGTTTGATTAATCGAATATTCCAAAGTATGTGACTGGTTTACATCAGCAGGTGCCCCTCTGGTGTTTTAGATTGGAGACGAAATAGATTCGTTCAAATTCTCAGCTGGATGATTTATAGAAATCTGTACTAATCTATAAAAATAGTATAACCATGGATGACATAGCTACGTTACAAAATAACCCACTGCCGACTGGAAAACAAGGTCAGCACTCCACAGCACATGATGGGAGATAAAGGGGTTGTCTGTGGTTGAAAGGGGGAGGGGGGACTCGGGGACTCAAGTCTATAGAAAATCATGGCCAGAGAAAATAGGGCATTTGTTACTTTCTGTGTTGCCTATAACCTTTACTGATGTTATGATGCAATTATAAACAATTTCCCTGATAAACATTATCACGGTGGCTTATTATGTCTATAAATGTTAAAATTAGCTATGCCTTGTGTAGATTTTCGTAAAATAAAATACAAGAAATCCAAGCTCTGTTTCTTTGTCATTGTCCTTTATGGAGATTTGCTTTAGATGTTCTATTTTTCACTCGCCTCTGCTGTCATTGCATGTTATTGTTCAACCTTACTAGGATGTCAGCTTGTTTTTCCTGGCTACTAAAGCCCAGACATAAACTCTTCAAATAGTTCTGAATTGTAAACAAAACCACAGATCCTATTTTCTTAAACAGCAATGCTCTCTAGCATCTAGGTGACAGGAGTCAGACCCTTGTGGCAACATGAGATTATGTGGAGCATGTTATGCCATGTGTTTATTCCCCTATGACTGCTCCGGGCCATTCATGTCATTTCCTCATTCTTCAAAATGGCCATCACCCCTCACATATCATTTGTCACGTTACATTATGTTGGTTTGTGCTTAGATGCATTGGCTTTAAAACCATTTGAGCATGCCTTTGCTGTTGTAGAGATGCACTGTGTATTCAGCTCTGTCTAGACTAAGTAATGGACTGTCTGTGTTGTTGATTTATACAGTTAATCCCTTCTCATTTAATTTCCACCAGGTTCGTGGCCCTCATTCTCACTACAGAATATGATGCAGAGGCCCTCCTCTCCAAAGGGAAGTTGGATGGGAATACTGCCATACGTGTCAGCTCGTGATCAATGAACTCAGTCCATTCAATCACTAAAGGAACTAACCTGAACTACTGAAGAAAAAGTGGGGATATAACGACACAGGCATCTTTTTGCGGATATGGCGGCGACAGATGCATGTTCAGCGCCTGTACAGGAAGACGGCACCACCACCGAGACTAAAACAGAGGTGGAGCCCAAAATCTCAGAGACTGTCACAGAGGCTGTCACGGAGGCTGTCACGTCTCCACCCGAAGAGGCACATCCAGCCGGGGAGACCAAACAGAGCACAGAGCAGCCGGCCGATGGCAAAGCTAAACAGGCCTCTGAGAATATTTTCTCTTCCTTTCTGAATAAGAGTGGGCTGGGAAAAGTCATGGGAGGGAAGAAGAAGAAGGAGCAGAGCACAGAGGCTGTGGAGGCTAATGGAGAGGGCAACACAGAGCAGAAAAAGGCCTCTGACCAAGCAGAGGAGCCGGCAGCCAATGGCACAGAGGCAGCGGCTGAGGACCAGGCCAATGAGAAAGCTCCGGAGAACCAGGTGAAGGTCCGATCCAAATCCTTGGACAGGTTAGAGGACCCTGGGGCCCTCAATGCCACAGTGGACCAACTGGAAGATGCCCCGGCAGCAGAAGGATCAGAGAAGCCTGCCTCTAGTGCAGCGACCAAACACATTAAACGCTGGCATTCCTTTAAGAAGCTTATGGCCCAGAAGAGTCACAAGAAGAGCACAGAAGAGTCTAAGGAGGCTGAAGGTAGCGAGGGTGCATCTGGGGGCACGCCTGGTGACTCAAGTACACTGGACTCCAAGGCTTCAGAATCCAGTGGCCAGAAACGGTGGAAACTGAAAAGGTCATGGACATTCCAGGGACTGAAAAGAGACCCGTCAGTCGTAGGCATCAGCAAAGCCACTACGGGTGAGAAGGCGGAAGTTGAGGAAAATGCCACAGAGAACGATGAAGCGGCTGCGCCTGAAACAGACGAAGCCAAGGCGCAGGTAGACGGCGAAACACAGGAGAAGACAAACACGGACGGAGAGGAGGAAAAGGGAGCCACCGCCGCCCCACACAAATCAATGAACCAACACGCAGATGACATTTGGACCTCCTTCAAGAAACGCGTGATCCCCAAGTCCAAGCGGTCAGCAGACACGGTGGCTGCCAGCGGGGAGGAGGAAGGTGCTGCCGCATCTGAACCGGCCGAGCAGATGGAAGAGGCAGGCAAAGAGCAGGCCAAGTCGGCCAAGGCCAAGCGAACACATTTTAACCGCGCCGTTTCGCTGAAAAACTTCATCATGCGAAAGGGGAAGAGCACCAGCGTGGAGCAGGGAGACGGAGCTCCGAAGGAGGGTAAGGAGGCGGCAGATGGGGAGGCGAAAGACACAGAGGACGAGGCTGCCCCAGCTGGCACGTCTGACAGTCAGCAGGCGGCAGACGGGGAGGCGAACGACACAGAGGACGAGGCTGCCCCGGCTGGCACGTCTGACAGTCAGCAGGGAGAAGCTGACGCTGCCCAGGGCGAGAGCAACAACAAAGGAGAGGCTCAGGTGGCCAATGAGCACACAGTCGCCGATGGAGAGGCAAAGGAGCTCGCAACGAGCACACCGTCTGGTCCTATGCCAGAGAAGGCCAACTCAGCTGAGCCTGCAGCACCGGCAGAGCCTGCGGCAGAAGTGAAAACCAACTGTGAGAATGGTTGCTCGAACGGCACGCCCGAAGAAGAAGCCACACACAATCATGAAACGACCCTGAAAAAGGACGGACCAACAGACGAGGCCAAACAAGAAAACACCAACTCGTCGATGGACACCAAGATCCTGAACCTCGGCACAGGAAATGCAGTAGCCCAAAGCGGTGAGTTTGCAGCAGAAATAGACTGTGGTGATGATCTCCAGCAAAATGGAGCTAACATGATGACAGAGGGCAAATTAGAACTAGGGACTAGCTTTTTTGAGTTAGAGGCCGGGGGGGAGGGACCTTCTCAAAATGGAGGGTCCCATTCTGAGTCAGGGGAGACCAATGCTGAGCCACATGACCAAGAGGAAGCGCAGAAGAGGATGCTCTATGAGGCTGCTGCATCCATCATACAGACAGTTATGTCAGCTGCCACTGAACAGTTAGAGAATGAGAAGAACTTCCTGGACAATGGTCTGACGTGTTCTCATTCTGCCAATAATGGGAATTACCCCAGATTTCGTCATTGAGCTTTTACTCATTGAGCAGGGTTCCCCCCCAGTTATGGTGCTGGGTGAAGCTTTAAGTGGAAGCGTAGTGTAGTTATGTGATACTGAAATCCATTCACCTACTTTGATGCAACACGCTGAAAGCCCTTTAAGGACACTCAACGCTGCAGTAGGTAACATGAAGCATGTAAATAGTCAGCAAAAGAACCACTGAACTTAAGGATTACTCAAAGGTATCCATGTCACAGCACAGAATAGAAAGGTCACTGTGTATAACAAGGTCTCTTCAATATTGTAGGGAAAGCGGGTCAACTGACATCAATGTTTTGTCAATCAAAGGATTAGTACGTTTTTTTTTTAAGTGTCACTTGGGCTGTCCAGGAACAAGATTAAGCACCTTTCTCCCTGAGGTACCAGTTTATCGATGAAAGTAGTTTTTACCACACATGTTTGATTCACAGTTTTCAGTCAGCGACCATGTCTACAATATTGTTATTTACCCTATGGAGTAAGTAGAATATGCTGTGAATCTGTGTCCAATAGTCTTGAGTAATACTAACACTTAAAACCTAACAATTATCTGTCAGCACCTTGTCTGCTACTAATTAAACGTTTTCTTTGAATGTTATGATTTAAATATATATTTTAATATATTCAATCTTTTCTGTTATCATTCACCAGAAAAAAAGGCGGGAAACGTGTGACGACACACAAAGAGGATTAGATCTGCATGGGATTCGTTCAGCGAGGAGCTTTGATTCCCCCCCTCCCTCCCTCCCTCCCTCCCCCAAAACCGGAATAATCACATGTTTACGCCACAATTCACCATGGTGAGAGCGATGCAATCCATATAGATGAAAAAAATACTCCAAAGCAATAATTCAGTCATCAATCAGTGCAGTTCTTGCTTACCATTCCATTATCAATGTAAATGTTTTGCTTGTCCTCTACTAGTGAGATTTTATATTGTCAAAAAAAAAGGAAAACGTTACATCCTTGTCAAATGTTCATCTCTATGATCTCTCATTCCAGAAGAAGAAAAAAAGACTTAGTTTTATATCAATTGCCATTTTATTTGTAGTTTTGTCAATAGATATTTCAAAGTGCACCAGAGAACACATTTGAAATGATTGCCCCCCAATGTGGATTAATGAAGTAATGTGTTCTAATCTCTTTCTGTGTTGTTTTTAGACTGTTGTGTACATGAATAAACCACCATAAAATATTAAGTCAAAAATAGTATGTTTTTTTCTAAACACATCTTCTCACTAACGCAGTATTGATATGTTTTGTTGAACAATGATGTCACATGTTCGCAGGCAAATTGTCAAAAACTAGAACAATAAAAGACGAAAGTCGCACAACTAAAAGAACCTTAATTGCGGAGGCTACTTATGCATAGAATGTTGATGTACAATAAATGGCTGCTTATATAATACACTTAGGAAGGCATTATGGAAATGCTATTGGTCATTCATCTCTATGATAATCCTACATCCTTTTACCTAATAGCAGGTTTGTACATGATGTATTAGCTGGAGTACTTAAATTTCACATTGAATAGCGTCAAGTGATGTGCTCACTCACGAGTAAATGACTTGTTTCAGAAAGTCACGTCTGCTATAGTCTGTCACTGCCCTGGCAGTTGAGGGACACCTCTGTTACCGTTCTGTAAATGCGCTCAATACAGAACTATCCATGAAATCACCACCATACTGTTGTCTGTAAAAAAAAAAGTAAATCTCTGGGATTAAGTTATTAGAGAGATGACAGACAAGAGCATATTATAAAACAGACATTAATCCCAAGATAATAGCTACATGTTATGTGACGTTATTGGCTAGCTGAACATACACGGAATGTGCATAAAATGGTAACCTGCAGTGACAGACAAATACAGGGTGGCATCATTGACATGGGATGTTACCCACAAGCCACAGCCATCCAAGGAATGTAGACCTCATTCACCTGAAAAAGGTGTTCATGACATGGATCATTACATTCCTGTTCTTCCAAATGGTAAATCAATCAATCAGGACAAATAAAGGTGATATTGTTGTTTTCGTATGCGTGTTAGCGGTTCATTTATTAACAAACAAAAGCTCACAATATGACTTAAAAGGTATTTTTGGCAATATAACAGCTAATACAAAGAGGCAGCTGTAAGAAAAACACCATCATTATTGAATGTGCTGACCAGATAGTTGGTTGTTATCAGTGGGAACAGACACAATAAAACAGTCCTGCAGTGACGCTGCTCTGCCCTCAGGCAAGTCCACTGTGTGTTGACTATGTCTGGAGAATTACACCCGCTTAGATAGCGGTCACTCTAAAAGGCTGCCGTATGAGGAAACAGAACAGTGAGATGTCACTAATGGCCTTTTTTTTTTTTGTAGAAGAACGACAGAAAAAGGGTGAACCGGGGACTGTAGTGCAGTGTGTGTGTGTGTGTGTAACAGTGAAAGAGAGAGAGACAGACAGACAGATCAAAAGAATGAGTGTGTGTGGGGAGTGTTGTAAGGGAGTGTGTATGATTGTGCTGCATATTGGAGAAAGAACATTGCGGAAATCACATTTAAATCACATTCTGCACTTTAGCTACGTAAACAGTGAAAGGCAAGATACCATTTGTAGTAAATAATCTTGAATGAAAAAAAAAAAAACATATCCATGAAAATATAAATAAAAAGGCATAAAAAAAAAAGAAAAGTAGTCTGCTCATTACGTCATAGTTTATCCCATCGTATTTACAACCGCTGCTTACAAAGCTCATAAGGAAGGGATAACAATATCCTTCATACACAGACGTAAGGTTGTCCAACGTGCTGCACTGTCTCTTGTCTGCAGTAGGCATCGTCTCCCTTGCGTCTATTCCATTTTGGACATCTCAAATTTGGTTGTTATGGTCTCCTGTGGGGGAAATAACGGCATAGTTGGAATGACTTTCCGAAAAGGGACATGAGTGTTATCTTGTTATCTTCTCTAAAATATGAAATAATCATAATCGGAAAATATCCCTTCCATCGACACTCCTACTAGCTTCATTTGACGTGGGGGGGTGAAGAAAAAGCAAGACAGAAAAAGCTCCACCAAAAAACACCACCCTTTCCGCACCCTCTCATTGTTCAAGCCAGAAAGAAAACAGGGTGGAGGTATAAACAGGCTGATGTGAACATGACGAGCTACTGCTCTTTAATAAGCACGGATCTGGCACCCCCTGCAGTTCACGCCAGGAATAACACATTGTCTTACCTCATCAGAGTCCAGCAGAGGTGGGAGTGCACTGGAACAGAAAGGAAAACATGTTCCGATTCATTTACAACGTCTTCTCATCAGAAAATCAACTATCCTTTCTGTGCTTGTTTCACACATCGTCATAGAATGTAAACTGATTTCATAGCTTGAGAGTTTCAACGTTCTTACCATGTAATAACCACCATGTAATACATTTCTCGTCAAAATGATTATAATATCACTGTCAATAATGGTTAATGTTACTAACATTTCTGAAACCTCAATTTGCTTGCACTTACACATCTGACATTGAAGAGGGGATATTCTCTTCGACCCATTTCAGATCCTCATCCTGGGGAGGGGGGGGGGAAGCATTTCCTATCACCAAGACAACTTTCTCTGAGCCATAAAATGTCATTTATATCCTATATTCTTAGCATGGGTGGTACCCTGGGGTACGGAGAAGGCCCTTACCACTTTGTTGGGCTTGGCTGTTCCATTTCCCTCGGACTTCAGACCCCTCATCTTCACCCCCTCTGGAAGTACACAAAATTAGGACAGGATCAGAATCACAGATTACTGTTGGCCGAGTCAAATTGCGTTCTATCCAAAAATGGCTGCTGGGAGAGAGAACCAAGGTACATTCATTCATTCCATAGATTATCAACACACTATGGAAGTGTCACAACTAGGCCAAAGAGCTCTAGCTAAGTATCAAGCCATAGAGTATGATACTGTATTTCCTCCTCCAATTAACAATACGCAGTATCAACTTGTGTTCCTGTGGGTGAAATACCAAAACAGCCTAATACAGCAGTGACCCTTACCAAATGTATCATTCATCAGCTGTTCCTTTTCCTCGTCGTCACTCTCATCGTCCACTAGGGGGCTGAAGGCATATCTAAAGGGGAACAGGACATGACATCACAGATCAGGGGCATGTTCAACAGGACACAACGTTGTTGGAACGTTCAGATAGCATATTTCTATGCAGAACAAACATTCTTCTCGGACATACAGCAGAAGGAATCACGTCGGCTCTATTCATGGGATTCCTATTGGCAACGTTCGACAACATGGCTCAACTCCATCTCAATTCATTTGAGTTGATTTGGACATCGGATTTCTCCATTCGATTGCAATTTCATGTCCTGAATTGAACCTAACTTTGCTACAGATGTCTCTGGTGACACACTGAAGGATCCTAGCCAGTGTCTCAATCCCTAGATTCGAAATCAAACACGACTTTGGTTTGTGACAGGGTTGAGAGGGTTTTGGCCATGTGTTGATTTGTTGAACTGTTTAGCTGTGACCTCTAACCTCTGGTTGTTGGCCGAAGGCCTCCACAGGAACATGATGACCAGAAGGATGGTGGAGAAGAGGAACCGCCAGAAGGCATCCTCTATCCACAGCTCCTTCCAGTCCTAGAGCGATAAGCAGAGAGAGTGAATAAGAGAGAGATAGGAAGAGAAAGACGATCTTCCGTATGCCAAATACCAGTTCACTAGAGGTCTACTGTGTGTATGTACTCTAGCCTCTCGGATTTGGTCTACCAACGGGGCACAGAAAATTGGTTACATTTCCTCGCCATCAAACTGTGCAAGAAAAAATATCATTTTCGATGCTCCCTGACTGTCTAGCTTACATTTCAGTGATTGTTAGCGAGCTGGACAAAGTAGGTCCATTACCCTTTCTACCCAGTTTCGATTTTGGTTTTAGACATTTTTAAGTATATTTAGTTTGATTATTATTATTTTTACTGAAGCCACACACGGGCTGGATGCGGGCCTTATGTCAGACACCCGTGGCTTATTAAGTAATGTAGTAAAACAAACATGACTCACCGACTGGCACTTTGAAAACTTGAAGGTCTTTGTCGTCCAGATAATGAAAATGACTGAGGCTGCAGAGTAAAAACAGTGACAGGCCAAATATATTAGTGAATGTTTGTAATCATGGGCACACCAGGGTGTATAGTACATGATGCATGAAATGTCTCTGTTAAGTGGTTGCAGTAGCACAGCCGCAGACAGCTCCTTACCAATAACGGCGAATATGAGGGTGTTGGTAAAGTGGCGATACAAGGAGAGCTTGACCACGTTTCTTCGGAGGCGAAGGAGCTTCATGGTCTGAGCCAGGCTGATAAAGATGTGATTGGCTGTCAAGGACTCCAACATAACCCCAGGACACACCCCACTAACAAACAGCCCACCTTTGAAATACAATTCTCAACAGAAACAGTTTACCCAATAATACCAGTCTTCTTCCATTGACTGTCAACATAACCAACACAGAAGAGTTTGCCTACCTTGTCAACTGAGCTGATATACCCTAACGTAACCCCAAGCTAATCAGGTTGTAAGGGTGTAAGTGTCTGAGGGTAGTCAGCCATTATCTCATTACTCAGGAGTTGAGCTCCCCTCTGCCCTCTATAGCCAGGTTAAGCACGGCTGGAAAACCTGGTATGGTCTTAGTCATCGCTATACTAACTGGTTTTCTGGCTAACTAACTGAATCCACTAAAATACTGTTCTGTCAAACTGCAGGAGAAAATGATCGTCGGTGAGAATAAAATAATGAAGTTATTGATAGCCTTGATATAAGTGGCCCTGTAATTAAAAATGTAATTAATCCGTGCGACTATGGCTCCCTCTGATGTCTAAATTAGTCTTTGTGAGGCGGAGCATATTTTGTGGAAATATTCCCTTCTGGGTTATTCCCTTCTTTGATACAAAGGCAGGCGAAAATAGAAGGAGAAGGGTTAACACCAACTACCACCAAGGCACTGGCGCGCACAGGGATTACAAGAAGTGAGAGTGCTGGGAGAGGAAGGCAGAGGGGGATGGAGAGAGCTGTGCAGAGGGGTACAGTACAGGATATCCACCAGCAGAGGGTAGTGTCGAGCACAGCCAAAGGAATAGCAGCCAGCAGCACCAGATCATCTTCAGCCTGAAAGGGACAGGGAGAGGAACGGAAACACACAGCGGGGCAGCAAAAAAGGAGGGAGTGGCAGAGGGAGGGATCACCGTCACATACTCTTCAGGCAGCCATGCAGATAGATAAACACCAAAAGGTGCAGAACCAAACTGCTGCTCAAAGAGGGTTGGGATAAAACTGGTTTGATCAATTATGAGAGACACTGGTAAAAGGGAGGAGGATATCAGAGTAAGCTTTAGAAACACAACTCAATACAAGCATGCCCAGAGAGAGAGAAACAACAACAAAAAAAGAGTCTGAAAAAAAGAGCTCTTAATACTGACAGACTAAACTACATACAGTGACTACTAGACTAACTAGCTGACTGCCAGACAGGCAAGACTGATGGCCTCCGGTAATGGCTGACCACTCCAAAAGGATATCCACCACACAACACACGAGTCAGTGAACGCCAGAACAATGTCACACAGTAGTCTGCTACTGCCCCCTTGACCCTGTGAGAAAGACAGGCAAACACTGACAGTGGAATGACGGTACTACTACACACACACAAGATTCCTGGCATCCTTTGATCAAAGATGAAGATATTCAACAAAGGGCATCATGGCATTGTTTGGTTTAGCTCCATATCAAAAACTTACCAACGTGGTTGAAGAGTCTAGTTACAGATAGTGCAGGTGGACTATATATTTTGGGGGAATACTGGAGATAGCCTATTGATCAGAAAGGAGAGAGACCAGACTTACCGAATTGACCCTCAGGATTCCCTCGACAACAGAGAATATAAGGTAGAGCAGTCCCACCCCAACCACCCTGTGTAACAATGCACCAAGCCTTGGCCTAGGGAGAGAGAAAGAGAGAGAGAGAGAGGCAGGCAGGCAGAGAGAGAGAGACAGACAGACATAGACAGCGAGAGAGAGAGAGAGAGAGAGGGAGAGAATTGGCAATAGAGTTTAAACACTCGCCATTGTCTTCTTGACCTGTTATGAAGGGACTGACTCACTTGACAATTCCATAACCAAGACTGGCGATGATGACGAGCACACGGGCCAGGGTCCTCTTCACTGCTGATAGGACCTCCGCAAACACTACTGCCCCCTGGACTGTTGGGAAGACACAGAACACAAATAATGCTTATTAACAGAGTACAACAGCACTTTTAGCACCACACTAGGATCTACTGCACCTTACCCAATTCCAACCATGCCCACCAGGAGGATTTAGCTAGAAAAGCATAGATGTGTGCTTAGGTGTGTCCGTGAAAAATGTGCACTTAAACCACACGTAGACTCCCTTAAAAGGCCCAGTACAGACAAATATGTCCCCCTGCCCGTACAAAAAAAACACATTCATTTCACATGATCACGTGTGAAGTGTTCCAAAAACACTTTTTTCCACATGTGAAATCATGTGGGATTTTCTGTACGGGTGTGTGTCTCCGCCTCCTGACCTGAGAGGCCGTCGTAGCGGATGCTCTGGAACTCGGCGTAGTACACAGCCTTCTCCAGCATGCCCAGGAAGATGACCCCGCCGATCCAGAACTGAATCCTGAGCAGCTCTCTCCAGTAGCAGGCTGACAGGCCCAACCACAGAAGGCCCAGCAACACATAGATGACACACATCACCATGTAGAACTGCAAAAGGGACAGTTAGTTGAGCTGGCAAGGAACTGGAGAGTCTGTAGTGTCTGATAAGCTATGTCCTACAGGCACACAGCTTAGATGCTATGTGTATGTATCATACTACATGTAATGAAGCTGTAATGTAGAGTGTTTTCCATGTCGACAACTTATCATGGCAGAATTTACTTACGATCATAAGAGGCCATTCCGAAGCTGAGATGTAGTCATGGGGTCCTTTCATACTGACTTGCACTGCAGGGGGTGAAGAACATAACAGTAACATTAGCCTATTAGCTAATGTAGTTTTAAAGTATTGGACTCAGGATTCATGTGAGTGGTGGAGATCCTTACATTGGATGTTGCAGTTCTGTGTTGGGACGGAGTCAGTGGCAGCGCTGCTCTTCTTGATCTCTTGGATGTGGACGATGAACATGTAAGGGCCATCATCCCAGGTCTGGGCCACTGCATCAAAGTGCTGGGATGCAAACTGCTGAGGGCCCAAAAACAGGGGGGAATGCTGGTTTTAACTAATTAAATAGCAAAATAATATGATCTACACGATCAGTCTCTGTGTGTAAAATAAAAAAAAAGTTGTTAATGTGAACCGAACTCACAGCTAAAAAATGTTAAGAAAGTAATCCAATGTTATCTGCTGCCTAGACTTTACTGCAAATGACACTCATGTCTTGAGAAAAAAACCATACACTAATATTGCAGTTAGCCATGACAGCCTTTATAATAGAACGCTTGTGACCACACACATAAATATTGCACTTGGGGAAAAAAATATCTTAAAGTAGAAATAGAATGAAACAAACAAGCACTCTATTTTTGCTCTATTATAGTGGCCACTATAGACATCGATCAAGTGCACAAGGCTACATGTGTGCAAAGGTAACATTTACTGTGTACAAAAAAGTATAATCCCCCCCCCCACACACACACACGTTACTGTCATGTTCAACACAACAAAAACAATATATTTGGGCTACACTACATATTATTACATTGTACACTTTCAAAATGTCATCCCTTTCCAACAGAATCAATTACATGACCTAAACGCTGCCCGTTTCTGCATAATTCAAGCAGGCAATGAGCCCGTCGGGTCTTTTCAAAAATGGCGGGTGGGGAAGCGAAACTAATGCGTGATAGTGAGAAGGAGAGATGTTGTGTGGGAAAATGTTTTTTTTCCCCACTCGATCTGTCCAACTTATCACCTTATCGCCTCTAAAATGTAAATAAAACACTATAAAGAGTTTATATAATGTGTCATTACATACCTATTTGAAAGTTTGTGTCGAATTTGAAATCAGGTTTTTAGGTTGGTGCCAAAGTGATCTTAGAAGTAAACAGCGGCTTTGAGAATGAGGATCGCATGCAATGATGACAAAAAAAATGACTAGGTAACCCCGTACCCCCATCCATTTCTTGTTTTTAAAGGATGATAGAAGTGCTATACCTGGTGGAGAGAGATTGTAAGACAGAAATAGTTGATTTATGCGTGCTGTACGTTACGACATGACACGTCAAGATGTAGGGGGTCCGTTTTTTCAACTTTTCTCCAATACTATAGAGCCATTACCATATCGATCAACGCTTGAATAGAAACCTTGTTCACACCCCCGATTTTGAAGTCAACACAGTCGCTACAGTCCCATTAGTTTTCTTTGTAGCCTCGTTTGAATGTTGCGGTTGCTCACATTTGTACGGAATGGGGTGAGTTGACTTTACTTGTTCCACCAGACTTTCTCCCTCACCTCAACCTTTCCAAATGCCAGTTGTATTTCGGTTACAGCTCATGAAGTAAGCTTCATCACCTTCTCACCCCTGTCTCTCTTCTCTCTTCAGTCGTGTGCTACATTCTGTTGTTATGTGAACGATTGGCTGAGCCTTGAATACCGCCAGTATTGCTCCAAACGCGCATCACTCGTTCGCTTACAGCTAGTAGTGATCAAACCCTCCCACAAAACTTTTCTCATCGGATCTACACGAACCACGTAAGTCACATATTTTGGATTTAAAACTACGAATTTCGCCGAAAGGTGACTAGTTTGCATCCCTGAAAGTGGTGCTGGGGAGTTTAGGAGCATTGAGTTACATTATAGGATCTCTATGTCTTGGAGAAACAGGCAGATGAGTCAAAGAACATTAGGAAATAGCTAGCTGAACAAATGTTTCCCCAGCGGTACAAGAAATTAAGAGAGACAATGAAAGAAAGTGTGTTAGTGTATCAATATCCAGGCACGCTGTTTGTTTAGCTAACAGGTATGTAAGCCAAACATATCTTCATTCTGGCATGGAAACACTCACCACTTCTTTCTTTGCAGCGGGGGCTGGGGCTTTCCCTGTGGCCACAGTTGCCTCTGCTTTGACGGGGGCATTTTTCTCAGCAAGTGCCTAAAAGAGATAAAATATAGTGGTACACCTGATTTCCCCGATATGGAGGCCTTTTGCTAGGCTGAGAAATCACAGCACCCAATTGCCTTACTCAAATGCATCTACATTACATTTTCATACATTTTGTATATACACTGCTCAAAAAAATAAAGGGAACACTAAAATAACACATCCTAGATCTGAATGAATGAAATATTCTTATGAAATACTTTTTTCTTTACATAGTTGAATGTGCTGACAACAAAATCACACAAAAATGATCAATGGAAATCAAATTTATCAACCCATGGAGGTCTGGATTTGGAGTCACACTCAAAATTAAAGTGGAAAACCACACTAAAGGCTGATCCAACTTTGATGTAATGTCCTTAAAACAAGTCTAAATGAGGCTCAGTAGTGTGTGTGGCCTCCATGTACCTGTATGACCTCCCTACAACGCCTGGGCATGCTCCTGATGAGGTGGCGGATGGTCTCCTGAGGGATCTCCTCCCAGACCTGGACTAAAGCATCCGCCAACTCCTGGACAGTCTGTGGTGCAACATGGTGTTGGTGGATGGAGCGAGACATGATGTCCCAGATGTGCTCAATTGGATTCAGGTCTGGGGAACGGGCGGGCCAGTCCATAGCATCAATGCCTTCCTCTTGCAGGAACTGCTGACACACTACAGCCACATGAGGTTTAGCATTGTCTTGCATTAGGAGGAACCCAGGGCCAACCGCACCAGTATATGGTCTCACAAGGGGTCTGAGAATCTCATCTCGGTACCTAATGGCAGTCAGGCTACCTCTGGTGAGCACATGGAGGGCTGTGCGGCCCCCCAAAGAAATGCCACCCCACACCATGACTGACCCACCGCCAAACCGGTCATGCTGGAGGATGTTGCAGGTCAGCAGAACGTTCTCCACGGCATCTCCAGACTCGATCACGTCTGTCACATGTGCTCAGTGTGAACCTGCTTTCATCTGTGAAGAGCACAGGGCGCCAGTGGCGAATTTGCCAATCTTTGTGTTGTCTAGCAAATGCCAAACGTCCTGCACTGTGTTGGGCTGTAAGCACAACCCCCACCTGTGGACGTCGGGCCCTCATACCACCCTCATGGAGTCTGTTTCTGACCGTTTGAGCAGACACATGCACATTTGTGGCCTGCTGGAGGTCATTTTGCAGGGCTCTGGCAGTGCTCCTCCTGCTCCTCCTTGCACAAAGGCGGAGGTAGCGGTCCTGCTGCTGGGTTGTTGCCCTCCTACGGCCTCCTCCACATCTCCTGATGTACTGGCCTGTCGCCTGGTAGCGCCTCCATGCTCTGGACACTACGCCGACAGACACAGCAAACCTTCTTGCCACAGCTCGCATTGATGTGCCATCCTGGATGAGCTGCACTACCTGAACCACTTGTGTGGGTTGTAGACTCTGTCTCATGCTACCACTAGAGTGAAAGCACCACCAGCATTCAAAGGAGACCGAAACATCAGCCAGGAAGCATAGGAACTGAGAAGTGGTCTGTGGTCACCACCTGCAGAACCACTCCTTTATTGGGGGTGTCTTGCTAATTGCCTATAATTTCCACCTGTTGTCTATTCCATTTGCACAACAGCATGTGAAATGTATTGTCAATCAGTGTTGCTTCCTTAGTGGACAGTTTGATTTCACAGAAGTGTGATTGACTTGGAGTTACATTGTGTTGTTTAAGTGTTCCCTTTATTTTTTCGAGCAGTGTATTTGATTATGATATCAGATTGTGTTTGAATTGTGGATTTACCTCCTTTGGATCCTCATTGCTCCTTTTCCTCATCGCTTGGTCCTTGTCAGTGACAGGCTAAAACAGGGGGATACAGAGACAGTCATTCAAATGACACCTTGGTGAATTACTGTGTTACTATGTGCACCTGCATGCTCTATTTGTATGCAAAACCTGTCTTGCTTTAGCCCACTGACCTGTTCGTGAACTGGCTCAGTAAGCCTAGTCGGCTCCTCAAACTTGTTGAGAGAGAGCTGTTACAGAAAACAAAGCAGAGTAGCAACCATTAGACAATGATACTTCATGAACACCTCCATAATATAGCCTCGCCATGAGCTGCATTGTATACGAACACACTTACTCAGAATTACAAACACTTCCTAGTGATCAGTTACAAGCTGCTATATTCAGGTCACACTTTTAGTGAACAAACAAACTCAGGAAGACGACATGAAAGAGTGAGGTGGAACACATAATGAGGTTGTGGTATTTGCAGTATGCTTTTTCCAACACTTTATTTCCCTGTACTGATTCCACTGGTTCTACCTGCCATTTAATAGGAAGTTAGTTACTAGCGAAGTGCTGTTATTTAGAAACAAATCATTAACGCATAGGTCATTAATGTGTTATTAATCTTGCAGAATGTAGACATGTAGCTCTGAATATTGCATTATGTGGCATTGCTGTAGAGTCTGGCTTTACTGTTTAAATAAAATGTTACCGTGTGAATGCCGGGATATTTCTGTAAGGTACTGTAAAATAAAGTGCCACCATGCTTTCTTATGAGACCCTCCATTGCCACATACTGTACCTCAATGTGGGTCATGGTCTGTTTGCACTCAATGACAGGGTACTGGTGGAACACATAGAACCCACTTCCTCCTTCCTGTTTCACATCTGTCGTCCTGAAGTAGCTCCCTGCCTTCAGAGGCTGCAAATCAAACAGGTATGATAAACTTAATAAGTTAATAAGTATTTGCACAAACCACACTGTCTATGCAGTCATAAAACAAATCATAAAAAGCGAGACACTATTGCCGGTTGTTAAATTGAGAACATTAAACTAGCTGAAAAAAGGAAAAGCTGGAGAGTTTATGGAATACAACAGGTACATTTAGTCCAGCGTGAACGAGTCCATTCATAGTGCAGTTAGTTTCCAAACGAGAGAGAGAGGAACTCACGTCGAGACCGAACACCTCGTCGAAGCAGC
The DNA here is from genome assembly GCF_023373465.1 of Oncorhynchus keta. Taxonomy (NCBI): domain Eukaryota; kingdom Metazoa; phylum Chordata; class Actinopteri; order Salmoniformes; family Salmonidae; genus Oncorhynchus; species Oncorhynchus keta. The sequence continues at coordinate 40,732,303 of NC_068421.1, read as the reverse complement.
GGGAGCTCCTGAGGTACCAGGAGATGTTGAGTTTAACCGAAGGGTCACAGTGTTCCGTCAACCCTGGAACAGTAGACATGTTATGAAAACAACTTGGAGCTCTCTGTTCCTGTCTGAGGGCCAGAGGCTACTACTTCCTCCCACTACTACTTCCTCCCACTACTACTTCCTCCCACTACTACGTCCTCCTCCAACAGGTTTTCCCACGCTCTTACTGTCTACACAATAAAGTAGCATCTTGTATACAGTAATGCTATCATACAAATATCCTGCACTGACAGTATACCATCCTGCAATACTAGTCAGAGGAAGGGCAATCATTGTCTTGCTATATGATATTCTACACGGTTCAGTAAATATCAGAGTTTTATCCTAACTTGCAGAACATAAGAGGTTTATAGCCTACTTACATTTCAGCTGAATGCTCGTATTGTTAAACATAGTCTTGGTGAAGAGGAAAAAGCTCTGCTTCTTTGTAGTTTCCTGGAACACAAGCGATGACAAAAATGTCAAACATCTGAGTACTGCAATAGATTTTGACAACATTTAGATAGTCAATATTCTGATTTAAAAAAGCTGTTGGGTTTTAAATGATCTGAACAAAATAGCTGAATAGTTTATTAAGATATGTAGGTAGGCGTGATGGTGAGCCAATATGTCATTGCCCAGGGGCAGGTAGTCTATGAATCAATGGATCAGATCACTTATTAATACTTGTATTGACTAGTTGTAAACAACACCATGTTGACTAACACCGATAAGGTAAAATAATACGGATAATTTGACCGGCCTAATCAAGTGAGAATGATACAGTGTTACATTGTTTATAATACAGTGGAAGCGGTTACAATGTTATATTGTTGTAATCGCCAGAACCGTGCATAAAACGTAAAACTGAGGCAAGCGTCGTCTCAATGCTTTCCGAAGATTGCGACAGTATATCAACTCTTGTAATAGTTTCATCTGGCTGAACTAAACAATGTTCTTAACAAGATATCATAGGGTATCTAGGCTACCGATAATGCTTTGATAGCATGATACTCTACGCACAAGACAACTTACACTGTTGGCGGTCAAGGTCCATTTCCCCGGCTCTGACACTGCATTTAACGGGCGTGTAAAGTGAATACAAATGAATAAGAATAGCACTTTTGTCAAGTCCCATGTCAATAACCCTGTTTTCATGGCGCTCGCCATTTGTACCAGGAAGCAGCCACACGAGAACTTCGCCCCTGCTTCCTCCTTCCTGCATCGGTCCTTGTTCTGACATAACCATGTAGGCGGTCTTCCGTGGACACCAAACGGGAGAACACAGTGTAGTTTATTTTTTCCCCAAACGTTTCCCCTCGTTTCAGACATCTACATTGCATGCAATTTGTAGGTTATGCAAATCGGTCTATGTATCGAATGGAAAAATTCCATTCTAGCTCAAATTTAATATGGCATGAAATCCTACATGAAAGATGTGTGTAAAACAGCATCAGTTAATGCACTGAACATTCGGCCGATGTACCCTCATTTCGTCATTGTGTTACATCTATGTGAATCAAACATAATAAAAGTGTCCTTAAAATATTCCGAATAAATCTCATCCGTAATGTCATCAATAGGGAAATGACAGTAATTCTTGACATCGCGCTACGGGTTATAGGACCCAGAGCCATTCCCGACCTGTCTCTCCCTATGGTGCGCACTTCTCTACTGGGCAGGGGTGTGGAGTTCTGATGCATTGAAAAAGAACTCCTTGCAAACCAGTTTTTTTGTACCCAATAGGAGTGCCATCGCGTCAGTCTGCCGACTTCAGCGAAGCATTTGATCCCTGTAAGTGTTCTTCTCAAATTAAGGCAATCTGATTTCCTTCATACGTTTATCTGACTGTTTCATGTTGGTTTGTTTTGTCTGTGTTTTGTCTGTTTGTGCTGCTTGCCAATACAGGCCAGTGAGAAAAGTTTTCAGAGGGAGCACCAAAAACAATAGCACATTTTTTTTTCAGCCGGACATACCGTATTATAGCTTACTTTCTCTGTTGTCGCCTTTTTTGTTTAATCGATTAGATGTTTGATTTTTTTCTCTCTTGACTTTTGTAGATTTCCCCCGCTGTCCCTCATCAAGATGTTTCTGGCTAAAAAACTCCTTGGTGGCATCCTGGATGTTGTGAGGTAGGCACTAAAGGTTCTGTTTGCACTAGCAAAACTCCTTTTGACACACACACACACACACACACACATACAGTCAGCATACTGACTTCATTCATGACTTTGCACACAGTTTTCATTAAATAGAAATAGGTCCTTGTATTCTCCAACAGCAACATCGACCCCAGTCAATTTGTGCCATCAGATCCTGTGAGTAAAACCTTTTAGTGCCTATTTTCTTTCATCACAAGTTCAGAACATCATAGTCTTATGAACATATTTTAGAAGTAAAACTACTCTTTTGAACAAATTAGCCACAGCTCTGCGTGCGTGCGTGTGCGTGTGCGTGTGTGTGTGTGTGTGTGTGTGTGTGTGTGCCAGACTGCAGTGAAGAGGGATGTGTGTTCGTGCTAACAGAACCCGTTCTGTGTTTGTGTCCTAGCCTCCACCACGCAGACCTCTGGCCTACACGGAGCAGAATGAAAATGACGAGGAGAGACAGTTTCGCAAGGTCTTCCAGCAACTCGCTGGGGATGTAAGTACTTATTGTTTTTCAACATACTCCCTCCTACTACTCTCATATCTATTCACCTCTGAACCTACTGACCTTTCCTATCCTGTTCAGAGACGAGCCCAGATAAGTCAAGTCAACAATGCCTCTCATGCTTGATTCTAACGATGAGTCATTGAGAGATATTCTTCATCTTAGGCTTTTGGCCATCAAATACAGTGCTATACTATACGTGTGTCATTTGTATAATTGGGCAACTTGTTGAATGTTTTAAAGAGGCTGTTTTCATTATGTGGATATCCACAAGGACGACGCACAGTTGTTAAAATAATGTCTATTAACCCACCGTTAGTGGTTTAGTGTAATGGAGTGCAGAACAACAACCAGTGGAAATGAAGTTACCGTATTGTGTGTGTGTGTGGTGTATTGTCTTTTGAAGTAGGCGCAGCCAAATAGTAATGGCATGGATGGTAATTTCATTTATTGGCTGATGGTACACTGGCACAATCAGTGAAACCCTGTATCCCAGTTAAGTCTTTTGTGCATTCCAAACCCTTCCCTCCACCCGTTCACCCTGCTTCATCTGGAGCCTGTCTTCAGAATGTGATTCATCCATCTATTCAGACATGGTGAATTTAAGGCTTCAAATGTGCTCTCTGTCATTGCACTGCTGCCAACCAATAGAAGCCTTTTGGAAGAGTACAGTAAAGCGCTCCAGTTGGCTTAAATCATTGATTCCACCCCATTGGTTATGGTGATTTAAGCCCAGGGCTCCACAGACAATCCCCTTCTCTACAGCTATACTCACGATGATTCGCTGCTGTTGGATCAGGCAGTGGTGGAGTTTTGATGACAACCCAACCCTGGTTTATTCCACGGACAGGAAGTGGGACTGGTTCCTCCTCTATGTGCCTCCTACCATTGTCTGACATGGTGGCTCTCCTGTTTGGTTAGTTTTGTGTGGGTGGGGTGGGGTGTAGATTGTGTGAATCATAGATAGTGTCAGATACATGTTATACTGGTACGGTCAGCTGGTAACGATTGACTTTTTAAATTGATGACTAGCCGACCTCATTGAGGCCTTACTCATAAGGGGAGGGAACACAAGTTGCATATGGAATGAAACCTAAAGACATGCTGCACCTGCTGCAAATGTATCTGCCAAAGTTCTGAAGTTGTTACCATCACTTTGGTTGTTCTGATATGTCACGTAAACACACAAATACAGAGAACTATGTATTTGGTCCATGATTGTACCCATAAAACACCTGTGGAAATTACTTACCATTTATTACTTCATGATAAAAATCTGTATTTCTGCCCCTGAACAATGCAGTTAACCCACTGTTCCTAGGTCGTCAGTGTAAATAAGAATTTGTTCTTAACTGACTTACCTAGTTCAATCAAGTTTACATAAAAACATTTTGTTTCAGTGTCCTTTTGTGAGCTGAGTTGTGACGCAAATACATGGAGGGCATATTTACCTGTGGATCTCTCTGTGTATTATAGGACATGGAGGTGAGCCCCACTGAACTGATGAACATCCTCAACAGGATCATTGGCAAACGTGAGTCCTATTCTTACACAAACACCATGCGTGTGTCTACAGTATACTTGTCATTGCATTCTTTATAGTATTTAGACCTCTGTGTGCATGTACCTTTTGTTCGACAGCATGTCTATGCATGCCTTTTTGTATCTATGTGCTCTCTGTACACACACACACACACACACATTTTACTCATCTCGATTCCTCTTGTACAAGACTGGTTCCATGGAATGGTTTACTTTGTTGTATTGATGCAGTGGTCTGTCTGTGTTAATTTCAGGTTCTGACCTGAAGACTGACGGCTTTAGCATCGAGTCATGCAGGGGCATGGTGGCTGTCATGGACGTATCCTTCCACATCTGTGTTTGTATTAGGACGGAGCACTATACTACACTATACTATACTATCAGAGTAGTTGAATTTTTTTTTTTTACCTTAACCCTGAGCACACAGAGTGACAGCACAGGGAAGCTAGGTTTCCACGAGTTCAAGTTTTTATGGAACAACATCAAGAAATGGCAGGTGAGTTTCAGTTCTCTTGTTCTATTTTTGACAATCGGCAACTTGAACTACAATTGATTTACATGTATTTGCAAGGTGTTCATATAAGACCCCATACAACTTCCAATAGTCCTCTTACTCCACTACTGTAAGAATGATGTTTTTATAATGTCATGTTAAAACCCTCTTAATAAAAGGTGCAGCCAACTTTGACCTCTCGGCGTGACCTTACTTCCGCCTCTGTTGCAGGGCATCTACACATCAAATGACGCAGACTGCTCAGGGGTCATCTCCTCGCGAGAGCTGTCCTCTGCCTTCAAAACTGCATGTGGGCTTAGAAATCATGACAACCGGAACATGGAATTGCATATTTCGTTGTCATCATAAGGCCTTTATAACAGTGTCATAAGTGACAACAAATGCTGATGAAAGCTAGCTTTTTTTTCCTACATATGTGTTTGGTATCATTTGTGTCTCTCTTTCCTGTTATGTCCGTGTTCAGGTTTCCCTCTCAACGACCAGCTCTTCCAGTTGATCGTTCGCAGGTACAGTGACGAACAGGGCAACATGGACTTTGACAACTTCATTGGGTGCCTGGTCAGACTGGACGCCATGTGTCGTAAGTGAATCCTCAACATTCCCCTGCTCAGTCCGATTATGTTCTTGTTTTCAGACTATTTACTTTTCATTACACTTCAGTAATAGTGTTTTGTGCATTTTCAGGAGCCTTCAAGACTCTGGACAAAGATAATAATGGAAAGATCAAAGTCAACATCCAGGAGGTAAATTAGTTTTCACTATTTCCTCTGCAATTAAACAGTGTGTTTTAGGGACCATTTGTATGATTAATGAATGGATATAGACACTGAAATGAAACCTAAATAACCACACCTCGTGTTTTGCCTTCTTTGCAGTGGCTTCAGTTGACCATGCACTCATAAAGCATCAGGGAAAGCCTACAACAAGTCTGCATTCATCTCTCTCTCTCTCAAGATTTTATTTCAAAGTACCATTGTTATTGTTTGCAAACATTCATTTGGCGTTCAGTCATGAATGTTAATTTAATTCATCACTAGATGGCAGCAACACCGGGAAAAGCACAAATCTACTTTCTCTCCATTAGTCCAAATGAAAAAAATATATAAAAAGGTAGTTCAGTTTTCTGTTTTTCTTTTTTTTGTCTTGCAACACATTTTTGGTCAAACATTCTGTACTGCTATGTAATATATGCATTCTAGTGCTCAATAAAGGGCCAATATTACGCAATACTTGCAGCTGTCTCATTACCATTTCTACATGTTCTGCTTTTGCTCATTAAAGAATTGACCTCTCATGTTTGAAGATTACTTTAATCCGTTTGTTGTATTGTGGTTATTTGACTGACTTTTGAAAACCAAGTCAATAACAAAGTTGATTGTTCTCAAGGACAACAACCACCTGAGCCACTGCCTGTTCCCTCCGCTACCATCCAGAAGAAGTCAGTACAGGTGCATCAAAGCTGGGACTGATGAGACTGGAAAAACAGCTTCTATCTCAAGGCCATCAGACTGTTAAACAGCCACCACTAACACAGAGTCTGCAGCTTACATACAGACTCGAAATCATTGGTCACTTTAATCAGATGTATCACTAGTCACTTTAATGTTTACATATCTTGCACCACACCACTGATCTAATTTGTATATACTGTGTTTTATTGCATCTTGCCTATGCCGCTCTATCATTGCACATCCAAATATTTATATATTCTGATTCCATTCCTTTACTTAGATTTGTGTGTATTGGGTAGTTGTTGTGGAATTGTTAGATTACATCCTAGATATTGCTGCACTGTCAGAACTAGACACACAAGCATTTCGCTACACTCGCAATAACATCTGCTAACCATGTGTATGTGAAAATAAGAGAGCCGCACACTCTAGGAGCTCGGATGCAAACATGTAATTACCAACGTTTCGACAGCCAAGCTGTCTTCATCGGGGTATAATCAAACACTGCGGGATGACTCGTTTTATATATAGTGTCAAAAGAAACAGGTGTCTGTAATCATGGCTAAGTCTGGCCTAATATCATTGGTTAATGATCTAATATTAAAATGTCATACAAACAACAAATGGATAGCATATGATCATAAATTAATTTGACTACACAAGCTTACAAACAATTACAATGGCAAAGTCACAATCACAAGAATGGCTTCAGATCAAAGTCTACGTTGAGACCGAAAGGAGCAAGGGTCTTTAAGTTAGATCCAGGCAGCCTCTCGTTTTAACAATACATTATCAAGGTCACCCCCTCTCTTAGGGAGGGTGACATGTTCGATGCCAATATAACGCAGAGACGAAATCGAGTGGCCCTGCCTCCAAGAAGTGGGCCGCAACTGGGTAAGTAAAGTTAACACCTAATGGTGCTACGATGCTCTGAGATACGTCCTTTTAATTCGCGCTTTGTTTTACCCACATCATTTTTTACCACAAGGACAAGTTATAAGATAAATAACTGCCTTAGTGGAGCATGTAATAACACCTTTAATTGGGATCGATTTCCCAAAGCGTGTGCGATCGAGAAGGCCTACACACATGACTCAGTTACACCAGCTCTGTCAGAAGGAATGGGCCAAAATTCACCCAACTTATTGTGGGAAGCTCATGGAAGGCTACCTGAAACGTTTGACCCAAGTTAAACAATTTAAAGGCAATGGTACCAAATACTTATTGAGTGTATGTAAACTTCTGACCCACTTCTGACCCACTGGGAATGTGATGAATGTGCGCGAAATGGCGGAGCACATTGATGACATTGATAATCGAGGACGCAGATGTAATATTAGTGTTGTGGGACTCCTGGAAAATTCTGAAGGGACACGTTCAGTAAAATTCTTTGAGGAATGGATCCCTGGCTACCTACAAATGGACACTAAGGCTGGTCGTGTGAAGCTGGACAGAGCCCATCGCTCTCAAGCACCGATACCTGGTCCCAATCAGCGCCTACGGCTGGTGGTTATAAAGTTACACAACCTCACCGACAAGCAGCGCGTCCGCGTCATGGATGTGGCTAGAAACATCGGCTCTGATGGTAGTCAACATAAAGGTCCAAAGGTCTCATTCTTCAATGATTATTCCACAGCGGTTGTACGAAGACGCAAAGCATTTGATGAGGCGAAGGCTCGACTCAGGAGAATGAAGATGGACATGAAGATGGGTTTAAGTATAGTTGGAGTTCAGGGTTCATATCGTTTGTTTATGCTCAGTGAGATAGAGGAGAGTTCAACACATGGAAAAAGGTACCACTCCACTTTTACAGTAGGATCCAGTCTGGATATTGAATGGTCAAGGCACAATGGCAGGTAACAGACTGCGTGTATGTACATGGAACATTAGAGGGAGCCATAACTCCATTAAAAGGAAGAAGGTACTGTCTTTTTTGAAAAAATAAAATATTGATATTGCCCTGTTGCCCTGTTGCAAGAAACTCAATTGGATGATAAGGAGCACCTGAAATTACAACAACGGGGGTTTGGTCAAGTGTTTTTCTCATCATTTACATCCAGAAGTAGAGGTGTAGCTATTCTGGTGAAAAAGAACTTACCACTTTAGGTCTTGAATTGTGTGAAAGATAAATTTGGTTGCTTTGTTATAATTAATGGTACTTTACAAGGGCAGAACATTTCCATAATGAATATTTACTTCCCCCCTGCTCACCCCCCTGATTTCCTCACTAAGGTATTTCTAGACTTTTCAGAATTAAACTCGGACACTTCAGTGGTTGGAGGAGATTTTAACTGCTTGTTGAACCCCCTTATTGATAAGTTTCCCAGCGGTATAGCTTCACTCTCTCCTCAAGCTAAGTCACTTAAAGCTATTTGTGATGATCTGGGGTATGCGGATGTCTGGAGAGCTTTTCATCCCTCCAACAGAGAGTTCACTTTTTTCTCTGCACCTCATGGATGTCAGACTAGAATAGATTACTTTTTTATGCCCAGGACGTCTTTGCAGTCTGTTTTATCCGCTAGGATAGGAAGCATAGTCATATCTGATCATGCTGAGGTGATCCTGGACATAAAACTCAACGGGGCATTCAATCGGTCAAGACATTGGAGGGTGAACACAACCATTCTTAAAGACCATACATTCACATCATATTTTATTACAGAGTTTAAAGCATTTTTCTCTATTAACTCTCAATCAACAGATAACCCCTCGCTCCTTTGGGAGACCTGTAAAGCGTATGCCAGGGGTCTGATTATGTCATACACAGCTACTAAGAGACAGAAAAAGCGTGAAAAGCAAAAAATGTTAGAGGGTGAATTAGGAACTAAAGAGAAGGACTACATTAAAACGCCCACTCCTGCCCTATTAAAGGAAATATCAGTCATTAGATCAACGTTAGACTCTCTCCTAACACAGGACGCTGAAAAGAAAATGAGATTTGTCAGGCAAAAGCTATATGATCATGGTGATAAGCCAGGAAAGTACTTGGCATACCTAGCTAAAAAGTGGGCTGACTCTCAGTCAATTGTTACTATTACTAAGTGACTTATTTAAGAAATGTTATACAAACCTTTATGCCTCAGAACTGCCAAAGGATGCACCCAAATTAATGGAGAACTTATTTCGTAAGATTGAGCTCCCTACTATCTCCGAAGAGCAGAGGTCCCTCCTTAATGCCCCTATTACCAAGGAAGAGATAATGTTCGCAATTAAGAATCTGCAAAATGGTAAGGCCCCAGGACCAGACGGGTTTTGTAGTGAGTTCTATAAAGAGTTCCATGGCCTGATTCTTGAGCCATTGTGTGATATGTTTAACCACTCATTTTCAAATGACCAACTCCCTCAAACGCTGAGAGAAGCCAACATTTCACTTATTCTCAAAAAGGGAAAATGTCCAGAGTCTTGTTCCTCGTACAGACCAATTTCCCTTCTGATTGTGGATAGAAAATTGTTTTCTAAAATTCTAGCCACAAGATTAGAGGACTCACTGCCACTAATTGTGAAAGGAGACCAAACTGGCTTCATTAGGGGCCGTAAGTCATGCAACAATGTCAGGCGGCTTCTTAATGTAATTCAAGCCTATCAACAAAGTGCTGTGGATGGTCTTGTGCTCTCCCTAGATGCTGAGAAAGCATTTGATCGTGTGGAGTGGTCTTACCTATTATTTGCTCTAAATAAATTTGGTCTGGGGGAGGCTGCTGTCCTTACTAATGGGCTAAGGTCAAATAGCTTCTCTGTACACAGAGGTACCAGACAGGGCTGTCCTTTATCCCCCCTCCTCTTTGCACTCGCTATGGAACCACTGGCCGAGGCCATCAGGTTAACGCCTGCTATACAGGGGCTGCTCATTGGTGATGTTCACCATAAAGTAAGCTTGTACGCTGATGCTGTCCTGATATTCATCTCTAGTCCCGAGACTTCAATTACATCTCTTATTAATATTATTGAATTATTCAGCGAATTCTCAGGCTACAAGATTAACCTCAGAGGCTATGCCACTTGGTAACCTACACTCTGTACCTAATACATCTCCCCCTTCCCTTTTAAATGGTCTCCCTCAGGTTTCATGTATCTGGGTATATTTGTAACTCTTAAATTCCAGCTAATGTTCAAAGCCAATTTTGTTCCCTTGTTTGATACAATAAGACAGGATCTGAAGCGCTGGAACTCTCTCCCGATTTCTTGGTTGGGTAGAATATCCCTCTTGAAAATGAACATTTTACCTAGACTACTTTACCCAATCCAAATGATCCCAGTATTACTCTCCAATAAGGTAATAAAGGATGTAAATGGATGGCTAAGTTCCTTTATATGGAGTAAACGCAAGCCAAGACTTAAGATGGCAATATTGCAGCTGCCAAGTTCTATGGGCGGCTTGGACCTGCCCAATATCAGGTTCTATCAATGGTGTGCCCACCTTTGTTATATTTCTGACTGGATCACAAATGATGACTCCTCTATTTGGTTAGACATTGAGACTTCTCTTTCAAAATACCCCTTCAAGGATCTTTTATTTTTCAGAAGTTTCAAGTCTGTAGAAGATCACTGCAATAATCCCGTTACACTTAACACACTCAAAGTATGGAGGTCAGTTCAACGCTTCCTGGGAAGGTCCAAACTAACCTCTGCTCTTACCCCAATTCTTAACAACCCAGATTTCAGTCCAGGATTGCTGGATGCTGGCTTTAACTTATGGCTTAATAAGGGCATACGCAGGCTAAATGACTTATTTGCTAATAAGATTTTTGTTGTCATTTGAGCAGATGGTCGAGAAATATCGACTCTCAAAGCAGGACTTTTCCCGCTTCCTACAAGTAAGACATTATATTCTGAAGAGCACCACCTTAATTGGTAACCTAGATGTGTCTGTCATTGAAATAATGCTTTTTTTCCCACAAAGGAAAATGTCTGTAAGTCTGTTTTATGATACTTTAAGGTCCTTTTCTGCTGTCAACACACAGAGGGTGAAACAAGTGTGGGAGAAAGAATTGTCTGTTACTATTGACAAAGAGATGTGGGAGGACATTTGGAGATATGCAAAAACAATATCTATATGTAACCGTACTAGAGCAATCCAGTTAAGAATAATACACAGATGGCATATATCCCCAAATCGCAGACATGCTTTTAGCCCCACTTCCTCTTCCCCCCAGTGTCTTAAATGCAAAACTGATACAGGCACCCTAACACATTGTTTATGGTCATGTACCAAAATACAAAGATACTGGTCTGGTGTTCTGCAAGAAATTGAAAAGATCCTAGGGGTTAATCTAGAATTGGACCCAGTTTCTTTACTGTTAGGTCTCCCAAGTAGGCATGTTACTTCTGTGGGTAAAAGGAGGCTTTACAACATCCTTACCTTCACAGCGAGGAAAAACATCCTTTTACAGTGGATTCGCGATAAGGTTCCTTCTATTAAAGATTGGCATAAGATACTATTTGAATGGGTGCCTCTGGAATATCTGACATGTACATTGCATTCTAAAACAGACCAGTTCTACAAAGTATGGGAACCTTATCTAAATTACCTAGAACCTGAGGTATCAGCTATTATGCTGCAAGGATTCTCTTAGAATGGCGGGGATCTATGTATTTCAGAACTACACTGTACGTTCCATGTGTGGAACCTAACCTCCTGGTTTAAACTGAGCGTTTTTTTATTTATTTCTGTTTGTAAGTTTGTTTAAAATGTATGTATTGAGAGACGCAATGATGGTGATGGGGTGAGAAGCACCGAGCGGGAAGAGGAAAATGGTGTACGTATGTATGGGTGTGTATGGGTGTGTGTGCGTGCGCGTATGTATGCATATGTGTGTGTATATGCATGGGTATATGTATGTGTATATATATGCGCGTAGATATGTGTAAGTGGGTGCTGTTTTTCTTGTTTTTGTTCTGTGTGCTTCGTCTCTGTTGTTGTATCTCTTAATACGGGTGAAAATTGTGAAATTCCAATAAAAATACTGTTACAAAAAAAAATGGAGTGGTGATCCTAACTGGCCTAAGACAGGGATTTTTTACTGGGATTAAATGTCAGGAATTTAAATGTTAAATGAATTTAAAAGTTAAATGTATTTGCCTAAGGTGAATGAAAACTACAGGTGAAGTCGGAAGTTATCATCTGAGATGTTTATATTCACGTTAACGGATGGTGACCCCAGCTAGGAGCAAAAGATTGATTTCCCAGGTCTCGCCTTTCTTTCGTCCTTCTTCCAAGTCATGTCATCTGCCCGGATGTCAAATCACCTGATCCCATTGATTCTCCTCCGGTGGCTCTCCTTCTGTTCTTCCATCCTTCTCAGCCTGAAGGTGGTCCTCGAAGGAGTTCTGATCTGGTTTGACAACTTCCACCACAACAAATCAAATGTTATTAGTCACATGCGCTGAATACAACAGGTGTAGACCCTACAGTGAAATGATTACTTACGAGCCACTAACCGACAGTGCAGTTTCAAAAAATACGGATATGAGATAAAAGTACCAAGTAATTAAAGAGGAGCAGTAAAAAAAAATAACAATATATATATATATATATATATACAGGGGGGTGCCGGTATAGAGTCAATGTGCAGGGGCACCGGTTAGTTGAGGTAGTATGTACATGTAGGTAGAGTTAATTAAAGTGACTATGCATAGACTACAACAGAGAGGGGAGGGGGGGCACCAATGTGAATAGTCTGGGTAGCCATTTGACTAGATGTTCAGGAGTGTTATGGCTTAGGGGTAGAAGCTGTTTAGAAGCCTCTTGGCCCTAGACTTGGTGCTCCGGTACCGCTTGCCGTGTGGTAGCAGAGAGAACAGTCTATGACTAGGGTGGCTGGAGTCTTGACAATTTTCAGGGCCTTCCTCTGACAACGCCTGGTATAGAGGTCCTGGATGGCAGGAAGCATGGCCCCAGTGATGTACTGGGCCGTTCGCACTACCCTCTGTAGTGCCTTGCGGTCAGAGGCTGAGCAGTTGCCATACCAGGCAGTGATGCAGCCAGTCAGGCTCTCGATGGTGCAGCTGTAGAACCTTTAGAGGATCTGAGGACCCATGCCAAATCTCCTGAGGGGGAATAGGTTTTGTCATGCCCGCTTCACGACTGTCATGGTGTGCTAGGACCATGTTAGTTTGTTGGTAATGTGGACACCAAGGAACTTGAAGCTCTCAACCTGCTCCACTCTAGCCCCGTCAATGAGAATGGGGGTGTGCTCTGTCCTGATTTTCCAGTAGTCCACAATCATCTCCTTTGTCTTGATCGCGTTGAGGGAGAGGTTGTTGTCCTGGCACCACACGGCCAGGTCTCTGACCGCCTCCCTATAGGCTGTCTCTTTGTTGTCTGTGATCAGGCCTACCACTGTTGTGTCATCGGTAAATTGAATGATGGTATTGGAGTCGTGCCTGGCTGTGTGAATGTTGACCTGTCTAAAGGTCTTACCCAGATCGGCTGCGGAGAGCGTAATCACACAGTCTTCCGGTACAGCTGGTGCTCTCATGCATGTTTCAGTTATTTGCCTCGAAGTGAGCATAGAAGTAGTTTAGCTTGTCCGGCAGGCTCGTGTCACTGGGCAGCTCGTGCCTGTACTTCGTGCCGTCTCTGGGTGAGAGTTTTCTTGTTTGCTTATGGCAGTGTTGTGTCTTTGGCTATGCCGGATTAAGTGATATGACATGCTATTCTATAAAATAATTTCTCCGTAATTGATATCACCTGTTTGAGCTAATCATGTCAATGTAATTAACTAGAGAGTCGGACACCACAAAATAATATTTATAGAGCTGTTATCTTCCAAATAAACTCTTAAAGACCTAGTAATATTTTACATCAATAGCAGTCAATATCAATCGTCACCTTAATTCAGTTTCATCTGAAAGTTGTAAAAAAATGTTTTTGCACGAACCCTGGCTAACAAGTTGAATCAGCAATACAAAATTGGTTAGCATCAATTTTTCAGTTTTTGATTTGTTAAAAAAGTTTGAAATATCCAATAAATGTCGTTCCACTTCATGATTGTGTCCCACTTGTTGTTGATTCTTCACAAAAAAATACAGTTTTATATCTTTATGTTTGAAGCCTGAAATGTGGCAAAAGGTCGCAAAGTTCAAGGGGGCCGAATACTTTTGCAAGGCACTGTAAATACCTAGGAGGCCTAGAAAATGATACAAGGGTGTCAGCGATTAGGTGAATGGATAAGGCGGAGTCAGGCGCAGGACACAGGTATGAGTAATAATCTGAGAATTTACTCAAAATCAAGCAATTTTCCAACAAGGAAGAACACTAATATCCAGAGCACAAAATAACAAAACCACTTGACAATGACAATCACACACAAAATAGAAAGGGAAGCCAGAGGGTTAAATAAAGAACGTTGATTATGGAATGGAAACCAGGTGTGTATAATGAAGACAAAACGAAAATGAAACATGGATCGGTGGTGACTAGAAAGCCGGTGTCGTCGACCGCCGAACGCCACCCAAACAAGGAGAGGCACCAACTTCGGCGGAAGTCGTGACAAAGGGATGGCTCCATAAAATAACAAACAAAATAAAACATAAAAAAATATGACCATACATATTTGTGTGTGTCACATATACACATGGCATATGCTTGGGTACCACCTTGACATCTCTGATATGCTTGCTCAATAAATGAATGCTAGAACAGCCAGGATTAGCTGTTTGTATCTAGTCTCTTAATAATTGCACAACGGTGCAAGTTAGACACATGTTATCTTATGTTTGCATGTGAGCATGTCTTTTTTTTTGTTGGTCCTGTCAATGTTCAGTGATCACACATGCCTCAGCATACCTTGGTTTCTCATATGATTGCCTCACCTGGTTCACCAACTACTTCTCTGATAGAGTTCAGTGTGTCAAATCGGAGGGCCTGTTATCCGGGCCTCTGGCAGTCTCTTTGGCGGTGCCTCAGGGTTCAATTCTTGGACCGACTCTCTTCTCTGTATACTTCAATGATGTCTCTCTTGCTGCTGGTGAGTCTCTGATCCACCTTTACGCAGACGACACCATTCTGTATACTTCTGGCCCTTCTTTGGACACTGTGTTAACAACCCTCCAGACAAGCTTCAATGCCATACAACTCTCCTTCCGTGGACTCCAATTGCTCTTAAATACAAGTAAAACTAAATGCATGCTCTTCAACCGATCGCTGCCTGCAACCGCCCGCCCGCCCAACATCACTACTCTGGACGGTTCTGACTTAGAATATGTGGACAACTACAAATACCTAGGTGTCTGGTTAGACTGTAAACTCTCCTTCCAGACTCACATCAAACATCTCCAATCCAAAGTTGAATCTAGAATTGGTTTCCTATTTCGCAACAAAGCATCCTTCACTCGTGCTGCCAAACATATCCCTGTAAAACTGACCATCCTACCGATCCTCGACTTCGGAGATGTCATTTACAAAATAGCCCCAATACCCTACTCAATAAATTGGATGCAGTCTATCACAGTGCCATCCGTTTTGTCACCAAAGCCCCATATACTTCCCACCACTGCGACCTGTACGCTCTCGTTGGCTGGCCTTCGCTTCATACTTGTCGCCAAATCCACTGGCTCCAGGTCATCTACAAGACCCTGCTAGGTAAAGTCCCCCCTTATCTTAGCTCGCTGGTCAACATAGCAGCACCCACCTGTGGCAAGCGCTCAAGCAGGTATATCTCTCTGGTCACCCCCAAAATCAATTATTCCTTTGGCCGCCTCTCCTTCCAGTTCTCTGCTGCCAATGACTGGAACAAACTACAAAAATCTCTGAAACTGGAAACACTTATCTCCCTCACTAGCTTTAAGCACCAGCTGTCAGAGCAGCTCACTGCACCTGTATATAGCCCATCTATAATTTAGCCCAAACAACTACCCCCCCCCCTACTGTATATATTTATTTATTTTGCTCCTTTGCACCCCATTATTTTTATTTCTACTTTGCACATTCTTCCACTGCAAATCTACCATTCCAGTGTTTTACTTGCTATATTGTATTTACTTTGTCACCATGGTCTTTTTTTTGCCTTTACCTCCCTTATCTCACCTCATTTGCTCACATTGTATATAGACTTATTTTTCTGCTGCATTATTGACTGTATGTTTGTTTTACTCCATGTGTAACTCTGTGTCGTTGTATCTGTCGAACTGCTTTGCTTTATCTTGGCCAGGTCAAAATTGTAAATGAGAACTTGTTCTCAACTTGCCTACCTGGTTAAATAAAGGTGAAATAAATCAAATAAATAAATAAAAATACAAAGAAGGTTACTTTGCCAGCTTGCAAATGTGTGCTAAAAGTGGGGATGTTTCATAATATTTTTGATTATCTTATCTCCCCACCACCAAAGAACAATTTTTAAAATTTTGTTTTACAGAAAACCACAGAACCACCACTGCAATATAGGCCTACACTCAGATAAAAAAGTGCAACCTAAAACGATTCTTCCACTGTCCCCATAGGAGATCCCTTTTTAGTTCCAGGTAGAACCCCTTCTGTGTCTAGGTAGAACCCTTTTGGGCTCCATTCCCCAGAGGGTTCTACATAGAACCAAACAGACCTTTTGAAGATTTTGTCAACTTCTACTCAGACTTAAATAGCAGTGTTCCAAGAACCTCCACCAGGGGTGACTGTGGTGTCCTCAAACGACACGAGGGCATATCACATTCATTTTAGATCCCAACAGGTCTTTATTTTCATACTATATGCCCTCACTCTCATCACTATCTCCATTTGCCATCTTCTAATGTCTTTTCTTGGAACTCCATCCATACACACACACACACACACACACACACACACACACACACACACACACACACACACACACACACACACACACACACACACACACACACACACACACACACACACACACACACACACACACACACTACTGTGTCATCTTGTTTACATTTACCACATTTTAGGCATCCAGCTTTGGCCTTGGATGGATCATGTTGCAATGAGATGAGCACAGAGGTACGTATGTACAGTACTTTTCAGTGTGGCGGGAAATTAATTGAACAGGACAAGACTATGTGGTTTCTTGTGGAGGGAGTGCTGTGTGGGTGGTAGGTAGAACAGCTACAATGACGCTGATTGGTTGCTATGACTTCACTTCTTGACTAAAATAAATGTAGGTTTAGAAATTAGTTTGACCTTTCCATAGTTCAACAGCTGAAAAGCCTTCGTTAACATACTTCCAGAGATAGGCAGAGTTGCAAAGAAAAGCCATATCTTAGACTGGCCAATAAAAATAAAAGATTAAGATGGGCAAAAAACACAGACACTGGACAGAGGAACTCTGCCTAGAAGGCCAGAATCCCGGAGTCGCCTCTTCACTGTTGACGTCGAGACTGGTGTTTTGCGGGTACTATTTAATGAAGCTGCCAGTTGAGGACTTGTGAGGTGTCTGTTTCTCAAACTAGACACTCTAATGTACATGTCCTGTTGCTCTGTTGTGCACTGGGGCCTCCCACTCCTCTT
Organism: Oncorhynchus keta; assembly: GCF_023373465.1. NCBI lineage: Eukaryota > Metazoa > Chordata > Actinopteri > Salmoniformes > Salmonidae > Oncorhynchus > Oncorhynchus keta. The sequence continues at coordinate 40,714,650 of NC_068421.1, read as the reverse complement.
TCTATTCTGGTTAGAGACAGTTTACACTGTTCTGTGAAGGGAGAAGTACACAGCGTTGTACGAGATCTTCAGTTTCTTGACAATTTCTAGCATGGAATAGCCTTAATTTCTCAGAACAAGAATAGACTGATGAGTTTCAGAAGAAAGTGTTTTGTTTCTGGCCATTTTGAGCCTGTAATCGAACCCACTGATTCTCTAGATACTCAACTGGTCTAAAGAAGGACCGTTTTATTGCTTCTTTAATCAGGACAACAATTTTCAGCTGTGCTAACATAATTGCAAAAGGGTTTTCTAATGATCAATTAGTCTTTTAAAATTATAAACTTGGACTAGCTAACACAACGTGCCATTGGAACACAGGAGTGATGGTTGCTGATAATGGGTCTCTGTACGCCTATGTAGATATTCCATAAAGAATCAGGCATTTCCAGCTTCAATAGTCATTTACAACATTAACAATGTCTACACTGTATTTTTGATCAGATTGATGTTATTTTAATGGACAAAAAATGTGCTTTTTAAAAATAAATACAAATACATTTCTAAGTGACCCCAAACTTTTGATTGGTAATGTACATTATTTACCTTCAGAGGTGAATGTATCAAACCAGTTGCCGTGATAAAGGTTTTTTGTTGTTGTGCACTCTCCTCAAGCTTGGTATTTTTTTCACTGTAATAGCTACTGTAAATTGAAGAGTGTCGTTAGATTAACTAGAATTTAAGCTTTCTGACAAATATCAGACATGTCGATGTGATGAGTATTTTTCATGTTTACTTACAACTTTATCCTAATCACAATAGCGCCCGTTAGCTCAACCGTCTCGTGGGGTGGGACACCGATCCCCAAGATGTGTCTGTTATATGAACTCTGTGAAGCATTTATTTAGGCTGCCATTTCTGATGCTGGTAACTCTAATGAACGTATCCTCTGTAGCAGAGGTGACTCTGGGTCTTTCTTTCCTGTGGCGGTCCTTATGAGTGCCATTTTCATCACAGACCTTGATGGTTTTTGTGACTGCACTTGAAGAAACTTTCCAAGTTCTTGAAATTTTCCGTATTGACTGACCTTCATGTCTTAAAGTAATGATGGATTGTCGTTTCTCTTTGCTTATTTGAGCTGTTCTTGCCATAATATGGTATTTCACCAAATAGGGCAATCTTCTATATACCACCCCTACCTTATCACAACACAACTGATTGGCTCAAACGCATTAAGAAGGAAATAAATTCCATAAATACATTTTTAACAAGGCACACCTGTTAATTGAAATGCATTCCAGGTGACTACCTCGTGAAGCTGGTTGAGAGAATGGCAAAAGTGTGCAAAGCTGTCATCAAGGCAAAGGGTGGCTACTTTTAAGAATCTCAAAGATAAAATATATTTTGACTTCTAAAAACACTTTTTTGGTTTCTACATGATTCCATATGTGTAAGTTCATAGTTTTGATATCTTCACTGTTATTCTACAATGTAGAAAATAGTACAAATAAATAAAAAATCTTGAATGAGTAGGTGTGTCCAAACTTTTGACTGGTACTGTACGTGTTTTGTCTCATTGGTTTTTCTCTCCTGTTATGTCCGTGTGCAGGTTTCCCTCTCAACGACCAGCTCTTCCAGTTGATCGTTCGCAGGTACAGTGACGAACAGGGCAACATGGACTTTGACAACTTCATTGGGTGCCTGGTCAGACTGGACGCCATGTGTCGTAAGTGAATCCTCAACATTCCCCTGCTCAGTCCGATTATGTTCTTGTTTTCAGACTATTTACTTTTCATTACACTTCAGTAATAGTGTTTTGTGCATTTTCAGGAGCCTTCAAGACTCTGGACAAAGATAATAATGGAAGGATCAAAGTCAACATCCAGGAGGTACATTAGTTTTCACTATTTCCTCTATATTTAAATGGTGTATTTAGGTTTAGGGACCATTTTTAAGATTAATGACTGGATATAGGCACTGAAATATAACCTAAATAACCACACCACTTATTGTGTTCTGCTTTCTCCGCAGTGGCTTCAGTTGACCATGCACTCATAAAGCATCAGGGAAAGCCTACAAAAAGACTACATTCATCTCTTCATTCATCTCTCTCTCTCTCTCATTTAAAATGTGTATTTCATATTACCATTGTTATTATTGTTTACGTCATTCAGTTGTAAGACTGCATCGATAGAGAAGTCCTTGGGAAACTGTGCAGTATTTTTTTATTATTTTTATTATTTCTTACATTGTTAGCCCAGAAAACCTTAAGTGTTATTTCATACAGGTAGAAACTAAAACAGGAAGCACCCGTGCCTAGGTCTATCCAATGCTGGTCTGACAAATCGGATTCCACGCTTCAAGATTGCTTCGATCACATGGACTGGGATATGTTACGGGTAGCCTCAGACAATAACTTTGACATATATGCAGACTCTGTGAGCGAGTTTATAAGGAAGTGTATAGGAGATGTTGTACCCACTGTGACTATTAAAACCTTCCCTAACCAGAAACCGTGGATTGATGGCAGCATTTGCGCAAAACTGAAAGCACATACCGCATTTAATTATGGCAAGGCACCTGGTAAAATGGCAGAATACAAACAGTGTAATTATTCCCTCTGTAAGGCAATCAAACAAGCAAAGTGTCAGCATAGATACAAAGTGGAGTCGAATTCAACAGCTCAAACACGAGACATATGCAGCAGGGTCTACAGACAATCACGGATTACAAAAGGAAAACCAGCCCTCTCGCAGACATTGACATCTTGCTCCCAGACAAATTAAACAACTTCTTTGCGCGCTTTGAGGACAATAAAGTGCCACCGACATAGCCCTCTACCAAAGACTGTGGGCTCTCCTTCTCAGTGGCTGACTTCAGTAAAGCATTTAAACGTGTTCACCCTCGCAGGGCTGCTGGCATAGGCGGCATCCCTTGCTGCGTCCTCAGAGCATGTACAGACCAGCTGGCTGGTGTGTTTACCAGCCAATCAATCCCAGCCAATCAATCCCTATCCCTGCTGTCCCCACATGCTTCAAGATGGTCACCATTGTTTCTGTTCTCAAGAAAGCAAAGGTAACTGAACTAAACGAATATCGCCCCGTAGCACTCACTTCTTCATGAAGTGATATCACCTCCACCCTACCTGTCACCCTAGACCCACTCCAATTTGCTTACCGCCCGAATAGATCCACAGATGATGCAATTGCCATCACACTGCACACTGCCCTATACCATCTGGACAAGAGGAATACCTATTTAAGAATGCTGTTCATTGACTACAGCTCAGCATTCAACACCATGTACCCTCCAAACTCATCATTAAGCTTGAGACCCTGGGTCTTGACCCCGCCCTGTGCAACTGAGTCCTGGACTTCCTGACGGTCCGCCCCCAGGTGGTGAAGGTAGGAAACAACATCTCCACTCCGCTGATCCTCAACACTGGGGTCCCAGAATGTTTACATATCTCGCATTACTCATCTCATATCTATATACTGTCTACTGTATCCTTCACTATCTATTGCGTCTTCACAGCTCTGTCACTGCTCATCCATATATTCTGCACGAATATATCCTCATCCCATTCCTTTACTAGATTGTGTGTATTATGTTTTGTTGTAGAATGTGTTAGACATTACCTGTTAGATACTGCTGCACTGTCATTTCGCTACAGTCGCAGTAACATCTGCTAACCGTGTGTATGTGACCAATAAGATTTGATTTGAATGTTAATTAAATTCATCACTAGATGGCAGAATTGTAGCAACACAGGGAAAACACAAAACGACTTTCTCTCCAATAGGCCAAACTCAATTCCCTTTTTAGATTCCAGATATTTTAAAGTTTTGTGTTTTCCTTTTTTCCGGCAACACGCTTTTGGTCAAACATTCCATACTGCTATGTAATGTAATGTAAGATATAAATTATAGCGCTCAATATTGGCGTAATATTACCTAATACTTAAAACTGTCATTTATTATAATTTAATAAAATAAATGTTCCGTCATATGTTTGTAAATAACTTTAATATTTCTGTTTTATTGCACTTATTTGATTGACTTTTACAAACCAAGTCAATAATAAAGCTGATTGTTATTCTGTTCATCAGCACCACTCTTGACTTCCTCCTCTGCCGACTAATAGCAAATCTTGGCTGCCTGTTAACTTTATTTACACACTGCATAGGAAAAAGGAGAAGGACACTGAAGAACAGCGGCTGATGATTTGCACAGGTACCAGGGCCGTTTCCAGAGCAACGAGAGAACGGCTGTTCAAAAGGGCGTGATCGAAGAAGGAGGACTTGGAGCAGAGCCAAGAGAATTAGAGAGTCCCTTGTCGGGGTGTAAAGTCGTAGACAGAGCCACCAATTGGGTGAGCGGATGGTAATCGGGGCGTGTCATCGGACTTACCTCCGGGCAGAGCCGACTTGGGAGGAAGGAACAAAAACCTCCGAGATGATGCTGAGGGACCTTGTAGATCAATGAACAAACAGGTGACGGATGTTCCAGTTGATTGTTGGGCAAATTCGAGGCCAACACAACCCCTCTCATTTAAGTGAAAGGTAAGTTTAGAGGTGTGTTTAACTGTGTTTATCACTTTATAGACGTAGGCCTAAGTTTTGCGTGATTTTATATTATAATATAGGCTATGTGGAGGTTAAGCTTGACCCATCGCATTGACACTGTTTAGCTATTTATTTATAGCCTAAAATAGTTACAACAAAGTATGGCAAACTCTATTGTTTGATAAGTTTGATAAATGGAAAATCATATAGAAAATCAAAAATATCAGTATCGAGTATTGATGTAAACAAACATGCAGGTTACTTGATACTATGTAAACATTACAGTAATAGATCTTGCACAAGACAATGTGCTGAATCCTCCCATGCCTTGTAGCTGCACACCGTCCTGTTATCAATGCTCTTCCTGAAAAAACAGGTTTTGATAACATAATATTCTCTTATTAGTGTTTTAGTATAGGGGGTAGATTATTAGTCTAGTGGAGATGTACAATGAATGGTATTTACTCATCAGTGGTAATTACTGTGGCATAGCATTTTTAATGCGCCCTCCACTGGCAGTCCTCTTCAGTGGGTAACCATGATCCATGATGTCAGAAAACAGGTCATGCTGTGACCAATCATCTCTGCCCTTTTCAGGGGCCATGCAGGTTGACATTTACAGCAGGTTAACGTTGGATGACTATATCTCTCTGAGCGTGTCGGCAAACACACATGTTGGCAAACAAATAACACACGTTGTGATCAGAATCAGACACGGTATGATACTTTCACAAGTGTGTCAGCTGTTGAATTTGAGGGAAATCAAATATTCCGAAGACTTCTCTTCTGATAGGTTATGCGCTGGTTACGTAATGTTCATTGGCTATGCATCCATTGTTGTCACTCAGTTTATTGAGCATGGCTAGGGGTCTCCCTGGGTGTAGGTTACAGGAGGATGGTGGGTGGTATGACATCTTGCACTTCATCAAGCAACTGTGCACTCATGGAAGATAATAATACACGCTACACCGCCAATGAATCAGCCTTTTAAAAGGCATCAAAAGTGTGTCCTCCAAATGGTACCAATTTTCCCCATGGCTAAGCTATGAATCGGCATGCTTGTCACATTTCAATCGTTCTGTTGTATTCATTCGTCAAACGTGTTATGAGAACACGCTAACTTTACACACTGTGCTGTTGTCTGTGCCCAATAATGTTTGTACCATGTTTTTTTGTTGTTGCCGCTACCACGTTGTGCTGCTGCCATGTTGTGTTGCTACCATGTTGTTGTCATGTGTTGCTGCCGTGCTATGTTGTTGTCTTAGGTCTCTCTATATATTTTTATTTTTAACCCCCCGTCCCGCAGGAGGCCTGTTGCCCTTTGATAAGCCATCGTTGTAAATAAGAATTTGATCTTAACTGACTTGTCTAGTTAAACAAGGTTAAATAAATCAAATAAAAAAAGAACTACCTCTGCTTGTCATATAACTGTGCTGCTTGCGACTGTGACTTTTCTTTTATATTCGGTATTTTCTTCTATTAAAGGCATACAAAAACAGGCACATTACACCCAATACTTCCCAGCTTATTTTAATAGAGCAAGTTCTGTGTCTGAAAGATAGGCAACCCCGTTATGTCTCCTTCATGAGTTGTGGAAATGGCTGCCATTACCATCAACGATGTGATGCGTAGGTGGTGCAGTAGGAGTGCCACGGGAAAGCCTTTGGTTAAGGTGTATTGTATGTCTCACTCTCATCTGTCTAAGGTGTATTGTATGTCTCACTCTCATCTGTCTATCTGGTACAGCAGATACCGTTCACATTGAATCATGGCAGGAGATGGGGAATCTGCGTCGAGATAAAAGAGCTCTGGTTTTTCTTTGGCAATGAAGTTCTCAAAGTCTCATTCCAGGCGTGACTCCCCAGAAAACCAGCTTTTCCTGTGGGTCTCCTTATACAACAACTTCTAGCCGTCATCATATACACAGTACGTGTTGCAATCTTTGCAGCCCTTCATTCCCAGATAAAACATACTGTTGTTAGTTCTGGTTGTCTCTTTTCTTTCCTTCTGTCTTTCTTCCTCCCCCACATCTCTCCCTCTTCTTCTCTCTCCATTTCTTTCTCTCCCTCTCCTCTTGCCTCTCAGCGTGTTGCCTGGGTGAGGCAGGTGGTGATTAATGGTAATTATAAGGATGCTGCTCCGTGGTGCACTGTCAACTCCCTCACAACAGAATGGAAGGAGTGTAGGTGGGATGCATGTAGGTGTGAGGGTCTGAGGAACAAGAGAGGTTTTGTGAAATGAGCAGTAATTATGTTCAGCAATGAATGGAATATGATCTGAAAGGATAGGCAATAGAGGCACAGGGTCGAGTAGGGATGGAAGGGGTGAAGAGAAAACAAGCAGGGTAGAAAATTCAGTAATCAAACTGACATGCCAGGTGAAAATGTTCAGGTTTTCAGAACTATGGGGCTCCAATTGCGCCTGACAGAAAGACTGTGTAGCCACAGGGTTGAACCAACAGACCATGTTGAAATCATGATTGATCCCATGTGTCCTTAATAGTACTGTTCCATGTCCCCGAGCTCACTCAAAGAGCAATGGGTAATTAGAGGGCAAATTTCATTCAGTTAACGGCATTCCCTTCCTGAGTCAATGTTAAACCACATTACTGGGTGTAAGTTTCTGGATAATACTGCCTAGATTTTCTATTTACTGCACTCTGTACTGTTGCACTATTTTCATTGTCTTAACCAGGACTGTTGTCAAAGCCACCTGATGCACTAGCCTTGCCTCTTGGGAAAGAGGCTACTGAGCAAACCAGACTGTGCTGTCGATGTCAGGCAAGATGGCTGCTGACTCACCTGTGAGGAGAGAGCATGAGGAGCTGCAGAGGAGGGCCAATCAGGTGACAGATGAGGTACTGTCCCATATCGTCTAAAGAGCACAAACTCATTTAACTTTGAAATATCAACAACAGAAGGTTCAGTTGAACTTTTAAGATCAATACACAATGTCCCCATAGCCGTTGGCTGTTGACCATTGGCCCCCACAATAAAGGGTAAATCATGCCAGGAGCTATAGAAAAGGTTACCTGCCATACCCGGGCATTGTTTTCAGAGTTGGAACATTCAGAGATTACACAGTGACATCACCCTAAACCTCTCTCCCAGAGGGTTTCCCCTTGGGTAAAGGTTACATGCTGCACGTCACAGCCATTTCCCAGTCCCATTACCTCAGCATCAGGAAATACCATAGAGAAAGTCCCCAGCTATCTGTACAAACACATTCTTGGCACACAGACCACTGAAATTAGTCTGTTTGTTTATAGCCTAAGCCTTGTTGTGTGGAAATATAACAGAACATTGGATCAGTACAGGATGTTGCAATCTCCATTGCAGTTCTATACAAAACAGGGGAAGGGGCAGAATTCAATGAGATGATGTCACCGTGTGTCTTCTAAGATGGATTACCACTGGAAATAGTTTCACAGAGAGAATAGTGTTGTAATTTGTTTACTGTTCCATATTTGGGCAATACAAATACTGTTGTACCTATAAAAGACAGAGCCCTAAGACAGTGCAACATGTATAGTATTAAACATGACTCACACGGAGTGATCTTGACTAGTGCCTTTCATCTGTGGAAGTGGACAGGTTTCCAGCCTCACCCTCAGGATTTGAAATGTTTTCCGTCCTGTATCTAAGGTAACTCAATCCTCTAATGGTGTCCTGTCTCTCTGTCCCTTCTCATCCAGTCCCTGGAGAGTACCCGTCGTATGATGCAGCTAGTAGAGGAGGTATGGGAGTCTCAGCACCTGCCACTCACTCTGCCTCTGTTGACCAAATCCCTAATAAATGACACGTCGTCGTCATAATATAATAATAATAAAATATATGCGTCGTCATTATAATCACATTATCGCTGGTTGATTTTTTTGTTGTTGTTGGGGGGCGGGGGGGCTGCCTATTGATAATGAACTACATTTTAACTGAAGAGTCTTCATTTGATTCAGTTGAAATGCAAAATCATGAACAGCAACATTATGGTGAATCTAATGCCATTTCTGGTCTCAACAGAGCAAAGATTCAGGAATCCGGGCCCTGGTCATGCTGGACGAACAAGGAGGTAATGGAATGGACGTTATATAATCGTTTTCTCTCATTGGAAGATGTGGACATAACATCAAGGTCAATCGTACAACAGCAACCTTAGATGGTCCTTGTTCTTGTATATATATCCATAAGTGAGTGCTCATGTTTTTGTCAGTATACTAGATGTGTGTAAGCTATGTGTGTGTTTGCTTTTGTGTGTATGTACTGTATGTGTGTGTTCCCTTCTGTGTCTCTCTTATCCACCCTGCTCATGCTCCCCACCTTCCCCATATGGTCAAAGCAACTGGACCGCATCGATGAGGGAATGGATAAAATCAACAATGATATGAAAGAGGCTGAGAAAAACCTAACAAACATGGCCAAATGTTGTGTCCTGTGCATCTGGTCCTGCATCAAGTAGGTCTGGCCTGCTCTGAGGACATCTGTCATCTGTGTGTCACCTGAGTGCCCGCCAGGCCAACCCGGCAACTAGAACGTCTGTCTGTCTGTCCATCCATCTATCCAGCCTCTGCTCCAGGCCATGATTTATTTTGTTTTGTGTTTTGATCCATTGTGAGATTGGGTGACTAGAAGTCTGCACCAAAGTTAACCACAGGAAAATGATGGTCATGTCCCAAAATATGTGTGTTTTACAAACGGTACATCTTCTACCCACACAATACCAGGCATTTTATGGACTTGTGCGGACCATTATTAAATCATTTGTGTCCTGTTCTCAGTTTTGGGGTTTGCACCATATTTGCTCAATTGCATTATATTTGACCGGCGGCTTTTGTCAGTTGGGTGCTTTGGTGATAGAACAGTTTTGTGTTATATTACGTTCTCCCTCATTCTCCCGACTTTCCTCCGCCTCTCCCATTCCTACCCTTCCCTCACGTTTTGCGTTGTCCAGAGCAACTGGAGCGGATTGAGGAGGGCCTGGACCAGATCAACTCGGATATGAAGGAGGCTGAGAAGAACCTCACAGACCTGGGCCAATGCTGCGGTCTGTGCTCCTGTGATAAGTAGGTGTTGGCAGGTGGGAGGGGTCATGAGTGTCAGGAGCAGATTGGGAATCCATGGTTCCTTCCTCAAGTATTAATGCGCATGTTAGTGTGCCAGTCTTTACACTTTGTTTGCCAGTTGCCACGCATCAGACTCCTACTCGCTTTCCTTCCTCAACATGCCAGGGCTTAGGTCAGGAGATTGTTTATTTCATGCAGGTGACCCTTTGTTGTACTCTGAGTTAACACAATGTACTGTGATATGAAGCTCTGTGTGTATGGCTGTGTGATGTGCTCTATCCTGTCTGGCTCTGCCTCTGCATAGGCTGAAGGACTTTGAGGAGAGTGGGGCCTATAAGAAGGTGTGGGGGAACAACCAGGATGGGGTGGTGTCCGGCCAGCCGTCCTCACGCGTGGTGGATGAGAGAGAGCAGATGATCATGAGCGGAGGCTACATACGCAAGTAATAATGGTCAATGGCATGACGAACCCAATAGCAAGGCAACAAATCCCAACCAATGGAATATACTATATATATATAATATAATAAGACGTGCCCTCACATTTCCTAAGAGAACGACGGCTTATTGTTGTTGTGCACACACAGTAGGCATATATCACACCATTATGGATATGGGCTAATAATTCCTGGGTTTCTTTGCATAGAAAAGTCTTGGGTGGGCCGCCTAAGCCTTTTTTGGGACGCTAATTCCAAACCCTGTTTAAAAAAGTAATCTAGACAAAAACAATGAATTCAGTATTGAGTATTGATTTTTTTTTTTGTAATTTTTGAGCATAAGAACACAAAAATGTGCTTCACCATACCCACCACCAAAGCCCATTTTTGATGCAGAAAAAACCCTGTACTGTCTGCCTGCAGTCTGCACATATTTATTTGGTTTACAAATATTTTATGATGAATCTGGCCATTGCATTGATTTGAGATAATCCAGCTATGCCCAAAACAGGTTTGAATCTCTAAAACTACTACTTGCTCATTTTACTGTATAGCTTCAATGTGGCAGCCAGGAGATATGTACTCTTGTCTATAACACATTGACATGTAGAACCAATCACTGGTCATGTTTTGGAGGAGCACCTGGCCAAACAGAGGACATTTATAAAAACCTAGCACCTCCCTGAATGCAGGGAGAATACTCCTTGCAAAAACAACAATGTGCCGTAAACTTTTGTTAAATGTACAAACTGATGACTGCAAATTATACATTCTGTTGATGTGTTTTCTATCTCTGTCTGTCTGTCTGTCTGTCTGTCTGTCTGTCTGTCTGTCTGTCTGTCTGTCAGGGTGACAAATGATGCATGTGAGGATGAGATGGAGGAGAATCTGGGACATGTAGGCAGCATCATAGGCAACCTGAAGAGCATGGCACTGGACATGGGCAATGAGATCGACACGCAGAATGTCCAGATTAACCGCATTCAGGGCAAGGTCAGTCCTATAGTACCTGCCATACAGACATTTATTCAATAACAATACATGACCAATTCTGTATTGAACATTAATCTAATGTGTTGGTTTTACAGGCCATCCACAATGTATACCGCATCGATGCTGCCAATCAGAAAGCTAACAATCTAATGAAAAGATAAAGAGGAAGATTGTCCTTCTCTGCTGTGTGATCTTATCTACTCCCTGTCTGTCTTTCTGTGCCAATATGCGTCCAGTGACCATCCACCCACATAGAAAACCTGCCAAATGATTGTGTATGCTGTATCATAAATCCTGAGCAGCAGGGTACACATCATTATTCATACCTGGCTCTAGATTGACCCTAGCCTGTTTGCCAGTCTCTGCCACATGACGAAGAGTACAAGGAGTGGAATGCTACCGAGACTTGTACCCAGATGGCCTGGAGACCACACTGCCGCCATCTGTTGGCTCGATTGTTTTCTGAAAACGAGAAGCACACCCTCTCCGCTCTTTCGCCATCGTCCGCTCGCTATCCTTCCTCCTTCGATGCAGAATGGAGCACCAGTGGAATTGGGTTGCTCTGCTTGTTGTCACCAGGAAGACTAAAGTAAATAGGAAAGGAATCAGCATTCGGTGTCTGCTTTGCTTTTAACACGTGAATGAGGTTTGCCTGTCAATGATGACTATAGTTTTTAAAATGCACTTTATAGCTCAGTTTTCGTTTGTATTTATTTAACTCAACAGTTGCATGACGGTAAACATATTCTCCCATATAGGCTGTGTTGAGGTTGTGAACTGGACTTAACATCTACATGTGTCTAGCAATTGATATGTTTTAGTTTTGATTAGACTATATTAGCGCTTCGATATAGCGGATGTGAAATTTGGTTTCCGTCACACAATTTCCTAATTGTCATAACATCAAGTAGACTCACACCCCCCTCCCCCTATTGCATCCCTCTGATGTTGTGGTGTTCCACTATATAATTTTGTATACAAGATAAATATGGATTTATATTGTAATTCTGTACATAAAATATTCAAATGCATAATTATTTATGTTAACACAGGTATGTTTTTGTTACATAGCTAGCTACGGTTAATTTGAGAGTAAAGAAACCAGATTACATAGACCGCGTGGCCTAATGGATAAGGCGTCTGACTTCGAATCAGAAGATTGAGGGTTCGAGTCCCTTCGTGGTCGTTTAATTTCTTAAGTCTTACTTATTGAAACAGGTTCCCAATGTGATTACATAGGTAACGTGTCGTGTTTCTTGTAGCCCAGGAAAGGAAGTATCTCTGACATATAACGTATACTTTGTTTTAGATGGACTATTATACGATTTCCGCTCCTGTACGCTATTTTCTTATAATTAAGTAGCCTAGTATTGAAAGCCTTCGTGTGTTTTAGTAGCAACATGACTTGGTTGAGAAATGTCACCACGGGTTGTGTACTCGTTCAACCCATGAATGTGCGTTATTCCGTAACAACTGCAGCAGTGATTGATGCACGTTGAACTGTAATGTGGCCATTCCTGGCGTCATACCAAATTCCTATTCTGGTAAGAGTTCGTACATGTTGCGCTCGTGGCCGCCGTGGGTCATGGAAAAAGCGCGATCAGAGTCTGCGCAACTCAGCATTCTTCTCGTCGTCTGTGCGAAGTTTATGAAGCTACACTGCAAGAGGAGGAAAAAAAAAACATTCGTCAATATTGGTAATTCCGGCTATATCCAATGAAACATAACTTCACACTTGTTATTGTTAATTACTAAGCTAATTGAAGTTATAAATATATATAAACAATCTGCAAACAAACGCGGACGACCTAGCTAGCCAGCCAACGTTAGCTAGCTAGCGACCGACATTAGCCAACGTTCCTTCAAAATGTTAGCTACTATAGTTAGGCAGAATGCATAAAACGCTCGCAATTGTCTTATCAGTTTATCTATAACACATTGGTAAAGATCTGCGTTCGTTTTCTAATTTGTATTTTGTCCCCTTCGTTGCATGGCAGGATGCACGTTTAACGTGGTTGGAAACACTGGCCTTGGACGTTGTTCCGCAAAACATCAAAGCAAAATAGCTAACGTTACTGTAGCTGGTTAGAAGGGGGCTCAACAAAGAACCAGGAAGCATAATGCTCATTGGCCTAGCAAGAGAGTGTGAGATTGAAGCTACTAATTATACAAATGGTTAATTTAAAGACAAATAGACACATTAATTTCCCATGCAGAGTTGTATTTTTATTTATTTTTTACAATGAACTGTTGTCAGGTATTCTCCTCAATAGTAAATCATGGTGTCCTCACTACTGAAATGTATGCCTAGCATCATTTTTTAAAATAAAGTGATTGATTCATTGCAGAAGTGTTGTTTTAGGCACGGATCCCTGGAATACCCGTTGATTACGGCATATTCTTTTCCCAAATAATAAAATCTCCCCCAAACCATTCTATATATGCCATTTAGCAGATGCTTTTATCCTTAGCAACTTACAGTCATGCGTGCATACATTTTTACAAAGGCATGGTCCTGGGAATCAAACCCACAACCCTGGTGTTGCAAGCACCATGCTCTACCAACTGAGCTACATGGTCTTTTATAACCATAATGTCTTTACACAGCGATTCCTATCAGTGGAGTGCAGTGTGGTTTACATTTTGTTCTCCTGCAGGCTGGCAGTGCCAGGGGTGGTGCCCTCACAGGTATAGGTGGCTATCTCTTGTGCGTGTAAACAGGCCTAGGGGTGCAACATGAATTTCAAATTCACCTATAGCGAAATAGAGGAACTTGGGGGCAACTTGCCCATGAAGAAAAGGAAGTCGCGCTTCACCTTCGATGAAGTCCATCTGCTGCTGTCTGAGGTCAAAAGAAACAGGCACATCCTCGTAAGTAAGTACCTCCACTCAGTGTGTACTGTGTGCATGAAGCACTTAATAGACATATGTTCACTTTGCATTTGTATGTCTCTTTTATTCTCTGCTTGCCTTTTATTCCTTGGAGTGCTATTATCTGCATTTTTCACCGCCACAGGCAAGTTCAACCAAGGCGCCTCGTCAGACCTGAGGAAGCGAACATGGGCGGACATCGCGATTTGCATCAACAAAATCAGCGAGTGCCAACGGGAGGTCATGGAGATCGTCAAGAAATGGGCGGACCTAAAGTGTGACGCCAAGCGCAGGATGGTGGCCATGCGAGGGCCTAACGGTGTCCGTATCTCCCAGAACCTGTCGCCGGTGGAGAAAATGGTGCACGAAATACTAGCCATGTCCCCTCCGAACAAGGCCACCATGGGCAGTATGAATCATGAACCTGAGGAGAAGGACTTTGGTGACATGTCAGAGATGTCGACTCGCTCCTCTGGCACCTCTAATGGTATGGCTGGCCTTCATCATATGGGTATGCCTGGCACCAGCCCCCACGCCATAGGCTCGTCTATGTCACCTTTCTCAACTCGAGATAAAGATATTGGCATGTTTTCTCGGATGCCATTTGGCCGTGAGTCTTTTCTATATTCAGAACAACATTTGTCCTCTTCTCTTCGCACTCAACACAATATGTTGTATTGATTTTTATTATCTCCCTTGTCATATTTGTTATTTATTTTTTGTCCTTTTAGGGGATCCTTCTCAGTCGTCTCGTGATTTTTCATTCATGACACCAGTCGATGAAGGTAACTCTTTTCTCTCTCGCTTTATTGTTGGTAAATGTGTTTGCACCCATGTTTCTGTGTGTATCACATCGTTTGTGTATTACCCGTAGACAACAGTCTGGGATTTGAGGACCTAGAAGAGGAGCCACGGCACATGGGCTCCTTCCGCCCTCCTGCTGAGCCTCGTCGCACCTACTCCAGATTCGTCGCCGCTTCCACCGCTGTGTCTTCCTCCATGGCTACTTCCTCGTCCTCCCTCCCAGCTCCCTCCTCTTCCTTTCTCCCTGCTCCTCCCTCCTCTTCTACCTCTCCAGGGTCAGTCATGGGACAGGGGGCAATCCGGAAGCAGCTAGCCCACAGTGCCTCCCTCAGTCTCAAGGAGCAGCAGGCCACTACTGCCCTGCTAGGGGCCGTGTCGGGGTCTCTGGGGGCCCTGGCCCAGTCCGTGCAGCAGCTGGTGGAGTCGCAGCAGGAGTTTGTACGCGACTCCCTGGAGATGCAGCGAGAGACTGTGAGCGTCCTGCGAGACTTCTCCACCAATGCCCTGGCTCTCCTGCGGGACAAGGTCAACGGCCACCCGCCTTCTTAACTCCCAGTTCACCTACAGAACCCAACACAACATACACACGGACCCTACCTGTGAAGTGCTTGCCTGTGGACTGAGATCATGTCATTAATACTGTTTGCAGATTCACATTGAGAATGAGTATGCTGCCACTAGTATAGAGTACTGAATAGCAGGAAGCCAAAATAAAATGATGAATATCTTTATATACTGGAGATGAGCTTTCTAACTAGTGACTGTTTTGTGAAACTTTTGATGATAAAGAGATCCACGTGTCATGGTTCCAGAACTATGGTAAATTACTTTTTTTTTACTGAATGGAACAAGAGTGGACATTGCAAGGATGTCTGTCAAAGAAAAACTTGTGCAATACTCTAAAAATTATTTTTGAGGGTAAGCGAACTGTTTATCTGAGCCTGTTTTGTTTTACATGGTCTCATTTGTAGGTTTCCTCTAACAAGTATGCAAAGACTGGTCATCCAAACACTTCAAGCATAACCAGCCACATTTCTAGATTAATTTGAGTCAAATCGATTAGATTACACACACACAAAAGAGCGGCACATACATGTGGAAAGTATGAATGAGGTTTCGTCTGCCAACCTCTCATTACTATCCAAAGGTTAGGTGGTTTGGTTTTTAAACTGGCAATAAATCCCACTACAACTACGAGACGACTAAATAGAAACTGGCCATATTTGTAGCATTTGCACTTCAATTTAATGTATTTTCATTTTGTATTGAGTTTAAATTATATTGAGTGTCCAACTTTTTTGGAAAGTTTTGAGAATGTTTTAGATATATTTTGTCAATGCTGAAGAAATGTTTTTATGAAAAGTAACCTTTTCACTGAACTTCAATTAACTTTTGTTTTTCCAGACTGAATGATTTTTAAAACATTCTCTAGACTACTGTACTGTAACATGTAATATGTGACTCCTTCAACCAAATCTTAAGAATAAAACAACCTGTTTTGAAATGATTTGTTCCTGGAGGCAGTGAATGAACGAATGGGTTCTGTGATCAGTCAGTTCCCAAGCTAAACCAGGCAACAGCTTTAAGACTCAGGTAATGACGGCATTGAAACATGATCTTAGGTTTTAATAAATGATAGGACTCCCGGCTCATCATACAAGGTGCTGTCTGAAGAACATCAACACAAAGCATCTGTGAAAGGCCCAAGATAACAGGCATTCTGTTCACAGTTGTTTTTCTTTTCTTTTACATTCTGCCCTCTGGATCCAGCTATCTGGTCATGAATCCTGAATAGTAAGTAGTGATGAGTTGTGAGTGACAATGGTGTTGTAGTATTATTTGTACAGTTGTCGAAGCATGATGTGTCATGTTTAAGTAGGCTATTGTCTTGGATAACATTGTAGCTACATTTAAAGGCCCTTTTAGGTTTGTGGGATAATAAAAGGCTCTCTGAATTTGGGACACATTTACCCACTTAGAGCAATGGATGTGGTGCAATGGGAGTCAACCCAAACAAATGTTTTATTTAGTTGCTTTGGAACAGCACAAAGAAACTCTTCGGCCCTCGATAACTTGGCCGAACCAACCAATACTAAAGAGATGGGAGGCCGACAGCTGTGTGTGTGTGTTTCTGCAGAGCTTGTATGCAATAACAATAGTGCATCTTCCATTTATCAATGGTGTGTTTCTTTATCCTACTTGATGATATATAATCAACCTGAATAATAATGTAATGTATTCCTCAGCGACTACCTGTTCAAACTGCTTCTTATTGGAGACTCTGGTGTCGGCAAGTCTTGCCTGCTCTTGAGGTTTGCGGTAGGCAAAGCTTTTCGCTACACCCGCAATAACATCTGCCAAACGTGTATGTGACCACTAAAAATTGTATTTGATTGTGTTAAAACAGAATACACACAATCCTTTGTTGTCCCATATGGCAAGGAGTCTAGAGTAAACAGAAAGCGACGGCCATTTCCTTTGTGGAAAGGACACTGCAAAATGTCATCCAACCCACTTATTAACCACTGTTTGAAGGTTTGTTCAGCCATTCTCCCATTGTAAATAATAACACTGCTCAGTTGTCTCTACACCTCAGGATGACACCTACACAGAGAGCTACATCAGCACAATCGGGGTCGACTTTAAGATCAGAACCATTGAAATGGATGGGAAGACTGTCAAACTACAAATTGTAAGTACATGTTTATACGACAAACTCTGCATAGCTCTGTAAAATGTATAGTTGTACATTTTGGTAATGGGGATGTGGTAAGGCTTGTTTGTAATTTCTATCTGTTTGATCTATCTCTCCTAGTGGGACACAGCCGGACAGGAGAGGTTCCGGACCATCACATCCAGCTACTACAGAGGAGCACATGGGATCATCATTGTGTATGATGTCACTGATCAGGTAATACAGTGTATTTGAACTCCTCCTGTCTATGGGATGGATTGACCGTCTATTGCATCAAAATGTACTGGAGTTAGAGATAAAACTATATGTACGAGATTTCAACTATTTTGCCAGGAGTCCTTTAACAACGTGAAGCAGTGGTTGGAGGAGATTGACCGCTATGCGTGTGAAAATGTCTCCAAATTGCTTGTGGGAAACAAGTGTGACTTGGTCTCTAAAAAGGTAGTGGACTCTGCCACTGGTCAAGTAAGTGTCTGTTCTCACTCATAAAATACTTGTGCCACCAATGCACAATCGATTCTTCATCAACTACAAATCATTGTTAATCATAGATAGACATGCTAATCACACGTTATTGTGCTTTTGTTCTGGTGTGTCATGATAAATGTCATACAATTCTGCTCTCTTTTTTTATTGGTACAATTGCTTCAGAAATTTGCTTCATCCCTGAAGATTCCATTCCTGGAGACCAGTGCGAAAAATGCTGATAATGTCGAGAAATCATTTTTAACCATGGCCTCTGAAATACAGAAGCGTGTTGGAAGTGATGGTGTTCAAAGTGAGGCTGCTAAAGTGGGCAACAAGATAACCAGTGCACCCCTTTGGCCTGGGGGGAAAGAGGAGGCTGCCGCAGAGGAGGGGAATTCTTGTTGCTAGTGCCATACACAAATTACAGTATATGAGAATCAATGAGTTTGGCCACTATATGCATTTCCTTTTTTGTTCAGAGATGGTAATTGATCCTTGTGAGAACAGCTATGCAACAGTTATGCGGTAGCCCGTTCCAACGGTGCAGAGAATGTGACCCGCTGAAAGGCACCCTTTGAATTAGTCTGGGTACTAGTCTATGTAACATTCCACTCCTTGTTATATTCCAAAGAGTGTTTGGCAAGGAGTGGAATGTAATATCTGAACAGAGACAGCAACCATGCTATCTTTGAATGGCCTGGGTATCGGACATGTGACAAAAAACAACAGTTGATTTACCCATGTGGGGATCCAGGATAGGTGAATGTTGTTTTTGATGCTTTGAACTTGTAAGGTGAATGTAGGGTGTCATTTTATCTGTAACATTTGTGAAGAACTGATTGTTTGGGTTACCATCGGTGGTCAACAAGTAATTATTTCTTATGTTAAACACTTTTTGATTAACATGTGTTGTTTAATGATGACAATAAATGATATATTTGTGTCTTAATTTGTTCTCCTGATTGTTTTTATGCATAATGGATGCACTGTTGTTGCATGAAATTTGAAACTTGTTTATGTATATGAACAATTTGATCAACTGAACACTTAAAATAATATGATGAGTAAATGTGTAATGTCCGCAAATAGAGTGGTGCACAGGTACAACTGTGGCAAGTCACTGGTACCGTCGGTCCAACCGTAAAAAATAGAATCGTTCTCGTCTTGCGGGTGCAACTCCCAAAATCTGAAGCAGATGCTGTGTGTTATGGCTGCCCTCTAGTGGTCATTAATATTAGATATAGAAAAGCAAAATAACCAACATGAAAGGATGAAATTATGATAATCATTGTTGCTATGCTAAAGGTTTAACATTTGAAAGACAAATCAGTGCAAACTAAGTTTGCCATGTCTTATAAAATACAATTTATTAATTTAATTAATTTAATACAATTTAGACTGGTCGAAGTTGTGTGTATTAGGCTACAGTAAAAACCTACAGGGCAGGTGATATATTTTTAACATACTTTGGGCATTGCCATCAGTAATGACGGACATTTTGCGGTGCATTCGAAGGTCAATGAAATCTTAGTTTCGATTGGAGAAAAAGCTGCAGGTACCGCCCTATTTTGTTCCACATGACCGTTAACGATTTTTATTGCACCTTATGGATGTTGCTCAGAGTAACATAAGCCAATCAGGCGCTTTTGTCCTTTTCACTCGCGCTATGTTCACCGGCTCTTTCCCATTCAAGATGTCGGCGACGTCGATGTTCCCCATGTGTGTCCGGGCGAGTAGGGGCCTCCTCACGCTCAGGAACTGGAGCAGACGTGGTTCAACCCCTGCAGTGGTGGACTTGATTCGGGCACTTTCTACGGAGAAGACAACAGGAGAGGGCAGTGCTACAGGTGGACTCGCTCAATCAATCTTGCAAGAGAGGCTTAAGCAGCAACAGAATAGTCAGGTGAGTCAAGCGGGCTAGGTAACGTTAACTAACTAGCCAACTGACATCCCCCCTGCCTGGTTGGGTAACGTTAACTAGACAGCCATAATCATGCAAGGCTACAGAAAAACAAAAGAGACATTCAATGAATCAGCTGGTTTGGTTTTCATGTTGTCAATTCCAGTTTGTTGAACCTCCGGGTCTCTCACGAGACTCCATTTACACCCTATTATTTGGTTGAATGAATGGACTCGTCCTATTAGCACGTTGAGCTAGGCTAGTCTGTCATCCAGGCAGGCCAGTGCAGTCCGGGATCATTGACCATACCCTTCAGCTAAACCATTTGAATTTCACCTTCAATTGGCTAGTGACGTCCGGAGGGTCCTGGATAGCACGGTCCCTGTAAGTCAACTAGCTAGACAACTAGCTTTGTCTTTGCTACTCGCCTTTAATAATTAGCTAACTGCACATCTTATCCATTGCCAGTGAGTTAGTGTTACCTAACTAGTTAGCTTACTTTCACATGTCACACACCGAGGCATATTTCAGTAGATGTTCTAGCCAGCCAGCTACCAAGGAGTTAGATGATTCATCCCCTAGCCAAGTAGATAACTAGCTTTACCTAGATATCCAGCTAGCTAGCACTTATACTCCCATGTTCAGCCACCGTTTACTATTTATTTATTACACATCAAGGCTAACATTACATTATATATATATATATGGTAACATTATCTGTCAAGGTTTTTCTAGATTTTTGAAGGTCAGACACACTGATTAATCTTATTGTCACAGTTTAATAACAGTGCAGGCTATTTTACTTTAAATTGAATCTCAATCTTTTGAATCTATGACCACGGTCTTACATCACTGAGTTTGTTTTTATTGATTTGGCTGTGTGTGTGTGTGTGTGTGCACGTAATCTCATTTCCCTTTAAATTATCTAAATTCCTTATTTTCCAATCTGTTCTGTATTATAGCTATGTATTCCCAAAATAATGTCTAGCTGACTTGTGGTGAGGAAGTAAAAGGGAATCTGACCTGGCTATTTGCTCTGACAGGGCCAGCCCCCTCCAGAAGGGGATGGGGACTCGGAGCAGAAGCAGGACCAGGGAGAGGACAAGAAACAGAAGGAGAACACAGCCTATGCCAAGAAGATGGTGATGCGGTTAGCAGGCCTGATGGGGATAGGGGGTGCGGTCGGCATGGTGTACGTATTCGGTGAGTCCTCCTGGTCCCTCCAATCTGTCAGCGCAGCAGCGTGTCAATGACTGACACTGAACCAACAGCACTAGTGAAGGTCATACTGAAGATAGTAGAGTGATTTGGGGCACCCTCTCCTTGCTCGGTGGAAAATGTCCTTTTAGGAGGGCATTCTTGGTAACTTGTTTTGAGCTTCAGGTGAATGGGCAGATTTGTATATTTACTCGCCTTTCATCTCAATGGTGTAGAATTTTGATTGGCTGTTTATTTGCACTCGTGTCTTTCTCAAATGTGTTTTCTCAAAATATGTCGGACTGTCATTGCGGTCAGCCTAGATGGATGGTTGAATTGTAGAAGACAATGACCGTACTTGTCAAAAGCAATGGTTGAATGTTTCATGAGAATGTCTCTTTTCTGAAACGCTTGACACTGCAGTGCCATATGCTTTTCAGAAGTAATTTGAATTGTGAATGCATGGCATCTGATGCATGTAATGCAATAAATGTGCATGTTTTTTCAAAGCAAATAGATGTGTAATATTATCATAAGTAATGTTTTTCTCCCTGTCTACAGGTAGCAATTCAGTGGATGAACAAGGAAACACGGTATGTTTTCATTAAAACATTTTTATTGCTTTGTAGGACCAATTATTGAAAGTAGAGGTGAAAGATTGCCAGATGAAGTTCTTTACAACTTCTAAGCAGACTGGCTTGTGCCAGTGGGTATTAAAATGTGCTAAATGAAAGGTGGTTACTTCAAGTGACACTCTTATCACACTTCTCAGGTAGATCCCATGTGGCTCTTTAATTGGTTCAAGCTAGTGCTTGCGGTGTGAATTGTTTCCCACAAGGCACATCGGGGACGGGAGGTGTGAGTCTGGCAAGGTGGCTACTTAAAAGAGCACACTTCTTTAAACTTTCAGGTGTGGTCCTGTTGTCCACTTCAAAGGGCACACTTGTCAGCCTACTGTAAAGGGTCTGCTAACTACCAGGGGTTTAAGGTATGGGGTTGGGAAGGTGGGCATTTTGAAAAAGCACACTTCTCTCACTTCAAAGGGCACACTTGTCAGGCTGCTGTGAGTGGAGTGTGCCAGGCCTCTTGGTGCTGGATTCTACACTTGTCCCACTTAGACTGGAGGAGCTGTGTTACTTTGAGGTGTTTGGGTGTCCCCGTGAGAGAAGGAGCTGGATCCTGTTCTCATCTCTATGGCTTCCCCTTGGGAACCTGAGGAGCCTAATGTATGGAACACTTGTCCAATGTTAGAGTGCAAAGGTAGATTAATTCAGCTACATTTCAAGGCCAATTTTGTACGTCAGCATATTTTTTGTCTTTGAATTAATGCACTTGCCTCAAGGTTCTAAGGCTGAACATCAAATTGTTTGTCCCATACACATGGTCAGCAGATGTTAATGCTTGTGCTTCTAGTTCCGACAATGCAGTAATGACCAACGAGTAATGTAACCTAACAATTCCACAACCACTACCTTATACACACAAGTGTATAGTAAAAGCATGACTAGACTAGTCATCTTCACTGAGTTTCTAGGGGGATAAAATAAGGAGGCACAAATTTTGGCACTGATTAACATCAGTTTCTCTAAAACCTTATCGTAGGTCAAGTAGCATTTCGATTGGGTTCTGTTTGGTTCCCTTGTTCCCCTGTTCAAATTACATTAAACTATCTTGGAATATGAGAACAATTTTGTCGTTTCAGGGCAGTGGTCACCAATCGGTCGATCAAGTTCTTCAAGGCATTCCTTTTAAAATAAATAAATAAAAATGATTATGATCCCTATTAGCCGAGGCCAATGACCAGAGATTGTCAGATACAGCAAAGAGCTGCTGTTTTAATGAGTGATTTCATATCTGTTTTTATTCAGCACTGTCATCACTGTTTTTGTTCAACACTATTACAAAACACAAGTGCTTGTCCCTACTACAAGGGTATTGATAGCCCTGCAGTTTTTATTAATTGTAGCTCGTCGTGTCTTAATATGGAGGAATATTTCACTTTCTCTGGTCATAGGAACAACATGAATTTGTGCATGAGGCTGATGTGGTGCGATTTCAGTTTCGTCATCAGGTGGAAGACAGTGTCCCCTCTCTCTGGTCAGTCGACCTCTGTTTAGACTAATGCCATGTTCAAAACAACTGGGAAGTCGGAGATCTCCCACTTCAGTGCATTCAAGACAACTGGGTATTCCGAGGAAAGAAAAAAAGATCAGACTGGGGGGGGTCTTTTGGAACAGTCATCAAACTTGAAATTTCAAGTTTGAAACTCGCATTTTTCTAGAGCTCTGATTTTCTGACCTGAAGATCACGGATGTCATGATTTGACCTAGGTTTTTGTTATATTTATTTTTTTAATCGTGTTCCCAGTTGTCTTGAAAGCACCATGACCATCAGCTGCAGGTACCATCAGTCCAGCAAATTATTTGCAGATTTCAATTTATCCTCCGCTGTGCCTCAAGTGCTATACCAACTGATCTACTTTATCAAAGCTTGAGTTTTGAAATATAATATGGTCTAAAATGAACAATATTGGTAGGCCAGGCATATAGCCAATATGCTGCAATCTATTAGGCTTACTGCACAAACCTCATTCCTACAGAACTGTTTATATTAGGTTCATGTTAAGTCATGTTTTAATAATAATTCTGAGCAGTAGATCTCTGCTTGCTTTTTGATTGCAAAAGTAATCTTGACTTGGTTACCACTGCTCTAGAGGTTGGACTAGGTTGTGCTGCATTTCCAAAACAAATGAGTGCATTTTGGAACTTGGTAGTGACAACACATTCTCATTAATTTCACTAGCTAGAGCAACATCTCTTATAATGGGATTTGCCCCTCACCAGTGTGTTGCTGTGAGGGTCTATGTTCTCATGCATCAATATTGTACACGGCTATCAGTGTGGGAACTATTTTCATCTCTCGGCGCAATGAGTGGCCACCTCTGGTGAGAGTTCCCATGGCCAACCTGTAGCTGGTTTGGGAACAGGGCCTGCCCCTGGTCTCCGGGGCCTCTGCCCCATTGTTGTGACGAGGTGTGAATTACCCCTAAATGAGCATTCGCACACCTCGTACCCTCTCAACCTCCTCTGAAAGACCTATTTGGAAGACCCAAGTCTTGTTATAAGTTAATTCACTGCTCTGTGTTTTAAGAAGTGGTTCTTGAGAGTGACTGTTTAATGGGCAAAACGATCTGTACTAGCAAGATTCAGTTTTTTTTTTTTTTATAGTTCCATATTTAGTTCTTTGAGATTAACCACGACTATCATGCAATTACATGAATTATATTATCTGAGACAGGACACTGAAATAAGATCAATAAATTCATGATTTGTTCATGAATTTCAACAAATTTCCTGAACTGACTCAAACTCTGACTAGCTTACGTGACACTATTGGTTTAGGAAAGGAGACCGGAGATGCTGGACGCTGTACTAGACACTACCGGCATAGGGGTTGATACGACTCAAGTCATTTGCCTGCCTTCCTTTCCTAAGCATAATCTTATGTCTGACTGAGATGTCTAGTATTTTAAGAGGATAGCATCCGATTCCAAGGTTGGCTGCCAGCAAAGTACATGTTAAGGGCTCTACACAGTCTACGCAAATGGTGCTGAATGAGACCCGTTTGCGTCACATTTCAAAGATTCTGTCAGCAGCCAACCTTGGAATCCGAGGCAATCCTCTTAAAACAACTAGGCCTACTTCATTCTCCTTAAACCGCCACAAGAGGGCACACTTGGCCGACTTCATGGCTGTGTTTACCTTTTCCCCACTGGCCCATCCCCTTACCTTTGCCCTAATATACAGGTTTACCTGGCACATTATGAAACTAATCTGATAGGCAGTGTGCTTTATCAGCTGTTATCTTTAGTTAATTTCACCTTTTTATTTAACTAGGCAAGTTACTTAAGGACATTCTTATTTACCAAAAGGCCTCATGCGAGGACGGGGGCCTGGGATTAAAATAAATAACTAAATACAATATAAATATAGGACAAAACACACATCGCAACAAGAGAGACAACACTACATAGAGACCTAAGTCAACAACATAGCAAGGCAGCAACATGGTACAAACATATTGGGCACAGTCAACAGCACAAAGGTCAAGAAGGTAAAGACAACAATACATCACACAAAGCAGCCACACCTGTCAGAATGTCTTTGAAAGAAGAGATTGAGATAAAACTGTCCAGTTTAAGTGTTGCAGCTCGTTCCAGTCACTAGCTGCAGTGAACTGAAAAAATGAGCGACCCAGGGATGTGTGTGCTTTGGGGACATTTAACAGAATGTGACTGGCAGAACGGGTGTTGTATGTGGAGGATGAGGGCTGCAGTAGATATCTCAGATAAGGGGGAGTGAGTCCTAAGAGGGTTTTAAAAATAAGCAACAACCAGTGGGTCTTGCAACGGCAATAACGAGATGGCAGTTTACAGAGGAGAATAGAGTGTGCGGTGATGTGTCCTATAAGGCGCTTTGGTGGCAAATCTAATGGCCGAATGGTAAAGAACGTCTAGCAGCTCGAGAGCACCCTTACCTGTCGATCTATAAATTATGATTCTGTAATCTAGCATGGGTAGGATGGTCATTTGAATCAGGGTTAGTTTGGCAGCTGGGGTGAAAGGAGCGATTTACGATAGAGGAAACCAAGTCTAGTTTTAATTTTATTCTGCAGCTTGGATATGTGCTGAGAGAAGAACAGTGCACCATCTAGCCATACTCCCAAGTACTTGTATGAGGTGACTACCTCGGTCTAAACCCTCCGAGGTAGTAATGACTCCTGTAGGAAGAGGGGCATTCTTCTTACCAAACCATATGACCTTTGTTTTGGAGTTGTTCAGCACAAGGTAAAGGTTAGAGAAAGCCTTGTTGTAGAGCATTTAACACAACATCCTGGGAGGTGCCAGCTGAGTATAGACTATCATCTGCATTTAAATGGATGAGAGCTTCCTACTGCCTGAGCTATGTTGTTGATGTAAATTGAGAAGATCGTGGGGCCTAGGATTGAGCCTTGGGGTACTATGGCTGAGGCAGCAGATTTTCTGACTTTATACACTGTACTCTTTTAGGTGTAGTTAGCAAACCAGGGCGAAACCCCTCAGACACCAATACTCCTTAGCCGGCCCACAAGAATGGAATGGTCTACCGTATCAAAAGCTTTGGCCAAGTCAATAGAAATAGCGCAATATTGCTTAGAATCATGGGCAATTGTGACATCATTGAGGACCTTTAAGGTTGCAGTGACGCCTCCATAACCTGAGCGGAAACTAGATTGCATACCCGAGAGAATACCATAAGCATCACGAAAGCAAGCGGGTTGATTTATTGACCAGTTTTTCCAACACTTTTGAAAAATGGGGCAAAATAGAAATGTGCCATTAACAGTTAGGATCATCTTGATCTCCCCTTTAGATAAAAGACGAACTGTGGCTGCCTTACAAGCAATGGGAACCTCCCCAGAAAGTGGAGGGGCTTGGCGATGATAGGGGCAGCAACCTTAAAGGATCTAAATCATCTGACCAATATGTTTTTTTTTGGGGGGGGGGGTCAAGTTTTAACCTCTCTGGGATATGTGGGACGGTAGCGTCCCACCTCGCCAACAGCCAGTGAAAGTGCAGGGCGCCAAATTCAAAACAAACAAAAAATCCTCAAGCATACAAGTATTTTAGACCATTTTAAAGATAAAATCTCATTAATCCAGCCACAGTGTCTGATTTCAAAAAGGCTTTACAGCGAAAGCACCACAAACGATTGTTAGGTCACCATCAAGTCACAGAAAAACACAGCCATTTTTCCCAGCCAAAGAGAGGAGTCGCAAAGCACAGAGGTCAAATTAATCACAAACCTTGGATGATCTTCATCAGATGACCCTCATAGGACCTCATGTTACACAATATATGTATGTTTTGTTTGCTGAAGTGCATATTTGTATTTAAAAAATCTCGCTTTACATTGGCGCGTTACGTTCAGTAGTTCTAAAACATGCGGTGATTGTGCAGAGAGCCATATCAATTTACAGAAATACTCATAAATGTTGATGAAAATTCAATTGTTATCCATGGAATTAGAGATATACTTCTCCTTAATGCAACCGCTGTGTCAGATTATTTTTTTAAACGTTGCGGAAAAAGCAAACCATGCAATAATCTGAGTACAGCATTCAGACAACAAAGCAGCCAAAAAGATATCCACCATATTGTGTCGTCAACATTAGTCAGAAGTAGCATTATAAATATTCACTTACCTTTGTTCTTCATCAGAATGCACTCCCATGAATCCCAGTTCAACAAATGTTTGATTTGTTAGATAAAGTTCATCATTTATGTCCAAATAGCTTCTTTTCTTAGGGCATTTAGTAAACAAATCCAAACGCGCGTTCAGGTCCAGCTGAATGTCAGATGAAAAGTCAGTTATATTACAGGTCTGAGAAACTTGTCAAACTAAGTATAGAATCTTTGATGTTTTTATCATAAATCTTCAATAATATTCCAACCGGAGAATTCCATTGTCTGTAGAAAAGCAATGGAACGAGAGCTAACTCTCTCATGACCTCGCCTCACGAGCCTGTGGTACTCTGCCAGACACCTGGCTCAATCCCCGCTCATTCGCCCCCACTTCACAGTAGAAGCCTCAAACAAAGTTCTAAAAACTGACATCTAGTGGAAGCCCCATTTACACTGTATATTGGAATGGCAAAGAGTTAAACTACAAACCTCAGATTTCCCACTTCCTGGTTGGATTTTTCACAGGTTTTCACCTGCCATAGGAGTTCTGTTATACACGCAGACATCATTCAAACAGTTTTAGAAACTTCAGTGTGTTTTCTATCCAATACTACTAATAATATGCATATATTTGCATCTGGGACAGAGTAGCAGGCAGTTTACTCCGGGCACCTTATTTGATACTTAGTACTGCCCCCCTGTCACCAATAAGTTTTAAGGAGCTCCTTTAGCACCTCGGACTCAGTGACTGCCTGCAGGGAGAAACTTTGTAGTGGTGCAGGGGAAAAGAGAGAGAAGCATCTGGGATAGTCGCATTAGAAGGGGTGGGAGATGAGGAAATGTTGGACGGGCAAGGAGGCATGGCTGAGACAAATAGGAATCCTGACTTAATAAAGTGGTGATTTAAAGAGCACAGCCATGTGCTTCTTGTCAGTAACAACCACATCAACATTAAGGAACATGGGGTCCTCCCCCAGCCAAACCCTAACCCGGAAGACGCTGGGCCAGTTGTGCACAGCCGGATGTTATACAGCCTGGAATCGAACCAGGGTCTGTAGTGACACCTCTAGCACTGAATCTCAGTGCTAGAGGTGTCGGCCTTCCCCAACGCAGTAATGACCAACACAGTGAACTGTATCACTGGTCAAATGATCTACGTTATATAAAGAGAACTCATAACCTTGCACAGGCAGCAGGGGGCGTAGTTGAGCAGTGTTTTTTCAACCACTGCAACTCCCTCAGGACAGCCTTGATAGGGAGGGAGGGGTGTTGAGGAGGATGAAACAGCTCCAGCCTACCCCATCATTTCCTATGTAGTGGCCCCAGCGTGCAGCATGTGGTGTCCCACTCGGCCCCCGGCTGGCTCTCTCCCTCTGTCTCTCTGTCTTTGGCAGGCAGACCCCCAGGTGGGCCAGGCCAGGGACCTGCTGGCAGATGCAGCTGAATATTCATCAGCTGGGAGATTAATTGGTGGGCTGGTGTGGGGCCGCTGCTGTAAGTTTCACCGCGAGGGAGGGGCCAGGTCTAACACTTAAGCATGACGGCACGTAATGCACAGAGATGAGCAACAGGGGCTCCCGAGACGGGCAGCGGTCTAAGGCACTGAATCTCAGTGCTAGAGGTGTCACTACAGACCCTGGTTCGATTCCAGGCTGTATCACAACCGGCCGTGATCGGGCAGCGCACAATTGGCCCGGCATCGTCCGGGTTAGGCGGTCATTGTAAATAAGAATTTGTTGTTACCTGACTTGCCTAGTTAAATAAACAATATATATACTGGACACTACTACACAGTGCACAATGCCTGGACAGCCCAGTATCTGTGTGAAAAGTAGAACGTGAGTGGTTTGGACGGTCTTGGTGTCTGTGCTCTCAAGGAGAGAACGGCGGTCTCTTTTTATTTATTTTGGTACCTTAGTCCCTGCTTAAGAACTGTTTATAAGAGAGTATGTCAAACATGGGTACAGTATTGATGTTCAGTTTACGTCAGGGGTCGGCAACAGGTGGCCCCTGGGCCGAAACTGGTCTGCGAAAATCCTGCTGATTTTTAAAAACTTGTTTTTAAATGAGGTAATCTGTTCCCAAGTATCCCCACAAACAAAATGTGATCGTGTTTCAAGGTATGAAGTTATTATTTTCAAATGCTCTCTATTTTGGCTTAGTTGTGGTCAATTTGCAGTGTACAAATGATTGTAATTTTCTGGCACCCTCGACCATTTGCCCTGAGAAATCGACCTGTCTCAATCTAGTTGCCTACCCCTGGTGTAGATGCATAGAGAGATGAAATGCTAACTAGCCTGGAAGGCTATCGACTTCAATAAAGGAATATTCTGTAGTATTTGAGGGGTGTCGTGGCTGTTTGGACCTAAACACCAACAGCTGAATTGGCTGACACTGACGTTTGAACGTAAACACAACCACAAAATGTCATGTTATTTACCTTATGCGTTAGGCCATAGTGTAATTCATGTTAAGTTCTGTCAACAGTACCATCTGACATTGACCTTGCATTCACAAGTGTGTGACCTGGACTATTTCTCACCTTCCTTCTGTCTTTTACAGATTCCAGATGAGTTTGATAACGGTGAGTTGTTTTCCTTTCTTTTTTTTGGACACTACCTGTGGTATTTTGGGGAGGTTTTGTTTTCTCGAAGTTGAGTTAGCTTAGAGATGAGCGTTTTTATTAATGCCCCCTTGTTCTCCTAGGCTTTTGGCACACCTCTGCCTTCCCATACATCTGGTCATGGGCTGTAAATGGATCTCGATTCACATAACTGATGTAATCTTTTATAGCTGATGTAAGGGCTACGTAAACATGGTAAAAAAAAGTTCAGACAGCTCTTGATGGTTAACTTGTGAAGTCTTCGCCTCATTTAGTTTGATCTTAGATTTGTCATTAAAAAGGTGTGATGTTGGCCTCCCGGGTTGCGCAGTGGTTAAGGGCGCTGTACTGCAGCGCCAGCTGTGCCACTAGAGACTGAGTTTGCGCCCAGGCTCTGTCGCAACCGGCCGCGACTGGGCGGTCTGTGGGGTGATGCACAATTGGCCCAGCGTCGTCCAGGTTAGGGAGGGCTTGGCCGGTAGGGATAGGGTCTCTCCCGAGCCTGTACTGGAGTTGTAGCGATGAGACAAGGAAGTAGCTACTAAAACAATTGGATACCACGAAATTGGGGAGGAAAAGGGGTCAAATTCAACAACAAAAAAACAACAAAAAAGTGTGATGTTGAGTGCTGTTAGTTTGCGTCCTCAGGCAGACCTCTAGCATTCTAATACCCATCCATACCACGTTTACAACTTGACCACCCATTTTCACCCATTCACTGACAGTGGTCCAGATGAGTCGTTCCCCCCCGGCTAGCCCCCAATTCTGTGTGTGACTACCACCCTGTACCCACCCAGCCGGTAACCAACCCCCCATATGCCTCTCAGCTGTCAGTCATCCCTATAAACTGCCAGGCTGACAACCTGGTGAAAAGGGCCTCATAAGACCGACAAACAGGAAAGTTGACATTTTGCTTGTTTCTCTCCATTTTCATTTAATAGTATTAAAACACATTGGTTTCCCCAATAGATTTGTTGTCCTAGCTGTGTGTTTCATTGGTGTTTTGATTGACATCTTCTCTCTCCCCTCTGAGTGCACATTTGGCCAGTGTGGAGCTGAGCGGGAATGTGTCGCGTTCTAGAACTGGCTATGCTGTTGAAATGACAGAGGACTGAGTCGCGAGGTGCCTCCCCGCACCGCTTCAAAGCTATGCTAATGCCAGGGACAGCTGTGGCCCTTTCCAGAAGTGTTGATTTTATAAACGCTTAACAATCACCCTGTTATACCAATAATTGCTTCATTAATTCTTCACGCTGTCACGCTCCCCAAAGTCCTCTATCTGGCACTGCTGCTGTGTCCCTTTATTTCCGTCAGTGTCCAGAGTGCTGCTTCAGCTGCTGCTGTTATTGGCCGGCCCTGATGCACCCACAGCGTTCAATATCCCTAATGAAGGCCATTGATGGTCTAAGGGGCCCACGGGGGAGCGTAGAGGGAGCATTCCAGCCCCCTGCCCACGCGCCCCTCCACCCCAGGTGGCAGAAGGCTAGTGGAGGGGATTGGGGGGGGCAGCCTGGACGCCTCCGCTGGATGGGTCCTCAGGGACCCTAGGCGATGAGGTCAGGCGTGCTCGTCCAGATCCGTGTCGCCTTGCCAAGTGATGGTATTCAGAGCCAGGGGCGTTATGCTGAGGAGGAGCGTTGGACGCTGCGGCAGTGATGACCTCCCCAAAGACCGCGCTGTTGAGGTCACACTGGGGTGTGACAAGTGCAGGACTGCTTTCAAAATACTCGCTGAGGTTGGAAGTTGTTGCTTTCTCCTAGTGTGTACTGTGGGTCTATGAAACGGTCTTGATGCAGTATGGAATCAATCAGTACACACACCAGATGTTTTGTGTTAAGGGGGAGAGAAAATACATTTTTATCTTCAAGCACTATTATTAGGCTTAAATAACTGGTAATTTTGGGAGGCGTATCAAGACTTGGAAGACCTCATCTCTTTCGGTCCATTTTATCACATCATTCATCCTCCCATGTGTCCCAGTTAGTATCCTGCAGCTAGGATCCTCAGAGCCCGTATTTGGCTTTGACTTGATGAGGGGCCGTTCCATGTTTGCTCGCTCTGACAGACTTATAGCCCCTAGGAGGATAGAGACCACCAGTACTCCAAACAAACAAGCTAACCAATCCAGCATGCCTCTTACACCTACCGGCCCAACCAATAGCCTATGTCCCTAAACAGATACTCCAATAGACACCCCCCCAGCCCCACCGCAAAGAGCGAGGCCGGATGACCGTTTGTCACGGCCCAAGAAAGAAGCGATTGACAGCGCAGGCCAAAAGAAAAGCAAGAGCCCCCAAAAAAAAAAAAAGAGAACAGGGAGAATAAAGGCAATTGAGTAATAATGGCCTTAAGCTAACTAACGGAGCATATGCCACCCCAGTTGTGGATTAAAGGAGGCCTTTGTTGTGTCCGGAGGCACCACCATCGATCTTTCTTGCCTTTCCTCCCTCGTTCCCTCCCTACTTCTCGCCTGTTTAAATGGACATCCCTTCCGAGAGCAACATAGCCTTTCCACTGGCCGCAATGGCCTGCCTCTATTAAACTGGCAAACAAGTTTAGGACAAGAGGCTGCCTGACCAGACTGCTGCTGCTGCTTGTCAAAGCCTTCTTTTCTGGGGGCCTTTGTTTTACTTTAGCTTGTAATGGTCTTCCTTTCAGAGTTGATGTCAGTCCCAAATGTTTTTACCATAATGGGAGTTCTGCTTTTTGACAAGACTGAATGTGATCACAGCCAACGGTTACCAATGGAGAAAATTGAATGCCTATGTCCCTGACTATATGGCTATATCCTTTGACCCTTAGAGGTAGCTTCCCCACCTCTCACATCATTGAAGGACCCACTGTGGCCTGGCTGACACATTAATCCCATAACCATCCTTCACCTGTCATCCTCCTTTCGATCTCATCCCACCACTACCCAGCCCCTTTATTACCATAAAAGCGTGCCTTGATCCGTCCTATCCTCAGTGACTCTCACAGAGGCACAAACACAGGGGCACGCGCACAGACACGAACGTATTACACATTTTGCGCACACATACTCGCATGCATACACATACACACGCCTCGGCAACCCCCGTCCCTCTCCAGGGGGTTGTAACGATCACCACCCACCCCCAGCCTGGCTTGGCTCTGCTTTCCCAAGGAAGAGGTTTGTCAACAGGGCCGGTCACAGTCCCACGCTCTCTAGAAGAGTATGTTCCGCCCAGACCTTATAAAACACACATACGCAGGCAGGCCGGAGGGGTAGGGGGTGTTTCACCAGCTCACCCACTCCCAGGCCTGCTATTACTGGGCTGGGGGACCCAAAGGGGCCTGCCTGGTTATACACACTGGCCGGACGCTATAGGCCCATAGAGAGCCACTCCATCTCTCACTCTGTCTCTGTCCCAAAGGACTTCACATCCCAGAGGCCCCTGGCTGCATGCTTTATCTGAGTGGAGAACTAGCCTAGGAGCATCTGCCATCAAATTGCTGAGATGTTATCTGTTGGGACCAATGCTGCGGTTCCCTACAGAGATGCCTCTCTTAAAGCGGCAATCAGCTGTATAAACAATAAAGCGGTCTCCCTGGTTCGTTTAAAAAGCTGGAGAAATTTAACTACTCTCAAATTTAGCTATGGATGCGAGGACTAACCATCCAATGATATTAAAATGATAGTTTTAACCATGTTTTGAGGCTGTCGTTTTAGATTTTGTTTACAAACATTGGAGTAAAACAAGCTTATTTTAGATTCTGATGGGAAATGACTGAACTTAGCTCATGATGTATTTATGTTATATTCCAAAGAATCAATGGGTATATATAATTCATGTCTAAAAATGTTTACTGAACAAATATGAATGCAACAATTTCAGACTTTTACTGAGTTTCAGTTCATATGAGGAAATCAGTCAATTTTAAATAAATTCATTATGCCCTAATCTATGGATTTCACATGACAGGGTAACACCCCCTGGGCTCCCGAGTGGTGCAGCGGTTTAAGGCTCTGCATCTCTGTGCTAGATGCGTCACTACAGACACCCTGGTTCGAATCCAGGATATATCACAACCGGCCGTGATTGGAAGTCCCATAGGGTGGTTCAGCGTTGTCCGGGTTTGGCCAGTGTAGGCCGTCATTGTAAATAAGAATTGGTTCTTAACTGACTTGCCTATTTAAATAAAGGTTAATAAATAAATAAAAATCTGTTGGTCACAGATACTTCAAAGAAATGGGCCTCGGTCACGTCACTGTATTTTTTTTATGCATTCAAATTGCCATTGATCAAATGCTATTGTGTTTGTTGTCCATAGCTTATGCCTGCCAATACCATAACCCCACTTGCCATCATGGGGCACTGTTCACAACATTGACATCAGCAAACTGCTCGCCCACACGTGGTCTGCAGTTGTGAGGCCGGTTGGATGTACTGCCAAATTCTCTAAAATGACAGAGGTGGCTTATGGCAGAGAAATGAACTTTCAATTCTTTAGCAATAGCTCTGGTGGACATTCCTGCAATCAGCATGCTAACTGCACGCTCCCTCAACTTGTGACATCTGTGTCATTGTGTTTTGTGACATGCACATTTTAGTGGCCTTTTATTGTCCCCAGCTCAAGGTGCACTTGTGTAATGATCATGCTGTCTAGTCTACTTCTTGATATACTACATCTGTCAGGTGGGTGGATCATTACCAGGGATGTAATAAAATGTGTGCATCAAATTTCAGAGAAATAAGCTTGTGTGTATGGAACATTTTCTTTTATTTTGTATTTCAGTGCATGAAACATGGGACCAACACTTTATATTTTGGTTCCGTGTGTGTATAAACTGCTGATTGCCCCCTTTAAAATAAAAAAGTAATTCATTAGGACTACAGCCATGTACATTCTACCAGCACTGGAGTTTGCTTGAGATGCTCAGTAACTCCTATATCCTATACATGCATGCACCACAACTCCCCTTAGGCTAAGTGTTCAGTCTTGAGTATGGCGTGTTGAGAAACGATACTCGCTCCACACTGTTTATAGCTGATCTCTCTTACAGATGCACCGGTTATCCAGCAGTTGAGAAGGACGTTGAAGTATTTCCAAGACTACAGACAGGTGGGTGATAAGAGACGGTTAAAACGGCCTTTGCCACTCCCACTGTTCAATGTAACCTGATCAATGGATGGCTCCACTCTACAGTTGGTAGTATTTGTTATGTGGTTGATCTAGTCAGCATTTTCCTCCTGTGGCTGGTTCAGGGTGGTAGAATAGAAGGTCCTTGTCCACTAAACCCCTGGGTTAACTGCTGGATTGGGATATTTCCACTGGAAGCCATGTTAGGCTGCTTGTCTGTCTTTACTGAAGCAGAGGCAGGTGCAGCCAGACTGCTTTGAGCAGGAAGGCCTCTCTGCATGGGCCTGCAGCTGCCGTTCAGTTAGATCCCCCCCCCCCACACACACACCAAAATCCATCTCCCTCTTAGCGCTTTGATCTCTTCAATGGAGTGTGAACAGCCCCCTGTCTCCTTCGTGTGTATACACACGAGCGCACACCCCTTTTCCACCCTGCATATTGACAACACACACCCTCTCCTCCCTGGCCTCTGGTCTCTTGAACATGTCAGTTCTCTCTTCCACGCGTTCCATCTCCCTCTTGCAGCTGGTTCTTACAGGATTCTTTTTTTGAGTTTGCCGTGATGAGGCCAGCTAAGAGCAAATAAATGAAATAAGGAAGCAGACCACCATCTTTTCACGCTCCTGCATTCCCACATAAGCAACCAAATACGTTTTACTCCTGCGAGCCGGGAGTGATGGCCTCCGTGTGTTTTACTGCGACTTGCTTGTGACCATGTTGACATTAGACTAGGCTTCAACTCTTAGGAAATCACCCTTATGAAGGACCTCAAGTATTAAAGGGATAGGCCTCGTTCACCACAAAATACAAGTTGCATACTTATTTTTATTGGAGTTTGGCTGTTGTCAGTTGACCCACATAGTTCTGATGATGTGCCACTTGTTCCTCCCTACTGCAGCATTGTGTTTTTGTGTAGTTGTGTGACGACATCATATCTGTGCGTCCCCAGATGATCATTGAGCCCACGAGCCCCAAGCTGCTTCCTGACCCTCTGAGGGAGCCCTACTACCAGCCTCCCTACACCCTGGTCCTGGAGCTCACAGACGTCCTGCTGCACCCCGAGTGGTCGGTACGTACCACCTCCCTCTCACCCAGCACCTCACCCTGGCCGTCTGGTACCAGTAACCTGCTGGGTGGCCTGGATGCCTTCTCTCAGTATAGCCAAGAACACAACAAGAGAAAAGCTGTTTCGTCTCATTCCTTGGGTTTGATAGTACATTAATCATTCATAAGTAGAATCGTTTTTTAAAATTTGTTTACTTAGGATTTTACCTCAGCCTCCCCCGTCTCTCTGTGGGTGGCCATCTGGCCTGTGGGTCGCTGGGGGGCCACCACCTGTTTACCTCCACTATCTGTAAAGACCCTCCCATTACCCGTGGCTTCCACCTGGCCCCCTCGAAACCTGTCCCAACCCCTACTCTAACAACCCCTGCCCATCCTACCTGAGATCCTACCTACTTGTCCTTACCTGAGTGGTATCATGCTCCCTCCCCTATGACTCCCCCCTACGAGTGGCGCGTGCATAGACCGGTGAGGTGTGGACGTAACCCGACACCAGCCATCAGCAGACAGCCACCTGGCGGCCCTGCTCAGGCTTTGATTTCTGAAGAAAAGACTACAAGTGGTCCAGGAGGTCATCCAAACGCTTCATCTGCCATAAGCTGCTCCGTTTAGGCCGTGGAAAAAGCAAAAATGTATGCCAGTGAATATACCACTTTATAACGTGATGACAAACTAATGAATCAATCGATCACTGGTTATTTGTGCATTTATGTGGTTTGGATAGTGGCTGTCGAGAAACTGATTTTTAAATTGATTATTCACTGACTATATTTGTGGATAGCTTTCAGTGAGAATTCTAGCCAGAATACATGTGAAGTGGACTGGTTTGTTCTCCCCACAGCTGGCTACAGGCTGGCGCTTCAAGAAGAGGCCAGGCATCGACTACCTGTTCCAGCAGCTAGCCCCTCTCTACGAGATAGTCATCTTCACTGCAGAAACAGGCATGGTGAGTGACATCTCTACAACACGAGGGGTTGAGCGCTGTTCTGGCACGGGCCAATGAGGACTTTTACAACATCTTGTCACACTGTTATTGTACCGCCATTGTTTCAAGTAAAACTGTGCAAGTCCTATGTTGACAAATAGTCTTCTTTGAGCCAGAATTTCCCTTAAATCCCCCACTCGCCCTTTTTGTACCTTTTCTGAACATGTCTCGTGCCAATCAACACTGCAATTCTATAGGTGTCGCAACGGACAAATCATTAACTGCTACCATATGTCACATTTCAGTGAAGAAGCATTTTGGATTGGTTAAGGCTTAGACCTGCCTGCCTCACTTACCTACCAGACACCTGCCACAGCCTCTCTCCACCACAGCCAATCAGGGCCACTCTTACCGCTGGGTGTAGCTTAGAATGTTTGTTGTGACTGCACCTGTCACCTCCACGAGTCCCCGGTAGACCTTTGTTCTAATGGTCACTTCAAAACAAATCCATAATGTTTGAATGTGTTATGCCACTCCAGACTTGATCTCAAACAACATCCCTAGTGTTGTTGTTTTTACTTTTTGTTTTGTTTTAGCACCAATATGCCTCGCCCCTATTGTTTGTCCTAATAACCTACGTCATGGCCGACAGGCAAGCTCAGAATGGGTTTCCTTTTGGGCTCCAAAGGCCCCTTTTTTATTCATACCGACATGTATATGCAAATGAGCCATGCTCCGCTCAGGGTCTAATTGGCCCCTTGTTTAGACGTGGGACTGTGTTTTTTTTGTTTTCTCTGGGTGAAGGTCAGCCTCAGTGTTGTGTTGACCTGCAGCAGTGACCGTGCCAAGTCAAACTGAAGCCTGGTCTGTACCTCCGCTAGCTGCAGGTTGCCCTCCGGAGTATGGATCATTAACCCATCAAGGTTTCCTGTGCTTCACATTGGCACATGTCTTCTCCACCTGCCCACTGCATTAGTGCTGACTAAACCATGTGGTTCAATGAGAAGCTGTTAGTTCAGATTTTCTAGTGCGAAGAGATTTTAAGTGGGCTTTTATGAGCAGTAACCAGGAAGCTAGACCCCATACAAAACAAAAGTCTGTCCCAGTCCTCAGCCCAACTCTAGCCATGTAACCGATGGCCATCATGCATATGCAGAAGCATCTAGCATGTCAATGCTGTGTGAGGTTGTGATGCGGGTTTTCTCTCACCAGACGGCGTACCCTCTGATTGACAGCATCGACCCCCAGGGCTTTGTCATGTACCGCCTCTTCAGGGACGCCACGCGTTACGTGGAGGGACATCACGTCAAGGTAAACAAATCATCAGGCTGACATTCCACCATGGCCAACTGTGTGTGTACACAGTTTAATCTACACATTTACATTACATTTAAGTCATTTAGCATAAGCATCCAATAACACAGCATTCTGTGAATTGAATGTTGTCCATATTTCTGAATTTAAACAAATGTCATGTTAGTGTATAAAATCCATCATTTTTCAGACAAATGCCCTGTTTATTGTTGGATTTGCTTTAGTTTGGCTAGATCAGTGTATGCGCTTTCACCCTCTCTCACTCTTTCACTGTCTCAGTTTCTTTGTTGTTTAAGACGTGAGTTGAGTTTAAGACTCTGAGACGTTAGTGTGCTCCTTGTCAACCCCGCTCCTCTTGGGCCAAGCCCCCAGCCCAGATCCCCCGGTGCTCCCCTATCCACTGTGACCCAGTCGGCACAATGGCGCCATACCCCCCGTGTCTCCGCTGCATAGCCGCCTTCTGCTCCAGCATTGATTCTCCTATGCTCAGACTCCATCCCTCTTTCTTTCTCTCGTCCTCGCCCCCTGACAATAGGGGGGTCCCCCCCCCCCTTCTGGGCCTCATTAACCTTATGCCTGCCTCTCCCCAACAGCCAGAGTCTCTCTCCATGCATGGCTGAAGTACAGCAGCGTTAACGACTAAGTTAACCTAATTTGTCATCTGAGGGAATTTCTAACGCAATGCTTTCTAAGATGGCAACTGTTGCTTTACTCCTATCCAGCATCTATTAAATGGTTGTATATTACTGGCTGTATCAGACCATAACCTGGCTAGCCTAGATCACCGTGTTTCAGTGGAGTACTTGTGTAATGCATGGGGAAACTAGATTGGCTTGGTAGTGAAAGTGGTTATCCTAGGTGGCCTTGCTGTTGTGATGTGTATGACTGAAGTGGTGGATAGGTTTAAAGGTGTTCCTTTTCTATGTGATGATGCATGGACATGGGTCGTTCATCGGGGTCACTTTCCATGTTAATCACTCACTACTAAAACTCGTATTCCCTAACTACTAAAACTCGTTTTCATCGGGAAACATGAAGAGTTGATGAGGGTAACCTGCTACCCCCTGCTATATGGAACTTGAATGTATTTATTTGGAGATTTAGTCATCCTGATTCTAACGTTACGTAGAGGATCTTCTTCTCCTGTGTACTCACCTGAATTCACGTGCCTCCTGTCCTCATCCCCTTCCTTTGATGACCTTCTGCCCATCTCTGTCTCTCTTCACCCCCTCTCTCCTCCCCCTTCCTCTCCCCTCCTTCGCCTCCCATCTGGCCCTCTGAAGAGCAACAGGGAGGCAGAAAGAGAGTGAGGGAGCGAGAGAAAGGGAGGTCTGAATAGAGCCGAGTCCCCTGAGGCCCCAGGCGTCTGTCCAATGGTGAATTTCGATGGTGTTTTTTTTTCTCCCCCAAAAAAGTTTTCAAACAATGTGGAGCCACAGATGCGAGGTGCCAATAAAATCAGCGGGCTTATCTGACGACTCACATTATCGGCCGGTCTGTCTAATTAACTGTGATAGAACCAGGCTGCGGTAGAATCAGCCATTGATGTTGATGACAAGTTCAACTTTGAGGGAACCCTTGAAGACCGAGGGCAGTTAGTGGAGGGCACGACCTTCTTTCACAGGTGGACCAACTGGATGGAGTTGAACAAGACTGTTGAGTGCTCGCCTGCCCCGCCAAATTTGCGTTTCAGAGATCAGTTTTTTAAAAATGTATTTTTTATTTTCAGTTCAAATTGTCGTTCCATTCTCCACGGGAGGGTCAGATTTAAGTTGTCATACTAGTGCACAGTGTGTTTTATCTGCACACCAAACATGTGGGTAGGGGTGTGTCACCCTGTGAGAGGGTGTGTGGGGGTTGGACACATGCCTACTCTGGCTTACAGCCTGTTGCTTTGTTATGGGATCACAGAGCACGGCTGGCTGTGAAACCAGAGCCCTACAATGCCTTTAGAAATTATTCATACCCCTTGACTTACTCCCAATGTTGTTTTACAGCCTGAATTCAAAATGTTTTTAAAAATAGCACTCATTTAAACACACTATCACCATAATGACAAAGTGAAAACAAACATATTTTTATAGGGGTTTTTTTTGTGCTAATTTATTGAAAAATGTAATACAGACATGTATATTACCGGTCAAAAGTTTTAGAACATCTACTCATTCAAGGGTTTTTATTTTATTTGACTATTTTCTACATAGAATAGAAGAATAATAGTGAAGATAAACTATTATTACTATTATAAACTATAAAAACACATTTGGAATCATGTAGTAACCACAATATATTTTCTTTGAGATTCTTCAAATAGCCACCCCTTTCCTTGACAGCTTGGCATTCTCTCAACCAGTGTTATGAGGTAGTCACCTGGAATGCATTTCAATTAACAGGTGTGCTTTTTTTTCAACTTCATTTTGTGGAATTTCTTTCCTTCGGAATCATTGTCCTTACCACGGGACGGTTGTGCTAACGTAGGCTAATGCGATTAGCATGAGGTTGTAAGTAACAAGAACATTTCCCAGGACATAGATATGTCTGATATTGGCAGAAAGCTTACATTCTTGTTAATCTAACTGCACTGTCCAATTTAGAGTAGCTATTACAGTGAAAGACTACCATGCTATTGCTTGAAGAGAGTGCACAATTTTGAACATTAAAAGGTATTAATAAACAAATTAGGCACATTTGGGCAGTCTTGACAAAAAAAAAAAAACAAAGGCAAAGGTTCATTGGGTCAGTCTAAAACGTTGCGCATACACTTCCATCTAGTGGCCAAAATCTAAATTGCACCTGGGCTGGAAAAATACATTATGGCATTCTATTGCATTTCAAAGATGGTACAAAAGAAATACAAAAGAAAGGTTGTCTTTTCTTTGTATTATCTTTTACCAGATCTAGTGTGTGTTATTCTACTTCATTCCTTTCACATTTCCATGAACTTCCGTGTTTCCTTTCAAATGGTACCAATAATATGCATATCCTTGCTTCAGGGCCTGAGCTATAGGCTGTTAGATTTGGGTATGTCATTTTAGGTGAAAATTGGGGGGGGAAAGGGGGCTGATCCTTAAGAGGTGTTTTTATTAGGTTCAAACGTCACAACACAACTGATAATGCAAGGTAGGGGGTATACAGAATATAGCCCTATTTGGTAAAAGACCAAGTCCAAATTATGGCAAGAATAGCTCAAATAAGCGAAACAGCAGTCAATCATTACTTTAAGACATGAAGGTCAGTCAATGTAGGTTATTTCAAGAACTTTTAAAGTTTCTTCAAGCGCAGTCGCAAAACCCAAGCGCTATGGTGAAACTGGCTCTCATGAAGACCACAGGAATGGAAGACCCAGTTACCTCTGCTGCAGAGTATAAGTTCATTAGTTACCAGCCTCAGAAATTGCAGCCCAAATAAATGCTTCAGAGTTCCAGTAACAGACACATCTCAACATCAACTGTTCAGAGGAGACTGAGTCCGGCCTTCAAAATCAAATCAAATAAAATGTATTTATATAGCCCTTCGTACATCAGCTGATATCTCAAAGTGCTGTACAGAAACCCAGCCTAAAACCCCAAACAGCAAGCAATGCAGGTGTAGAAGCACGGTGGCTAGGAAAAACTCCCTAGAAAGGCCAAAACCTAGGAAGAAACCTAGAGGAACCAGGCTATGTGGGGTGGCCAGTCCTCTTCTGGCTGTGCCGGGTGGAGATTATAACAGAACATGGCCAAGATGTTCAAATGTTCATAAATGACCAGCATGGTCCAATAATAATAAGGCAGAACAGTTGAAACTGGAGCAGCAGCACGGCCAGGTGAACTGGGGACAGCAAGGAGTCATCATGTCAGGTAGTCGTTGGGCATGGTCCTAGGGCTCAGGTCCTCAGAGAGAGAGAAAGAAAGGAGAGAATTAGAGAACGCACACTTAGATTCACACAGGACACCGAATAGGACAGGAGAAGTACTCCAAATATAACAAACTGACCCTAGCCCCCCGACACAAACTACTGCAGCATAAATACTGGAGGCTGAGACCGGAGGGGTCAGGAGACCCATGGTCTAATTGCTGCAAAGAAACCACTATTAAAGGACACCAATAAGAAGAGACCTACTTGGGCCAAGAAACACAAGCAATGGACACTAGACCGGTGGAAATTTGTCCTTTGGTCTGGTCCAAATGTGAGATTTTTGGTTCCAACCGCTGTGTCTTTGTCAGACGTGGTGTGGGTGAACGGATGATCTGCGCATGTGCATTTCCCACCGTAAAGCATGGTGGAGGTGATGTTATAGTGTCAGCAGCAAAGCGCCCCCACACTGTCTGTGATTTATTTTTGAATTCAAGGCACACTTATTAACCAGTATGGCTTCCACAGCATTCTGCAGCGACACACCATCCCATCTGGTTTGGGCTTAGTGGGACTTTCATTTGTTTTTCAACAGGACAATGACCCAACACTCATCCAGGCTCTGTAAGGGCTATTTTACCAAGGAGAAAGATGGAGTGATGCATCAGATGACCTGGCCTAAACAATCACATTCTTGTTCTGAAGCCATTCCAGTGTTAATTTGGCTGTATGCTTGGGGTCATTGTCATGTTGGAACATAAATCTTTGCCCCAGTCTATGGTCATTTACAATCCGAAGCTGGTCCTCATCAAGGATTTACCTGTATTTGTCTCCATTTATTGTTCCCTCTATCCTTACCAGTCGCCCCGTACCTGCCGCTGAAAAGCATCCCCATAGCATGATGCCACAACCATGCTTCACGGTAAGGAAAATGAGCTGTCTGGGTTTTCTCCAGACATG
Source organism: Oncorhynchus keta (assembly GCF_023373465.1). Taxonomy (NCBI): domain Eukaryota; kingdom Metazoa; phylum Chordata; class Actinopteri; order Salmoniformes; family Salmonidae; genus Oncorhynchus; species Oncorhynchus keta. Next base: position 40,671,663 of record NC_068421.1, on the reverse strand, counting down.
GCGCTTTGCATTCAGGACATTTTTTGTGTTCTCAGACCACACTCTTTTGGCTTGTGATCTGTCTTTCACGTTCCTTTTTGCCAACTCCAGGTGTGTTGTCGTGCCTTTTTCTCAGGAGTGACTTCCGTCTGGTCACCCTCCCAGATGGTGAAGTGCTGTAGAGACTTGGCCTGGCAGGTTCTCTCATCTTGGCCAAGGAAGTGTGTAGTTCTGTCAGAGTGGTCATTCGGTTCTTGGTCACCTCCCTTACCAAGGTCCTTCTTGCCCAGTTGCACAATTTGGTCAGACGGACAATTTCTAGACAGAGTCTGGGTAGTTCGATTTTATTTATTTATTATTTCCCAATGATGGAGAACACTGCGCTCTTGGAAACTTTCAACACTCCAGAAGTTTACATTTTTTTATTTTTTTACCCTTCCCCGAATACAGTGGGGCAAAAAATTATTTAGTCAGCCACCAATTGTGCAAGTTCTCCCACTTAAAAAGATGAGACGGGCCTGTAATTTTCATCATAGGTACACTTCAACTATGACAGACAATGAGAAACAAAATCCAGAAAATCACATAGGATTTTTAATTAATTTATTTGCAAGTTATGGTGGAAAATAAGTATTTGGTCACCGACAAACGAGCAAGATTTCTGGCTCTCACAGACCTGTAACTTCTTCTTTAAGAGGCTCCTCTGTCCTCCACTCGTTACCTGTATTAATCAGTACAAAAGACACCTATCCACAACCACAAACAGTCACACTCCAAACTCCACTATGGCCAAGACCAAAGAGCTGTCAAAGGACACCAGAAACAAAATTGTAGACCTGCACCGGGCTAGGAAGACTGAATCTGCAATAGGTAAGCAGCTTGGTTTGAAGAAATCAACTGTGGGAGCAATTATTAGGAAATAGAAGACATACAAGACCACTGATAATCTCCCTTGATCTGGGGCTCCACGCAAGATTTCACCCCGTGGGGTCAAAATGATCACAAGAACGGTGAGCAAAAATCCCAGAAGGGGGGACCTAGTGAATGACCTGCAGAGAGCTGGGACCAAGGTAACAAAGCCTACCATCAGTAACCCACTACGCCGCCAGGGACTCAAATGCTGCAGTGCCAGACGTGTCCCCCTGCTTAAGCCAGTACATGTCCAGGCCCGTCTGAAGTTTGTTAGAGAGCATTTGGATGATCCAGAAGAAGATTGGGAGAATGTCATATGGTCAGATGAAACCAAAATATAACTTTTTGGTAAAAACTCAACTCGTTGTGTTTGGAGGACAACAAATGCTGAGTTGCATCCAAAGAACACCATACCTACTGTGAAGCATGGGAGTGGAAACATCATGCTTTAGGGCTGTTTTTCTGCAAAGGGACCAGGACGACTGATCCGTGAAAAGGAAAGAATTAATGGGGCCATGTATCATGAGATTTTGAGTGAAAACCTCCTTCCATCAGCAAGGGCATTGAAGATGAAACGTGGCTGGGTTTTTCAGCATGACAATGATCCCAAACACACCGCTCGGGCAACGAAGGAGTGGCTTCGTAAGAAGCATTTCACGGTCCTGGAGTGGCCAAGCCCGTCTCCAGATCTCAACCCCATAGAAAATCTTTGGAGGGAGTTGAAAGTCCGTATTGCCCAGCAACAGCCCCAAAACATCACTGCTCTAGAGGAGATCTGCATGGAGGAATGGGCCAAAATACCAGCAACAATGTGTGAAAACCTTGTGAAGGCTTTTGACCTCTGTCATTGCCAACAAAGGGTATATAACAAAGTAGTGAGAAACATTTGTTATTGACCAAATACTTATTTTCCACCATAATTTTCTGGATTTTTTTTCTCCTCATTTTGTCTGTCATAGTTGAAGTGTACCTATGATGAAAATTACAGGCCTCATTTATTTAAGTGGGAGAACTTGCACAATTGGCTGACTAAATACCTTTTTGCTCCACTGTATATGCCTCATCACAATTCTCTCTCTGAAATCCACAGACAGTTCCTTGGACTTCATGGTCTAGTTTCTGCTCTGACATACATTGTCATTGTTATTTTAACTTAATATAATACATCAATAAAATAAATTTAGCCTCAAATAATGAAAAATGTTCCATTTGGTTTAAATAATGCAAAAGCAAAGTGTTGGAGAATAAAGTATAAGTGCAATATGTGCTATGTAAGAAAGCTCACGTTCCTTGTTCAGAACATGAGAACATATGAAAGCTGGTGGTTCCTTTTAACATGAGTCTTTAATATTCCCAGGTAAAAAGTTTTAGGTTGTAGTTATAGGAATTACAGGACTATTTCCTTCTATACCATTTGTATTTCATTAACCTTTGACTATTGGATGTTCTTATAGGCACTTTAGTATTGCCAGTGTAGCAGTATAGCTTCCGTCCCTCTCCTCGCTCCTCCCTGGGCATGAACCAGCAACACAACGACAACAGCCACCATCGAAGCAGCATTACCCATGCAGAGCAAGGGGAACAACTACTAGAAGGCTCCGAACAAGTGACGTTTGAAACGCTATTAGCGCACGCTAACTAGCTAGCCATTTCACTTCGGTTACACCAGCTTCATCTCTGGAGTTGATAGGCTTGAATTCATAAACAGCGCAATGCTTGACGCACAACGAAGAGCTACTGGTAAAACGCAAAGAAATATCTAAAAATTAGAAATATCTAGTAATATCATCAAGCATGTGTAGTTAACTAGTGATTATGATTGTTTTTATAAGATAAGTTAATGCTAGCTAAACTTTCCTTGGCTTACTGCATTCTCATAATAGGCAGTCTCCTTGTGGAGTGCAACGAGAGAGAGGCAGGTCATTATTGCATTGGACTAGTTAACTATAAGGTTGCAAGATTGGATCCCCCGAGCTGACATGGTGAAAATCTGTCGTTCTGCCCCTGAACGAGGCAGTTCACCCACTGTTCGTTCCTTGGGCGTCATTGAAAATAAGAATTTGTTCTTAAACTGACTTGCCTAGTTTAACAAAGGTATAAAAAAATATATATATTAAAAAAATTATCGGTGCCCAAAAATACCAATCTCCGATTGTCATAACTTGAAATCGGCCCTAATTAATCGGCCATTCCGATTAATCGGTCGACCTCGAATCCACACACATTCTCTTGGGGATTGGGCCCCGTCTCAGAAAGAAGGTAGATGCCGATTTTATTTATTGGGAGTGAGGAGAGTGTGCTGGTTCTTTCCTATACCTCTAGAGACACACACATACTGCGGGCGCCTCCCACTGCTCTGCCAGGCTAGTCAGCAGCACCTCAGGGGTATCCAGAATACCTCAGTGAGATGGAGAGCTTTCCTCTCCATCTGCTCCCCACTGAGACTGACTGCACAGGGCATGCCAGCAGAAGTGGGTGTGTTCTCCCCTCTACAAATGGGTGTACAGTGCATTTGGAAAGTAGTCAGACCCCTTGACTTTTTCCACATTTTTGGTATGTTACAGCCTCATTCTAAAATGGATTAAATAGTTTATTTCCCTCATCAGACTACACACTACCCCCATAATGACAAAGCAAAAACAGTTTTTTAAAGACTAGACATTTACATAAGTATTCAGACCTTTTACTACTGTAATTGCTAGACTATTAAGCGCACCTGAATATAAACCGCACCCACTGAATTATTAAAAAATATGTATTTTGTACATAAATAAGCCGCACATGTCTATAAGCCGCAGGTGCCTACCGGTACATTGAAACAAATTAACTTTACACAGCCTTTGAAACAAATTAAATTTACACAGCCTTTTAAACGAAACACGGCTTGTAACAAAAATAAATAGGCTTTAACGAAACAGGGTTTGTAACAAAAATTAACAGTAGCCTACCAAGCCTCCTCCTGTGCACTGAAACCACTGAAGTCATCTCCTTCGGTGTCGGAGTTGAATAGCCTCAGAATTGCTTCATCCGATGTTGGATCGTTTTCATTGTCGCTCTCGTCACTTTCATCCGGAGGCAAATACCCCGCTGAGCTCATGCTGCCCCTTCAACACGCAGTAGTCCAGTCCAGCCTTTCGAAACCCGTTGATGATAGTGGATTTTTTGACAGTGATCCACGCTGTCAGGACCCGCTGGCAGACTTGACCATAAGTTGCTCTTCGCATGCGGCCCGTTTTAGTGAAGGATTTCTCCCCACTTGTCATCCAAGCCTCCCACTGAACACGGAGCGCCACCATAAATGCACGATTTACACTGATGTCGAGTGGCTGCAAATACTTTGGGCCATCTGCTTTTCTTCCCTCTGAAAGGTTTGTTGTCTTTTTGCACTGAGTCAGTTCCTCACGCTGCTGTTTACAAAGTCTTATAATCGACTCATTAAGACCAAGCTCCCATGCAGCAGCTCTTTCCTTTTCCAACAGCCAGATCGATCGCCTTCAACTTGAAAGCTGCATCATATGCATTTCTCTGTGTCTTTGCCATGAGGGTGACAAAATTACTACCGTAATCAGAATGATGGGAAGTTTGAGCTCGCTCGATTTACGTCACATTTATGTGACAGTGCTCAGTTTTTTGGCGGCGGCACGAATCTTGCGAAAGCGGGAAAAATCCATAAATTAGCCGCGTCATTGTATAAACCGCGAGGTTCAAAGTGTGGGAATAAAGTAGCGGCTTATAGTCCGGAAATTACGGTATGTGCTTTGTTGAAGTACCTTTGGCAGAGATTACAGCCTCCAGTCTATTTGGGGAATTTCTCCCATTCTTCTCTGCAGATCCTCAATTTCTGTCAGGTTGAATGAGGAGTATTGCTACACAGTTATTTTCAGGTCTCCCAGAGATGTTCGATTGAGTTCAAGTCCGAGCTTTGGCTGGGTGACTCAAGGACATTCGGAGACTTGTCCCGACGCCACTGCTGCGTTGTCTTGGCTGTGTGCTTATGGTCGTTGTCCTGTTGTAAGTTGAACCTTCGCCCCAGTCCGAGATCCTGAGCACTCTTCATCAAGGATCTCTCTGTACTTTGCTCTGTTCATCTTTCCCTCGATCCTGACTAGTCTCCCAGTCCCTGCTGCTGAATAACATCCCCACAGCATAATGCTTCCACTGCCATGCTTCATCGTAGGGATAGTGCCAGGTTTCCTCCAGATGTGATGCTTGGCATTCAGGCCAAAGAGTGAAATCTTGGTTTCATCAGACCAGAGAATCTTGTTTATGGTCTGAGTCCTTTAGGTGCCTTTTGGCAAACTCCAACGGGCTGTCATGCTTTTTACTGAGGAGTGGTTTCCGTCTGGCCTGATTTGGTAGAGTATTGCAAAGATGGTTGTCCTTCTGGAAGGTTCTCCCATCTCTACAGAGGAACTCTAGAGCTCTGTCAGTGACCATCGGGTTCTTGGTCACCTCTCTGACCAAGGCCCTTCTCCCCTGATTGCTCAGTTTGGCCAGGCGGCCAACTCTGAAGAGTCTTGGTGGTTCCAAACTTCTTCCATTCAAGAATGATGGAGGCCACGATGTTCTTGGACCTTCAATGCTGTAGAAATATATTGGTACCCTTCCCCAGAACTGTGCCTCGACACCATCCCGTCTCGGAGCTCTATGGACAATTCCTTCAACCTCATGGCTTTGTTTTTGCTCTGACGTGCACTGTCTGCCTTTCCAAATCCTGTCCAATTAATTGAATTTATCAACAGTGGACTCCAATTTGTAGAAACATTTCAAGGACGATCAATGGAAACTGGATACACCTGAGCTCAATTTCGAGTATCAACGGTCTAAATGCTTATGTAAATAAGGTATTTGTTTATTTTTAATACGTTTGCAAATATGTCTAAACCTGTTTCACTTTGTCATTATTGTGTGTAGATTGATGGGGAAGAAATGTTTTAATACATTTTAGAATAAGGCTGTAACGTAACACATTTTGGGTGGGAAAAGTCAAGGCTCCTGAATACTTTACAAATGCTCTGAATCATCTTTTTTCACCAATATACAGTATATGCAAATATTACATTCATTGATTTAAAAAAAAAGATGATTGCAAGCCATTTGTGTATTTCTTCCAATTGTCACAATTACCATTTTTAAACAATGAAAGGGATAATTTAATTTTTAAATCAAATCAAATGTATTTGTCACATACACATGGTTAGCAGATGTTAATGAGCGTGTAGCGAAATGCTTGTGCTTCTAGTTCCGACAATGCAGTAATAACCAACGAGTAATCTAACCTAACAATTCCAAAACTACTACCTTATACACACAAGTGTAAAGGGATAAATAATATGTACATAAATATATATGAATGAGTGATGGTACAGAACGGCATAGATGGTATCGAGTACAGTATATACATATGAGATGAGTAATGTAGGGTATGTAAACAAAGTGGCTAGTGATACATGTATTACGTAAAGATGCAGTAGATGATATAGAGTACAGTATATACATATGAGATGAGTAATGTAAACATTATATTAAGTAGCATTGTTTAAAGTGGCTAGTGATATATTTTACATCAATTTTCATCAATTCCCATTATTAAAGTGGCTGGAGTTGAGTCAGTGTGTTGGCAGCAGCCACTCAATGTTAGTGGTGGCTGTTTAACTGTCTGATGGCCTTGAGTTAGAAGCTGTTTTTCAGTCTCTCGGTCCCTGCTTTGATGCACCTGTACTGAACTCGCCTTCTGGATGATAGCGGGGTGAACAGGCAGTGGCTCGGGTGGTTGTTGTCCTTGATGATCTTTATGGCCTTCCTGTGACATCTGGTGGTGTAGGTGTCCTGGAGGGCAGGTAGTTTGCCCCCGGTGAAATCGAAACTTTAGATAAATTCCTCTTCAGAGTGTCTTGTAACTCAACTCTTCCACCCCCTGTAGGACGTGTCGTGTCTGAACCGGGACACCTCCAAGGTGATAGTGGTGGACTGTAAGAGGGAAGCCTTCAGCCTGCAGCCTTTCAACGGCATGGCTCTGACGAAATGGGACGGCAACTCAGAAGACCGAACACTCTACGACCTAGCTCATTTTCTCAAGAGTAAGTGTGTGTGTGTGTGTGTGTGTGTGTGTGTGTGTGTGTGTGTGTGTGTGCGCACGCAGTGGCGTGTGTGTCGACAAACCTGTTCCTTCCCAGACACACTATTCACTCGTGTTTCTCTCTGGCAGCCATTGCTCTCAGTGGAGTGGATGACGTCCGCTCTGTCCTGGAGAATTATGCACTGGAAGATGACCCTGTAGAGGCCTTCAAACGCAGACAAGCGCAGCTAGCACAGGTACAGTCTAAACAAACCCAATGTATAGGAGCAATGGAGGACGACTCACAAATACATTAACATTATTAACATAAGAGAAGTGTCCTCATCCTCAACAAACATGACATTTTCTGTAGGAAAAACGTTTTCACTGTTTATAGCTTGATGCCCTTTCTCCAACTGTTTTGCGAGCGCTTTGGCGCAATAGTCCATTGTACTGATGTAAATGTAGATACTGTTTGTGTGTGGGGACAGGAGGAGGAGCAGAGGTTGGCAGAGCTGACCAAGCAGAAGAAGCAGGGCATGTCCTTTGGCTCCATTGCCGGAAGGTTCTGGCGTTCCAAACAAGAGTGAGTGGCCCTCACTCGCACCCACCAATCGCAGCACACCCCTCCACAGTGTCAGGCCAAAAGGATGGCGGGCCACAGTCACTCGGTGGGGTGGGCGGCGGGCGTCTCTGGACACGTGGGTGAGGAAACAAGGAGGAGAGACCATCCAATCAGCTGGACTTTTGACTGTCGGAAGCATGTCTTTGGGGGGGAGCAAGGCTCCAAAAGAACATTCTGGTACCTCTGTCGCCAGCGACATCACTTCCTGGATCTCAGATGCTCTGGTGTGAGTGGTTAGACATTATTGATTGAACCATTTCAGTCCACATTAGTTAATCCACTTCTACCCACCAGCCGGTCATACAGGGAACAGACCAGAGAACAGTGCTCTTATCTGCAACTTCCATGCACTTGGATTTGGTGCTCTGGGAGTTTGATCAGCTTTGAACAACAGTGAATTATTGGTTTTGCTTTGTGCATATCTAAGACTGAGCTGGTCAGGGTAAAGGATATTAATGTTGCACTCTGAGACTCTCTAAGCTTCTCTCCACCAATGAGAAGTCATGCCTTGGACAGGTACTGCCGATGCCAACGGGAATGTGTGCAACAGAGGCTTGTGCTGTAGGAATGAGTGGGAGAGGCATTTTCAGCAAATCAAGCCAAGCCAAGGCAAGCCATGTGAAATTGGGCTGATGCCAGACACTGAGTGAAAATGGATCGACACGTCTGAATATATGCTTGTTGAATGTTCTATTAGATTCCGTTTGTGATCCATTCACAAAGTCCCAAATTAAAGAAAATAAAAATAAATCTAGCATCTTGTGTGATTTGGCACAAACGAACATGTCATGTGAACTACGTCAGTCAGGTGTTTTCATGGCAATGTGTTGAATATCCTCTAAATACCCTGGAATCTATACTGAACAAAAATATAAACACAACATGTAAAGTGTTGGTTTCATGAGCTGAAATAAAAGATCCAAGAAATGTTCCATAAGCACAAAAAGCTTTTCTCTCAAATGTTGTGCACAAATTTGTTTACATCCCTGTTAGTGAGCATTTATCCTTTGCCAAGATAATCCATCCACCTGACAGGTTAAACGGCATGCTCATTACATAGGTGAACCTTGTGCTATGGGCAATAAAAGGCCACTAAAATGTGTTGTTTTGTCACAAAACACAATGCTGCAGATGTCTCAAGTTGAGAGGGAGTGTTAAATTATCATGCTGACTGCAAGAATATCCAACAAAACTGTCGCCAGATAATTGAATGTTCGTTTGACGAAGTGTATTAATACAAAACATATTTTCTGTAGCCTGTAAAATAACATTGTGCATAGTGTGGGCAATTAATAGAAAATTCAAGAGGGAGAAAAATTCGTTTGACTAGATTTTACAGAAACACATGACTTTGATGCCAATTGGAATAAAACTAGACGATAAAGGGAGCAGCATGTGATGGCTCAATTCACAAATGCCTGCAAATTGTGAGGTGTTGAGGATTTCTAGTTTACCCCCCCCCCCCAGACAGACGCACACGTGCCAAAATACAAATGGCCACAGGCTTTCTTGTGAAAATTAACTTAATCTTTATTTTAATACCATGGTTATTTAGTTATATATTTAACGAATTATTGATTTAATCTGCATATTTTAATAGAATAATATCTTAATAATTAGTAGAATTATCAGAAGTAGGCTACTTGGGTTGAAAGAACGAAATTCGATTGAATGTGTCACATTTTAAATTGAATTACACTTCCCCATGCGTTATAGTTCAAGTAATAAAGAACTAGTACTACCACTGAAATGACTATAGTGACATATTGTTTTGTTGTTTACTAAGCATTTGACAAATACAATTTAATTTGAAGTGACAATTACGTAATGCACTAGGTAGGTTATTTACATAGATCTGGACAAAAGTTCGTTTTTTTTGTCTGTCTGCTTTAGTGAGGTCATTTTTATTACCGGCAGAGTTTGGCCTTTGAGTAGGCTGGGACAAGTTGGGGGTAAGAAATGAATAGGTGTCCTGCAAAGGGCAATGTGCCATTTCATTTGGACCAAGCAAAATCTGCTCGTGGAAAGGTGCGACCAAACTCTACGAACAAAGTGCCACCTTAAACTGCTATTTAATGAACATGCACGCGGCAGAAAGCCTGGGAATCGGCCTGTGGTGTTGCACTTGACACCTCTACAGAATGAGCAAATTCACATTTCTAGGCGCCCTACGCCTTCTGCCACCGAGTAACACCTCTCCAAATGTTCAACGAGTGCGTCTTTCCGCTCCTCCTGGTTGTTCCCGCTTTTTCTCCGCCCAGTTTTAGCACCACAGGTCAGACACACGCCACACTATGGCAAAAGCGACGAGTCCTACACCATTTGGACATTGGGCAAGTGTGGCGAGTTGAGTGGCAAGTGCTAGAACATTTGCCCAAAAGCTGTTCCAATATGGTTGAAGAAATAGCACAGCATTTAGATGCAAATATTTGTAATTTCATAACATTCACATTTCTGACAAGCTCGTTCCACGGACATTATGCATGCTAAATACTTGTTAAATGCGTGCTGTGTCATGTCCTGTCGAATACCTGCCTCTGCAAACACAGGCAAATTACAATTATGCACATTCGATCGTGGCATCTGGTCATGGACTTCTTTCTCCCTTCGTCGAATTCCTCTCATTACAAGCCACGCGGCGACACCTGCGTAGGCCTATCCCTATCAATTGTATCTGATTATTAATTTGCATAATACTAGTGCTTGACTTGGGATGGAAGAAGTGCAGGAGTCTTTCCAAGTCGGTCCATTTGTTCACCGAAATTCACAAATTACATTATGGTATAGAGAGAGACCTCTGATTATTCAATGTTAACGGTTTATACACATTTTCCATGACCTCCATGGCTTTTAACCAAATGTCCATGACTATTATTATAGCCTACATGAAAGGTAAGAATTATTGATACTGGAAAGCTGCTGTGTCTGATTCCATGTAGTCCTATTACCTCCTGCCGTTGTGTCCTTGATCAAGGCACTTTAGTCCCCCACAGAACTGCACAGTTATAGTCACATGTTGTTAACCTGTGGTCAACCCTCCATCTAGAAAGCTCCTGGGTGTGCAGGATTTTTCAACATTAAGGTAGGCTATTTCAAATCAAGGTATCTATCTAGACATGTTTATGTATAAGGCTCAAATATGAATGTTTCAGGTGAGATCAATTCACAGCAGGTTTTGTCTATTAGGCTATTCTTAGAATATGTTTAACGTTGCCGCAATTGCATGGCTACTGTTTAATCTTGGGAATACCAGTTTTCCAACGGTGCAGATTTATTTAGGCTCTACAGTGCTGGTGGAAAGGCAACAAGAAAATGAATGCTTAATTTGCTATAGTTACCTACCGCGATAACTGCTACAAGTTATGTTTTGAATTGATTTTTTAAAAATGGAGTGATCCTATTTAAGTGTGCTTTTATGAATGACAATGACAATTTATAAAACTAATTTCCTTGACTTTTCAAGGAAATTGCCATCATGCCGGCACATTTTCAATCTGCGCAATCTCGAACAGCCTATACTCAGTCACTCACACATTCACGGAATAGCGGCAAATAAACTTGAAACAAAGCGGAATCAGGAAATGAATATCCATCCTCCATTGCTATTCCATGAAGAGCCAGTACTCAATACCCCCAAAAAGGGAAGTGCCGATACGACGTTCCGGACAGTTTCTGCCGAAGTCAAGCACTGCAACAAAATCAATAAGTGTCAAGAATTGGGCGCAAAAGTGTTTGACGCATTTGACTATAGGTCCCATGAGAGCGTAAATACGCCAAACAAAATGTGCATTGGATGTTACATATGTTTTCATTGTTTCAGGCAATTATCTGCTTTCACTGACTCATGTGTATTGGATAGAAGGCTTAGTGCCATGGACCTAATAAAAAGGTCATAGTTGACATTCATATCCTATCAAACGTGTCATAACACAACATGCATTGTTTTGGTTAAAACAATATCATACAAAGGAAGCGTTCCGTCCGGTTGTGGATACGCATGATGGCAACTTTTATTGTTTACAGAGAACAGTTCATATTTATTTATCCAGTCTTTTGTCCCGAGTTGGAACTCAAGCCGCGAAAGCATCCAGTCTGGATAATTATCCAACAAAATAATGACAATAGAGTTTCATCGCTACCCTCTTTTTTCCTTTTTTTTTTGACGCGCTTCAGCTGAAGCGTGCCCGGGGTAGTCAGGGCCAGCCGAGGCACGCGCGGCCCTCATTAGCATTACAATAGACGAGCGCCGAAGATGAGCAACAGTTTGCAAAGCTGCCCATTGTCTCTGTAGATCCCCGCAACAGCAAGCACACGCAGTCTACTGACACACATTAGATTATAGGCTACAGATAATGTCGCTGTCGTGTGGAATTCAGATTTATGGTTATTTTTGTTATTCCTTTACGTTTTTAATTGCGCCTTTAAATGTTCATTGTTATTTTTTGTTTATTTATTTAACCTTTAACTAGGCAAGACAGTATCAACAAGGAAATGTTCTAGGCTAAAGCTATTAGACTCCCTTCATCCGATTATTTAGTAGTTATTCCATTGCCATAGCCTTCCTTCAGAGGTTTGGATAGAACGAACGACCGGGCAATTGCTCATGTTTTCGCAGAGAGAATATCGCGGACACGCTCCACTTGACTGGAAGCCACTCGAGGGCCATCGGCACCATTACAGAGATACATAAAGAGACAGCCGTACCAAAAACGGTATAACACAGATTCTATATGCCTACCTGCTATGTGTAGTTGAAGCTGGAACAGTTATAATCAAATAAAAATGTATTGGTCACATACACATACAATATATACAGTACCAGTCAAAGGTTTGGACACACCTACTCATTCCAGGGTTTTTCTTAATTTTTACTATTTTCTACATTGTATAATAATAGTGAAAACATCAAAATGAAGAAATTACACATATGGAATTGTAACCAAAAAAAGTGGTAAACAAAAAATATATTTTATACTTGAGATTCTTCAAAGTAGCCACCCTTTGCCTTGATGAAAGCTTCGCATACTCTTGACATTTTGTCAACCAGCTTCATGAGGCAGTCACCTGAAATTAATTTAAATTAGCAGGTGTGCCTTGTTAAAAGTTAATTTTGTGGAATTTCTTTCCTTAATGCATTTGAGCCAATCCGTTGTGTTGTGACAAGGTAAGGGTGGTATACAGAAGATAGCCCTATTTGGTGAAAGACCAGGTCCATTTTACAGCAAGAACAGCTCAAATAAGCAAAGAGAAACAACAGTCTATCATTACTTTCAGACATGAAGGTCAGTCAATCCAGAAAATGTCAAGAACTTTGAAAGTTTCTTCAAGTGCAATTGCAAAAACCATCAAGTGCTATGATGAAACTGGCTCTCATAAGACCACCACAGGAAACCTCTGCTGTGGAGGATAAGTTCATTAGAGTTAACTGCACCTCAGACTGCAGCCCAAATAAATGCTTCAACAGAGTTCAAGTAACAGACACATCTCAACATAAACTGTTCAGAGGAGACTGTGTGAATCAGGCCTTAATGGTCGAATTGCTGCAAATAAACCACTATTAAAGGACACCAATAAGAAGAAGAGACTTGCTTGGGCCAGGAAACAAGAGCAATGAACAGTAGACCGGTGTATATACAGTATATACAGTACCAGTCAAAAGTTTGGACACCTTTATTTTTAGGAATGTTTGCAAATTTTGTCAAAATAAAAACCAGAAATACCTTATCTACATAAGTATTCAGACCTTTTGCTATGATACTTGAAATTGAGCTCAGGTGCATCCTGATTACATTCATCATCCTTGAGATGTTTCTACAACTTGGAGTCCACCTGTGGTAAATTCAATTGATTGGACATGATTTGGAAAGGCACACACCTGTCTATATAAGGTCCCATGATTGACAGTGCATGTCAGAGCAAAAACCAAGCCATGAGGTCGAAGGAATTGTCTCTAGAGCTCTGAGACAGAATTATGTCGAGGAATAGATCTGGGGAAGGACACCAAAAAATATCTTCAGCATTGAAGTTCCCCAAGAACACAGTGGCCTCCATCATTCTTAAATGGAAGAAGTCTGGAACCATCAAGACTCTTCCTAGAGCTGGCCGCCCGGCCAAACTGTGCAATCAGGGAGAAGGGCCTTGGTCAGGGAGGTGACCAAGAACCCAATGGTCACTCTGACAGAGCTCCAGAGTTCCTCTGTGGAGAAGGGAGAACCTTCCATGATGCCCATCTCTACAGCACTCCACCAATCAGGCCTTTATGGTAGAGTGGCCAGACGGAAGCCACTCCGTGAATGCACATGACAGCCCGGTTAGAGTTTGCCAAAAGGCACCTAAAGGACTCTCAGACCATGAGAAACAAGAGTCTTTGGTCTGATGAAATCAAGATTGAACTCTTTGGCCTGAATGCTAAGCGTCACGTCTGGAGGAAACCTGGCACCATCCCTACGGTGAAGCATGGTGGTGGCAGCAAGCTGTGGGGATGATTTTCAGCGGCAGGGACTGGGAGACTAATCAGGATTGAGTGAAGGATAAACGTAGCAAGTACATAAAGACCGTTGATGAAAACCTGCTCCGTGGCACACAGGACCTCAGACTGGGGTGAAGGTTCACCTTCCAACAGGACAACGACCCTAAGCACACAGCCAAGACAATGCAGAAGTGGCTTCGGGAAAAGTCTCTGAGTGTGCTTGAGTGGCCCAGCCAGAGCCCGGACTTGAACCTGATCCAACATCTCTGGAGAAAATAGCTCTGCAGCAACGCTCCCCATCCAATCAGACAGAGATTTGCTGTGTTGTGGTGTAGGATAGGCTACCCCCTAATCTGTCCAGTCAAAAAAAATGCTATTTAGACGATTAAAGTGCCTACTTATGGAAATGGTTCACTTTTCCTTCTCTGACATTGGGGGCTTATTGCGTGCTTAATACGCAGCGAAGACGTTGTGTAGCCCAGCCTGTGGAAGGAGAAGGTGGGTTGCATAGCCAGGTGCCGTTGATTATCATACAGCTGTAGTCATGACCCCCCTCATACAAAAGCAATTATCTGACATTTCCAGTGCTACTCCTCCGAATCTTTCGATGACAATAAAATATCTCGCTCCGAAGTCTGCCGGTTTGAGGCCTCACACGCGTCAGAACAATTACAATACTGGGGCTGAATTAAAGTGGTGTGCGCGAAGCCCCCTCCTCCGTACACGGTCATTGTCCTCCCTCCCAGGAGAAAAGGATGAAAACATCCATGAAGAATAGGGTGGCACGCTGAAGAAAACAAAAAGAAGAGAAAACTAACCACTGCATAATAATAGAAGTAAAGTCACTGGGGATGTTTCATGGCCAATCACATTATGACCCCATCACGCTTACACAGCAAACCTACATTTCCCCATCGATAAAGTGTATTCAACATTGCATGTATCCAGTCATGTAATTTACTACGTCTTGAAATGAATGTCTAATCATAGATCAACATATGTTTGTTTTTTAAAATCACACGAGTGTAGGTTAGGTCTCTTCGCAATCAAGGTGCGCAGTTCTTTCAACGTGTGTATGTATATATATATATAGCCTATTTCTTCACATTTCGTTCAGGTATGTGGCTGAAGTATCCATAGAGCCTTAAACTTTGTATTTCGTTATATTACCCTATCCAATTTGGTGACACAGAATCAAAGCACATCGTAAACAGTCCCCAAATTGCATCCAAGTCTGCACAGCCTTTGACACACTCCCCTCATTCGCGCCCACTTCCTCCCCCCTCTGATGCTGGAAGGCGGTATAAAATCCCTTGTGCACGTTCCACTTCACGTAACTAAAGGTAGAAGTCCAGAGTGCAACTGCTCCGCAGAGCAAAGGGATTTTATTTTCGTTGTGAGCTCCATTTCTATTAAGTATCGTCTGAAGAATAAAAAAATCTGACAAGAAGTGCGCTCTATTTTTACATTTCGCACATGATATTTCTCTTCTTGTTTTGGGATACAATACATTTCCCCTCTATATTGGATATCTGGCGCTGTCTGCTAAAATTTCATAGCAGACGAAGAAATACTTCCCAGAATGGCTCGTTTGTTATTGTGTTTTTTGGCGTTGATATCAACGCAACTGGTGAGTACACAAAGATTCATAGAGTTATGTTATGAGTTGGTAACCTGTGCAGTCGCGCCTTTTACGCACTGATATGTACTTATTCTTTCCTATAGGTCGAGTCGTCCGGTGTGTTTGAGTTGAAAGTACACTCCTTCAGTAGTACCCGTAGTGTTTGTAAACGGTCTAGGGACTGCCAGATATTCTTCCGAGTCTGCCTTAAACATTCCCAAGATGTCATCTCACCTGAGCCCCCCTGCACTTATGGCATGGGACTGACCGAAATCTTCAGTGTCGACCCGAGCTCCATCTCCAGTAGCGCACCCATCAGAGTGCCTTTCCATTTCAAGTGGCCGGTAAGTAGCCTACTGTACACATACTCAATATACCATAGAGCTGATGGGAAATTAAAGGTCCAATGCAGTCGTTTTTATCTCAATATCAAATCCTTTCTGGGTAACAATTAAGTGCCTTCCTGTGATTGTTTTCAAATAAATGGTCAAGAAGGAACAAAAAATGGCTTCTTAGTAAAGAGCAATTTCGCATGTGAGAATTTTGCAAGGACTGACTGGGAGTGGGGAACTCTCTTATTAGTCTATTAACTAATGTACCACCTGGTGATGTCTGTCAGGCAGGCCAAAACTCCATCTCACCAATACAGGCGGAAATTTCAGGCAGTCTTTACGAACACCTCTTACACTAAAATAATTTTCACAATGTCACTGTATTATGGAAATATATTTAAAACATAGGGAAATCACGTTTTTTTACTGCACTGGGCCTTTAATGGTTAATGCCTGGTGGTACATTTCATAGATTGGGTAATGGCATATAGATTTTCATGAAGAGTTTACACTTTAAATAATCTCGCCTTTTACAGCTTTTTGACAAAGTATATATTTTTTCCTGTGTGGCTTGTAGGGTACATTCTCGCTCATTGTTGAAGCCTGGAACGCAGAGTCCTCCGACGGCCAGTCCACAGGTAGGTGGCCTTCAGTGCACACTACCTCTAGGGGGCGGAAAGTGGCTTGGATATTCCTCTAACAGTCATTCCCAGCACAAGCGTTTGAGTATAGACACGTTTTACTTATTTGCAAAAATGCGATAATATTTGATTAGAAAATACATATAGATTTTTTAAAAGTGATTACCTCACAAGATTGGATTTTAGGAATGTATTTTATTTCTTCGTCTGCTCAATGTCTCTCTCTTTAATAGAAAACCAGAATAACTTGATCAGCCGCTTGGCCACCCGTAGACGACTCGACATTGGCGAGGATTGGTCACAGGATGTTCATTTTGAAGAGCAAAGTGAACTTCGTTTTTCTTACCACGTTGTCTGTGATGAACATTACCACGGTGACAGCTGCTCAGACTACTGCCGTCCCCGTGACGACCCATTCGGACACTATACTTGTGATGACGCGGGCACCAGAATGTGCCTGTCGGGTTGGAAAGGAGAATACTGCTCAGAACGTAAGTGTACAGAAGGACTACAACGTTTTTTTTTTTTAACTCATAAGGCCAAATCTGTTTACGGTTGTTATTCAGAATTCTCGAAATAGTTAATTCAGACATTTCAACGACATATTCTGGTAAAAAAAAACTGCTTCTGTCTTTTCAAATATAGAGTTTGCATCCTTTGTTCGGGCCAACAATGGGAGCTGAGTGTATGGTTTAACAGGGACACGCGTTGGAACTTAATGTGCACTCCCTTGCGTGAACACATATGGCATGTGTTCCTTTTGTGTGCGTACCAGCTGCTTAGTTTAGTACTTAACAAATAGTTGATGTGTCTGAGCTCAGTGAAGGGGTGGTTGTTCTGTGATTAGAAAGGGGAACACTCATTCAACTTTTCCCCCTTATCTCTAAAGCCATCTGCTGGTCTGGCTGTAGTGAGAAGCATGGTTATTGTGAGGCCCCTGGCGAGTGCAAGTGCCGCCTTGGGTGGCAGGGACCCCTCTGTGACGAGTGTGTCCGCTATCCTGGCTGCTTGCATGGCACCTGCGGCCAGCCGTGGCAGTGCGACTGTAAAGAGGGCTGGGGAGGACTGTTCTGCAACCAGGACCTCAACTACTGCACCAACCACAAGCCCTGCATGAACGATGCTCCCTGCACCAACACAGGCCAGGGCAGCTACACCTGTACATGCAGGCCGGGCTTCAGTGGCAACAATTGTGAGATCGAAACCAACGAGTGTGACAGCAACCCCTGCAAGAACGGAGGCAGCTGCAATGTAAGTTCCGTGTTGCATTTATCTCTCAGGATTAAATGTTGCTACCCAACAGTCCAAGTCTTTTATTGTCCAATATGAAACGCCACCTTTTTAATTGACCAGGATCGGGAGAATGACTACACCTGCACCTGCCCCCAAGGCTTCTACGGGAAGAACTGTGAGATCAGTGCGATGACCTGTGCCGACGGGCCCTGCTTCAACGGTGGCACCTGCATGGAGCAGGTGACCGGTGGTTACTCCTGCCGCTGTCCTGCCGGCTACATGGGTTCCAACTGCGAGAAGAAGATTGACCGCTGTAGCAACAACCCCTGTGCTAACGGTAAGCATCCCCCTCACATCACATCCACTGTCTTGGTGAGGGGAAACCTACCAGGACTTCTGCTTGTTATGTTGGAGCCGCTCACAAACTCTTATCTGTCCGCCTGACAACAAAACTCAACCGACTGTGCTGCGGACACATTCTTTGGCAGTTACCATCATGAGTTTTTAGAAATGATTTTCTTCTTTCCACAATCTCATTTTTGTTTTGACATGCATCCAGTCCGAGCCTAAAATGTAAAAAATGCAGCATAGGCATGGTACAAAAGAATCTTGGCTCAGACTGATATAAGGGGTGAGATATAGCTGTCATTATGAGGTGGAAAAAAACCTAGTCTTAGAATGTTTTTGGCTATTTTGCCCCCCCTGGGTCCTCATTAGCTACACTGTAACTGTACATCA
This sequence comes from Oncorhynchus keta, assembly GCF_023373465.1. Lineage (NCBI taxonomy): Eukaryota > Metazoa > Chordata > Actinopteri > Salmoniformes > Salmonidae > Oncorhynchus > Oncorhynchus keta. The sequence goes on along the minus strand of NC_068421.1, from coordinate 40,653,055 downwards.
TGTGGGAATGAGCACAAGCTTATCTGTAATTGGCTAAATTCCTGTTGGTGTAGGAAGAAAATGTACACAGTATATATTTGCCTTCCATAAGAAGCTTTGCCATTCATACCTGCACTTCAAGTTTTGATAAACATGCTGAGTCTGCGTCTATCTCTGTAATAGGTGGCCAGTGCCTGGATCTGGGCCACAGCCTGATGTGCCGTTGTCGTCCTGGCTTCACTGGGCCACGCTGCGAGATCAATATCGACGACTGTGCCCGCAACCCCTGCCACAACGCCGGGACCTGCGTGGACGGCGTCAACGACTTTACCTGCACCTGCACCCTGGGCTTCACCAGGAAGGACTGCAGCGTCCGCGCCGACGCCTGCTCCATCTTCCCCTGCCAGAATGGAGGCACCTGCTACACACACTTCTCCGGACCTGTGTGCCAGTGCCCGGCCGGCTTCATGGGCTCCCGATGCGAGTTTAGCCTCAAACCCACCTCCAAGCCTAAGGCTGACGGCTTGCCCGCAGTCCTGGTTGTCTCCTTCGCCCTGGGCCTGGTCACTCTCACCCTGGTGGTGTGTGCTGCCATCGTGGTCCTAAGCCAGATAAGGCGCGGGCGGAAGGCCATGGCGTCTTCTGTCCGTAACGACCTGGAGACGGTCAACAACCGTCCCATAGGTGGTTCCAACCCCTTGGCCAGCCTCAGAGAGAAGGAAGCCTTCCTCATCCCTGGCGGCCATTACAAGGTGTCCAATAAGGACGCAGCGCTGACCTCTGGCCCCGCAGACAAAAACGGAGGCAAGGCCTACAAGCAGAAGATGATTGACTACAACTTGGCCAAGGAGGAGGACCGTCATGCCAAGAACAAATTTGACCAGTAAGTGTACCTCATTGGTGTTGTGCCAATGAAGCGGAGTCTCACCAGTGTCCTAGAGTTTGGATTGCTTGTATTGAACCCAGCAAGATGATACAATTTGATTTCTCACTATGTGACGCTCAGGCTTTATCAGATTTTTGAAACCCTCAACTTTGTATTGGAGATCATGGGATCCACTGTTTTTGCTGTTGCATGATTCCATCGCGCCTATGGAACCTGACCTCCTTTCCCTCCCTCTATCTCTTTTCAACAGGAAATCAGAAGGCAGCATAATGGTTCCACCAATGAGCTTCTCTAAAGAAGGCTTGTACCACCCAGTTTTCATCATCCAGACAGAACAGCAAGCTGAACAGTGTGTCTTTGCTACTGAGGTAAGCAGCTCCTCCCATTCAAACTGGTTATTATTAAGAGTTTCGGAAGTTTCTCAGCTAACTTTTTCAAGATTTGATTGGTAACTTTCTCCCTCTCTCTATAATTTTCCCACCTTTTAGGTTTAACACAGTATTCAGACACCAAGAGTACAGTGACCAACAAGGGCTTTGCCTGATCATGTTTACAATCTTTCAAAGACAATTCAAAGAATTGAAGAGGATATATTAAATCAACATGTATTATTTAATATTTATTCATGCTGCTCATTAAAAATGAACTTTTTGACAACATTGACAATTTTGGATACAATACGTGAAAAGTGGGGGTGGAGAGTAGAAAGAATGTTCCGGCATAATTTGCACTACATTTTTAATTCTAATATAATTTGCTTTCTGTTAAATTTTAACAAAAAGAAAACTTTATTCTGAAGAGTGCCAAGGATTCACCAATCACAGAGAAGCAGGACCTTTTTCTCTCCTGATGCCTTATCGAAAGGAAAACAACATCTCAAATAATCTAGAGTCTTTTTTTTATTTTTATTTTTTTTACAGACTATGAATAAGATATCACTGCAATCCACTTGAGAATCAAAATGAACACCAAGGACATTTTCGTGGCCTATCTGGGCTAGTTTTTTTGGTGTCAAGGTGGGGAACAATGTTGAAGCTATCAAAGAACTGAAGATGAAGGTTTACTCAAAGCTTAGCTGGACAATTGTCTATTAATATCTGTGAGTTTGTAGTGGCCGTATGTAATATCTAGGCATTCTGGTCCCTAAACTGGACCCCCTTTTCCCTATGGAAATAAATCACCAATGTGCCCTATCTTTCAGAGCATTACATGTACAGTATACTTAGGAAACTCAATTTTATCAAGTGCCTGATCTTTAAATTATGCTATGACTTAAGGAAAAATGGTACTGATCTTACACACTGACATTTTGTATGTGTTCTTTTATGTGTTTGTTTGATGCTGTGCATGTTTTTTTCAGTCTCTTTCGGAGTATATATATTTTTTTACAAACACACCAGAAAGTCTTATTCGAAACAGTTGAAAGTTGTAGTACATGTCATTTGTACAGTTAGATTTTTCTCACTGTCTTTCAATTTACAGCTTCCATCTTGCCAAACACCCAGTGATTTTTATGGCATTCCCTTGACTTGAATGAAGTGCATAAAGTCTGCTTCCCCGATTTATTAAAATATCCTCTTTTTTTTATTTATTTTTTAACGGACAGTGCTGGATCTTTAAAAATATGTTTATTTTTTAGAGTGAAGGACTCCAAAGAGGTTGTTCTTTTTAATTTGAAGCCAAATCGTTTTTTTGTTTTAATATTTGTATTATTGTCCTCTTTAATTTAACAATGCAATGTGTACATAACCATGAGATATTCTTTTCTATTTAATTTTTTTGTACATCATTTGTATTTATGAAGAGAATTGTATATATGTCTATGTCCCAAAAAATATATTTTTTTTCATAATAAATTAGAGAACAGTAATTAATGTGTTGTCTTCCACCTGGGGTTGGGGTCTTTGGGCTGCTCGCTTGATATTTATGGTAAGTAGATGGGACATGGGGCTCAAATCGATGGGGCCCATTTACTTTTGTTGCTGGGCCCCCTGAACCCTCCTAGATAGCAGGGGTTGGCCTATCACAGAAAGGGAATCCCGTGGATGACACTAGCTAGCAGATTGTTGCCTAGGAGGAGGCTGCGGTGCTGTTTGGAGATATATCATCTAGGGATTCATGTGCCAGGCTAGAAAAGGGGAGAGCTCCTACAGGGTGTTTTCTCTAAAGCCTGGGGCGTAGTTCCCACAGCATACATTATCTGGCTCTAAAGACCAGCTCTAATCCATCTCACTGATGCCTGTATATATATATATATATATGCTAATTCTCTATCACTTTCACCCCCCCCCCCCTTCAATGAGACCCTGTGTTGTGCAAAATAGATTCAAGGAGAAGCGTATGTTAACAAATCTGCTCATAGTGTCGTGTGCACACCTCATGAGATCAGATTTCTAACAAATTCTGAAATCTGTTTTATTTTCTGTATTTTACTTAAGCAATAAGCATAATGAGAAACTGAAATTGAGTGTTCCTGTGTTGCAGGAAGATCCGTTGAGAATAACCTGCCTCTCAAGTACCACCTCCCCCTCTTTCAGAAAAAAAGTGATGGTTAGGGAGAATAAACTGTATAAATGGGGGGAGCACTTCTGCTGAGAGCTGGGAGGGCTGCTGGCCCCCCATGGGGAGCATGGGTCCCACTCAGCACCTGACCCTGTGGGCCCCTATCCTACCCATACTCTGTCTGGTTCTGCTAGCCTCCATGTGCCAGCCCAAACATCCAAACCAGGATGCTAAGCTACGCTAGTTCATGTTAGTCCACTGCACTGAACCTTAGACTTGGGGGATACATCCCCATTGTCCATGCTGTTTATCAAATGTGAAGGATCTCAACCCACTGGGAACAAACGGGTTGAATCAACATATGTCAAAGTATTGTGATGTGGAAAATACACTGAATTTGAAAAAAGTCATCAACATAAACTTGTTTTGAGAGTGAAATTTCAACCTCAGGATTATGTCAGTGTAACCCATTTTCAATATAGACAAACTTTGTATAAAATATGTTGAATTTGTGCCTTTGAAACAACGTCAGATCTTCAACGTTCGGAAAGTATTCTAACCCCTTGACTTTTTCCACATTTTGTTCCTTTACAGCCTTATTTTAAAATAGATTTAGTTTTTTAATCATCAATTTACACGCAATACCCCATAATGCAAAAGCAAAAACAGGTTTGTAGAAAACTTTGCAAATGTATTAAATTTAAAACAATGCAAACCTTATTTGCATAAGTATTCAGACCCTTTGCTATGAGACTGGAAATTGAGCACCTTCTACAAAGGTGCTTCAACAAAGTACTGAGTAAAGGGTCGGAATACTTATGTATATGTGATATTTCAGTCGCAGGTCCGTGGAGATCTTCACAATTGCTATAATAATCTGCACAGAATCTTGCATTTGAGTAATTTAGCAAAGTGGTTCCCAAACTTTTTCACTCAAACTCTTTCGGCATTGGGGAACATCCCGCACCCTACTTCTACGGGCACTATTTATGACAAACTGTTCACACCCTTCCTGTTGGTGGAGAGAACATTTTGCAGGTTTAAAGGTTATTTCCTGCAATTCTACACATTTTGTCATGGGGTGCAGAGAATTTTTCAATTTGAAAGCAAATTTTTGGGAAATTCTGTCCATCTTGCCATGTCTAATTTGTGTGACATTTGAGTAACTCAAACGTTACAACAAAGTCTATGGGCTAAAAAACGTTAGCTGACATGGGCTTGTTGACATGCCCCCCCAAAAAAAAAAAACTGGGTGCGGCCCACAGTTTGTGAACCACTGATTTAGCAGATGCTCTTATCCAGAGAGACTTACAGGAGCAATTTGGGTTAGGTGCCTTGCTCAAGCGCACATCAACAGATCTTTCACCTAGTTGGCTCAGAAATTCGAGCCAGCGACTCAACCGCTAGGCTGCCTGATCACTTGCAGTATGTACTATGTAGTCTCAACTGCCATCCAGGTCATTTGGCTGTGCTATTAGAGGAAGTGCAGCGATAGCACATAAACAAATAAATAATCTGACCTTGTGTTCCCATTTGAACTTTGTTGTGTGTTTTAAATGGTTGAAAGCGCAGTGATAACCCATTTGGATGACAACTCAACCAAAAATCTGACATTGTTTTTCTGTTGGAACTTGGTTGTGGTTTCAGATGGTTGAAAGCACAGTGATAACACATGGGGTATACACAAACTTCTGGCTGTCTTTTTGAGTGGGTGAATAAAGGTTGAAATCTCATTGATCAGCGTCTCAACCAAATATGACCCAAATGTCCACGTTGAAATGACGTGGTGTGCCCGGTGGGAAATAACCAGATCTAAACATGGTCCAATGAACTATTACTGATCTGAAGCCTGATACTCTCCTTCTCTCTCTTTTATCACAACACCCCTCCCCTCCTTTTTCTCCCTCTTCCTGCAGCTGTCCAGCCTGAGTAAAATCTTAACAAATCCTCTTGTTCGTTGGTGCTAAAAGTGGGGGTTAAGATGAGCAAGCTGCTAAGCTCGTTGGACATGGTGTTGTTGAGTACACTCTGAACTGTGAGAGAGTGTGTGTGTGTGTGTGTTTGTGTGTGTGTCATGGGCGAGGGGGGTATTGCAAAGGGGCGTGTGGCTCCTTTCATCGCACTCTGCGAGCGGAACCAAAACAGAAATCAACATGACTGTGTATCAAAATGATAGCAAGTCGCAGTCATGCCACTAAACTTCAGACCTCAGGCCTACCTGCTGTTCACCTGACTTTATTTTTAAAAAACAATCTTGCACTCAACTTTGAACTTTGAACATTTGTCATGTCATCTGGGGAGCGAGGAAGACCAACCAACTCTTTCCCATTGACACCCTGCCCCTGGAGTGGAAGAGAGAGGGTTTGACTGAGTGGTGGCCATCTGAAGATGGCTGCTCTGGATTGGCCAGAGCACTGGGTCAAAACAGGATGTGGTTGTATACACAGGTCTGGGAGTGGCTGAGACGCGCAGCTGGAGTCACAGAGTAACTCTGCGTCCTGTTTACCCCGCCGAGCAGAGGCTGCAGAGAGGGGGCCTGCCTGCGCCCCTCAAAAGTGTCCTTCCCTAGTTTCCTGTGGCTGATTGCGCCCTGTGCCAACTGATTGTGGCGCTACTTGTCAAAAGCCATCTCTTCAGAAAACAAACAGAGCCCTCTGCTTGTGATTCTCTACTTCCCTTATGTTCATCTTGGGACGGGGCGAATGCTGTCAATGGGCTACTCAAGCTCCTTCCTATCAATTAAATGGAGATGTTTTCTAGGCAGGTGCTAAGATAATCAGCGATTCCTATCAACAAACTAAAAGCTCTTTCGATTTCACCCTGTTTTTAGCCATATATTTATTTGGTGTTTATGTTTGTTCAACATTCTTTCAAATGTTTTGTCACAACAGAACAGCTTGGTTTCTGTGCATGGAACGAAAGACCGCTCGCTAATAATCTCCACAGAAAGTGGTTGAAATCTGGTTGGGGGTTGGTGAGTCAGCTAAACACTGGTGAAAAACCATCTCTCTGTGCTCCTGGCTTCGGGGGACACCAGGCACCAGGGCCGGAACTCTATTGTTGCCACTGTTGTCAGTTCCCTTGTATCCTCTTCCACGGTCAGAGAGGGAGCTACACCCCATCCTCATTGGTTCCTGTTGTATTACTGCCATGGTGCGGAGTGGCCTTTAGCTCAGCAGGCTAAGACACGGAGTGGTCAGGGCTTTAATATAAAGTGAATGTCCAATCCGAGGAGTAGCTTTCCAGGTACGTTGTTTTACGTCTCACAAGAATGCCCGTGACACTACAACATGCCGTGACACTGTCGTGCATAGTATGATATCTTCTCCTTTAACTTTCACACATTTCCTAACAAATGAGTGTAACCACAATGAAGACAACTGTACTTCACAACAGCAATTAACAGAAACACAGTTACTGTAAAGGTTTTGAAAGGACAATAAAGCAATGCAAGATTTCACATGTACATTTCTCTTTTCACCACGGCTTCTCCCGGTAGCGACTGTGACGTTGGTTGTAGTAGAAGGTTCTGTTTCCTCTTTTCCAACGCATCCTTTAGTTTGATGTGTTTTTTTGTACGGCCTCTTAGAGTTGTGTGTTTTTTTGTAGGGCCTCTTAGAGTTGTGTGTTTTTTTTGTGTTTTTTTTTGCATGGGATTGAACTGTAGCACAGGAGAACAACCAGCAGGTCTTTCTGCTTTAGAATCTTCTATCGTGGTCTGCACCTACCCTGAGGGTGGTGTGTGCCGGGAAGTAATGTGCTTAAAGTCAAGCTGCTTTGCCATTTCTCAGTTACTCGAGAATTTGGGCCCATTGTCAGTAATGACTCATCTGCAATGTCATACCTTGTGGAGGTTCCCTTCATCTTCATGGTAACCTGTGTGCTTGTAGTTGTGTAGTATCTTGATTAACCTTGTGTAGCATATATATATATTTTTTTAAATGTACCTTTATTTAATTAGGCAAGTCAGTTAAGAACAAATTCTTATTTTCAATTACAGCCTAGGAACACTGCCTTGTTCAAGGGCAGAATGACAGATTTTGTCAACCTTCCGGTTACTAGTCCAACGCTCTAACCACTAGGCTACCTGCCGCCCCTCATGATCAGATAGTGTTGTTTGTCACTCTCACGTAGATCCAGAGCAACTCCTTTCCATGGTCTGTCGGGGAGTGACAGAGATTAGTGGCTTGTTTTGTTGTTCCTTTCTAAGCTCACAACAAGACTGATAACACAGGATCTTTGTCTTTACCACTGATGAGATCCCCGGCCACCATATTGAGGCTTTCTCTCACCATTTAGTCAGACCCAGTGGTGTAAAGTACTTCATAAAAAATACTTTAAAGAGCTACTTAAGTAGTTTTTTGAGGTATCTGTACTTTATTTGACTATTTCTTTAAGAAAATAAGGTGCTTTTTACTCCATACATTTCCCCTACATTTTGAAGGCTTAGCAGGACAGGATAATGGTCCAATTTACGCGCATATCTGATCTGTCAGACTCACTAAATGCTTCATTTGTAAATTATGTGTGTTGGAGTGTTGGAGTGTGCCCCTGGCTATCCGTAAGTAAAATAAAAAACATGAATTGTGCCTTCTGGCTTGCGTGACAAGGAATTTGAAATTATTTATACTTTTACTTTTGATTTACTTAGGTATATTTTAGCAATTACATGTCCTTTTATTACTTAAGCATATTAAAAAAAAACAAATTCAGACATTTACTCAAGTAGTATTTTACTGTCTGACTTTCACTTTTACTTGAGTCATTTTCTATTAAGGTATATTTACTCTTACTCAAAGTATGACAATTGGGTACCTTTTCCACCCCTGGTCAGACCTTGATGTCCATTGTGTATTCTATCAACAATGTCTGCCCTCTTTGTCTGTGGTACTACTATGCGGTTCCCACAGGAGATTTGGTGGCACCTTAATTGGGGACAACGGGCACATGGTAATGGCTGGAACGGAATGTGTGGAATGGTATCCAATACATCAAAAAACCTGGTTTCCAGATGTTTGATGCCATTCAATTTGTTCCGTTCTGGCCATTTATAATGAGCTGCTTTCCCCTCAGCAGCCTCCTGTGGCGGTTCCCCCCTGGGACTTCACCATTGTACTCTGACAGTTCTGTTTCACTGGGGAAAACTCTGACTGTGACTGGGGTTTTACTCACATGCTCAGACCAGTCTGACCTGATTTACTTGATCATCTGCTCCGAGGGCAACTCTGATGTTTTCCATTTCTCTCTGTGTAGCAGGTATGTTGTTGATGTTTAGCTGTGGCGTAACGCTCAGCGTGTCTGTGTCTGTCCTTTTTTGTTGTTGTGCGTGTCAACGGACTCCTTGACCGTGTCGGCCACGACCAAGGTTTTTCCTGGTGCATACTCTGCTGTGGATTTGAACCGCATGAGTAGTCTCTGGCATGGTAAAGCCACATTATCCAAGTCTTTGCTGTTCATTGGTGGGACCAAGGCCTTGTGGTCTGTAAATAACTTGAAGTGCTCCAGGCCGTACATGTATTTCTCAAACTTCTCACAGGGCCAAACGGTCGCCAGACGCTACTTTTCGATTGGCACGTAATCTGGTTTCTGCCTCTGTGAGCCACCTAGAGCAGTATGCCACTGGCTTCCCCTCCCCATGGCGCTATAGTAGTACACTGCCAAGCCCATAGCTGCTTGCGTCTGCTGAGACTGTGGTGGCTCTGTTGCTGTCGTAGAACGTCAGGACGGGGGAAACGCTGAGGCACTGGAACGCCGCCTGCTGTGTGTAGTCCCATGTCCACGCTGTCTTTGACTTCAGGAGCTCATGCAGTGGTTGGCCCGGGGTGGAACGGTTGGGGATATACTTCCCTAGGTAGTTAACCATCCAAAGAACTCCTGCACGTTCTCTGGTGGGGATAGCTGCCTGATGACCTCCACTTTCTCTGGATCAGGCCTGACTTCTGATGGATCGATGAGGTGTCCCAGGAAGCGTAGCTGTGTTTCCCTGCGGAAACACTTTTCCTGTTGAACGCCCGTCGTGCACCTCCATGGTATTTGCATATACCAAAATGTTATCCATAAAAATGGCAACTCCCTCTAGGCCTTGCAACGTCTCCATGGTTTTCCTCTCACCAGCTTGAACATGTTTAGAAATACAATGCTTTGTGCAACGTCTTGGATGATATCAGAACGTTGGACATTTTGGTTGGTAGGGAGCAGAGGCAGAACAGGAGGGAGAGAGAGAAGGAAAAGGAGAAACATGGAAGAGCGCATTGAGAGGGGAGGAGGAACAAGGAGAGAGGGAGAGTGAAGAACACACACAGATGAAAGACACACCTGCCATCACTACATCATTACTTGCCTGACCCTTCTTCCTCTCCCCGCCTATTTTGGCTACACCGAGTCTGGCTACAGTCCTGTCTGACCGAGAAAAGGAAGCGGAGCAGGATGGCTAAAAGACATGAATCAAGACCTCCGTGTTGTATACACACGTACCTTCTCAGCTCCAAATGAGATTTCCATCATGCATTCACATGCTATGCTCCATTCCAGACAGACACCGTTATATGGGATGGTACTAAGGTGCTCAGGGACTGTCATCTCATCTCCTACGCTAAGACATGTTTGCAGCATAGGAGTAAGAAGGCCAAACAGTTATCAGGTATCTCAGTTTCCCGGACACAGACTAAGCCTAATCATGATCAAGTTTTAAGTGTCAAGTTTTAATGTCACATGCACAAGTACATTGGAATTCCTTCATCCTTTCGTAACCCCAACAATGCAGTAATCAATAACAATGTAATACTCAAAATAACAAGGTAGAACAAAAACACACAAGATATAGAAATAAGAAGAACACGATAAGGTAAGTAAGCATACTATATACAGGGTCAGTTCCAGTACCATATTCACAATGTGGATTGGTAGATTGGTACTGGATTGGTAGAGGTGTATATACAGTGCATTCGGGAAAGTATTCAGACCCCTTGACTTTTTCCACATTCTGTTATGTTACAGCCTTATTCTAAAATGGATTAAATCATTTTTTCCCTCATCAATCTACACACAATACCCCACAATGACAAAGCAAAAACATTTTTTCAAAACTGAAATCACATTTGCATAAGTATTCAGACCCTTTACTGAATACTTTGTTGAAGAACCTTTGGCAGCGATTTCAGGATTGAGTCTTCTTGGGTATGACGCTACAAGCTTAGCACACCTGTATTTGGGGAGTTTCTCCCATTTTTCTCTGCAGATCCTCTCAGGCTCTGTCAGGTTGGATGGGGAGCGTTGCTGCACAGCTATTTTCAGGTCTCTTCAGAGATGTTGGATATGGTTCAAGTCCGGGCTTTGGCTTGACCACTCGAGGACACTCAGACTTGTTTCGGAGCCACTCCTGTATTGTCTTGGCTGTGTGCTTAGGGCCGTTGTCCTGTTGGAAGGTGAACCTTTGCACCAGTCTGAGGTCGTGAGCAGGTTTTCATCAAGGATCTCTCTGTACTTGCTCCGTTCACCTTTCCCTCAGTCCTGACTAGTCTCCCAGTCCCTGCCAATTTGTCATAAATAGTACCTGTGCCCGGAGAAGTAGACGTAGGGTGCGGATGTTCCCTAATGCTGAAAACATTTGGGAACCACTTTGATAAATTACTAAAATGCAAGATTCTGTGCAGATTATTATAGCAATTGTGAAGATCTCCACAGACCTGCGACTGAAATATCACATTTACATAAGTATTATATATGTTTTATTTTGGGAGAACCAGTGCAACTAAAAGAAAATCCAATAAAACATCTATTCACATTTGATTTTTAGTAGTAGTATTGATTAGTATCCCTAATTAGCTGCTGCAGAGGCAGTGGCTACTCTTCCTGGGGCCCAAACAGGAAACTAAACACAATAAATAAAATACATAGAATACACATCATGACAATAGGTATGTGGGCACCTGCTCGTTGAACATCTCATTTCAAAATCATGGGCATTAATATGGAGTTGGTCCCGCGTTTGTTGCTATAACAACCTCCACTCTTCTGGGAGGTGCATGGGGGCATTGTCATGCTGAAACAGGAAAAAGCCTAACCCAAACTGTTGCCACAAAGTTGGAAGCACAGAATCGTCTAGAATGTCATTGTATTCTGTAGCGTTCAGATTTCCCTCCACTGAACTAAGCGGCCTAGCCCGAACAATGAAAAACAGCCCCAGACCATTATTCCAACTTTACAGTTGGCACAATGCATTGGGGCAGGTAGCGTTCTCCTGGCATCCGCCAAACCCAGATTTGTCTGGAGGCCTGCCAGATGGGGAAGAGTGATTCATCACTCCAGAGAACGCATTTCCGCTGCTCCAGAGTCCATTGGTGGCGAGCATTACACCCCTCCAGCCGATGCTTGGCATTGCGCATGGTGATCTTAGGCTTGTGTGTGGCTGCTTAGCTATGGAAACCATATTTCACGAAGCTCCCGATGAACAGTTATTGTGCTGATGTTGCTTCCAGAGGCAGTTTGGAACTCGGTAGTGAGTGTTACAACCGAGGACAAAACTTTTTACGTGCCTCAGCACTCAGCATTCCCGTTCTGTGAGCTTGTGTGGCCTACCACTTCGTGATTGAGCCGTTGTTGCTCCTAGATGTTTCCATTTCAATTTGTGGCTAAAAAAGCCAAAGCCTTAATTTGAAGTGGTGTCCACATACTTTTTTATTTATAGTGTGTATAATATACATAGCACTACATTTACATCACAATTTAGTCATTTAGCAGATGTTACCATCCAGAGCGACCCACAGCTAGTGCGTTCATCTCACGATAACGAGGCGATTTAAGGCCCCTGTTAAACACTGACCAAAACTTTGGTTCCTACTCATAATTCATCATTCCTACCTGGCTTTTTAATTTCTTATCATGCCAAATTACAATCATAGAATTTAGAATAATCGTTACATTTTTGGGGCCATATCCTGCAGCGCTACTTACAATTATTTGTATTTATCAAGAGCCCTGCACATAACACCGGTGAAGTAGCTTAATATTTTGACACACTCACTCTAAGTAACTCTGTGGTCATGCTCGTGCCCTGCGGGCCCTCTGTTGGGGCATTGGCTTTACTTTGGACTTAAAGACAAGTGGAAAGAGGCATGAGACGCCACCTGTTCCTCTGGTCCTAAATCTGATGGGTATCTGACAAGTACACCTCTTCTGCTGCCTACTGCCATGAATAGGAGGGATCTGTCACAGGCCATCCAATGCAGATATCAGACCAGTTTACTTTCATGTTAGATACGACCTTACAATGAGAAATACTCTGAAGTAAAAACATTTTTGCAACTGAAATGGCTGAGGGTAGAGTGTGTATGTTTTCGAATGCTTCAGTTTGTTGGAGGTCGGTTAGTTGTGTTAGGAGCCTGCATGTGTTTTTGTTGTGTTGTTTGATAGGGGCATCGGGTGTATATCTGTATTTGTATGATGTGAATGTTAGGTGTTAGTGTTGAGGTAAAGGTATCTACTAGGATTGAAGTTGGCCCACTATTTCATCCCGGTTCGCTTCCTGTTTTCCCTGTATTTATAGGCCCTGACATGGGAAGGGAAGTGAACCCTGTTCTGACACACGCGTCACTCCTCAGCCTCTATTCTTTATTTTCAAGTCAAAAGGAAATGGAACGTCTTCCTGGCTACACACACACACACAACGTTTTGTGTGCATAGGTTTGCGTGTGTGTGTGGCCAGGCAGGAAGATGTTCCATATCCTTTTGACTTATCACTGGTATGTAATTTACATGTGCTGAAATTCCTTCATACAGCATCATCATTGTGATAAACAACATTTCATAATAAACAGCACGTTTCCAAGGGTGCTTCTTGTAGTCTGGGTGGTAGGTTGGTGGGGCAATGCGTAGAGCCGGGGCCCCACCAACTCACGCACACTCTCTCTCTCTCTCCCTCTCCCTCTCTCTCTCTCTCTCTCTCTCTCTCTCTCTCTCTCTCTCTCCCTCTCCCTCTCCCTCTCCCTCTCCCTCTCTCCCTCTCTCTCTCTCTCTCTCTCTCTCTCTCTCTCTCTCTCTCTCTCTCACACTCTCTCTCTCTCTCCTTCCAAGCTATTTAAGAGGTCAGGCCATGACACCACCCTCTGCCCCTCAACTGCTGAGGACCGGTAGGTCAAAGGTCAAGACAAATAGGAAGTGACCAAACACAAATATAGATATAACAGACAGGGGTGATTCTCAATGTGGATGTAACCGGGGGGAGTTTTTCAAGCGAAGGCTATGAAGGAGACAAGGCAGTTGCCACAACAAAACAGCAGCAAAAAAAAAAAAAAAAAAAACTAACCAGCAAAAATCAATTAGAGGGAAAACAAGCTAATCGGAGCATCTTCTCTCCTCCTCCCCCTCTCCTCCCCCTCTCCTCTCTGATTGCATTCTTTTGTACGGAGCTGAGATCCCTGGGCTTTCCAGACTGTTTGTCTCGTGAAATCGTCGGAAGAAATGAAAACAAAACAGCCTGTAGACTACTATTGTATGCACGGCTGAACATTTGTCTCTGTGTGTGCGTGTGAGGTATGTTTTTGTGCATGTCCATGTGGATTTCTTTATTTCTGTCTGTGTGGTTTTGGAGCCCAAAAATAGAGTATCTGCTTCTAACACATACTGTTATGTTTGTGGAAGATTTATCAAAGCCTGGTGGTATATGCCACATGAGAGACCACACATAAAGAAGAACGCCATTCAACCTAGTGGCGTTTGCCAAGTGTTTTGCATATTTGAAAAGAACGAGTGGTGGCTGCATCGTTAGCTTGTAACCTGCTTGTTCACCACGTTGAGTTTCTACTTGGTGCTAAGTAGGATGCATTGATGAATCCCCTTAACCATAGAGGCATGTTCATAGGCCTCAGCCTATTGTTGGGGCTGTAGGAAAAATCATCTCCCAGCACTTGCATCAATCATAGAGAACATGATAGGTTTGTGTTTGGACTAATGGGGGTTTCTCAAGTCACGTAGCTGGAAAATAAACACTTCTCCTCCTTCCCCTGTGTAACAGATGGGTGATTCTTGTCTCCTGGGCTCTCCTCCTTCGCTCTCCCTAGAAAAACAATAGCAGCATGAACTGCTCACACACACAAAACAAAACCTAAACAGCAGGATAACACCGTGGCAGCCCCCCTTCAACCCAGCCCTAACCTTAGAGACGCACTTTCACTGCGAAAGAAAGGGGCATACATTGATATGTGCCAATGAACACTTACCTAAGGCCAAAGCAGAGCAACACAACAGCAGCAAGATGTGCTCTCTAACCGTTTTAAATGACTGTTTCAATCCCACACCACCACGCACACCCACAACGCACTGTGTAGAATGTCCTCACTGGTTTATGAGACAGAAAGCAAATTTGAGTGAAGTACATTTGGAGACTTGAAAACATCCATAAGAGATGGTCTAAGCCACGTTCCCCAACCTGCGACCCGTGGTTTTATTTGCGCAAAACCCCCCCCCCAAAAATAAAAATACCATTTTATGGAAATGTTGCTTTTGGACATAAAAGACTGTAAAAACACAAGGAGATCAGCTCCAAGTGACAAACATTTCGTACATCTGTTTCCAAGTACCCCCACACATAATTAAGAGATACCTGATCGTATACAAAGTAAGCAAGGTTTGAAATGATTCAGTTTTAGTCAGAGATTATATCTGTTTGGGCTTCCTTGGTCAATTTGCAGTCTATAAATTATTTCTATATTATGTTCCGGGCCCTGATAATCCACTCAAGACAAAATGGTCCCCGCATCTCAATCTAGTTGATGATCCCAGGTCTAAGTGGACTGACATGACATATTACGTAGTGGTTCATGTGGTGGGGGCTCAGAAAGTTCCCTATACGGAGGTGAGTATGACTGTAGAGGCCAGTGTCTGGTGTTTGGGGGCTTTAGTCTGGGAACCCCACATCCGGCTAAGCACTCCCCTTTGACCCTAGGCAGCGTGGGAAAGGGTGCGAGGAGAGAACCTGCGTGACCATTGGGCATTAGTGCAGATGACTCTAGCAGACCTGCCCCACACCTGTCCCCACCCCCTGCTTGAACAGGACTCTTCTCACTGAGGCTTCCCAAGGAGGGGGAGGGCGGGATGGGCAGAGGATGGGCTACTGCTGGGGGTAAAGACCCACACAGTCCCCATTGCCTCCTGTCTCCCACCCATCTCTCTTACAGAAGCTTCACTGGTGAAACCTGACACCCCTGATAGGAACAGGAGATGACAAGGTGGATTTGTTGTGGGTAATCAATCATATGCCCTGGGAAATGGTGAGTGCCCATTATTAGCTGGTCACAGGGGTTTAGAGATGTGCAGACAAGGCTCAGGGCAAACCCGGACAAGCAAGAAATCACATAGGAGTATTGGGTAACATTGCTTCAGTTTAGGGCCTATATAGAGAGCACCCATCCGAGCCCTGGGGACACCAGCAGAGAGCGCGTGGTGAGTGAGACTGATTAAACTACCAGCCATTGTTACTGTACTTGACATGACATCATATAGTGTATCTGTACTGTTATGAGTCTTATTTGCTTGGAAAATGACTTCCAACAGATAGAGTTGATTCTCAAGCAATTCCTCCATTTTGATCCATTCTGAATTTCAACATTTCATTGAGTCACGATGAATAACAGTGTTTATAATATTCTGTAAGAGTGCTAGGAGAATGCTGCTTGTGGTGGTGATGGAATTGCCTGCTGCAATGGGTCCAGCTGCTTTATGTACAGGATACTCGGTGACACTCAACAACAGAGCACTCAATGGCACTCGCCATTTCCACACACCACTCACAGACCGACTGTTCCAATATTTCATTGGCCGTTTTTGTATCAGCTCTTTGAAACCAGCTCTGGAGTTTGTCATGTAAATAATTGTATTGTACTCCCATGTGACAACCCCGTGTACCAGCCAGGCTGCCCCAGTCAGAGATGGCGGTAGTGAGTCTGACCCGCTCCACATCTACCTCTGCTGACCGTATCCTGCTGGTCGAGTAGACTAGCGGACTGACCGCCCGACCTTTGATAAATTTTGTCGACGGGCAGTCGGTTCGATGATGGACAGCTCCGTCTCGCAGCACAATAGGAGCCAAAGTGTGGGAAAGGAGGAAGAGGAAGGAAGTTGGTTTCATTCGCGCTGGGAGAGGGTGGTGATAAAGATCTGCAGAAAGGGGCAGGAGGCTTTTCCCAGGGGGAAACGCACAGTGGGACAGGGAGGACTGACCTCCCTCACATCACATCAGACCAGACTAGGGCTCAGGAACCAGGAACCAACCCAGGCATTCTTAACTGGGTGACTTCTAATCAACCCCCTCGTTGGTCTGCTCCACCTCAGTTAAGGTGCTGACGACCTTGTCGTTTCATTGGAAAGTAATTTTTTATTTCTTTAGTTTGATTAGACTCTTGCCATTTGTTTTGTTTCTATTAAGTCTACATCAAGTCTATTCACAAGCAATTAGGAAATGTGTTACAGCATGTTGAGTCATCAATGTTCAGTAGATCTGATGGCTATTGTTCCAGAAACATATATATATATATATATATATATATATATATATATATATATATATATATATATATCTCTTCGTTTCCGGTCACAGGGGATTCAGTTACTCAATGGTGACCTCTCTCTCTCTCTCTCTCTCTCTCTGTCCGTCCATCCATCCAGAGGCTGGTCTATGAAGGCCACCCTTGACAGCCCACACGCCAGGGTGAGAGGTCACTTCCTGTACAAGGCCAAGCTCGGCCTCAGACCATTCTCTACAGGAGAATGCGGCCTCTCTCACTGAGTGATGATGGCCACCATTTTCTTTGTTGTCCATGAGAGGATGACAGGTGTGGTGGTAGCATATTTTATCATGTCCATGAACGCAATGTTCGTTGTTGCGTTCAACAACATCTGTCAGATTAAGGCAGAGTTGGTTAAGGCAGAGTTTCACATGGGCAGGCAATGGGAGCGAACTTATCTCCATAGAGTTTTACCAGTAGGAAAAAGTACAACTTTCGACAAATATAGTCAAGTAATTTTGTAATGAGGCATTAGTTTAAATGATGTAATTTCTTATGCAATTGGACCAATAAAGGAAAGGCATATAATATCATGACACTGATTGGACAGCGAATCTGTAAACATCAGGGGCCATACTGTAGATTTGGCCTGTAATGGAGCACTGCACCCCACTTCCTCTGCTATGGTTTTACTGAATGTAGGTGAAAGGGGACAGCAGCCCATCACTCATAGACATTTTGTCCAGCAGGCGGGTTACGGTCAGACGGGAGTGTGTTCCCGTGGCTGTATAGCAGCCCGATGGGGAAGTGGTGGAGAAGTTCCCACAGTGGCAGCCCCTTGTTCTCCATCTGCCTGTCTGTCCCCAGTCCCACACCCACACATCACAGAGGAGGTAGGCTACCTCTTGGCTCTGAGCCTGAGGAAGGAGAGGTTTGAGCAACGTGTGCCACCACCGCTCCTCCTCTCCTTCTGAAACTTCAAAGGGCCCCACCACAGAGTCTGGGGGCCTCCTGCTTGCCACAGCCAGTCATCAACAGCACTGTGTGAAAGTGTGCCAGTCTGTGTCTCTGTCCTTGCTTCTGGAGGCCAGACAGACGGCAATACCCAAACAGAAAGGCCTCTTGTGAGAGGACAAGTCACCTTCTACAAGAGCGCGAGTTTAAAACTTTTTCTTTATTTCATTTATTGGCTGACTTTTCCACAAAAATAGCCTGCCAGTTGTGGTTAACAGGAAGCAAACTGTGGTTATTTGTTCACCAGAATCAACACAGTCTGTGCTGGTAAGAGTACACTTCACATTTTCAGTGACATGCTTTCTTCTGTCTTGGGACAATACAATCATTTGAGGTTTTACATGCAACTGACAAAGTGGTTAGCAGAAGGCCAATAGAAACTAATTTACTCTCTTCTCTACAGGAAATGTGATTGAAACTGGGCTTCTGAGCAGTGGAATTAAGTACTTCAGTAAAAATACTTTAAAGTACTACTTAAGTAGTTTACTATTTATATTTTTGCCAACTTTTACTTCTACTTCACTACATTCCTAAAGAAAATAATGAAGTGTGCCTGCTGTCAACACACTCCTGCCAGATCTCTCACGCTGAGTTCTCCTGAGCCAGGCCCAAAAGCCTCGGTCCTAAGGTGAGGACTGAGGAGCTCCTTTTATGTAACAGGGGCATAGAGTAAGGGGAGGCAGGGGTAAGAGGTAGTAAGAGGGGGGGTTAGTGAGTCTCATAGATGATGGGAAAAGGGGGGAATCACCTCTTGTCCACATCAAAGGGCTCCATCCAGTATTCTGCTTTAACCACAACTGGTTTCCCAGGCCAACACACCCCCTTTATGGAGGTAAGACCTGCAACTTCAAAGGCAGCAGAGCCTGTGTGAAGAAATACAAAAGGCTATTCAAATGAGAAGTAATGGCGAAGTTTAGCTAAGATATTTAAAGAGGGTCTTTTACAACACATACAAGTCATGGTAATGGATGTTAATTTAGATGCAAACTAATCCCATCCTTTGCTGCTGCTATTTAAGACCCTTTCGCTTTCTTGCCAACCTGATTGTGTTCAAAGGTTTGGTTGGGTTCTAAATGTCGAGTATTGAAACACTTGCCGCAAGGACTTCAATCAATCAATCAAATTTTATTTATATAGCCCTTCGTACATCAGCTGATATCTCAAATTGCTGTACAGAAACCCAGCCTAAAACCCCAAACAGCAAGCAATGCAGGTGTAGAAGCACGGTGGCTAGGAAAAACTCCCTAGAAAGGCCAAAACCTAGGAAGAAACCTAGAGAGGAACCAGGCTGTGGGGTGGCCAGTCCTCTTGTGGCTGTGCCGGGTGGAGATTATAACAGAACATGGCCAAGATGTTCAAATGTTCATAAATGACCAGCATGGTCGAATAATAACAAGGCAGAACAGTTGATTGTTTACCATCAACGAAGGAGAAAGAAGAGAGAGAGAGGGATTATTGAGGTTGTCAGTTCTACATTCCCAACACATATTAGACCATGAGAAACAGGAAGAAACCGACAGAGAGAGAAAGAGAGAGACGTCATTTTTTATTGAAGGGACTTTGCAGAGGGATATGGCTCCTCAATTCTTTTAACAAGCTGTTGCTAGGGAAAGTTCAGTGCTCCCAGAGGATATCCTGCTATGGCCATTGTTCATGGGAGGAAAGCACAGCCAAGCACTTCAGCTATGAACCCACACGTTCCGTGTCGTCTGGAATCTGTACCATAAAACATTATTACAGGGCAAGTCCACAATGTTAAAGAATCCCAATGCTCACGGCTTCAATTGTGTTCCTCTCAATGTACAGTACAAGTCAAAAGTTTGGACACACCTACTCATTCTTTATTTGTACTATTTTCTACATTGTAGAATAATAGTGAAGACGTCACAACTATGAAATAACACATGGAATCATGTAGTAACCAAAAAAGTGTTAAACAAATCAAAATATATTTTATATTTGAGATTCTTCAAAGTAGCCATGCTTTGCCTTGATGACAGCTTTGTACACGCTTGGCATTCTCTCAACCAGCTTCATGAGGTAGTAACCTGGAATGCATTTCAATTAACAGGTGTGCCTTGTTAAAAGTTCATTTGTGGAATATCTTTCCTTCTTAATGCGTTCGAGCTAATCAGTTGTGTTGTGACAAGGTAAGTGTGGTATACAGAAGATAGCCCTATTTGGTAAAAGACCAAGTTAATATAATGGCAAGAACAGCTCAAATAAGCAAAGAGAAATGAAAGTCAAACTTTACTTTAAGACATGAAGGTCAGTCAATCCGGAACATTTCATGAACTTTGAAAGTTTCTTCAAGTGCAATTGCAAAAACCATCAAGCACTAGGATGAAACTGTCTCCCATGAAGCCCGACACAGGAATGGAACACTGAGTTACCTCTGCTGCAGAGGATACATTCATTAGAGTTTCCAGCCTCAGAAACAGACACATCTCAACATCAACTGTTCATAGGAGACTGTGTGAATCATGCCTTCATGGTCAAATTGCTGTAAAGAAACCACAACTATTTTATTTATTTATTTTTATTTAACTAGGCAAGTCAGTTAAGAACAAATTCTTATTTACAATGACAGCCTAGGAACATTGGGTTAACTGCCTTGTTCAGGGGCAGAACAACAGATTTTTACCTTGTCAGCTCGGGGATTCAATCTAGCAACCTTTCAGTTACTAGCCCAATGCTCTAACCACTAGGCTACCTGCCACCCCAAAAGGACTAAAGGACACCAATAATAAGAAGAGACTTGCTTGGGCCAAGAAACACGAGCAATGGACAGTAGACTGGTAGAAATCTGTCCTTTGGTCTGATGAGTCCAAATTTGAGATTTTTGTTTCCAACCGCTGTGTTTTTCTGAGATGCAGAGTAGGTGAACGGATGATCTCCACATGTGTATGTTCCCACCGTGAATCATGGAGGAGAAGATGTGATGGTGTGGGGTGCTTGCTGGTGACACTCTCAGTGATTAATTTAGAATTCTCTCAAGAAGGAGAGTGATAGAGTGCTGCATCAGATGACCTGGCCTCCACAATCATCCAACCTCAACCCAATTGAGATGGTCTGGGATGAGTTGGACCGCAGAGTGAAGAAAAAGCAACCAACAAGTGCTCAGCATATGTGGGAACTCCTTCAAGACTGTTCGAAAAGCCTTCCAGGTTAAACTTTGAGAGAATGTCAAGCGTGTGCAAATATGTCATCATGGCAACGGGTGGCTACTATGAAGAATTTAAAATCTAAAATATATTTTGATTTGTTTAACACTTTTTTTGGTTACTACATGATTCCATATGTGTTATTTCATAGTTTTGATGTCTTCACTATTATTCTACAATGTAGAAAATAGTACACATAAGAAAAAACCCTTGAATGAGTAGGCGCGTCCAAACATTTGACTGGTACTGTACGTGAAAATGATGTCTGGTCTCTGGTGCCACTAATCAATGACAGTTAACAGCATTGGGCCAGTAACCGCATCAATAGATTTTTCACCTAGTCTGTTTAGGGATTCGAACTCATCAACCTGTTCTTAACCGCTAGGCTATCTGCCACCTAGATCACAGAAATCTAATCCTGTGGTCTCTAACCTATCAAACGTAAGTTATCCTTTGTATTTAGGGCTTGTTGGAAACGGAAAGGCTCCTATTTCCCCAGTTTCTGTCTAAGCCATTAGGGGGTGTAGACACTGACCCAGTGCTATGGAGCCTCCTCCCATAATCCACTCCTCTGAACCCTTCCTGTACCTCACAGGAGGTAGTGATGACATCATCTCCTCCAGCAGCAGTATGATGGTAACCTGTCTGGTTCAAATCGCAGGTTGGTTCAGTCTCTAGCTGCTTGTGAAACTGGAAGAGGAAATCACACTGACAGCTATTTGACATCATGCAAATGACCCAAGAAGGTGTTCAAGTATAAGAAACGTAATTATATTACAGTAATTCAATACGAAATACAACATTCACTCCTTTTTTCACCATTACAGTGAGAGTGGATGAGATGTCAGTCATGACACTTGATTTGCTGTATGGCCATGACTTTGGTAGCAGAGCTTTGCCAGATCATCTTTTACAGTCTATGATACTCAGGACATGGCTAAGTTCTGATAAGTCAGGCCTGTTTGGTGGCTCATAGTGTTAGTGCAGCAACAGAGATTAGGTGGACTCTCTCTCTCCAGTACAGAACCAGGCAGCCCAGTCTCTTATCTGTGAGATTAATAACAGGAAAAGCAGGGGTCATTTCCACCACTGCTGGGGGGTTCAGGCCCGAAACAGGCCGTTCTCGCTCAGTAAAAATCTAACGGGAGTCCTGACAGCTGCTTCTCTCTCACTGCGCTGTGATTGGCCGGTCCAGGGACATACAGAGAGCCCTGTGACCTCTGACCTCTCTCCAGGGTGCTAAGCTGCCAACTTTCGTCGGGAGTCAGAGGAAGCGATTTATCCTCCTGGGGTTCAAGATCCTGCACACACAGCAGCTAGAAAGAGAAAGGTGAGAAAGGGGACTCCATCTTCAGTTTCCAGAGTAAACATAAAATAAAGGGGGATTTCAACATAATGGGCTTGTTTTTGGTCGTTACGACACCCATTATTTAAAGCCAGTATTCTTTAGACTCAATACGAAACTAACATGATGGGACAATGACCTTAGGAAATGAACAGGAAATGGTCATACAAACACATTATAAGCCTCAATGTCAAAACAAAAGTGAGTTCACGATCAACAGGTTTGAAGTGAATGGGTGTAGGTGAAAGAAAGTGACTTTGTTAGGTCCAATGAGGGTTGAAGTGGGAATTCAACTTCCATACGGTTGGGCTTGTGTGGTGACACACGGAAGGAACCACATCTGCCCTCTACCCCGATTAGAATTGAAATGACATTTAGACATACAGTATATCCTACAGTAACCTTGCCTGCCTTTGATTGTGAACTCTTTTAAACTGGTTTGGCTGCTGGCAATCCCCCTCGTCTTTGACAGGTGCATAGATATTAGAACACAGGAAGCCATTGTTCGTCACGTCTGATATGAGTGTCACATATTTCCGTTGGGATAGAATATAAAATTCCACAGGCTTGCAGAGATTGCAACTCTGATTAAAATCCTCTCCCAGTGCGTTTCTCAGCTTGTCCATAGCATGCACAGAAACATACAGTACGCACCCACGTAGCGAAGGTGCACACACACCACCAGGACTGTCCCAACGTCTAAGTGATCTTTGACAAAACACACGGTTTATCTCAGGAGCCTCTGCACAGCGGATTAGGCAACACGTATTTCTCTTTGAAAATAAACTGGAAATCTACCAGCAATCAGTGTTTCACTGCTTTCCCAACACATGTTGGGAAAGCAGACAGTGAGTTTTCCATATTTGGGATGTTTTTGGCACTTATGGTGCCAGTTTACCTTGAATACACACAGAACGTTTGACTATTAGCCCTTTCAAATGACCTAGTGTCCTCAGGGGTGGAATGTCGTTCATATTTTTCAGAATTTGAGAATTAAAAAACATGTTTTTTTTTAAACCCCGAAAATCCAATGCTTCTATTTTGTTATATTTCAGTCTTCTGTGATGTATAAAGTATTATATTGGGACGCAAACTCCAAATTGAATACATTTCAACTCTATATCTGGTGCAGGTATTTTATATGATTTAAGCCCATAACCATGTGTGTGAGGTGTATACTTTTATTTCAAAGTAGATTTGTTGTAGACTACTAAGAACAGGAACAGTGGGTTAACTGCCTGTTCAGGGGCAGAATGACAGAATAGTACCTAGTCAGCTCAGAGGATTTGAACTTGCAACCTTCCGGTTACTAGTCCAACGCTCTAACCACTAGGCTACCCTGCCGCCCTCCTAAGCCGACTATTATGAAGCTGTTGAAACCTCACAATCATCATGCCCTTGCTATTGCTACAGTAACGGTCCCTGTCCCCACCTGTAGTGTAGCAGCAGCCCCACTTGGCCTTGACCTTCAGTCATTTCAGCACAAACAAGACAGGAATTCAGAGAATGCGCTCGTGGAGCAAAAGCTCCGGCGGCTGCTGTGTTGGCCACTGGCCATCTCCCCAGACGCAACTGAAGACCACCAGCAAGACGGGAGACCGACAGCTTCCTGCATGAATGTGTATAGCCTCGGCGCACGCAGGCAAAACAGGATGCATGTTGAAAAATAACAAGAGGCAGTGGAGGCTGGAGGACAGAAAAGTGGTCCGGGAAGTGGGAAGTGGTCTGTATGAATGGATAGTAGTTAATGACGCTGCTGTTGAGTGGGTTTCCTTAGAAATAGAACCATTAGAACCATGGAAATTTGACTACATCGTCATGGGTGGTACACTCAATATGGTCGCCAACCCACCCATCATGAAATGTTGACTTGAAAGTGGATATCCATTAGAGTAATACAATTTCTATGATTTCAGCTACTTGGTTGGAATGCCCTGAGATGGTATGCCATGGGAAGGAGGTATCCTACAATAGATTTGATGCGATTTCATCACTGAACAAGGATATCGAATCCTTTTTGACTTCCTTTGCATATTCATCTCTCACACTGATCGTTATGTGGGATGAGTTACTACATTTCCAATAGCCATGTTCCTGCTGTATTTCAGAAAGAAATATACCACGTGAATGTGACGTTCAAGGGTGGAAACAAGGGACCGAGTAGGCGTTTGTTCTCTGATCCACTGAGATACTTTGCTACTTGTTCCAGACATAAGGTGGGTACATATCTGAGAGATTTCTAAGCATATCCACTCAGTTTTGAGAACTCTCATATATTATTTTTTATATGCTATTGTGGCGATAATTAATACATGGCTATGCAGCTCAATGCAGTACCTTGCTTCACTATATCTCTACGGTAGAACACAGAAGAATGCGACACTATTTGTTTTCACTCCCATGCCAATAGGAAGTGTCATTTTCTTTGTCTCCTATCTCCTCTCGTCCTTTTCTCCTCCACCAAAGGGGCTCACTTTCTTTTCCACCTCTGCTGAAACAACCCGCTCCCGAGTGGTGCCGTGCTCCAAGGCACTGCATCTCAGTGCTAGAGGCGTCACTACAGACCCTGGTTCAATTCCAGGCTGTATCACAACCAGCTGTTATTGGGAGTCCCATAGGGCGGCACACGATTGGCCCAGCTTTGCCTGGATTATGGTTTGGCCTATGTAGCCTGTCATTGTCAATATGAATTTGTTCTTAACTGACTTTCCTAGTTAAATAAATTAAAATAAAACCAGTCTGAAAAAGGAAGCTGGAGACTTGCTCTCTCTAGGAGGGGGACTACAGGAAAGAGTTTTTACTTGTCTCTATCCTGTCACTGCAGAGGGGCCCTAAAATAGGATTGGAAGAAAAACTGGGAAGCGGTCTCTTCCTGTTGACCTGTTTCCTGTCAGTGATAGAGGGCAACTCGGTACCCCGCACCAGCCCAGCCATCTACTCTGGCCCTATAGACCCACAGACATGGCAGATGATCATGGGCCATCCTGTGACTTAGTACAACATCCTTTGACATCAGTATTGGGCCTATGACATCACACTACATCCCCCATGTCCTCTTTTGTGTGGTCATCTTATGACATGAACGGTAGGTCCCAAGACATCATGTATCACCCTGCTGTGTTGGAAATCGATGGACATCAACGATCAGCCTGTGACAGCAAATGATTTAAGTGGAATTATTATGCATTGCCACAATACAGATACCTATGCTGAAAATCCGAGCCTTGCATATTTCTGTTCTACTTTGCCACTATGTCCTTGGTAACAGCTTAAATGTGTCACGACTCTGACCGAAGGACACTCCCCTTCCCGTTCGGGTGGCACTCGGCGGTCGTCGTCGCCGGCCTACTAGCTGCCACTGATTATTTCCTCCCCCTCCTTATGTGTTTATTGAGTGCACCTGTTTTGAGTTAGGTAGTTAGTAGTAAGGCTTTATTAGTCAGCCAGCCCGCAGGGTTCCTTGTGCGGGATTAATTATTGTGACCGTCTGTTTGGTGTACGTGTGTGCACGTCTATGGGTTTTGTGTTTTCCCATTTTGTGTTTTTTTTTCTGGACAGTTTAAGTCCCCCTGTTTGGGGCATTTGTTTGTTCATTACGCCCTGTGTTTTCGTGAGGGTTGGCTTATGTTCGCCGTTTCTCAGTGCATTAAAATAGCACTCCCCTGAACTCTGCTTCCTGCGCCTGACTCCTGACCCACTACACTCAGACCGTTACAGAATCCCGCACCCACTGGAATGGAGTCAGCAGGAGCAACAGCCACTCCCCTCCCATCAATGGAAGAGAGGGTTCTACATCACACCACCGTTCTCCATCGGATCGGAACGGCGATGGATCTGGTGATGGAGAGAATGGACCGATGGGAGAGAAGCGGTCTCCTCTCTCCACCTTCGCCCCCCCTCCTCAGGACTCCCCATCTCCCGACTCCAGCACCCTCCGTCTTACGCTCCCGAGGGTCTATGATGGAGCGGCAGCAGGGTGCCAGGGGTTCTTACTCCAGCTAGAACTGTACCTGGCGAGGGTGAATGTACCGGAGAGGGTGAATGTCTTCATCTCCTGCCTCACGGGTCGTGCTCTGGAGTGGGCAAACGCAGTTTGGAATGGCCCAGACTCCGCTAAGGAACACTACCCCAAGTTTTCTCGCCGCTTCCGCGCCGTGTTTGACCATCCTCCGGCAAGAGAAA
Organism: Oncorhynchus keta; assembly: GCF_023373465.1. NCBI lineage: Eukaryota > Metazoa > Chordata > Actinopteri > Salmoniformes > Salmonidae > Oncorhynchus > Oncorhynchus keta. The sequence continues at coordinate 40,626,484 of NC_068421.1, read as the reverse complement.
AGGAGCGCCCAGGATGGCGCGTTGGAGTTCCGTACCTTGGCAGCAGGATCCGGGTGGAACGACAGGGCCCTTATCGACCACTACAGGTGTAGTCTCCGGGAGGACGTCCGCAGGGAGCTAGCGTGTCGGGACACTGCTCTTTCCTTGGATGAGCTAATTGACATGTCCATCCGACTGGACAATCTGCTGGCTGCCCGCGGGCGTTCGGAGAGGTTCCTGTGTGTTCCACCACCCAGCACCTCCACTCCTGTTCCGATGGAGTTGGGAGGGGCTTTGCCGAGGGGTACCGGAGGAGGAGGCTCCCTCTGCACCAACTGTGGTCGGAGAGGACACACGGCTGATCGGTGCTGGGGGGTTCCGTCTGGGAGTCGAGATGGCAGGCGGAACATTTCTCGATCACCCCAGGTGAGTCAGCACCAAGCTCACCCAGAACCCCCTGTTGGTCACATGTTTGTCTTGATTTCTTTTCTTAATTTTTTCCCCTCTTCCCAGCATAGGGCGCTAGTCGATTCAGGCGCAGCTGGGAACTTTATGGATCGCGGACTCGCTGTTAAATTAGGTGTTCCGCTTGTGCCGATAGATTCTCCCTTTCCCGTGCACTCCCTAGATAGCCGCCCATTAGGGTCAGGGGTGGTCAGGGAGACCACGATCCCACTGGACATGGTAACGCAGGGGAATCATAGGGAGCGTATCAGTCTCTATATTATTGATTCGCCTGCGTTTCCAGTGGTGTTATGGATTCCCTGGCTGGCCCGGCACAATCCTAAAATTTTGTGGAGACAGGGGGTTCTCCAGGGGTGGTCAGAGGAGTGTTCTGGAAGGTGTCTGGGAGTTTCCGTCGGTGCCACCTCGGTGGAAAGTCCAGACCAGGGTCCCACAGTGTGCATTCCCCCCGAGTATGCCGATTTGGCAATCGCTTTTAGTAAAAAGAAGGCGACTAAATTACCACCACATCGACCGGGAAAGGATTGTGCGATAGATCTCCAGGTAAACGCTGCGCTTCCCAAGAGTCACGTGTACCCATTGTCCCAAGAGGAGACGTTGGCTATGGAGACATATATCACGGAGTCTCTGGGACAGGGGTACTTTCGGTCCTCCATTTCACCCGTCTCCTCGAGTTTCTTTTTTGTGAAGAAAAAGGAGGGAGGATTGCTTCCGTGTATTGATTACCTCTCATTGCTACGGCAGTGGAATCCTTTCAGGGAGCGCAGTTCTTCACAAAATTGGATCTCAGGAGCGGGTATAGCCTGGTGCGTATTCGGAAGGGGGACGAGTGGAAAACCGCATTTAGTACCACATCGGGCCACTATGAGTACTGCGTCATGCCGTATGGGTTAAGAAATGCTCCAGCCATTTTTCAATCCTTTGTAGACGATATTCTCAGGGACCTGCACAGAGTGGTTGTTTATATCGATGACATTCTGATCTACTCAGCCACTCACGCCGCGCATGTGTCTCTGGTACGCAAGGTGCTTGGTAGACTGCTGGAGCATGACCTACATGTCAAGGCTGAGAAGTGTGTGTTCTCCAAACGAGCCGTCTCCTTTCTGGGTTATCGCATTTCCACCACAGGGGTGGAGATGGAGGGTGACCGCAGTAAGGCCGTGCATAATTGGCCGACTCCAACCACGGTAAAAGAGGTGCAGCGGTTTTTAGGTTTTGCCAACTACTACCGGAGGTTTTTCCGGGGTTTTGGCCAGGTAGCGGCTCCAATTACCTCACTGCTAAAGGGTGGCCCGGTGCGGTTGCGGTGGTCAGCAGAGGCGGACAGAGCTTTCAACAGGTTGAAGGCGCTGTTCACGGATGCACCCGTGTTGGCGCTTCCGGACCCCTCTCTAGCATTCATAGTGGAGGTGGACGTGTCCGAGGCTGGGGTGGGTGCCATGCTATCACAGCGCTCGGGTACGCCACCGAAACTCCGCCCCTTCGCTTTCTTCTCGAGTAAGCTCAGCCCAGCGGAGCGTAACTATGATGTGGGGGACCGGGAGTTGTTAGCGGTGGTCAGGGCTCTGAAGGGGTGGAGACACTGGCTTGAGGGGGCTAAGCACCCCTTTCTCATCTAGACCGACCACCAAAATCTGGAGTATATTCGGGCAGCAAGAAGACTGAACCCGCGGCAGGCAAGGTGGGCCATGTTTTTCACTCGATTCCGGTTCACTTTATCATATAGACCGGGCTCCCAGAACGTGAAGGCGGACGCACTGTCCCGCCTTTACGACACGGAGGATAGGTCCACCGAACCTACTCCCATCCTTCCGGCCTCAAAGCTGGGAGGTGGACTCGGACATTGAGCGGGCGTTACGGGCTGAACCCGCGCCTCCTCAGTGTCCGGTGGGGCGGAGGTACGTGCCGCTTGGTGTTCTGGACCAACTGATTCGGTGGGCTCACGTCCTACCCTCTTCGGGTCACCCTGGGGTGAGGAGGACAGTGGGGAGCCTTCGGGGGAGGTATTGGTGGCCTACCTTGGCTAGGGACGTGGCCTACTAGCTGCCACTGATTATTTCCTCCCCCTCCTTACGTGTTTATTGAGTGCACCTGTTTTGAGTAGGTAGTTAGTAGTAAGGCTTTATTAGTCAGCCGGCCCGCAGGGCTCCTTGTGCGGGATTAATTATTGTGACCGTCTGTTTATGTTTGCCGTTTCTCAGTTCATTAAAATAGCACTCCCCTGAACTCTCTGCTTCCTGCGCCTGACACCTCACCCACTACACTCAGACCGTTACAAAATGGGCAAAGTGTCAAAGTGAAAGTGGTTCTTCTGAATAAAGGCCAAAAGATGAACAATTATTAACTCTGCGTCACTGTGTGGCTCCCGGTTTCCGTCTGTTAACAATAAAGTGACCATACAGTTCATTTATTATACTGGTTCTTGAGAACAAAGGAAATCACAAGCAGGTATAGTAACCGCTATGTAGAGTAAATCATTCCCTCGTATCTCGCAGTGTGGATATGTTCCGTAAGTGGATTAGTGCTCCACTGCTCCTCAGTTGGCACCAATCTGACATCTCCATATTTCCACGTGCCTTAAGTCTGGGAACCAGTGAACAGGATGAGCGACAGTGGACGGAGGGAGAACCGCCACTCTCGCCCTAGGGTCCCCAATCTGATTGTTGTAATTGAACACAAGGGATTTGCGACAGTGGCCATGTGTCCAGAGCTTAAGTTAGGATCCCAGCTAAGGATAACCTCCGTTCTCACAGAAGCAGTCTGTAGAGCCACATACTGATGTTGGTCTTGAGTGGGCACAGTATGTAGACAATGACATACAACACTAGGTGATCATCTCCAGGTATCACTCATTGATGCAACTCCTGTCGGTAGAAGCTTTCAGGTCTGAGCCATTAGAACATTATACTGCACTGCCCCTTTTTGTGGCCTACTTATACACTGAGTGTACAAAACATTAGGAACACCTGCTCTTTCCATGACATAAACTGACTAGGTGAATCCAGGTGAAAGCTATGATCCCTCTTGACGTCACTTGTAAATCCACTTCAATCATGGTATACGAAGGGGAGGAGACAGGTTAAAGAAGGATTTGTAAGCCTTGAGACAATTGACACATGGATTGTGTATGAGTGCCATTCAGAGGGTCAATGTGTAGGACAAAAGATTTAAGTGCTGTTGAACGGGGTAGTATGTGCCAGGCGCACCGGTTTGTGTGTGTCAAGAACTGCAACGGTGCTGTGCTTTTCACGCCTCAACAGTTTCCCGTGTGTATGAAGAATGGTCCACCGCCCAAAGGACATCCAGCCAACTTGACACAACTGTGCAAAGCATTGGAGTCAACATGGGCCAGCATCCCTGTGGAACGCTTGTGACACCTTGTCCATGCCTCAACGAATTGAGGCTGTTCTGAGGGCAAAAAGGGTTGCAACGTTAACGTCAATGTTAATAGATATCCCTTATGTTTTGTACACTCAGTGTACATTGACAGGTGCCCATGCTTTTATTTTTCCTTTACAGGTCTAGGAAGAGGGTGATGGTGTTGCTTGTTAATTGATTACCTGTTCAAACTTGTTAAGTATTTATTGAACCACATTATATCCTTATGAACCCTATCATTATCAATATTTACCTAATCTAATGAGATAAAAGGCTAAAAGGAAAGGTCAGATGAAATATGTACCGCGTGTCAATCATAGCAATGTATGTGTTTGCTGCTGTTGAAATCCCATTAATCCAAAAAGCATTGGATTCTAGAAAAATAGCGGTCTGTATTGAGGAACTGAATTTAACCTGCATGTGCTCTTTAAAGAAACAATTACACACGGTTGTTTATACAGCAACATTCCTTATCGCTGCTTTGTTTGGTCATTCCGTACTCCAAGCAATCTCTTATTGCAATTGCACTGCTATCAAAGGTGTAACCCGGGGTTTTGTTTAAATATCTCAGTAGTGTTCGCATGCAGCCATGAGAGCCTCTATGTGTGGGAATGTTGTTTGCAAACTTTGTATCTACAGTGTAATGCTCCGGGTGTCGTGGGTGTGGAGTCAAACGCAGGAGACAGAGAGTGCAATTCTGTGCTCTTTAATTGCACCAACGCACCACAGGGTGCTCACAATAATAAAGGCCCCAAAACACAGGGAATGAAAAATGACTACTGAAAAATGCACGACCAGGAACTAACACGTTCCTCTACTACAGAGCCGAAGGTTACAATGAATAATCTCGCACAACAAACAGGCGGGCCGGCTGTCTAAAGAAGCCCAACTAATCAACACAAACAGGTGCTACCAATAAACATACAAGGAGGGGGAGGAAAGACAATCAGTGGCAGCTAATAGGCCGGTGACGACAACCGCCGAGCGCCACCCGACCGGGAAGGGAAGCCACCCTCGGTCGGACTCGTGACATACAGGTCTGTTGATTTGATAAGATTTTATTTTTCAAATAAGGCCTAACACATGAAATGGTGTAACAGATTTTATTGAACTATTCAATTATTATTGCACCAATCATTTTTAGCTTCTCGGTCTTTATGAACCCTCTGGGTTCATATCGTGGCTCTTCCACCTCGGGTGTTACAACAGTCATAAATTCCTGGTAGAAACTCTCTTTTCTGCCATGGAATATGGGGGGAAAGAAAACTCTGGATGAACAAAGTGCTTCTCTTGCCTAATCCCCAAAATGGGACAATTAAACAATATTTCTATTTTTGAGAATGTGGTAATGGTCCGTGGACACTTAAGGGACAGTCATGTCGAGTGTGTTTCATTTGGTGATCTCATGAAGGACAGGAAACACACACAGCTGTATCTCTTAAAGTGGACATTTCCCAGCAGTCAGGTTTACATCTGAATGTTGTATAAGATGAATGAATAAATATAAGAATACTTTTGAAAAGATAACAATGTGATTTCGTCTTCTAAATGAGAATTGGTTGTTTTATGGTAACTTATGCACAGTCAGTAGCCACACCCAGGTGTGCACAAACATGATGAGACGGCCCCTTTTCTAGCCAAGTATAAAAGCCCCCGTGACGCAATTCACACCAGACCACGCAAACCCCGGTGTAAGCTAAGGTTGCAAATAGTTGAATTTCTAAGACCAGACAGCGTGAGGTGGTGGCTACACGGCTGACACATGGTTTAAAACTACAAGACCAGAAAAGTATGGCGCTAACGCTCCATGTTGAAATGGTTAAGAACTACAACTCCTCCAAAGGACAAGACCAGAGAACGTGGAGATCATTCCCACGTTGAAATGGCGAAGAAATCAACAAACTAAAGAATAATTATTCAGACTGCAGCTGTTTAAATCCTTTAGTCTGGTAAACACATCTGATTCTAAGGACAATTCCAGATGGTTCTCTGAAGTATCCATTCTAACTACGACAGACTGTGACTTCTGGGGAACACAACCAGATACTTTTCGGTCGAATCTCTCCAGCAGATGAACCGGCAACCACAGAGAGAGGCAACAAGACATATGCTCGTAAATATGTAAATTACAATTTATTTTCAAATGAGCGGTTGTTCATATTCAAAGTATTAGCAATGTCTGTGAGTGTAGTTATCAGCTATGAGTTTCCCGCTCTTGAGAGGTCCCCACCCCCTTTCCTTTGTCTACCAAGCCGTCATATCGGTTTCGTCCACTAGGGACTTTTTCTTTGTATCATGTAGCACCCAATGTATAACTAATTGTGTGTGTAATTATGTAATTCTGTGATTGATTAAGTTAATCAATAAATAAATAATTTAACGAATTTGTATATCGCTGATTCATGATTGAGGCTAGGGTTTGTGCAGACATCCAAGGGTTTGCGATGTTCAATAATATGACTGATGAGGTAATAATAATACATTAACACAAGACTATACTCGATAAGATAAGAAAATATCTGAATAGTTATATTCGGGAATTGAAACTCTATAAACAACATATTCCCGTGGTGCCCCAATTTCCTAGTTAATGAAAGTTACACAATTAGTTTAATCGTGTAATTAAATTACACGTAAAGAATTTATTTGATAAGATACAGTATTCACATTTAATGATAGTCAACAACACGACACTGATAAAGCATGGACTTGGACGCAACCCGATTATTTAAACGTAGGCTGTTGATGGTGCTGCTTATAGCCCTGCCAGTGCTATTATAGTTCCCAACACAACTCAATGTGTCTGTTATTACTCCGAACACTACCACCGGGCTCTCTTGTATGTAGAGCAGTCTTTGCTTGGTGTTTCAATAGTCTCCTAAACTCTCATGTATGCTTTTGTGATTGTTAAACAATTCCAACAAACATTCCTAGATGCAGGAAGCTGCCGCAGGTGTAGCACACAGGCCCTCTCCTTGGTATGGTCTGGATGGACCATAGCTCTGGTCCAGGGCGTTAGTGCACGTTCCTTTACTAACAGTTAGTAGAGGAATGCGCATGGTCCCACTTTATTTGGATGGTCTGAAGATGGACTATCCGGATGGTGCGTCCTTTATTTAAAGGGCGAGATCAAGCGGATCCTAACTGTTACATACCAATTTATATCTTGCCCTGTTTATCAAAAGTGTTGGAAAAACTTGTAAATAATCAATTGACTGGCTTTCTTGATGTCTATAGTAATCTCTGGTATGCAATCTGGTTTCCTCTCAGGTTATGGCTGTATCACTGCAACCTTAAAGGTCCTAAATGATGTCACCATTGCCCTTGATTCTAAGCAATGTCGTGCTGCTATTTTTATTAACTTGGCAAAGCTTTTGATACGGTAGACCATTCCATTCTTGTGAGTCGGGTAAGGAATATTGGTGTCTCTGAGGGGTCTTTGGCATGGTTTATAAACTACCTTTCCCAAAGACTGCAGTGTGTAGTCAGAACATCTGCTGTCTCAGCCACTGCCTGTCACCAAAGGAGTACCCCAAGGCTCAAACATAGGCCCCACACTCTTCACAATTTACATCAACAACAAGCTCTCTCATTCATTTATATGCAGATGTTACAGTCTTATTGTCACGTCTTCCACCGAAGGTCGTCCGGTCGTCGTCACCGGTCTACTAGCTGCAACCGATTACTTTTCCCTTTTCTGTTGGTTTTGTCTTTATTGTTTTCACCTGTACCTTGTTTGTGGTTAATTCTGGGCTATTTAAGCCTTCAGGCCCACCTGCTTTTGTGCGGGCTTATTTTCTTTTCTGTCAGTGGAGGTTTGTGATTTGTTCCATTACGGATTGTTTGGTGTCCAGTTTTGTGGTCATTTGTGCCTGTTGTTTTTGGCTTGACCATTTTTGGAATAAATTCAAATCCTTTCTGGAACCTCTGCTCTCTGCTCCATACTCCACACCTACTACTCCTAGCTAACGTGACAGAAGCCCGCACCAAAAGCTGGAGTCAGCAGGATCAGCTGCACCCCCCCTCCCATCTATGGAAGAGCGTGTCCTCCACCACACGACCATCCTACACTGAATAGGGACGGCGATGGACCAGATGATGGAGAGAATGTACCGATGGGAGAGGCCTTCCTACCTCATCTCTAGCTCCTCCTCCGCCTGCTCAAACCTACTTCTCCGGCTGCGTCCGGACCCAGCGCTCTTCTGCTCGCGCCCCCGAGGGAGTACGATGGAACGGCTGCCGGGTGCAAGGGATTCTTGCTCCAGCTAGAGCTGTACCTGGCTACCGTTCGCCCGACTTCTTCTGGAGAGGAGAGTGTGAGCGTCCTTGTCTCCTGTCTGACGGGCAGAGCCCTGGAGTGGGCCAACGCAGTCTGGGAGAGTCCAGACTCCGCAAGGGATCACTACCCTGAGTTCCCCCGCCGGTTCCGGGCCGTGTTCGACCACCCACCAGAGGAACGAGCGGAGGGTGAACGGTTGTTCCACCTCAGGCATGAGACGAGGAGCGTGCAGGACTTCACACTGGGTCACATGTTCATACTAATCTATTTTCCTGAATTTTCCTCCTCTTTCCAGCATTTCGGACCCTGGACCCGCTGGAGCGGGCCGATGGAACCACAGGGCCCTGATGGACCACTACCATTGTAAAGGCATAAGGGCTGGTGCAGCTGGGAACTTTATGGATCTCTCCTTAGTTTAGGGGAAGCTTGGTCCGGTGGAGAGAAACTATGACGTGGGGGACCGAGAGCAGTTGGCTGTGGTAAAAGCTCTGAAGGTGTGGAGACATTGGCTTGAGGGGGCTAAACACCCTTTTCTCATCTGGACTGACCACCGTAATCTGGAGTACATCCGGGCAGCGAGGAGACTGAATCCTCGTCAGATAAGGTGGGCCATGTTTTTCACCAGATTTAGGTTCACCAACTCCTATAGATCAGGTTCCCTTAACACTAAGGCCAGCGCGCTGTCCCGTCTCTATGACACAGAGGAGCGGTCCATCGATCCTACTCCCATACTTCCAGCTTCATGTCTGGTGGCACCGGTGGTATTTGAGGTGGATGCGGACATCGAGCGGGCATTACGGTTGGAACCAGCGCCCCCACAGTGTCCAGCGGATCTTCAGTACGTGCCACTTGGTGTTCATGACAAATTGATTCGGTGGGCCCATACACTACCCTCTTCGGGTCATCCAGGAATTGTGAAGACAGTGCGGGGTCTTAGGGGGAGGTACTGGTGGCCCACTTTAGCGAAGGACGTGAGGTTTTATGTCTCCTCCTGTTCGGTGTGCGCTCAGAGTAAGGCTCCTAGACACCTGCCTAGAGGGAAGTTACAGCCCCTCCCCGTTCCACAACGGCCTTGGTCACATCTGTCGGTGGATTTTCTCACCGACCTTCCCCCATCTCAGGGGAACACTACGATCCTGGTCGTTGTGGATCGGTTTTCGAAGTCCTGCCGTCTCCCTACGGCCCTGCAGACTGCGGAGGCCCTGTTTACCTACGTCTTCCGGCACTACGGGGTTTCTGATCTGGGTCCCCAGTTCACGTCCCGAGTTTGTAGGGTGTTCATGGAGCATCGGGGGTCTTGATCAGCCTGACCTCGGGTTTTCACCCTGAGAGCAATGCCCAGGTGGAGAGAGTGAACCAGGATGTGGGTAGGTTTCTGCGGTCGTATTGCCAGCACCGGCCAGGAGAATGGGCGAGGTAGGTCCCATGGGCAGAGGTGGCTCAAAGCTCACTCCGCCACTCCTCCACGAACATGTCGCCTTTCCAGTGCGTGTTGGGCTACCAGCCGGTCCTGGCACCGTGGCATCAGAGCCAGACCGAGGCTCCTGCGGTGGAGGAGTGGGTGCAGCGCTCAAAGGAGACCTGGAGAGCCGTCCAGGAATCTCTCAAACAGGCTGGTGGGCGGTAGAAGAGGAGCGCTGACCGCCACCGCCGTGAGGCCCCCGTGTTCGCACCGGGGGACTGGGTCTGGCTCTCGACCCGAAACCTGCCCCTCCTCCTGCTCTGCCGAAAGCTGGGGCCGCGGTGTGTGGGGCCATTTAAAGTCCTGAGGAGGATAAACAAGGTGTGTTATAGGTTACAGCTCCCTTCTTACTATCGCATTAACCCCTTGTTTCATGTGTCTTTCCTCAGACCGGTGGTAAGCTTGTCCCCTGCAAGAAGGTGAGGTGCCGGAGGTCCCTCCGCCCCCTCTGGACATCGAGGGGTCCCCGGCGTACACATTCTAGACTCTAGACGCCGGGTGAGGGGCCTGTAGTACCTCGTGGATTGGGAGGGTACTTTCCGGAGGAGAGGTGCTGGGTACCGATGGAGAACATCTTGGATCCATCACTGCTGAGAGATTTCCACTGCCTCCATCCATCCCTCGCCCTTCGGGTCGCCCTTGAGGCCGGTGTCGGCACGCTGCGGGAGCCGCGCTTCGGGGGGGTACTGTCACGACTCCTCTCCCTGTTCGGGCGGCGCTCGGCGGTCGTCGTCACCGGTCTACTAGCTGTCACCGATTACTTTTCCCTTTTCTGTTGGTTTTGCCTTTATTGTTTTCACCTGTACCTTATTTGTGGTTAATTCGGTGCTAGTTTAGCCTTCAGGCCCGCCTGCTTTTGTGCGGGCCTATTTTCTTTTCTGTCAGTGGAGGTTTGTGTTTCGTTCTATTACAGATTGTTTGGTGTCCCGTTTTGTGGTCATTTGTGCCTGTTGTTTTTGGCTTGACCATTTTTGGAATAAATTATATCCTTTCTGGAACCTCTGCTCTCTGCGCCTGACTCCACACCTACCACTCCTAGCTAACGTGACACTTATACTCTGCTGGCCACTTCCCGGATGATGTGTTAAATGCTCTACAACAAAAAAAGTTAATGTTCAACAAGCTTTTTCTGCCTTTAAACCCTGTTCTGAACACCTCTAAAACAAAGGACATGTGGTTCGGTAGAATAATGCGCATAGCTGATGTTTTGGAGGGGTCGGAGGTGTAGCTGTGTTGGAGTAGCCAAGGCGAATTTACCACTTCTGTTGAAGAGATCTAGGGCAATATATTTAAAAAACATTCCATGTTCTAGATCTTGGGATTAGGTTTTCCTGTGGCCTTGGTCTCAACAGTTCTTTAAGGCTGTAATGGTTTTCTAGGTGTGAAGGAGAGTCGGACCAAAATGCAGCGTGTAGATTGCGATCCATGTTTAATGAACAAACGTAACACGAATCTAAATACAAAACCTACAAAACAATAAACGTATATGGTTCCCAATCAGAGACAACGATAAACACCAGCCTCTGATTGAGAACCACTTCAGACAGCCATAGACTTAACCAGAACACCCCACTAGCTACAATCCCAATACATACACACCACATACACAAACCCATGCCACACCCTGGCCTGACCAAATAAATAAAGATAAACACAAAATACTTCAACCAGGGCGTGACAAAGGCATAACCACGGCCGTAAACTTGGGCATATAACCTACTCTGCCAATTAAGCCTACAGTATGCAAGCAGTAAAGTAACTTTTGAGTTAATAACAACTGTATAAATTAGATATCTAACATAAACCAGGTAATTCATATAAGTAGCCTAATGCAATGAAATTATCTTTAACTTGTGCATATGGGGCATGACAAGAGTTTAAAAACGAACTAAATACCTAATCGCCATGTGGATCATGATTCTCAGGACAATATTTCTAAATATAGTTCAACCAGTAGAACTCTGACAATGTGGGAATCATCGAAATTACACAGTTTTTGCAATTAGTGGTTCTTATCAAAACAACAACAACAACAGCATATATTTAGATAAGACTAGATAGGCTACAGTCAGATGTGACGTGATAAGTTGTGTGGTTCACCCTTTGGTCTTGGAGAACAGTGAAGCACTACGAGTTGATATCAAGCAGCGTAAAGTTCCTTGTAATTACCCTGATTGTTCTACGCCTTGCCTCTACTTTCAAGATCCAGAAATTACAGATAGGCTTGGCATAAACAAACACTTTGGTGATTTTCTCCCACGAAATGCCGTCATGAAATTGATGGCCACTGAGGGGAATCATCTATTTAGGCGTTCGGAGTGTGTTTCAGAACTGAGGACATAGCAAACCAAAACAAACCATGTACCGTAATGGCCTCTTGCATGTTATGAAATGTAACCTAGTATGATCATTCAATCTAAGTTCTAGTATCCTTTCTGTTCCAATGGCCAGTCAAAGAATCGCTCTTCATCTCCTCGCCTGTCTTCGCCTGTTCTCAGCTAGCTCACACATAGCCCTGAGTTTTAGAAGCACACCTCTGCAATATGCAACCAGTCAGAGATGCAGAGATAGAGGTCAGAGTGCATCCATAATTGAGATTGCTCCTTGGAAAGACATCGCCCACAGGCGAAGTGTTGTCACCGAGCTCTTTGATATCTCAGTTTTCTCTCTGACTGTACTACTAACTTTCCGCTATTCTCTATTTACCATGGTGTCACAGTGAAGAAATTGCACACCAAAGCGCTGCTCCCTTTTTCTATGCAGGGAGATACTGAGATATGCATAAAGGTGTGCACACCCACATTTATTTTCTGTGTCGGGAAAGGTTCATTATATTACGTGTCAATAAACAGCATAAAGGTTGCGAAAACAGGTATTTTACATCTATTAATGGTTAAACATCATTAATAGATATAACATACTGTATTATTCCTCAAATATTCCTCAAAGCTTCCTCAAAGCTATCTGGTTCACCACATAGCTTTAATAGTGGTTTAATTACTGTGACGGCTTGCAGGGCATGTATGTTGACATTGTGGCTGGAAAATCCAATACTTGTAAGGGTCTTCCCAGAAAAGGGAAGGGAGGGGGGGATCTTATCACAATGCAAATTTGTAACTTATCGTAGAAAACAGGAAGTAATGTGTTGCTGACTCATAACTTGGTCAAAATCCAGAAATCGTTTATGTGAGACGAAGACACTGTATCCCTGTGCTTGTAAATATCCGTTAAACATGACATGACATAAACATTAAAGGTTAATTACCGTGCCACACTGAAAACATTCAGCCTCATAGTGAAACTGAGATGCAGAGGATTATAGCTTAGAATAAAGTCTGTCTTGCATAGTAGAAGTCGGAAGTTTATATACACCTTAGACAAATACATATAAACTCAGTTTTTCACAATTCCTGACATTCAATCCTAGTAAAAACGTCCCTGTCTTAGGTCAGTTAGGATCACCACTTTATTTTAAGAATGAGAAATGTCAGAATAATAGTAGAGAGAATGATTTATTTCAGCTTTTATTTCTTTCATCACATTCCCAGTGGGTCAGAAGTTTACATACACTCAATACTCTTAGTATTTGGTAGCATTGCCTTTAAATTGTTTAACTTTGGTCAAACGTTTCAGGGAGCCTTCCATAAGCTTCCCACGATAAGTTGGGTGAATTTTGGCCCATTCCTCCTGACAGAGCTGGTGTAACTGAGTCAGGTTTGTAGGCCTCTTTGCTCGCACATGCTTTTTTAGTTCTGCACACACATTTTCTATGGGATAGAGGTCAGGGCTTTGTGATGGCCACTCTAATACCTTGACTTTGTTGTCCTTAAGCCATTTTGCCACAACTTTGGAAGTATGCTTGGGGTCATTGTCCATTTGGAAGACTCATTTGTGACCAAGCTTTAACTTCCTGACTGATGTCTTGAGATGTTACTTCAATATATCCACATCATTTTCCATCCTCATGATGCCATCTATTTTGTGAAGTGCACCAGTCCCTCCTGCAGCAAAACACCCCCACATGATGCTGCCACCCTTGTGCTTCTCGTTTGGGATGGTGTTCTTCGGGATGCAAGCCTCCCCCTTTTTCCTCCAAACATATCGATGGTCATTATGGCCAAACAGTTCTATTTTTGTTTCATCAGACCAGAGGACATTTCTCCAAAAAGTACAATCTTTGTCCCCATGTGCAGTTGCATGGTGGTTTTGGAGCGGTGGCTTCTTCCTTGCTGAGCGGCCTTTCAGATTATGTCGATATAGGACTCGTTTTACTGTGGATATAGATACCTTGTACCTGTTTCCTCCAGCATCTTCACAAGGTCCTTGTTCTGGGATTGGTTTGCACTTTTTGCACCAAAGTATGTTGATCTCTAGGAGATAGAATGCGTCTCCTTCCTGAGCGGTATGACGGCTGTGTGGTCCCATGGTGTTTATACTTGCGTGCTATTGTTTGTACAGATGTATGTGGTACCTTCGGTGTTTGGAAATTGCTCCCAAGGATGAACCAGACTTGTGGAGGTCTACCATTTTTTTTTTCTTTTGATTTTCCCATGATGTCAAGCAAAGAGGCACTGAGTTTGAAGGTAGGCCTTGAAATACATCCACAGGTACACCTCCACTTGACTCAAATTATGTCAATTAGCCGATCAGAAGCTTCTATAGCCATGACTTCATTTTCTGGAATTTTCCAAGCTGTTTAAAGGCACAGTCAACTTAGTGTGTGTAAACTTCTGACTCACTGGAATTGTGATACAGCAAATTACACCTGAAATAATATGTCTGTAAACAATTGTTGGAAAAAGTTATTGTGTCATGCACAAAGTAGATGTTCTAACCGACTTGCCAAAACGATAATTTGTTGACAAGAAATTTGTGGAGTGGTTGAAAAACGAGTTTTAATGACTCCAACCTAAGTGTATGTAAACTTCCGACTTCAACTGTATACCTGTTTTAGTAGGACTAAATGTCCAATGAAATCCCTATGGTATGCTTGAATAGTTACGCAGTGCCAAAGGTAACGATAGTATGGCATAACTAAACAGACGTGGAACAACACTACTTATTAATGTGGCCAGATGTATTCATTAGGCCTAGGTTAAATATGTTTCCTTCAGCAACTTGTTACGAGAATATCTTAGCAATCTGAGTTCTCCTTAGGAGAGTCTCAGTTTCAGCCCTGTTACATGTTCCTTCAGGACAACCATCCCTCAACAACACCACTTTAGCAATGTTTTAACACCCGTTGCCCTGGGCTTTCTTCCTTTCCCCCATCCACTGTTAGACTGGAAAGAGTCTGGTGAGTCAATGCTGACAGAGTCATAGAGGAAGTTAAACCGGAAGTTATTGTTTAGTCTTCTGAGACATTGCAAACACATTTGTTTTTTGGTTCCTAACTGTATCCCGTAATTACTACTTATTGTAAGCCACAGCTCTGATTGGAGCGCGTTTACATAAAGAAACCAGTTTCATCTGAAGGGACTTGGAAAATCCCTCTCGTAAAGGTGGGTTGTTTTTTAAAAAAATAGGTTGATGTGTAGACGATAAAGGAAGAGATGTTTTCATGCCTCTTTATGGAAGTACGTTTTTGTGGCTTCGGTAGCCTCCCACTGTTAGACGTGGCTGACTGTATACCTCTTCAAGTCAGATGCCTAATCATAAGAAACTCACATACACTAAACTCAAGAAAATATCAAGACCTACGGCTGGGTTCAATCCGTGTCGCTGATGTTCAGCGCTCGCGCCCTATTGACATGTAAAAGTTCATTTTTAGATTTGAGACGACACATGCAGCGTTTACCCGTGAGTGCCTGTCTCCGCTCACGCGGGAACATTGTCTTTAACTTTTATCACCCTGTAAAGCAGCTCTTCAGTGCTACGGATCGAAACCAGACCCTAGTACATGCAAGCCTACCTACACTTCCCCTTTGTCATCCATATGTAAGCCATTAACTCCCTGTTTACTTGGTCGATGCTTACATATTTGCTGGAAATGAAGTATAGGTTTTTCCAGAATTGATGGTAAAAGTTGTGACTGTAAATGCCTTTTTCACATAGAAAAAATAGAAAAAGTAACATACATGACCAAGTTTTTGACATACAGTGACCACCCACAGGGCACAGACGTGAATCCAACGTCTGTTCCACATCGGTTGAACATAAATTCATTGAAATGACGTGAAGCAATGTTAATTGTGTCCAAAAGCCCCAAACAGGAAAAACCTGTGTAGTTTACGATAGATACACAGTGTGACTCATTACAAAGGAACATTGTGGTTTCCCAGCACTATGATCAAGGGACAAATACCTTTGCTCAACGTCAGATCTAAACTCACGTCAGCCACATGCTAGGTGCACAAATACCCAATGATGTGGACGGGATTGTAGGGGCTTCTTCGGCCACATTGGGGACCTGTCTTTGAGAATGTGTCGAAACATTTACAGAAACGTTGAGAAATCCAAATGAGAGCAACATACATGAATATCAGTACTGTGCTGACTTGGTGCAACCCAGACATGGGAAATGATCTGGAGTGCAAGGAATGTCTGTGTATTGGATGAAGAACTGTTGCTATTTACTCAGATATATAGTGGTTACGGATGAGTAGATCATTAGCTTAGTAATTCAATCTGGCCCATGGCAGAGGGCTTACTTGGAAAAGGGCCTAATTAGACCGGACATTTCTGGAATGAAATAGATCACTGGAAGTCTGAGGCCGTTTTACAGTGAAGTTAAACATGATGCAATGCTGATCAGTGGCCTTTCCTCTCTTTGAGGATTGTTTCATTCCTGCCTAATACATTATTCACACAACAACAATTTAGTGATTAGAAAATCAGAAGGAAACGGGCTTTGCACGCTACTTTGCCCTTTAGTGGAGAACAACCCATGCCACAGAAAGCTAGCTAGTGGTAAAACCAATGATGTGCGCATAAATAATTGGTTTAAACAGACTGAACCAAAACTATAGGAGCAACACAGCTTTTGCTGTAAATGTAATGCTGTCTCTCCCATTGGGTTCCAAACGTAACTAATTTGTAACCCAAATTCCTGTGTGGAAACAAGGGCATAACTCCAACCCCCCCCACCCCACCCCATCTCCACCACCACCACCATCACCCCCAAACCCACCCATCTTCCAACACACACCTCCCGTTCTGCAGTAGGCCAGTGTGGTGGAAGGGAGGTGGGTTGGCAGTGACAGTGCTCCAGCAATTTGCGCAATTAGGGTCAGGGCAGGGCTGTCAGCCCCCAGTGCAGCGCGGGGAGAGTCCATGTCAGCCTGCTCCTCGCTAATGAGCCGAGCGCCTTCCATTCAGACGCTCAGTAATTAAGAGCTGGTCCTATTCCAAGAAACGTTCTTCTCCCCCGCCATCTGTCAGCGTGGCAAGCAAGGAGCCCACTTCGTATTGTTCTCTCCTCAGCTCTATTATGCATCAGTTTCTTTAACACTTTTTAAGCGCCAACTTCCAAATGAGAAGAGGAATCTCAACCTGGCACTGAACCGTCCCCTCAGAGAGGGGGTAGCTTGGTTTGGACCCATCACAGTTATGTTAAGCACTTTGACTTTGAGGTGCGTTTGTGTTGAGGAAGGAGGAGTCGTTTTATAATCCATCGTTTGGCACAGGGGAGAGAAACTTCTTCAAACTGGGAAATTAGTATAAACAAGCAACCCTGCCCAACCCCCCAGCAGCGCCTCTCTCACAACCACTTCAAGGACTTTCCTCCTCTCCTCCTTGCCTCCTCTCCTCTCACCTTTCTTCTCCTTTCCTCATCTCCCCTTTCTCTCTTCCTTTTCTCCTCCTCTCTTCTCTCCTCCTCTCCTTCCCTCTCCTCTCTTCCTCTCTCCCCTCAGTGAGAGCCCTGTCTGTCACAGATGGGCCATGCTCCAGGGCATGTCTTGATTAAAAGGGCTTCCACAGTGTTCAACACCGAGGGTCTTAGTCCTGAGTTCTGGAGAGCCACCTCCCTTCCCACCTGGTGGCCTCAGTGCCCCTCTACCATTCCATTTAGCTCCCTTCTGTTATATGAAAACTTAATCATTAGCCGGGGGGGGCTTGTCTCCTTACAAGCCCCAGGAACCCCCCCCGGTCTCAACTCGTGCCTCCCATGGCTGCCTTTTCATCTGGATGGCAATATTAATTAGCCAGAACTGCTCAGTGCATTGTGGGGACAGGGTGGTGTCTGATGGGCCTCAGGATGGTGGATGGGGTTTTGGATTTATTTTGTTGTAGATTGTAGTTTAGACATGCTGTCCCAAGACAAGCTGGTGGATCTTTATGGTGTGTTATGGTTGTGGTTTTGGAGTGTGCTCCGTATCCTGGCGGCCCTGGAGTGTGGTCTATATCCTGGTGGCCTTGGAGTGTGCTCTGTATCCTGGTGACCTTGGAGTGTGGCCTCAAGTAAAGAAAGTAAAAGGGGATCTTGTTTAGACAAGGCATTGATGTGTCTGAGGTGAGGTTTTGGAGATAGGTAGTTGTAGCAGAGCGGCACCCGCTCACTGTTATTTCCTGTGTCTGTCGCATTGAGTCTGGTCTCTCCTGCACTCCACTGGCCCGGAATGTTCTCCCTTCATTATCAGCCTGCCCCAGCCCAGCAGGACACCCCTTCCTCAGCTCCAAGTCACTCCCCCACGCAGCCCCAGTCTCAGCCGCACAGATGAGGGGGAGACAGACAGGCCAACAGACTCCCTCTCCAGCCAAGGTTAATTGACCCAGTTTGCGGCTGAGCATACTTGAGACATAGCGGGTGTCCCCTGCTCAAGTTGCATGGCGGGAGTTGGCCAAGGATGGCGCCTAGACGTGTGTGAGGGCGCCAGCGAGGACCACCAACAGAGGGAAAGGATGTGGAGCACCCTGGTGGAGTGCCATCCTCTTGCATGATGCATTATTATTTACCCATATTCATTTTGGCCATTGATTTTGGCTAATCAAAGGGTAGCCTATCATTTAGACATATTGATTTTTAACTGTGAGGTATTTGTCTCATTGTTATTGAATTCTCAGGAAATGCAGGGGGTGTGAAGATGACAACTGGCTGACAACCTGGAATGACACTAAACATTGAACTGCGCTTCCTGTTTTTTTAAAGTAACATAACATAATTGCTATGCTTAACCTGCCATGACATACAGGACAATTGAAAATGTTGTCGTTTTCCAGTTCAGACAGACTGAGAGGGCTCTCTGCCTGTGGTGCCTTTAGTTTGAGATGAATGGAACACAGTTGACCTTCCCATTCACTCAGACTGGGGATGGTGTTTACAAGTCTTTTATCATCCATGGCAGAGCAGGGGTCAAAGTTCAAATAGCCAGCAAAGCTTCATTCTCACCCAATTGGCACACTGCCCAACCAAGTCTCTGACATGCTTTCACTTTCATTGTTTGTGGCACCAAGGACAAAACCTCCCCGATAGAACGTTTGTGGAAATTACTCAAAAAGAGAGAGGTGGGCTTTCCTCAGTCTTCTTTTATCTTTTAATTTTTTTCACGGTCATGCTCTCTTCTTCTGTTAATCTGCAGTTAGAAGTTCCAGTCAAAGCCGGTTATTCCTTGCCCATTAAAGAGCCATTCATCTTAATTCATTTGAAGGTTAAACACAACAAATGGCCAAACAAAGTTCCCCATGGCTGGAATAAATTTGAATCTTTTTGTTGATGTGTCACCTTGTCAGTGACCCGTGGCACATGTCATGAAACGGAACCTAAGAGCCGAGATAGTTTCACTTCGCTGGCTTGTATCAGAAAGTGAGATTCAAAAGGTGTGGATTATAGGAAAGAAGAAACATAGAACAGAAATGAAAGACAAACATGGAATTATCTCCTATCATAGAATAAACATTGTGAAAGAGTCTATAAATACTTTATCTATGGTGGTGAACGACTATCGGCACAGAACAACGCATGCCTCTCAAGAGTCCAGACAGCTCAGTTTACTGTACTACAGCTAGGTCAACACTACTTTTCTGGATTCTGCAAAGTTATACTGAATGCAACTCACTCCTTTGGCCGTTTGAAATACTCTTGATTTATTACTGTGCACAGTTCAACATCTGATAGGGAGAGAAAAAAGTAATGGGGGCTCTGACTTACTGGTCTCCATTAAGATAAACAAACTGTAAGTGGTGAAAAAGGAGATGTTATCTGGGGAAAAAATTCCAGCTCTTAAAAATGAAGAGCCTGCCATATGTAGAAGCTGCTTACTTGTGTAACAATAATAATAAGCATTTTTATAAGCCCAGGACTCAATCTGAGGCATGTTATATGTGTTAAATATGTTACATGTTATACACTGTGCTAAATTTGAGTCTGACTTCTTCTTTGTGCGTGTGTGTGCGTATGTGCGTGCGTGCGTGTGTGTCTAGTCTGGAGGAGACAGACGTGTTAACATCTAGTGAACCACCCTGCATGTTCACCTCTGCCACCAATGAGGAATTGAACAAAAGAGAAGAAAAACACTAGCTGTCTCACTCTCGCTGAGCGGAGAGCACTGATTGGACCACTCTGTCACTCTTACTTCCTAACTCTCTGTACATTTCAACATGGAAGGAATGTCCAGCTCCATCCAGTGTGTCTTAGTGCTGTGGCTCCTGAGTGAGTGACTCGCCACATATGGTCTATGTTAACAACTAACGATAGAACAAGACATGGGGAGCAGCTTGCTAATGTCTCTCTTTGGCACTTGGGAGTGTGATCATGAGGGCTGAGGTATTTTCTGTCTGGCTGCCTTGGCATGGAGCCCTGGGCTTGACAATCGCATCTTGTCAGTCGTCCTGGTTACATCTCTCATATTTACATGTGTTATTACTGTACTATATGGTTGAATGACCTGAATTATTATACCAAACTATTTTTGGGGCATGACAGCAGCAGTGGACTGGGCGGATTTGATGTCTATTTCATGTGAGAAACATCACATTGCATATCCAGCCCTATAAATGCCTTTCTTTTCCAGAGAAACATGATTCGGCTACAAAGGAAACATGTTTATTTGTGATAGATGTTTGTGGACAGAAAAAAATACATTGATTTGTTTGTTTTGCTATTAGTCTTGACATTTGGTGTGAGTAGGCCTACTGAAATGTTCTTGTTGTTGGCAGCAATCTTTCTAGCCCACAAATGCTTTTAATGGTTCAAATGTAAAGGTCAGCAAAGAGAATGATTCAAGTCTTGGGCTATTTAAATACATGAGCAAGGCAAGCATCACAGCTGCCAGTAATGTAAACAAATTCAAACCGTTGCTAACAAATGATCAGCTATTTTTATTGACCCTTTATTGAAACAAGGCAAGACGACGCTGGGCCAATTGTGCGCCGCCCTATGAGACTCCCAATCACAGCTGGTTGGGATACAGCCTGGAATCAAACCAGGGTCTGTAGTGACACCTCTAGTACTGAGATGCAGTGCCTTAGACTGCTGCGCCACTCGGGAGCAAGGATCCATGATGCACAAATTGTATGTTTTTGTTGATGAAGAGAAAGACCCTTCATTTTGTTCATGTGGAAACCTGTTGCCTAGAAGTTATATAAATATGAATAATTCTGAACCCCATTATAGATCGGGATTTTATGGCATTCAGAAGGAACAGTTTTTGAGTCCCATGGACTATTATCTAATAACGGTTTTGGAAAAATAGCATACAGGAAATACAGAGCAGTTCACTGACTCATGATACACAAACCAGCTTTCCAACTGATAGCTGATAACGGTCAGAGCTGAACCATACTATAACTAGGCTAATCACAATGCACACATCGTCCACCTAAGTAGTAGCCTCCGTTTCCTTGCTATCTGAAAGGGATGGTGCCATCTAGTGTCAAAGGACCACTATAACAACGCCTGCAAAGCATGTTTGATTTGCATGTAATACATTGTATTGGACAGTATAGTGATGGTCAGGCTACTCGGGAGCATACAGGCTAGTAGCCTATTATAATCATCAGGTTTAAGATTCCATTATGTAATGGATTAGTGTAGGTAGCAAGCTATTAGGGATGATTTAAGGACTCCCGAGTGGCGCAGCTGTCTAATGTGCTGCATCGCAGTGAAGGAGGCATCACTACACTCCCTAGTTTTAATCCAGGCTGTATCATATGGCTATGATTTTGAGTCCCATAGGGTGGTGCACAGTTGGCCACAATTGGCCAAGAACAAAGGATTTGTTCTTAACTGATTTGCCTGGTTAAATAAAGGTTATGTTTAAAATGCATAGCTATAATGCAAATATATTAATCAAAGATGCACTTTGCTATATATAATGCTATCCATGTTGGATAGTAAATCCAGGCTATTGATAAAATTCCATATCATTCTTGGAGATCTGTTGTAGGAACAGACTTTGAATGTGTGTTTCTTGAAAACATATAAGTCACGACCCCATTGGTCATTTGGACCCCTTGGTTTAACTGCCGTTGGGTAGATATGTCTGTCATTAGCCCTGAACTGCCTGACTTGACGTTCAATAAAGCCTTGCCGAGGATACTAAAGTTTATTTCATAGCTACATTCGTTTATCATTTCTAAACAACAGGCAATGGGAAGTTAATGGGAAATTCTGAAGTTCCCGGACCTGACGTTTATTTATCGAGTGAAACAGATGTTATTGTTTTTTTCCTGTGGAAATGGGCTCGACAAACTCCACCCTGTCAAAAATTCCAAACATCGAAGAATTGATGCAAGAAACGGGTTGTAAGTTCTCCGGCGGGCAGGACTGTAATTTAGGCTACTATAAAAATTGTATTGAGATTGTCATGATTATACAATGACTTCATAGTTTATGCCAAATTCGAAGACAAATCTTTGAGTAGGCGTATAACGGATGTCATTATAGATGTTATTGTGACAGCTGTATGGAGCCCAGCTTTTCTTTTGCCTTTGTTATATTTTTTCATCAAAGTTTTAAAGCGCAGATATGTTGAAATGTGTGCAAATTAATAATCGCTTTTGCAACCATAAGATTGATGTTTGACAGGTGCGCAAATTGCGCGCGCAACTTTGGCTGATCAAAATACGCATGCGTCTTACCCAACCAAATACAGTATTGGATGTCTAAGCTTTGATCAGAGAGTTGTAATTGACATATACATGTGGCTTTGAGAAGTTGTGGGTAAATTAATAATTTGGCCTTTAGGCTACTTTTATAAAAGCTTGAATAATTCATGGAGTGTTTTCTTGAGTGGTATCCAGAGCAATGAACTGGCCTCTATATGGTTATTGCATATATTGATTCAATTATTTGGTGTGCCACTGTCCTTCCCCATTACTAATAGCATGAATCTATGGTTCTCTTGTTTTCTCTTTATCATAGTCACCCCTGCACACATTGTTCGACTTTATGACCGTTTCGAAGCATTGGACAAGGAGAAGACAGGTCATCTCCGGTAAGTGGTGGGATCATGTCAGTTTTATGGAGTTGACTAAAACAGTGCATTTCAGAATAACTTATGTCTGGATGTATTGTCTTTGTTTTATCCCCATTACTGTGAAGCCCACAGGATTTTGGAGCCATTAATAGGTTGGCGATGAACCCCATTGGGGATCGGATCATTGGGGCTTTCTTCTCTCCAGGGTACAGAACAACATTTCTTACATGTTTGAGTAACGTTACTGACTTGATAACCTCACCAATGAAATGGTAAGGTAAAGGTTAATGTTAATTTTCGCTGTAATAAAAAAGTCAATTATTTTTCTCGGTAACAACAGAGAGCACAATCAACAAGATTAAATATTTATTCATGTTCAGTTGATTCTGTGCACCAATTTCTATTTTATTTTGTATAAAATGTCCATGTACCCTGTACTTTTGGAATGTAAGCGGGTTCTGGTATTAAAATAATATCTCTCAGACAGGAAACGGTGGACTTCCACTCCTTTGTGAGGATCCTGGCCCACTTCCGGCCTGCGGACAAAAAACATCCCAAAGATCCCAGTATGCCTGAACCTGTCAACAGTAGGACCAGTAAACTCAAGTGTGAGTCCTCTGGCAGATATATATTTTTTCGTGGTTACCTCAAAATAGATTTTAGCAGTCAATTTCAACTCAGTCAGTTCTGCCCTGATTTATCTCTTTCCTTTCAGTTGCTTTCCAACTGTATGACCAGGACAAGGATGGTAAAATCTCCAGAGCAGAGCTTCTACAGGTCTGTAATAACTGTTGGCTTTACTGACAACACAATATACCACCAATAAGTTAGTGATGCAAATTGTTTCTCATACCAAACCAGGTCTGGTATGCCCCTGCAATTGATGGCCCTGTACCAGAGGTATTCAAATCTTACCCTACGAGGTCCGGAGCCTGCTGGTTTTCTGTTCTACCTGATAATTAATTGCACCCACCTGGTGTTCCAGGTCTAAATCAGTCCCTGATTAGAGGGGAACAACAAAACTAGAAGTGGAACTGGCTTCAAGGTCAGGATTTGAATTTGAGGGCCCTATAGAATGAAGCCCATTCTCCAATGGGTTTGGGATGTGATTGACAGCTGAGGGTGATTGACAGGTGCTGCGGTCCATGCTGGAGATGCAGGTGACGGAGGAGCAGCTCGAGAGCATCGCCGACCGCACCATCCAGGAGGCTGACCTGGACAAGGACGATGCCATCTCTTTTGAGGAGTTCCGCAAGGTACCACTGGGTAGAGCTCGAAGACTGACATATCAACATGGGCCCATTGCAGCACAGTGTACCCAGAATACTAAGTCAACCACATAGAAAATGATGTTGGCCATTGCTGTAGTCAAACAGCATACTGTACATTGTATGATGACAGTATTTTGCCTTATCCTCTCATATTCAGTGGCTGCATGTTCTGTATTTGATTGTGGTGTAATATACCAATTCTACCATTCGTTGGTCTAACTTTGGCTTTTCTTTTTCCCTACAGTCCCTGGAGAAGGTAAACATCGACCACAAGATGAGCATTCGCTTCCTGCGCTAGCTAGAGTGGTTGCACTGGGTCAAGTGACCGTTCCCAGAGATGTAGGCCACTTTGTGTCTACTCATCCCTCCGTGGTAAAAACAAGGCTTCTGCAGGGAAATATGATGACATTACTGATTCTTTTAACTGAATGATTAACACTAAATACCTTAAATGACTGACGAAAATGCTGTGACTTCATATGTTTACTGTATGGGGTATGGGGCATGGCGTATGGGGATCATGTTCCAACGTATAACTGCATAGGACTAATGTATAATTACGTAGTAACTGCTTTTATATAATACAGTCAAATGTAATTTCATATTTTTTTGTAGTTGTTGCAGAACCTACATTTTCAATTGGGTTCGTTTTTACAAGGGCAAACATAAGCTTTTATGAAGGGAAGCCGATACTTGAAGTTCACTTTTCCTTGTAAGACTTGACTGCAACGGAACATGAGAACTATGAAAGTGATACAATATTTCTACAAATAAATATTTGTGTAAATGATGTCATTCATTTATTGAGTTGCTCATGGGGAGAAAAGCCCATGAAAGCTCAAGCTTGGCTATAATTGTGATTCAATAGATTTGATTTAGAGAGAATGACAGTACAACAAATCGAATGTCTACATTTTGAGCCAGAGTAAAGAAAGGGTCTGTTTTGTGACTGACTGGATAGCATTGAACTAATGTGTGCCAAATGTATTTCTCAAATCTATGCTTTTTTTTCGTCAGAAACATGGAATCTTAATTAAATAACCCTGTTGGTATTTGTGTGGAGTATTTATTTGCAACCGATTTTCATATTTCAAGTATCAGTACATTTAGCTTTTTGATGTTACTGATTCAAATAGCCACACCGCTTGTTGCTATCTACGGCCAAATAACACAGGGATATTTCCAAAGCTTGTTCCGTGTGAAATGTTCCTTAATTCCTCTGATTGAACACAGAGTGGCAGGAATCGATATTTTCACTGAGGTTCAGTGAATTAACACATGGACGATAGAGGGAAATATTTCTGAAGTGGTTTCCATTTACACACTGACATTCAGGCTTGCCTTGAGACAGAGGCATAATGGAGAGATTTATTCTGTACAGAAATTGTACCATGACATTAGAAGAAGTTCATAAAGTGGAATTGATTTAAACAATAAACACATGCATTAGCAGGGCTTCTTCATTTGCCCTTAGGCTGACAGGCACATAGAATCCAGAATAAGCAGTATCCGGTGCCTAAATAGAACAGAAAGACACAATGATTAGAACATGTGATACGGCATAGAAAACCAGCACCACAATACTCCAAATGTACAGAGTGCGTTGATGGAGGAATGTAACAGGTACCTGCGAGGGTGATGGACATTGTTAGACGGTAGAGAAGGACATCAGTGGTCCCTCCCTTGATGTGGACTGGCAAGCCGTTGTCAGCCTACAACCGAAATCAGGGTTCAAATATCTATTCATGATCATGAATCATTGGAGGCTTTTATTGTAAGCCAAAAATGACTTTGTGATATGTGATAATAAAACCAGACTGAATTGCATTCCAGACCATTAATCTGAAGAACAGAACAGCTATCCCCTCTGAGGTGCCACCCAACAATGGAGGCAATTCATCAATCTTGCAACACGACACATACAGTAGATCCCAATCTTGTCAATGTTGCTCTAAAGCACTTGATTAAACATGTTCTGCCGACATTGATGAACGTTGTGATAAAGATGACTTTTGTCTGCTGCCAAAATCACATCTTGTTGACATTGTTGACTGCCAATAAACATCTAAAATCCACTGTTGTTAAGACGCCTCTTGTTTTCTTAGTTTGGGATTGTTTCTCATCCATGTGTCCTAATGATGCCATGCTAACCTGGAATAGCTTCTGATGATCTGGCACCTTGTTCTTCATCTGTTTGGTTGTTGTGCTGAAGGCGCTGGTAGCCAGCCGGGGCAGCTTCTGAAAGGATCCCACAGTCACAAAATCACCCATGTTACTCTGTGCCAGCAAAGGATGTGAAAGCTAGATTGAAAATACAGGGTTTATACCAAAACATACCTTTGCATCCCTTACGGCCAAATTTGCAAAATAAATTGGTTGGATTCTTGATGGGACATGCTGACTGAGCGGCTGAGGCTAGGTACTGTTTTCATAGGGTTTCCAGGAGGTTAAATCATTTGATAATAAGATAACAGGGTGGCATTTACCTTTTCAATTCAACACCTGTTTTTCTATTTCACTTTTAGAGGGATGTGATACTAGCCTGTTGTTTCTTGTATGAGGAAAGAGCTATGGCATACTCTTTGGGTTACTCTTACTTCCCTGTCCGTTGAAATAGTGTTCGTCATGACAACTGCTATTGTATACAGTCTTGGTTATGAGAGGAAGTACCCCCTTCTAACTGTTGTAGACATTTTGAGTGGTTTGCATACACCCCAAAAAATGAGACAGTCGCAAACGTTCCTTTTTCTTTCAACGACATGCAGGGGGGAAATTACACAGACTTTGAAGTGTGTATCACCTTCTTCACTATGTTTTAGACCTTCTGAGTGAATATACAATTTTGGCAATCGTAGATACGCTTTCCATCCGAAGTGATGCTAGTATCAAAGACAGCTGGGTTGTCACATCAAATATGCTAGATTAAATCAACATCCTCCAAGATATAAAAACCAACCAAAAGCCTTCTCAGGCAGAGATTAAACCAGGCAGAGATTCAACTTCCTTTGACGGATAATCTGTCACTCCTAATGAAATATGAAATCAGACCGATATTCTGTAAAAGGACACTGTCGAGTGCAAACCGGTATTTAACCATTATTGTCAATTAGATAAACAGTTGAAAATCAGGGTCATCCCATACCATTTGTTCTGACCCATTATGTTCATTCCTTATAACAGGACTATTTTGAGCCTGGGCTCAAATCCAGAGTCTCTGGTGGCACAGCTAACACTGCGATGCAGTGTTAGCTGCGCCACCGGGGGGGCTCTTTTGAAGTGTTTAATCTATTGGTCTTTGTATCACATCAACATTCTCTGTGAGGTCAATCTCTTACTTAATCTTTTCCTATCACAGGCAAAACCTTTTGATTTCATTGAAGACCATTTCGTATACTTGTGTTGACTTGGGTTCTGTCCCTTTAAGAGAACAGGTTCCACCGTGTAATATCTACCAAGGTCAAATTGGAGGCCTGAACCAGGGGGCGAGAACTGGCATTGCCGCCAGCCAATGACTGCCACTCAACCTGTGACCTCAACCAATTAGATTACATATTTTGGAGGGAGAGAGGAACCCTTCCCCTTGGACTGAATTCCATGTGTGTGTGTGTGTGTATACGTGTGTGCGTACGTATGTGGAAGCTATTTGTGGACACGGCACAGTTCGCTTAGAGAAATCATAAAGGACCGATAGAGGAAATGTGAATCAATAACAATATACAAGTATAATATACCATCACATTTTTCCACCTCACCGAGAAGTGAGAGGGGCGTAATTGAAACGATATGACCTCTCAGTAGGAGCTTGTAAGCTACATATTTTAAAAGATCAATAAGACCCAGTTTTGTATGACATTTTCATCTGAATGACAATATGAGTCCAATACGACCTCACAGAGAGATCATCTAGACAGATAGTAATATGTCTCTGTTAACTGCATTTCTCTAGAATGATGTCAGAATCTCCTGGGACCACCCTTCTTGTTTTACTATCTAAAGTGACTTATATGCTGGCCTAACTCTCAGTCGACCACCGGGGCAGAGACGAGGCCTGCAACAGGTTATTTGAGGCCATAGCCCGTCTAACTTATCCCCCACACATACTGGAATGTATTTATTTATTTGATACTTAGCAACAAGTAATCAGGAAGACAGATATCACTGCAAATTTTGCCTTCTACTCTCCACATTAATAAAAGGTGGTACAAAGGTCAGTCCAACTGTACTTCTCTTTCCAAATAAGATCCAAGAATCTATTAATAATATTTTAACTCTTTATATGATTCAGATTACTACTGGCAGCAGAGAAAACAGAAACATTTGGAGAGAAAACAAATATTTTTTTACCAGTAGGCGATTCATGGTGGAGGTTGTACTCGGTGTGAAGCCTCTTGCTGCTTGTCTAGCCGCGGCCTGTTCAAGGGCGCAGTCACATATTGCAGCATTTCTGAATGCGAGCCAAACTATGGTCACCAGGAGAGACCAAACTCTGCTCAAGCCTTCCCTCCAATGGTCTACAATTGCTTCTTTGGTAGCTGTTGTTCACATTGATTTCTGCTCTCACACATCATTAAATATACATAAGTTTATTTGAATTCAAATGAAATTCTTCATGGGGAAAATGTATGCTGCTCATTGACAGTTTGTACTTAGGTGATCTCATTCTTGTATTTGCATCATTCTAATGTATTGCTTTCAGTGCACACCGTCCATCTTCCAGTTGCATGAATAATATTCTAAAAGAGTCTCAAAACTAGACATTCTTAGTTTCATTTCTGTGTTGAGGTCCTCAGAAAGAGGAACCAAGTCTGTTGTCTCACCTCTCCCCAGCTGTGATCATGAGATCAGGCAAACAGAGAGTTTTGGTTGAGCATTTTTCATTAGCAGGGAACTGTCATTATAGATCAGTCACACATGATCAGTCGCTCTCTCTGGTAAGTCTCAAAACACATTTGTTATAGTTGTTCTACAGGGTTTGTGCACATGTTGTTGGTGTTTATAGGCATACGTGTATGGCTCTAGCTGTACTTGTTTGTCGTTAGAGATGTAAACAAAGATAGTAAGATTGAGCAAAGTGTAGGCTAGCCCTGACTCAACAGTAAGGCATGCACCTGTGAAATGTACGATACCTCTTCAACTGGCGTCTCACACAAGACGTGAGCGCATCATTTGTTATGACATTTCTGTGCACTGACGAGGTTGCAGTTCCTTTCATGTTTATGAGAACAACATACTTCACACTTTTTTTCACATGCAATTGTAGCCAATATATTTATGTCACACACTCCTAGACTAGCATCAATATGCTTTCACCAGTGCTGCTCATGGTGGCCTTGCTGACTGTCCTTACCGTCACCATGGAATCTGACCACTGGACAGCAGACCGGCAGGAAAAGTAAGATTGGGATGTTGCACTGCAAATACTTCAATCCAACAGTGAAATGTAGATCGATCAAGTGCAGAAGTTGGACTTTTCCATTCAAGTCTAGCTATTTTCAACTTCTATAGTACATTGTTTATTTTTGACTATAATACTATCTTTTGGGACAAGCATAATTGCATGTCAATCAAATCAATTTATAAAGCCCTTCTTACATCAGTTGATGTCGCAAAGTGCTGTACAGAAACCCAGCCTAAATGTGCCTCTATTGTGAGTGTGATGTACTGTTATGTTGAAATATTAAATAGTCTTGGGCGTGAGGATACAGAATCCTTCCATCTCTCCCAGGTTCTGTACGTGGCAGTGTTTGAAGTTTACTCTGCAGTGGCCTGGGAGCTTCTGTTTGGTGAGTTCAACCACTTCTCCATAGCACTTCCTCATCGTCGTCAATCACCCATTCTTGTTATTCTAACTCAATCTATTCAAACTCTGCACAGGGTCTAAAGAATTCATCACAGTGCAGAATACCTCCAAACATCCAGACATGGACGATCCATGGACTGTGGTAAAAAAAAAAACGTTTGGAGTTTTAAATTAATTATATTTACCCATTAATGTTTGTCATTCCCCATCAGAATAAAACCTTTTGACTGACCTTAATAAACTGAATGAGAATGACAATTCATATCTGATAATTTTTCAATTTTTGACCTAGGCCTTCGAAAGCTCATACATGTTGTAGCTGCTGGCCAATATTCCACTCTGACCTCAAGGTAAAACTCGTCTCTGGTTACAGTCACCATCGAAGGACAATGAAGAATCTGTGTGTTCAGAAGACATTCCTCTTTCTTTCAGGAGCTGGACCCTGAACTCTCTCAACTTTGGCCATCCCTACTCAAGACTCAATCCAGTTTTCTCTTCTGGTAAGAGGCAGGATGGGGGTCAATTTCCAATGGAATTACATTTTTCACATAAAAAGCTTCTCCTTTTCAGTTTATCGAGCAGTCGTTAAAAAGAGTTGGCCTTTTTTTAAATGATTGAATTAGAATGTCAGTTTCCTTCCTGAAATGACTGGCTTCAATTCGAATTGACCCCAACCCAGGAAAAAGGTCTACTTACCAAATTTGTTTCTTCAACCTTTTCACTACCTGTTCCACCATCTCTAATATACAGTGCATTCAGAAATGATTCAGACCCTTCACTTTTTCCACATTTTGTTACGTTACACCCTTATTCTAAAATTGATTAAATTGTTTTTTCCCCCTCATCAATCTATACATAATATCCCATAATGACAAAGCACTAACAGGTATTTATACATTTTTTCAAACGTGTTAAAACATTTTTGGGGGGGAACATTTGCATAAGTATTCAGACGCTTTACTCAGTACTTGCCTGAAGCACCTTTGGCAGCGATTACAGATTCAAGTCTTCTTAGATATGACATTACAGGCTTGGCAAACCTGTATTTGGGGAGTTTCTGTCAGGTTGGATGGGGAGTGTCGCTGCACAGCTATTTTCAGGTCTCTGCAGAGATATTGAATCGGTTCAGCTCCAGGCACTGTCTGGGCCACTCAAGGACATTCAGAGACTTGTCCCGATGCCACTCCTGCGTTGTCTTGGCTGTGTGCTCAGGGTCATTGTCCCGTTGGAAGGTGAACCTTCACCCCAGTCTGAGGTCCTGAGCACTCTGGAGCAGGTTTTCATCAAGGATCTCTCTGTACTTTGCTCTGTTCATCTTTCCCTCAATTCTGACTAGTCTCCCAGTCCCTGAAAAAACATCCACACAGCATGATACTGCCATCACCATGCTTCACCGTAGGGATAGGCCAAATAATTCTATCTTGGTTTCATCATCAGAGAATCTGGTTTATCATTGTCTGAGTCCTTTAGTGGCTTGTCTGACCACTCTACCTACCATAAAGCCCTGATTGGTGGAGTGCTGCAGAGATGGTTGGCCTTCTGGAAAGTTCTCCCATCTCCACAGAGGAACTCTGGAGCCCTGTCAGAGTGACCATCGGGTTCTTGGTCACCTCCTTGACCAAGACCCTTTTCACTCGATTGATCAGTTTGGCCAGGCGGCCAGCTCTAGGAAGAGTCTTGGTGGTTCCAAACTTCTTCAATTTAAAAATGATGGAGGCTACTGTGTTCTTGGGGACCTTCAATGCTGCAGAAATGTTTTGGTACCCTTGCCCAGATCTGTGCCTTGACACAATCCTGTCTCGGAGCTCTACGGACAATTCCTTCGACCTCATGGCATGGTTTTTGCTCTGACATGCACTGTCAACTGTGGGACCTTATATAGACAGGTGTGTGTCTTTCCAAATAATGTCCAATCAATTGAATTTACCACACGTGGACTCCAATCAAGTTGTTGAAACATCTCAAGGATGAACCTCAGCTCAATTTCGAGTCTCATAGCAAAAGGTCTGAATACTTATCTAAATAAGGTATTTTTCTTTTTTTTTTTTACATTTAAAAAATTGCTTAAAATCATGTTTTCGCTTTGTCATTATCGGATATTGTGAGTTGATTGAAGAGGGGGGAAATAATTTAATCCATTTTAGAATGAGGCTGTAAAGTAACAAAATGTGGAAAAAGTCAAGGGGTCTGAATACTTTCCGAATGCACTGTACAACATTATTTTCTCTGTTATATTGACTGGAAAGGTTCAGAGGTCCCCACAGAATAAAAGTTATTACTGTATTCCGGTTCACATAATAATATTGTGTTACAGCTGCATAGCAGAGCTGAATGTCCCTGTGTTTCTCCAACAGGAAAGATGAATGGATCAAACATGGCTCTTGTGCTGCTTGTGTGGAGGGCATGAACTCTCCCTTGCGTTACTTCCAGATATGTCTGAAACTACGCGGGCGCTTCGATATTGACCGGTCAGCCCCACTGTTCACATTCACATACCTAACCTGCCTGTTTCACCATTACACATAATCAAACCTCTGTTGATGGCTTTTATCCTGGCTAAGCTACCTGTTCTCCACCCGTTATTCAGAGCCTTGGAGGACGCAGGAATAAAGCCCTCCTGTAACCAGTCTTATCCAGTAGGTAGTCACTATCACCTTGGGGAAGGGTTAAGACAGCTATAGGCATGCATTGTGGGGTTTACAGAAACTAAATTACAATGCTTTTCATGTACCATTATTTTATTTGGATGGACAGACTGAGACACTGCATCCAAATAAGGATCTGAAGGATATAATTAAATGATATAGTCTTTTTGCAGCATGGGTTTCAGTAGGATCTTATAAAATAGAACCACTTAAGTGAACTTGTTTGGTTGAGATCAGAAACAGAAACCCTGAGGACATGACAAATAATTCCTCTTTAATGACAAAAAAGGCAATTAACATTGAAATTAAGTTTACATGGGGGAGTAGGATGAAACTTGAATTCAGTTACTGCATTGTTCTACCATCTGTTCAGTACGATAAAGTCAACCATGCTCTGGCCCCAGTCATTGGAGATGACCCTGATGTCCTGATTCAGTGTATAAATGATGAAAAGGTAAGCTAACAGCTAGGTAAGAATCCCTAGCCTGAGTGCCTGTCTGTCTGCTCCATCATGCCAGTTCCTTGTCACTCAGTGTCATGCCAAACTGGAGTAGGCAAGTGCAAAAACAAATCTGTGACCAAGCTAGTCACTGTAGTATTGTACCAAACCACACATTATCACCACTTGAGAGTTCTCTGTTCGCCTTTGGTGTAATCTGGCAGTGGCACTGATGCTTCCAAGATTTTGCAGATGTAGAGAAACAGTTTGTGGGCATGTAAATGGAATCCCCCATCACTTCCCTCAGGGACGAGAAGTATTGGTCCAGGTGAAGATCCCTCTGTCTCAAAACCTCACCCTTGGATGTCATCACAAAGAGGACCAGGGAGCTGAACCAGTACCTCCCCAGCTCTGGCACACCTTTCCTGGGCACCCCTGTCCACAGGACTCCCCTGTCTTCTACTTCCCTATAAACCACGACCACCCACATCAGCCATGTGACTAGTGTTACGTCTGTCCTCACCACAGACGGGGCTGCCATGCCTACTGGCTTAACCTAATGATAAGCAAGTTCTTGAATTGCAGGGCTCACATCTTAAGGCACTCATGTAATACGCAGGCACTTTATGTCCTTTAAGTATTTTTGTTTTGCAAACAGGCTTTTGGTGAGTCCAAATCTACATTTTGTTGGCAAAATAAAAATGTATTTTAAAGCACCTTATTGTTGTGTATATACAAAATGTTTATATAAGACACCACACAGTGCAACAGTTAATATTTAATTGACATTGTACACGCATAACCAAAAGGTAGTTTCTATAACAAAAAAAGTAAAGAACAGACAGAAATTACAACCACAGAGCACTAAAAACCAATGCGAGTTCACTAAGAGCACAAGTTTGGCTGAAAATAAATTACACGGGCAATTTTAATCTTTGATAGTGAACATGGGGGCACATATTCTGCTTGTTTTGAGTGACGTTGCTTTGCAGTGAGGGCGTGTTGTGAGGTTGGGGTGTGAGGGCTCAGAGCTCCAGCTTGCCCAGGAAGCGGAGGTTGAGAATCTTCAGCTGGTCATCCAGCTCCATCCTGACGATGCCGTCGTCCCCATCAATACTCAGTAGGATCCCCGTGGCCTCGCGGTCCTCCCCTAAAATCACCTTCACCTGGAGAGAGGCACCACAGACAACAGATGACACACCAAGAGCAGCCAGAGCCTTATGAACCCAAAAGAACCATGCTCCTGTCCGCAAAACTCTTGAGTCCAGTAGAAAGGTGTTGTGTTGAGAAGCAGCCTTACCTTGTTGTTCTTAGTTGGGGTGACAGGCTCTAGGTGTTCACTGGAGATGCTCACCACCTTCTCTGTGTCCTGGAGGAAGACTGAGCACATGCCACCCTGAGGAAGGAGAAGACGCATCAGGTCAATGATGGGAGTACTTGGTTCAGCACGTTCATGTTGTTAACGTAACACATAGGTAAGAATAGTAAAAGGGGGGAATAAGACAATATCCCCTAAATGCAACAAAACTCAAATGTAACCATTCTATTGGTTTCTAGCATAATAAGAATAGTAAGCAATTTAGCAAAATATTTTATCCAAAGACACTTAACGCATACATACATTTTACGAATGGGTGTCCTTGGGAATCGAACCCACAACTCGTTGTGGTGCAAGCGCCATGCTCTACCAACTGTGCCATAAAATGCTATTTTGTCCTGCTACAGCGAATGAAGCGAACTTCCACCTCTCCAGTGACCGTTTCAGGTTGTTGTTTCAGTCGCAGTAATCTCTTTACTCTGCCTCTATTGGGTCTTGAGCTTTTGCTAGCAAACTCAGGAGACACAGATGGCTGTATTTCAGCCTCTTTTCAGGTGTCGACTTTGACAAAAAAACGAAAAAAGTCAATTAATGCAAGTTACAAGAGTGTGTCATGACACTGATGTTTTGTAACATATTTTTCATTAAACGTTTGGTGCACTGTTTGGATACTGGAATTATTTTGGAATGGATGAACGTGTGCAAGTAGCCTACCTTTTGAAGTGATTTGTTTTTATATATAATTGAGCTTAAGGGCAATGAACCACAGGATTGGGCTTCTATCTGAATCCACGTTGACTCTTGTCTGTTTGTGATCCATGTTAGCATGTTGCGGATTTGGGCAGACCAGTAGTACAATTAAAGGGAGGGAAGGGCAAGACCACCTTTAGATTCAGGTTTTGATCAAGTGGAAAACTTGATCCTAGGTTTTTTATTGCCCCATATAAATTTGGTGATGCTTTGGTTATGTTGTTTTGAAGAAGGAAACTGGGAGATATCATGGGAGCATCTGAAATAAGTAGTTCAGTCTAGGGAGGACGTTCATACGGATTACATTAATTCTTCCTACTAAGCTAATTGGGAGGGAGATCCAGGTTTGGAGATCGTTCTTGATTCGATCCAGGAGTGGAAGATAATTTTCCTTAAAAAGGCTATTCAGATCTGGTGTTATGAAGATCCCGAGGTATTGAAACTCCTGTGTTTTCCACTGGAAAGGACAAAGTGTCTTCATAGAGCTGGTGAGTGTAATATTGAGAGGGCAGACAGTTGACTTGTTAAAATTGATCTTATGACCTGAAAACTTGCCATACTGAGCAATTGTGTCTAAAATGAGAGGGAGGGATTTCTCAGGTTTGGATATGTAGAGCAAGACATCATCCGCGTAAAGCGAACTCTTGTGCTGCAGGCCACCTACAGAAAAACCCATAATACTTGGATTGCTCCTTATCAGCTCTGCCAGAGGCTCCGCCCCCAACAAGTAGAGCAGCGGGGTCAGCGAGCACCCTTGTCTTGTGCCCTCTTCCAGAGGGAATCTGTCAAGAGTTCAGCCCATTAGTAGTCACCATGGCATTTGGATGAGAGTATAGTGATTTGAACCATTTAATAAAATTTGGGCCCATATTGAACTTTTCTAAGACTGAAAACAGAAAGCTCCACTCCATCCTGTCAAACGCCTTCTCAGCATCCAGTGAAGCCAGCAGGACAGGGGTCTTTTGTGCGTTTACTTGATCAATAATATCAAAAAGACGGCGAATGTTATCAGAAGAGTATCTGAGTCTAATAAATCCAGTTTGGTCCGCTTTTATTATTTTGGGAAGAAGAGTGTTTAGTCTTTTGGCGAGCAATTTGGTAATTATTTTATAGTCGAAATCCAACAAGATTATGGACCGGAAGGACGAGCAGGATAGGGGGTCCTTGTCCTTTTTTAGCAACACTGTAATGCGAGCTGTGTGCATTGAGTCTGGGAGAACTCGTTTTTGCAAAAATCCTCCAGCATTGGCATGAAGATAGGGCTGAGTTGGGGCCAAAAAGCTTTGTAGAACTCTCTGGGGAATCCATCTGGGCCTGGGGACTTATTAGGTGGCATGGAGGTAATTGCCTCCAGGATCTCCTCAGGAGTGAAGGGGGAGTTGAGATCTTCCTGGTCGGTCTCTGATAGTTTAGGTAGCGAGATTCCCTCTAGGAAAGAGTGGAGTTCTGCCTCTGTGTGTTTTCTCTCAGAGGTATATAGTTTGCAGTAAAAATCATGAAAAGTTAAATGGATCTTTTTTGGGTCATATGTGACCTCGTCCTCTGCTGTTCAGATAGCCATGATTGTATGCTCCGACTGCTCCTTTTTTAATTGGTAAGCAAGCAATCTACTGGGCCTATTGCTATACTCATGGTATTTCTGTTTAGTAAAAAAAAAAAAAAAAAAAAAAATTATCTCCCGAGTGTAGTCCAAATTCAGTTTGGCTTTGGCTGCTTTAAGATGACTCCAGGAGGTGCTGTCTAGGGATTGTTTGTATTTTTTCACAGCATTCCAGCTCCCTCTCAATATCTAGCCTGTGTGCTTCCATTGCTTTTTTCTTAGAGGAAGCATATGCAATTAGATGACCTCTTAGTGTGGCTTTAGCAGCGTCCCACATTGTGGCCGGAGAAACAGGAGAATCTTTGTCTTGTGTGTAGTTGTCTATCCATGTAGTTACCAATGTATGGAACTCATCATTTGATAGCATGGAGGTGTTGAATTTCCAGCTCTTTGACCTTGGGATGTTTTTGCAGAGGTCAAAGCGGAGGTGGACAAAGGCGTGATCTGAAAGTGCTATGGGTCCGATTGTACAAGTGACTGAATTTATGAAACTCTTTGGGATAAAAATGTAATCTATACGGGAGTAGGTGTTATGGACATTAGAGTAGTATGTATAGTCCATAGATGAGCTATTATTCTCTCTCCAGATATCTATCAGTCCCATCTCTTTAGTAAGAGAGTTCAACATCTTTGCAGATCTAGGATTTGTGGTGGGGACTTGAGATGATTTGTCTAGGGTTGGGTTAAGGGTACAATTAAAATCTCCGGCCACCACGCCAAAGGAGACACAATGCTCATTGAACAGGGTTATAATTTTTGACATGAAGGCAGGAGTATCTGTGTTAGGGGCGTATATGTTTAAGATTGTAATTGGTTGACCATATAGTGACCCAGTTATCAAAATAAATCTCCCCTCCGGATCAGATATGTTTTTGTCAATTATGAATGGAACATTGTTATGGATAAGTATGGCTGTGCCTCTACTGTTTGATTTGAAAGATGAGAAATACACCTGTCCCACCCAAGCTCTGCGGAGTTTGGCATGTTCAGCATCACAGAGGTGTGTCTCTTGTAATAGCGCAATGTCTGCTTTTTCCTTTTTTAGAGCACATAGTATCTTTTTCCGTTTTATTGCATGCCCTAGACCATGGCAGTTCCATGTCAATAGATTTAAGGTACTAGTCAACGTCATCGAGCAGTAATCGAACTTTAGTGCAAGTCATCGCTGGGTAAAAGTGGATAGTAATTACAGCTGCGTTCACATAAAAGGAAAATAAATGGGTGTACATAAAATAATAATCTCTGAACACCCCAGCCGAGTTCCCAAACAACTCGACACATCCCGTTGGATCCATTACCCCCCCGCTCAGTCTCAATTCTGTGTTCCGAATCAAACAAAAACCGGGAACAGTTAGCAACGCACAACGTCTCCCTCTCCCCACCAAAGAAATGCCTCATCCTCTCCACCCCGCATTGAGTAAATAACACAGTTGCCCTCGTCCAGACCACAGTAAAAGAGGGGAGAAAAATAAAAAAAATAAAATCAATAGCCCAGCCTACATATACCTCCCCCAAGGGACATAGGGAACCCCAGGTAATAATAGCAACAACAACAAAAAACAGGGAAATAAAAGTAGGCTGAAACATTAGTAGGCCTAGGTTAGGCTATACAGCCCATCCCTCTCAGTTAAAGGAAAATAAATATAAATTGGACGGCTATAATGACATTTAGGGGGTGGGTCTCTGGATATCGGCTATATGTCGTCTTACCTCCTTTAGTAATGGCATTAATCACATTTAGTCATTGGTCTGTTTCTCATTGGCCAGGATTGTCTTTCAAAAAACGTTTTGCCTCTTCGGGAGTTTTGAAGTGTCGCAAGGCTCCTTGGTGAAGAATCCTGAGCTCGTTTGGGTATTTGAATCCCCTGAAGATGCCTCGGTCAATGGAGTATTTCTTCACTTCGTCAAATTCTCGGCGCTTTCGGCGTATTCCAGCTGACAGGTCCTGGTGTAAAGAGAGTTTTAGCGTTTCCCACTGTGATGGTGTTGTTTTTTCGCCGCCTGTAGAACTCGTTCCTTGTCGGTGAATCTCAGGAAACGTATGGTGATTGGGCGCGGTGGTTGTCTGGCTGCTGGTGGGGGCCTCAGTGCTCGGTGGGCTCTCTCGAGTTCTATGGGCCTGTCGGTGGGCAGGTGGAGCCACTCGGGAAGTTTGTCTTGCAGGTAGCGGATCAGTGGCATGTTTCCCTCTTCTTTTTCGCCCAGATTGAATAGAACACAATTATTCTCATCCAGAACGCCGCAGCCCGTCTGGTGTTCAACCTTCCCAAGTTCTCTCACGTCACCCCGCTCCTCCGCTCTCTCCACTGGCTTCCAGTTGAAGCTCGCATCCGCTACAAGACCATGGTGCTTGCCTACGGAGCTGTGAGGGGAACGGCACCTCAGTACCTCCAGGCTCTGATCAGGCCCTACACCCAAACAAGGGCACTGCGTTCATCCACCTCTGGCCTGCTCGCCTCCCTACCACTGAGGAAGTACAGTTCCCGCTCAGCCCAGTCAAAACTGTTCGCTGCTCTGGTCCCCCAATGGTGGAACAAACTCCCCCACGACGCCAGGACAGCGGAGTCAATCACCACCTTCCGGAGACACCTGAAACACCACCTCTTTAAGGAATACCTAGGATAGGATAAAGTAATCCTTCTCACCCCCCCCCCCCTTAAAAGATTTAGATGCACTATTGTAAAGTGGCTGTTCCACTGGATGTCATAAGGTGAATGCACCGATTTGTAAGTCGCTCTGGATAAGAGCGTCTGCTAAATGACTTAAATGTATGTAATGTATTCCTTCGCCCCCTGTTTTCCAAGTCCTCTGTTTTCTCTTCCAGATGCTCGATTTTCTTTTTAGCATATGCTATTGTTTCCATGGCATCTGTCAATAAGTTTTCCATGGATAGGATTCGCCCCTCTGCCTCGTCCAGGCGCCCCGCGTTGGTTATTTTGTTGTTGATGTCAGGCAAAGCGTTTTCCAGGATTGTCACCTTGCCCCCTATCGCACTGAGCTGAGAGTTAATGGCATCTAATTTGGTGTTTAGTTCTGTACGTTGGGATCTCAACTCAGAAAGGATGTCTTCGACAGAGTGCGAAGGTTGGCATTCGTTGTGCCTCGTGGGGGAGCGGGTTCTCTTGCTCCTGGCTAATGGCGCTAGTTTTTTCTGAAGCTAGCTTCTTCTTGGGAGGCTTTTTCCATCGCTAATACTCGAGTCCGGGTAAAAATGTCGCCTTTTGTAGCCGCCATTACTTTTTCTTACTAAAACTAAAATAGTGTGAACTTGGAGTGGAGGTAAGATTAGGAATTGGAAACTACTTGTGCGGAGCTCTTAGTTCATGCGGCCATCTCGTTCAAGGGTCACGTGATCCCCTGAAGTGATTTGTTTGACAGTCAGATAGGTGACAGGTTGTGTTCACGTCACATTAAAAAAGGTAATGTATTTTAACGGTAATAATGTATGTCTTTACCATTTGGCCCATAAGGCATAACATTTTTTAAAAAGATGCCCCCCCCCATTCTGTAGGGTTTGTATCGGTTACATCAAAAGGCAATGGGAGCCAAATATGAGGGATGATACAGCATATACCCTATATTTGGTATATCATTGGTCACGGACGTTACACATACACAGTGCATTCAGAAAGTATTCAGACCCCTTGACTTTCTCCACATTGCTATGTTACAGCCTTACTCTAAAATTGATTAAATTGTTTTTGTTCCCCTCAATCTACCAAAGATAAGACACATGACAAAAAGTGTTGCTCCATCTTGGCAGTGTCTCCTTTCTTCCATCAACAGGCCAAAACGGAGCCGTTACTGTCAGGAATCCAGAGTTAATTTCTACTCAAATAAATCAAATGACTACATGCCATTGTGGTTATGGAAGACAAATCCCAGAAATTAATATTTCTATACAACTCTTTTTCCCTAAAAGCCAAAGTAATGTTCCCTCCATTTCAATCCAGACAGGAAACTTGGGTAATGAAGTAGAATCAAATGTGTGAGCCTTTCTTCACCCCTGAACCATCTAGGATCGTGGAGGAGTGGTGTGGTCTTTGCTACTCACCGTGACACTGCGGATGACGCCCGTCTGGTTAACCACCTGGCTGTCCAGGAAGGTGTCCTTAACGTGCACTAGGATGTCGGTGGTGACCCAGTCGCAGGAGGTCTGGTCGATGTTGGAGCCGGGGGTGTGGGGGTTGTAGCCGCCAGGGGAGGGGGCGCCGGGGGTCATGGGGCTGTAGCCTACCGGGCTGGGGCTCGGACTGGCCTGGGGTGGGACGACAGGAGGAAACAAAGATCAGGGCGATGGAACTTAGATTTGAAAGCGTTTCAACGATGCATCGTTCAGACAACAGCTTAGTTCGCTTAGTTGTTGAAGCACGTGTACATACCAATGGGACCAAAAGAAAGGCAACTCTGCTCTCTGATCAACAGCACTCACTCTCTTTTCAAATCTTACTTTAGACACCTTACCTTAAAAGGAAAACACAAAAAAAGGTGTATTTTTCATTAGTCCACTGTTAATACAGTCCCAAAATCTTTTGCATGCCAGTAGTCAGGTTTTCAAGAAGCAAAGTGTCACATCATTATGATGATGCAAAATGCATGCAAGCGAATGTTCTTTCTGCATGGCATTTTAAGAAATGCACTACATCTTCAGCTGATGTTGGAATGACGCAATGTTAAAACAGTGACGACTTTTCCTTTTAATCTAACATAATTATATGATCACCTATAGATAGATGCTAACAGGCCAATTGAAGCGGCTTATTCTACAACAAAGCACTAAACCACATATTTGGTATATCATTGTGCACTTTGTTACACATATACAGTGCATTCGGAAAGTATTCAGACCCTTTGACTTTTTCCACATTTGGTTACGTTACAGCCTTATTCTGAAATGGATTAAATATTTTTCCCCCTCATCAATCAAAGATACCCCATAATGACATAGTAGGTTTAGAAACGTTTGCAAATGTATAAAATAAACCCTTCCTCTGGAAATATCACATTTACTTAAGTATTCAGACCCTTTACGCAGTACTTTGTTGAAGCACATTCGGCAGTGATTACAGCCTCGAGTCTTCTTGGGCATGACGCTACAAGCTTGGCACACCTGTATTTGGGGAGCTTCTCCCATTCGTCTTTGCAGATCCTACCAAGCTCTGTCAGGTTGGATGGGGAATGTTGCTGCACCTGTTCGATCGGGTTCAAGTCCGGGCCCCTCAAGGACATTCAGAGACTTGTCCTGAAGCCACGCCTGCATTGTCTTGGCTGTGTGCTTAGGGTCATTGTCCTGTTGAAAGGTGAACCGTCACCCGAGTCTGAGGCCCTTAACACTCTGGAGCAGGTTTTCTTCGAAGACATCTTTGTACTCCGTTCATCTTTCCCTTGACCCTGACTAGTCTCCCAGTCCATGCCGCTGAAAAACATCCCGACAGCTTGATGCTTCCACCATGCTTCACCGTAGGGATGGTGCCAGGTTTCCTCCAGATGCGGTGCTTGTCATTCAGGCCGAAGAGTTCAATCTTGGTTCCATCAGATCAGATAATCTTGCTTTTCATGGTCAGAGTCTTTAGGTGCCTTCTGGCAAACTCCAAGCAGGCTGTCATGTGCCTTTAACTGAGGTGTGGCTTCTGTCTGGCCACTCTACCATAAAGGCCTGATTGGTGAAGTGCTACAGTGATGGGAGAACCATTTCCATATAGGAACTCTGGAGCAGTCAGTGACCATCGGGTTCTTGCTCACCTCCTTGACCAAGGCCCTTCTCCCGATTGCTCAGTTTGGCCGGGCAGCCAGTTCTAGGAAGAGTCTTGGTGGTTCTAAACTTCTTCCATTTACGAATGACGAAGGCCACTGTGTTCTTGGGGTTCTTCAATGCTGCAGAAATGTTTTGGCACCCTTCCCCAGATCTGTGCCTCGACACAATCCTGTCTCGGAGCTCTACAGACAATTCCTTCAACCTCATGGCTTGGTTTTTTCTCTGACATGCACTGTCAATGTAATGAAATGTGAAAAAGGGAAGGGATCTGAACACATTCCAGATGCCCTGTATATTGACACAATAATTACATAAGCCTAGGCTACAGTAGCCTAAAAGTAGAACTCGATTGAACATGAAATTGATTTCAAAATATAGGCCTAGGCAGCCTACTGTATATATCATTTAATACAGTCATCCCAGTTTGCATTTTAAACAGCTTTTTCTAACTTTCACTTGTTTGAAACATTTGCAAAGGCATTGGCAACTTTGTATTTGTAGTCAACTTCGTCCTGGGAGTTCAAAAAGACATACAAATCTTGATTCTATGTTTAGCGGAGAACTGCGTATAAGTTGTTGTTAGAATCGGCTAAACTTTGAACATTGAGATATTAAATAAATGATAGAGGCAAAGTCTTGAATAAAAAGTTTGTAAAAAGCCAGAAGGCTTTAGAATGTGTTTGATGTAGGAGAGCGATGTGTTGATATAGAGAAGACAGATGGATATCTGTGGATCGTGAGGTAAGGGGTGAGGTCAGTTCCCTTTAACTTCTTTGGGACTGGGGGGGCAGTATTGAGTAGCTTGGATGAATAAGGT
This sequence comes from Oncorhynchus keta, assembly GCF_023373465.1. Taxonomy (NCBI): domain Eukaryota; kingdom Metazoa; phylum Chordata; class Actinopteri; order Salmoniformes; family Salmonidae; genus Oncorhynchus; species Oncorhynchus keta. The sequence goes on along the minus strand of NC_068421.1, from coordinate 40,583,171 downwards.
GCCCAGAGTAAACTGCCTACTACTCAGGCCCAAAAGCTAGAATATGCATATAAATTAGTAGATTTTGATAGAAAAAACATACGTTTTTAAAACTGTTTGAATGATGTCTGATTATAACAGAACTCATATGGCAGGCAAAAACCAGAGAAAAAAAATCCAACCAGGAAGTGGGAAATCTGAGGTTTGTTGGTTTTCAAGTCTTTGCCAATCCAATATACAGTGCCTATGGGGTCATATTGCACTTCCTAAGGATTCCACTAGATGTCAACCATCTTTAGAACCTTGTTTCATGCTTCTACTGTGAAGGGGGAGCGACTAAGAGCTGTTTGACTAAGAGGTCGTGAGAGCGAGCTGCGTTCCTTTTAATTTCTAAAGACAAAGGAATTGTCCGGTTGAAACATTATTGAAGATTTATGATAAAAACATCATAAAGATTGATTCTATACATCGTTTGACATGTTTCTACGAACTGTAATAACTTTTTAAAAACTTTTTGTCTGAACTAAGTGATCGCACATTGTGCATTTGGATTACTGGGCTAAACGCGCAAACAAAAATGATTCCTGGGAGTGCATTCCGATGAAGATCAAAGGTAAGTGAATATTTATAACGCTATTTCCGACTTTTGTGACACCTCTCCTTCTTTGGAAAATGGCTGTATGTTTTTCTGTGGCTAGGTGCTGACCTAACATAATCGCAAGGTGTCAAGATACTGTGGTTGGATTAACGAGAGGTTTCTCTTTAAAATGGTGTATAATACTTGTATGTTTGAGGAATTTAAATTATGAGATTTCTGTTGTTTTGAATTTGCCGCCCTGCAATTTCACTGGCTGTTGGCGAGGTGGGACCATATCCCAGAGAAGGGAGTAATCCGGGTTGGTATTTGGTTACCTTCTTTCCCGTGGAGCCATAAACTGTAAAGAGGAGTGTCCTAAGTAGGATGCATATAAACTGTGATGTCTGAAATGTTTAGCTGTCCGTTTTCAGCTGTACAGAACCTTTGGGAAGAATAAACTTGGTTAACGCTTCTCTAGTGTCTGTGGGTTATTAACTCTGAAAATTTGTATAAATAAAATGGACAAGAATATACACTAAGTATACCCAACATTAGGAACACCTTCCTAATATTGAGTTGCAAGTTTGAGTGAGAGTTTGTTTCTTCCCTGTTTCTGTGCCTGTATTTAGTGTTCATGCTAGTGAGGACCGAGAATCCACTCTCACATAGGTATGTGGTTGCAAAGTGTAGTGCTACTACTGCTGGTAGTAGTAGTAGTACTTACCAGTAGAGCTGGTATGTGTCGCTTACTGTTTAGGACCATTTATCAATTTTCGAGCAAACGGAATGAGCAGCAGCTAACGGTCCGTTAGTGGAATTCCCCGCAAGAGAGTAACGGTTAATGTGATTGGATGTTAATTATTTGACATGGTGTTGTTATTTCGCTGAACACTAGATATATAAATGGACTGTTAGAACATAATATATATTCGTATTATTTAAATGTGAATCACATTTGTATTTGGCTTACCCATGACGGCATTGCGTACCCCAGTTTGGGAATACCCGTTTCCAATTTAACTTGTTTTATTGTCTAGTAGCCAAAGGCACAATTCTGGTGATATTAGTAACCCATGCTAGTTGATGCATCTTTAGATCGCCCATCTTCATTTCTAACAGATATTTTCCTCGGTCACATGAAAGTGCTTCGGAGTGCGGTATGCTTTTGAGAACGGTGTTTTCACGCTAATTGCAATTTGGAACATTCGTGTGTAGCCTACAGTCATGTAAACATTAACATTTCTATCAATATTTTAAGCTTAATTGTCTGATCAGTTGCGTCAGCCTCATTGCTTTAACATTTTTTTAATGTTCAGCAGTTGTATGAATTTTATATAGAAAGTATTTGGTTGTAATTGTTTCAATATTTTTATAGGCTACCAAGGGTGGCCCACCATCCTCCAGGAGACCCTTAAAGGGGGCAGTGTTGTATTTTGAGACTGGCTACTTTGCATATTCAAGCCTATGGGCAGAGTGTAGCCTACATGTTTTCTCTATGGTAAAAAGATAGTAATGGATTTTTTTTTTTTTAAGTAGTTCCGGGCATCATACAATGATGTAGAAATGGTGTTACAGATCATTTTTCTTTTTTTGGGGGATAAGTGACTTGAGCTTTCAGACAATTACAATTTTTAAATCAACATCAGTCCTACTAAGTGGCAAAAAAAAAAATGTATGTCAAGCGTGGTGGGTCTTACCTGGTATGCCATGGGTGAGGGTGTGGGGTGGTAGCTGGCTGGTGAGTGTGTGTTCTGGTAGCCCACTGGGCTGGGGGCCACCTGATGGTAGCTCTGGGGACTGGGGCTGGGCTGGTACGAGCCCTGTGGGGAGGGGGCAGTGTACGGCGAGTACTGTTCCGTGTTGTACCTGAGGAACACACGCAGTCAGTGGACTTGGCTAGGAAGGAGAGAACCAAACTCACCTTGAGCAGTTGGTCGTCACTGTAAACGGGGCCTAGAGACATTGAAAAAGACAGCAAACAGACAATGGAAAACCATATGTGTGTGAGACTCACATGGCTGGGGTGCCTGGGGTCTGGGGGTTGTACTGGGGATTGACCTGGGGTGAGGGCACCTCTGGGTAGCCAGGGGTCTGGGGGTTAGGCGTGCCCCCGTAGCCCTGAGGGGACGGCGAGGGCTCGTCATCATAACCAAACTCAAAGTCATCGTCCGCCCTGAAACAAGAGGAACAGGTTAAAGGCTGTTTCCAAAAAGTTATCCTATTAGGGAAACATATTTTCAGGATCTGTAGAAAGTACAGAAAAATAGCTGTATTAACTTTGACAACTCTTGACCAGGCAAAGATGAAGAAACCCTTATCAACCATAGAATGCTGAGGCTATTTCCCACATTTAGTTTTCTCCCCACATGTAGCCTACCTGGACGGTGTGTTGGGGTTGTTGGGGTCCCACGCTCCGCTCTGCCCCGGCGTTCTGCTCCCATCATGCAGCGGGGTCTGCGAGCCGTAGTGCGGTGTACGGCTGGCTCCCTGTGGGGAACAAGGATCGCCACAATGAGAATAGTTATATTGCAGGTCATAGATATATATATATTATGATTGAGGGCCATAGAGGTATTTCCTTGGTGGGGTGTCTCGCTCACCATCGTGTAAGGGGGTCTGAGAGTTATACATGGGGGTACGGGAGCCTGTCCCGTACATGGGGGTCTGGGGACCGTACATGGGAGTGCGTCCGTGGGTGGAAGTCATTCCTCCATGGCTCTTGGCTCCCCTGAATGTAACAAAAACAAGTCAACATTAATTAACACTCTAAAAAGGTGAACTATTGCGTTAATATCACTTTGTTCACAATATATCATTGTAATAGATCCCTGATGATGTGAACGAACATTGTGGTGAGACGCTGTCGGTCCACAGAGATGGTCTGGCATGTTGAGTGCAGCTCCACTCTGGCTGTCGACTCAGTGGCATCCTTCACCACACCAATGTACCCTGGGAAATAATGGCAAGGGTTAGGTCAAAAGATTCCCTATTGAGAATGATCCAAGTGTTGAAACTTCAACACCCATGGTGCAACAGTATTTCTGCTTAATGTGTTTATTGTCCATTCTATGGCAGAGGACAACCCCATCTGGTTCACATGTGACCTGGTTTGGTCCTTTTTCTGCATTCATAGCAAGTGGGAAACTCAGAAAATCCTTCTTGTGTGCATTCACATGCCTTGAACTCATTGAGAACGCAGATTGGCTAATGGCAAACAAGCTGGGTTAAAAATAAACTAAAAGTACAGATATTAAAGTTGCAAAAAATATATAGTGTTCAAAAACAGATGTTTTTTGTAAATAATGTTTTGCTGTTGCATTAAAGTGTCAAAAATGCTGTTATTGAGAATTTCAATAGTATGCGACATCAGATTTTAGCATGTGGGAGAAGTCAGAGCTTGGAGATGACAGATTAGTTTCCCACTAGTAATTACCAGCTGGAGGAGCATTCAAGTCATTTTCTCCCAGCCGTATGCTGATATTTACACATTTCTGAGTTATTATGAAAGCAGCATTACCCTTGTATGGTCCATGGGAGATGCGGACGGTCTGTCCAATCAGGTCGTTGTCCCTCCTGCCCCGGCCACGCCCCATCTGTCCACCTCCTCCACCACCCCTCTGCTGCTGACCTGAAGGAAAGGACAGGAGTTGTGTAATGCCTGTGGTCTGATAATTGTTATTTAGTGTTGTATCCTGCACTAAGCAACTGTTTGATAATTTCTACAAATCAACAAAGGGCAGTGTAATCCACAGTTTATGGTGAGAGTGACCACATGCTCTCTGTGAGCTGTACTCCACTCACCACCACCACCACCACCACCTGGATGCTTGGGGCTGCTGATACTTGGACTCCTCGGAGCGAAGCCTCCCACGGTGAAGTTGGTGACGTCTCTGGGCTAAAGAATGGAAGAATCAAAATGTCAACAACAGCTCTGATGGTTCCCACTGGAGAATGTTAAGAGGTGATGGCATAGATGGAAGATGCGGTGAGAGCTAAATGGGAGACTGACCTTGGAGCCCCCGGCCAGCACCACGTGGCGTGTCTTGCAGACGAACATGCCCCCGTTCTCCACCAGCTTTTTACAGTGCAGGAAGGCAAAGCCTCGGAAAATGTGGCGGATCTCTCCCTCACGCCCCTGGCAAACAAACCACACCACTTATATCCTAACAACCTATACATGCTAATCGCACCTTTGGCAAACTGAAAAACAGCTAGAGATAAGCAATATGGCCTAAAACTCAACATACTGTCCCATTTTGTGCATGAAAATAAAGTACCAGTCCAAAGTTTGGACCCACTTACACATTCAAGGGTCTTTATTTTTTTTTACTATTTTCTACATTGTAGAATAATAGTGAAGACATCAAAACTATGAAATAACACATATGGAATCATGTAGTAACCAAAAGTGTTAAATTAAAATATATTTTAGAGATGCACCGGCGTTAAACTAGCCGATAGCGATGTTGGCATTTTTAGCGAATGCCGGCCGATTCCGATATGTTCACAGCTATATCGTGCATCCCTAATATATTTTATATTTGAGATACTTCAAAGTATCCACCCTTTGCCTTGACAGCTTTGCACACACTTGGCATTCTCGCAACCCCTCCCCCCCAAAAAACTGGAATGAGTAGGTGTGCCCAAAGTTTTTGACTGATGCTGTACGTCAAAGCTCTTCAAGCTGACCAATTTTGTCAATGAGGGCTCGTGTCCAGACACTGGCTTTGAAAGTAGCCACCAAACCTGGATGGAGGCCTATAGTAAGAGCCCTAGACACTATTTTTTGTTGCCTAATTCCATTTACTTTTCCATTCAACGTTTTGTTTTTCATGGTTTCAGATGTCATTTTTTTCTCAAAATCCCTTTAAAAACAACATTGTAATGTTCTAAGTTCACAACAAGGCTTAAACGAAATCAGGAGACCACGTTTGAGGTCTGGGAAAAATCTAAGGAATTTTCATTTTTGGGTGTAGATCCCCTTCAAATTTAAGTGTACACCAGCAAGAGACTTGTTCGGTTAGCAGTGTTTCTATAGCGCAAATGTGATTGCAGAGTTTGCTAAACAAATCTCCACTGGATTTATGCAAACAATCATGATTAATCTGCTAGGTAGGCTACTTTGTAGTTAACATTTAAATTGACAAGGTTTTTTGGAAAGCCTTTCCATCTACCAGAAGATAGTTATCATTAGCATCTTCGCTAACGGCTACACGAAGTGGTAGACAAACGCGCACACAAGCCCGAGGCAATTCCACATCATCTCTTCAGAAACTAAGAATCACTTATGCATTTTGTTCTTGATTATGATCGTCTTAGGCAAATGAATAAATGATCTAATAAGTTCAGTACATTTAGTTGATTTCCGATTAAATGTAATACATTTTTGAATATAGTTTAATTCCGTGATTCCTGTCCACGTCACAGATTTTATAGGGCCCTATTAAAGCTGGAGTTGAGAAATATATTTATGAGCTTAGACCTATAGAAAGCAGAACTGTGGTGAATCTTACCGAGTGTGGCCCGTCGATGACCTTGACGATGTCTTTCACGTGAATGTTGTTCTGCTCAGAGTCCAGTGCCACAACAAAGCGGTTGTCTTTCCGCCGATTCACTGCCTGGTGACGCACCGTCAGCACCTTGCCGTCCATGTTGAGGACCTGGGGAGAAGAAGAGGAATACATGTGTGAGCACTATAGGAATGCTCAGGGATTTAGGCTGACTGCCACAATTTAATAGACATTACACTATGTGCCAATTTTAAAATTGAGCAAAATCACTCAAGTTCCCATTTCAAGAACAGATGGTGGACAAAACATCTCTCCAGCAGGCACACAACCACGACTCCAAGCCCACACACACAATCTCTTATAAAATAACATTTATTTTGTCCTGATCTGAACCTGATCATTTAAGTGGAAATGTATTTTGCAGAAGAGTAAAATGAGTACCAACCTGGAATGTCTCTCTCTCCAGCCTGACAATGACTCCCACGGTCTGGGGGTCCAGTTGGACCAGCTCTCCCCATTCGTGCTGGCCCCCAGCATCTACCCCTGACGCCGTCTCAGAGCACAGCTGTAAGTCCCGGGGCAGGACCTTCAACTGCAGAGCACACACACCCACGTAAAATCGATAATGGTTCACTGAAGTTATGTAGGAATTATGCAAAATATGATTATTAATTTTATTTTATTGATGTCCCAGTTCAATAATGTGACGTTGCTTACCTCGTGCATGGTGAGGTCAGAGAAGAGGATGACAAAGTTCTCCTCCACGCGTACGATGAGGCCGGTGTCGCCCTCGTAGCGGCCTGCTATCAACTTGACGTGGTCACCCATACGGAAGTACTTCCTCAATTCATGGGCCGGGAACTCCAGCGGATCCTGCACACAGACCAGACATCAATAACAAACCATTATTTTGTATCAGTGCCAATAGAATGAACGGAACACAGTGGGAATGTCTGGCCGCCTCACGTGAACGTTTTGATCCCGTAATTCTATCCGTCCCACATTTTTGGGAAGCCCAATTTCTTCATCATGCTGTAATGGGAGTTAGTTCTCGCAATCCCAGTTTTTGCGGCTTGACTAATAACTAACCACATTATCCCTACGCAAACAAGAATCTGGTTTGTGATCGCTTGACCCCAGGTCATATTCTACTACTCCCACATTTTTGGGAAGCATGATCAAGTAGTCTATTCATGACTTACACACAGCTTGATGCTTTCTTCATGCTGTGATGAATCGTGTTCCATTTGCAGGCTATTTGACTTGGTTGAAACAGAATCTTGCTTGCTAGCCAATTAAATGCAGCCTGCGGTGGATTTAGTAAAAAAAAAAAAAAAAAAAAAAGAGCTTGTCTATAGTCAACTGAATGCACAGCTTAGCACATAGAACTGCAGTTACCTCAGTAACATCCGATGTCCGCTATATTAGCAGATTTTGGCTCTTGCTTTTGAAAGGTTGGAGGAACTCAGGAAGACATGCATTCGCATTCGGTTTTCCTCTACGACACAAGCCGCGCAGGACATTTTAGAAGGGACTGTGACAAAACTGCAATTGAAAGCAATGCAGATGACCTTTTTATACACAGTTATTACCTGATGAGCTTCCATAATGTTTTCCTGAAATTTACAAAATCTTTGATGCTTTTCAGTCACTTTGTGATGCAAATATATATTAGTAATTTCACATATGTTCTTATTATCTGTATTATCTCTAATTATCTGAATGTCTAAAACCAGATAGAAAGTATGCAGAAAAAAACAGAAACAATGTAAATAACTGACCTTTTCTGGCACGCAAATTGATGCAGCGATTTCGATAAATATCAGTCAAAAACACACCAAAAAAATCATCACCTTGTTGATTGCCCACCCCTGGTTTACTGGTAGTTCTCATTGAAATTCCAATTTGTTTGGCTAGACAAATAAATAACAAAACGTCATTCCAATGCAAACAAGAATCTGGTTCGTAAATGGCTTGAACCAGGGTCAATGTCTTTGGCTTGTTTTTAACAACAAGTAGACTGAATATCTTACTTTAGGGCCTGAGAATATCTGAACAAAATTCTACCGAAAACTAGCAGAACATTATGTACCATTTTGACAATTCTAACCAATGTGAACCTGTTTCCACACAATTTGACTTTAGGCCCAACTCTAGTAGGACAAATCTGAAATGTCCTCCCGATGTCATTGTCTGCTTGGTGCTTGTCATTACCTTCAGGTCCTCATGCTTGGGCATGATGGTGATCTTGTTGCCATCCACACTCAGGATCTTGCCCTGCAAGTTGATCAGCTCCCCTTCACACACCTCCACGTTGTCCCCAGCCTGGAGGTTGTGCTCACGCTCTTTACCTGTGGTCACACAACAAAACATGCCTCTTACAAAAGCAGATACACGTAAATGAAAACCAGAAAGTAAATACCAAATCTCATATATCCTGAGTATGCTGTAGAAGTTGCTGTTACCTGCGGTTTCAGTCACCACCTCCAGATCAATGCCTTCTGGCTGATCCTCAAACTTATCCAGCTCTGACAGAGTGGGTTTCACTCCTTCAGTGATCTATAGATCACAATAAAGAGACTGAGTCATGGGTACAGATAACTAAGAACACTTTTCAGCCCCGTTTTTCACTATAGGGCTTTCAACAAATGGCCAATAAAACAGTGGTATTGAGGCAACGTGGTCGTCTTACCACAGCAGACATGGCAAAGCTCTTGAAGAGGAACCCTTTACGGCTGTAGCGGTTAGCTTCAAATATCATGAAGTCTCCATCGTGGCTGACATCCCCACCAAGTGACCTGCAAGAAAACACCATCAGGAAGTAATCGAGGCTACGATCTTATCTATTTGGGACAGTGTAATCAAATCTCCAATAATGATAGTCTTCAGGACATGTTTCATTGTACCTGATCTTTTCCGCATCGAAGAGTCTCTGGGCTGGTCTCTTGAACTTCTTCCGCTTTGCAAACCAGTCTTTCTGGGAGACAACAGGAAGTGTCATGGGATATCAAAGTTGAGGGTGGTGAGTAGCCCATGACAACAGAGTGCTGCCGTTGCTTACCATGCTCATACGGGCCTTAATTCTGTCCAAATCTATCCTGGGAATCATCTTCAGTGATATCGTGTTCTGACTGGGCTCCACATAGTCCACCTAAAGGAGGAGAATACATGTATGTTCCAAGAATATGGTAAGGATATTTACCTTTGTCTTCAAAATACATTTTCATCAGTCTTCACAAGTGTCGACTTCCACAATGTGTTTCAAGCATACCTGGGCAATGTCATCTTTGTAGAGGCCTCTCTTGAGGCGGACCCAGGACTTGGGCTTGAGGTTAGTCACCTCTTTGACCACCTTGAGGACGTCTGTCATCTCCTTGATGGGAACCATCTGCTGGTTCCAGAAGCCCATCCTCAGGTTGCCTATTCAATCAATTGCAGCCTTGACGTGAGTCTGCTTGTACGACTCCACATAGATGTAACCTTTGACATGTTCGGGAGCCACTACCGACTTGATTTGGAGGGGCTGTGTAGAATGGTGTATAAGAAAAAATTTCACAGGTTGTCAAAGCGCCCTTTTCCCCCCCTTTTATTTATTTATATATATATAAATCGCCAAGAGATATACAGGCTATCAAGAGATCCATCATATAAAGCACTAAATGCAAACAATAGCATCTTATTACAAAGAACATTTCAAATCAAATCAAATCTTATTAGGTCACATGCACCGAATACAACCATACATACTTACGAGCCCCTAACCAACAGTTCAGGTTCAAAAAATACAGATGAGAATAAGAGATAAAAGCTATAGAAGCTGTGAATGCATTAAATTAGGGTGGGGACATACCGTGTCTGTGAATTGATAGGCAATGCATTTCCTCATCAATGCGATGGCGGTTGCTCTCTCTTCTCCAATCTGTAATGACAAAATACATGACATAGGCAAAATTATTATTATTATTATTATTTTTAATTAAACACTGTTTTTATTGTGTGCTGAACTTTAGGATGTCTACACAAAAATATAAGCTCCAAACCTTACACTTGACCGTCCAAAGATTAGGATCCCTTTGAAAAAGAATATACAATACCAAGAACATTGAGAATATGTATATAGATTGGATTGTTGTAATGCACTAAAAATACATTCCCCATCTTGGTGAAGGTGATACATACTTGACGCCAGGGAGCAGCTGCTGCTGGGTGATGTCATCAGACAGTTCCTCAGAACCCCCAGGAAAACTAGAGGGAATCAAAAATTGAAATTTCAGTCAAAGGGATAACCGGTAAAATCAATGTTGAAACAGAATTAACAGATTACTACTGTGAAAATACTCACTCATTTCCTGATTGCTTGGCATATTTCCTCATGTAATATTCACCCAAGGCCTCTTCTCTGGAATCTCTGAAATGTCCAAAAATTCAAATGTCAGACTTCAAGAACACAGCTTCGCATAGTAACAACTGGAATATTAATGGAAAGAAGCCTAGCCACTCGTAGCCCATAAGAACACATTACCTCCAGAGGTTCTGCAGCCTGCGGGAGCCAGAGTTGTCCTCATCCAGGACCACATGGTCAATGTTGGACACTGAAGAGTAAAGCAGACTCAGTGAGCCCATTACAGTCACACAAAAAACTATTTAATGTATAAGATTGAATGTAGAAGTTCTCCGTTTAAACAAGTGGTCCTTTAAAGAACCTATCTGTGTATACCTATGTCTAGCCCCAAGTGGTAGGTAGGTCTTTTTCATATTGGAAGAAGAAAAACACTTACCCTCCGCTTCCTCTGCTTCGGGCCAGGCAGGTTAAGGTAGAGGGAGGAAAACACATTAAGAGCCAAATGAGATTGTCATACACACAAAGCAAAGAGTGGCAGGGGCACAGACAGGAACAAATGAAAGGATTATTATTATTTTTTTTACATTAACGATGGTAAAAGACCAAATGGCTCATGAGACCAAGGATGATTGTAATGTGGGTAATTGTAATGTGGATGTTTATGAGTCTTTGTGATATGGCTGATTGACATGCCCAAAAAAGCTTAAAACAATATAATTTAGCTAAATCACACATATTAGCTTTCTTCTAGCAGGTAGCATTTCAGGCAAATGGTCACACTTGGTTCACGTAAGTGCCTAGAACCCCATGGTCTGATTATTTACTACAAATAAGGTTGTATATTTCGGGGAATACTCAAAAGGTGGAAACTTTCCGTGGGAATTAACGGGAATATATGAAAATGAATATTAATTCAATTTAAATGTAGATGTTTTTTTGCACTGGATATATTTACCATATGGAGACAGAAACAAAACTTTAACCTTATCATAAGTAGACAATTGCAAAAAAAACTTCCAATAGAAATAAAAACAATTTAGTTATGAATTGAACTTTAATTAAATGAGTTGACTCATCACATTAGATGATTTCACTGAAGAACAAAAGAAAGAGAATATTGAATGATTCATTGCATCTCTGTAAAATTATAGTTTCTAGACTAAAACTTTGGTTGTCTTCCTCTCAGGCTTCCATGTCTTCTCCCTGGACCTCCTCAAAGTCCACCTCTTGAACATCAGCCTCTGAGGCCTCATCTTCACTGTCACTTTCCAACCCTGTTGAGGATGGCTCGTTGTCAGGCTCAAAAAGCCTCAAATGTCCCCAGATTGCCACCCATTTTTAAACCCTTATATTGGTCAACCTGTTGCGTGTTTTGGTGTGTGTGTGTTCCCAAACAAGAACCAGGCGGCTGATGTTGGTGGGATTTGGAGGATGATGGAGACAATAGGGGAAAGAGTCTCAGATCCACAAAGTCCCTTCCACCAGGTGCTGATGAGATATGTTGGCACAACGGCCATATTGCACCTCCTTCCCAAAGCCCTTGCTTGGACGTATACTTTGCCAGACTGCCAAGAACCCAAAATACATCATCCGGGAGGATCCTCTTGATGGGGCTGTCCATATCGGCAGACTGTGATATGGCCATTTCCTGGAGACTCCTTCCCCTCCAGAAGACTGTCAAACACGATGACAACCCCACATTAAGCGGGTGTTGCTGGGCAGCTTCAATGCGATGCTCTTATTCTTCTCACTTTGCTTGGTGAGGTAGATTGCTGCTATAACTTGTTGACCCTTCACATACCTAACAATTTCCTTTGCTCTCTTGTTGAGTGTATACATTGTTTTCGGTGCCATGATGTCCTTGAGAAGCAGATTCAATGCATGTCTGTCATCAGTGCAAATACATTCTGTGGTCCAAGGTCATTGATGACTGCCTTCAGCTCATCTGTAATGTAGAGACAGCTGTGTCTGTTGTAGATAAAGCATTTCTAGTTAAACGGGTGTATGCTGGGCGGAAAAAAAATCTGAAATCTATTGCAATACACATTGCCTGTGAGCAGAGGTGAACCAGTTGCATACACAGCTCGAGCAAGACATTCATCAACATTTCTCTGACTACATTCCTCCATTGAGTCAAAAAAGGAGGACCATGAGCTGATGCTATCGATATGGTGTCTGATTCATCATTTTCACCTCGATTAGAAGTAGAGGGACTTGTCTCAGAGGTTGCTTGTTGTGAGCACTGAGGGAACTTCATGCACATCTTTGTTGTATTCTTCACATTTGATTTGGCACAGTATTTGCAAATGTACACATTTCCTTCTACATTAGCTGCAGTGAAAAGTCTTCACACATCAGATAGTGCCCGTGGCATTTACTTGTAAAGATGAGAAAATAAATAAATAAAATAAATACAATTCCATGTACAGATAAATAAATAGTTAAGCAGTTAAATTAAACGACTCCTTTGTAAGATACATGTTTTAAAATGAAACATGTATGGAAACAGTTGAATTAACACTCAGTTAGCAGGCTCAAGCAAGCCAAAACCCACATGGTAGCAAAAACTATCAAGCAGAAATTGTTAACAAGTTAGAAATTATTTAAACACTGCTGAAGGCTACTAAACTCAGCAAAAAAAGAAACATCCTCTCACTGTCAGCTGTGTTTATTTTCAGCTAACTTAACATGTGTAAATACTTGTCTGAACATAAGATTCAACAACTGAGACATAAACTGAACAAGTTCCACAGGCATGTGACTAACAGAAATTAAATAATGTGTCCCTGAACAAAGGTGGTCAAAATCAAAAGTAACAGTCAGTATCTGGTGTGGCCACTAGCTGCATTAAGTACTGCAGTGCATCTTCTCCTCATCGACTGCACCAGATTTGCCAGTTCCTGCAGTGAGATGTTACCCCACTCTTCCACCAAGGCACCTGCAAGTTCCCGGACATTTCTGGGGGAGAATGGCCCTTGCCCTCACCCTCCAATCCAACAGGTCCCAGATGTGCTCAATGGGATTGAGAGTCGGGCTCGTCGCTGGCCATGGCAGAACACTGACATTCCTGTCTTGCAGGAAATCACACACAGAACGAGCAGTATGGCTGGTGGCATTGTCATGCTGTAGAGTCATGTCAGGATGAGCCTGCAGGAAGGGTACCACATGAGGGAGGAGGATGTCTTCCCTGTAACGCACAGCGTTGAGATTTCCAGCAATGACATTAAGCTCAGTCCGATGATGCTGTGACACACCGCCCCAGACCATGACGGACCCTCCACCTCCAAATCGATCCCGCTCCAGAGTACAGGCCTCAGTATAACGCTCATTCCTTCGACGATAAACGCGAAGCCGACAATCACCCCTGGTGAGACAAAACCGCGACTCGTCAGTGAAGAGCACTTTTTGCCAGTCCTGTCTAGTCCAGCGACGGTGGGTTTGTGCCCATAGGCAACACCGTTGCCTGTGATGTTTGGTGAGGACCTGCCTTACAACAGGCCTACAAGCCCCCAGTCCAGCTTCTCTCGGCCTATTGCGGACAGTCTGAGCACTGACGGAGGGATAGTGTGTTCCTGGTGTAACTCGGGCAGTTGTTGCCATCCTGTACCTGTCCCGCAGGTGTGATATTCGGATATACTGATCTTGTGCAGGTGTTGTTACACGTGGTCTGCCACTGCGAGGACGATCAGCTGTCCGTCCTGTCTCCCTGTAGCTCTGTCTTAGGCGTCTCACAGTACAGATATTGAAGTTTATTGCCCTGGCCACATCTTCAGTACTCATGCCTCCTTGCAGTAAGCCTAAGACATGTTTACACAGATGAGCAGGGACCCTGAGCAGCTTTCTTTTGGTGTTTTTCCAGAGTCAGTAGAATGGCCTCTTTAGTGTCCCAAGTTCTCATAACTGTGACCTTAATTGCCTACCGTCTCGAAGTTGTTAGTGTCTTAACGGCCGTTCCACAGGTGCATGTTCATTAATTGTTTATGGTTCATTGAACAAGCACGGGAAACAGTGTTTAAACCCTTTACAATGAAGATCTGCAAAGTTATTCGGATTTTTACAAATTATCTTTGAAAGACAGGGTCCTGAAAAAGGGCCGTTAACTTTTTTTGCTGAGTTTATTTACTAGTAAAAAATAAATAAATGTAATATAAAATATATTCATCCCACCCAGTATTGTAATTGATCAAAACTTGGTCCTTGGCTCAGACAGTGTAGTAGTGTGGGCTCAATAGCATCTCATTAGTGTGCAAGATCTTGAGAATGAGCTGTACATGTGATGGAAGAATGCACTGTGCATACAGAGGGTTGCAATTCCATTGAATTGGGGATAGTTATAACAGTCACTGTTATAAGATCACTTTTTTGAGGAATTTAAGCAAAAATCCCAGGCTTAACTTCCCATGGAAAATATCCGATCCTTTGCATCCCTACTGATAAGTCATAACTCTGCCGGTGTCAGGTTAACATACCATCCAACAACATTTCTACAATATTTTCCTGACTAGTAAAAAGGTCACAGCTGTCAAATACAATATACTAATGTATTACCTCATACAGGTAGCCTCGGTTATTATGGTCGACCCCAATAATGTATTTGCCATCAGTGCTCCTTTAGATTAGAAGTGCAGCAGTACGAAAATGTGGGTGGAGTTATAACAGAATGTGACTTATTGAATGAGAGATAACCAATCCATTTAATTAGATGCAGGAAAACAGAGAGCAGAAAATCTGGAATTGATTTACCGTTAACTGAAGGAGGCATGCACAAGAAAAGGAATTATTAGCACAGGAAGAACACAGTTAACACTCACATATACTCATTTTGGCATAGATTTGTTGATTGTATTTGTAATGCTGCCCGTCCCTTCCTGAATCCAAACAATACTACAGACAAATCCATCATGCCTAAGCATCTGCACACCACCCATAGGAAAGTAATTTTCAAATAATTTAAAATTCAACAAAGTTCATGAACTCAGTCCTCATCAACAGACAACTGCCCCAACGTTGCTCATATAGAACTCTCTCTCAGGTATTAGATATCCTCAAACATGGCCCCATGTGTGACCTTACCTTTCTCTAAAATATCCTCAGCACCTTCCTCCCACGGGTCTTCATCTTCATACTCATCATCCACATCTAAACAAAACCAGAGGGATAAGTAAGGGATAAGTTTCATTCAGATACATTAAAGCTAAAACGTTTTGGTGAGCAAGAACATGTTGACAACTATTCTACACTGCAATGGTATTATTCGAGTCTCGATTTGTCTTACCGGCTTCATCTAAGATGAAACCTCCATGCCTGGGTTTCTTTCTGGGACGGTCATCATCATCCTCTTCCTCCTCTTCGTCATACTCATCTGCCAAGTCTTCCCCTTCCTCTTCTGCTGCCTTGTCACTGCCAGATAAACTTGCCTGCCCATCTTCCTGTATAGGGGAAAACATTCAAACCACTCCCAAGTTATGTCAATGCAGTAAAACGTGCAATGTCAATTTGGAGCCAGTCTAGGTTTGTTAGCATCAATTCTGATACAGTAGCAAATTGAGGGCAATGCATGCACAGGAACATCTGTTCCACCACCTACCCATTCACACAGTGCAAGGCAGTGTTAGGTAGCTTACCTCTGCCTCATTTTTATCCACCTCCTCGGCTTCGCTACTTTGTTCACTCTGGTTGTCAGAGAAGTCGCTGTCTTCACTGTCCGACATTCGTGGAGCCGGGATCTCCTCCAAAGAGACTGAGTTTAGTTTTCTAACTAACGTTAACTTAGTTCAGACAGTCCTTGCTTGGGTGAGACTGAAAATTAAATGCTATCTAACACTGACTGTATTACTATTATTACCATTACTATGGTGCATAAAGATGGAGGAATTCCGATATGATTTATTTGAGCACTATCTATCTACATACTTTTAAAACTATGGTTCAATGTGCCTATAAATCAGCACAATCTACTTTTTAGTTTTTTTTCAAATTGCTGCAACATTGAACCATAGTTCTAAAAGTATGTGATAGTGCTCAAAGGAATAATTCATATCGGAATTCCTCCATCTTTATGCACCATAGCGACTTGAGATACGAGTATTTGACTCTATGCTTACCAACTGTTTAAAAAACGTTTTTGTGGTATCATTATGTTGTTATTTTCCTTTTTTCCACATAGCCTAGTGATACTATATAAAAAGAGGTACACCAAACATTAGGTAGCCTAGGCCTACTAGTAGTGATGGGGGAAAGAAATCGATATTACAATGTTTTATTTATTTTAAATTCTTGCTATATAGCTTTAGCTAGCACTAGTCGCCTGTACCTGCACCCAAACTCTGGTATTTTTAGTCCTATAGCTTGTTCTCCATCTTCTTTTTAAATAGTGAACCAACACTTTTACTTCCATGACTAGCTAGTTTCCTTCCAATTGTTGACAGATTTTCATGCAAATATTCAAAAATGTGCATAAAGAAAATATACGCATTTTCCCCACCAGTGGTGTTTCCACCAGGACTTGTTGCAGATAAAAAATATTTAGATAAATCACTGAGTGATGATATAGTGCACACAAAATGTACTTTTTCGCTTCAATGTGTTTCCATCACATTTTCAACAGTTGCATTAAATAGCAAATGTGCCTACTCTGGTCTTGGGACATGCACCATAGCAACAACTCACAGATACAGTGTGGTTAGGCTCTGTTGGTAGGCTATACAAATCTACATGATTAGACTATTATGGATAATAGACAAAAAACAATTGTCAACATGATGAGATTATTATAGATAAGAGCAAAACTATGTGTATTTGTCAAGCGGCAGTAAAGCATCGATCATCATTTCACCAGAATAAGACCCTCGATATTCACCACCCTGTGAAGTTCATCATAATTTATAACTTATTATAGCCTAATAAACAAAAATATCCCTCCATGTCAAACGAACAAAGGCATTTATAAAAGTGTTCCTTAAATCCCTGTTTCCATCACAGGTGTCAAGATTTTATTTTCAAACAGTATGACTTAACTCAAGCATAAAAACTGTGGATGGAAACGTGGTGAGTGAGCGAGATCGTTTTTATTTGTCAAATGGCAGTCAAGCATCGATCATCATGTCACCAGAATAATACCCTCGATATCTACTGGAAAGGAACACAATGCACTTTCACCACCCCTGTGAAGTTCACCATAACATAGGGCCTCTTTCATCTGTAACCTAATAAACTGCATACTTTCAAAGGTCATAGTGAAAGGACCACACAGCATATCATATGCGACTCCCAAGTTTACTTCAATATGATGGTTATTATAGCAATATTGTGCATAAAGGCTTTTCGGGGTTCTATTGACATTTTTCAAATAATACAGCAAACATATTGTTAGCAATATGTTTGGAACATCAAATTGCAATACTATCTCAGTATTGAATCGCAATACATATAGAATTGTGAGAATCGCAATTACATATCATCAGTGGCGATTTTTGCATGTAAATATTGGTGAGGCAAACTCCCCATTTTTGGGGGTTGATGCAAGCCAGCAACGCCGCTACAGAACACAACATAACACTAAACAAACAATACATTAATTGCACTATAACGGTGACAAACGGTGCCCACAAACTGTTTGGCCATACATAAAGCTGTCCCAACAGCAAAGCTTTCTTTTCAGCACCATGGAGTGAATCTGTCACGGCTGGCTAGGTGTGTTGCGAGGAATCAGGCGCAGAGAGCAGAGAGGTCCAGGGGGAAAGTACACTTTAATACGGCACCAAAATGAAATGCCCAACACGCAGGGCGCAAACACTGACCAACCCAAAATAACGGGTAACAAGGTCCAGAGCACAAACAACACCAACGAATACAACGTGAACATCAAAATAATCCCGCACAACAAATGGGCGGGTTCCATACGCTAAATAGGTAAGAAAATCAAGCACACACAAAATAGGAACAGGTGTAACAAATGAGACAAAACTAACTGAAAAGAATAAGGGATCGGTGGCGGCTAGTAGGCCGGTGACGACGACCACCGATCACCACCCGAACAGGCAGGGGAGCCAACTTCGGCGGGAGTCGTGACAGAATCCTTACCACCGCTACACCTGGCTATCAGCAGAGCCTTGTCTGGCAGCAAAACAGTTAATTCAGCCTCATTTATTGCCTTAAAAAAACTTAGCTGATATGGCTGACTTGCTTAAACAAATGTGGTTTCTACTCTCAATTAAGATGTACAAACTATGGCATTCGGGGATGAAGAGCAGATAAGAGGCAATCCATCATTTTGATTAAGACATTATTTTCCCTGTACACCAAGTCAGAACCCTAGGATAAATACAGGGGTATATAAGCAGACAATAAAAGCTCTTACAATATTCTATGATTACATTTCTCTAAAACGGGCTATAGGCTACATAGTCAGAACAGTAGGTTAAGTTATGAGGGAGAAAGAAGACAAATTATTAGGGTGAGGCACATGGGCTACTAACAGCTTACTACACAACATACACTTAGTATTACTTTCTTAGCTACAGTATACATATCTCCCTGGCATATTACATAATTTATGCAGCAGCACCGTATCCGCCTATGTCAGCCTTCCGCATCAGTGGTGGAAGGTGGCCTAGCTACAACAGTGTTTGTCAGACCATGAGACATCCAGAAAATCGGCCTTCTCAGGAAAACGTCTGTAGCGTCTGAAAAGTTTTGCCTACCAACTATGACCACTCTATGAAAAGGGGAGACTCTCACGAACACGATGGGGCTCTCTGTTTTGCTCTACCTCCCTCACAAGTCTCACGGGACTCGTCTGAAGGTAACCCATACAAATGAATGGAAGTATAGAGATAGTTCTGTGCCAACAAGAGTAAGGGCTTACATATGTGTAAAAAATAACTAAAATATTTCCTGAGAGTCCTTATATCTCCTAGATATAAGACAAACAATTCTAAACCTGTATTTCTTTTGCCATTTATGAACGTGTTATTCAATGCTGGGTTTTTATTAAAGGGTTCTAAAATTCAAAATCAAATAAAAAATATACAAATAAAGACCTTTGTCTCGAGCAATATACACAACATGTGATACACTGTATTTAAACACTGGTGCGTACCTTGTGCATCAATGTACAAAATGTATCAGACAGACTATTGAAGGAGTGAAGGAGATCCTCTGCCAATTCCAAGGACTGTACCTTCTGTCCCCAGCCGATCATCAGCTACCCCGAAAGAAAGATATCGGTGATCTGGTACATTACAATTCATACACTACCGTTCAAAAGTTTGGGGTCGGTTAGAAATGTCCTTGTTTTTTAAGGAAAAGCACATTTTTTGTCCATTAAAATAACATCAAATTGATCAGAAATACAGTGTAGACATTGTTAATGTTGTAAATGACCATTGTAGCTGGAAACGGCTGATTTTTTAAATGGAATATCTACATAGGCGTACAGAGGCCCATTATCAGCAACCATCACTCCTGTGTTCCAATGGCAAGTTGTGTTACCTAATCCAAGTTTATCATTTTAAAAGGCTAATTGATCATTCGAAAACCCTTCTGCAATTATTTTAGCACAGCTGAAAACTGTTGTATCTGATTAAAGAAGCAATAAAACTGTCTGTCTTTAGACTAGTTGAGTATCTAGAGAATAAGCATTTGTGGCTTTGATTACAGGTTCAAAATGGCTAGAAACAAAGAACTTTCTTCTGAAACGCGTCAGTCTATTCTTCTTCTGAGAAATGAAGGCTATTCCATGCGAGGAATTGCCAAGAAACTGAAGATCTCATACAACGCTGTGTACTACTCGTTACAAAACAGTGCAAACTCAAATCAAATGAAAGTTTATTTGTCACGTGAGCCGAATACAACAGGTAGACCTTACAGTGAACTGCTTACTTACAGGCTCTAACCAACAGTGCAAATAGTATGTAAAAAAAAAGGTATTAGGTGAGCAATAGATAAGTAAAGAAATAAAGTTGAGTTGGGCATCTCCGGCGCGGCCCACGCTTGGATTGCGTCCTACCTGACAGGTCGTTCCTACCAGGTGGCGTGGCGAGAATCTGTCTCCTCACCACGCGCTCTCACCACTGGTGTCCCCCAGGGCTCTGTTCTAGGCCCTCTCCTATTCTCGCTATACACCAAGTCACTTGGCTCTGTCATAACCTCACATGGTCTCTCCTATCATTGCTATGCAGACGACACACAATTAATCTTCTCCTTTCCCCCTTCTGATGACCAGGTGGCGAATCGCATCTCTGCATGTCTGGCAGACATATCAGTGTGGATGACGGATCACCACCTCAAGCTGAACCTCGGCAAGACGGAGCTGCTCTTCCTCCCGGGGAAGGACTGCCCGTTCCATGATCTCGCCATCACGGTTGACAACTCCATTGTGTCCTCCTCCCAGAGCGCTAAGAACCTTGGCGTGATCCTGGACAACACCCTGTCGTTCTCAACTAACATCAAGGCGGTGGCCCGTTCCTGTAGGTTCATGCTCTACAACATCCGCAGAGTACGACCCTGCCTCACACAGGAAGCGGCGCAGGTCCTAATCCAGGCACTTGTCATCTCCCGTCTGGATTACTGCAACTCGCTGTTGGCTGGGCTCCCTGCCTGTGCCATTAAACCCCTACAACTCATCCAGAACGCCGCAGCCCATCTGGTGTTCAACCTTCCCAAGTTCTCTCACGTCACCCCGCTCCTCCGCTCTCTCCACTGGCTTCCAGTTGAAGCTCGCATCCGCTACAAGACCATGGTGCTTGCCTACGGAGCTGTGAGGGGAACGGCACCTCAGTACCTCCAGGCTCTGATCAGGCCCTACACCCAAACAAGGGCACTGCGTTCATACACCTCTGGCCTGCTCGCCTCCCTACCACTGAGGAAGTACAGTTCCCGCTCAGCCCAGTCAAAACTGTTCGCTGCTCTGGCCCCCCAATGGTGGAACAAACTCCCTCACGACGCCAGGACAGCGGAGTCAATCACCACCTTCCGGAGACACCTGAAACCCCACCTCTTTAAGGAATACCTAGGATAGGATAAAGTAATCCTTCTCACCCCCCCCCCCCTTAAAAGATTTAGATGCACTATTGTAAAGTGGCTGTTCCACTGGATGTCATAAGGTGAATGCACCAATTTGTAAGTCGCTCTGGATAAGAGCGTCAGCTAAATGACTTAAATGTAAATGTTTAAAAACAACAGTAAAAAGACAGTGAAAAATAACAGTAGTGAGGCTATATACAGGCACCGGTTAGTCGGGCTGATTGAGGTAGTATGTACATGTAGGAATGGTTAAAGTGAGTATGCATATATGATAAACAGAGAGTAGCAGTAGCATAAAAGAGGGGTTTGGGGTGTGGGGCACACAAAGCAAATGGTCCGAGTAGCCATTTGTGAATACCTGTTCAGGAGTCTTATGGCTTGGGGATGAAAATTGTTGAGAAGCCTTTTGATCCTAGACTTGGTTCTCCGGTACCGCTTGCCATACGGTAACATGGCAAAGTGCTTTGGCAAAGTGGGTGGGGTTATATCCTTCCTGTTTGGCCCTGTCCGGGGGTGTCCTCGAATGGGGCCACAGTGTCTCCTGACCCCTCCTGTCTCAGCCTCCAGTATTTATGCTGCAGTAGTTTATGTGTCGGGGGGGCTAGGGTCAGTTTGTTATATCTGGAGTACTTCTCCTGTTCTATTCGGTGTCCTGTGTGAATTTAAGTGTGCTCTCTCTAATTCTCTCTTTCTCTCTTTATTTCTCTCGCTCAGAGGACCTGAGCCCTAGGACCATGCCTCAGGACTACCTGACATGATGACTCCTTGACATGATGACTCCTTGCCCAGTCCACATGGCCGTGCTGCTGCTCCAGTTTCAACTGTTCTGCCTTATTATTATTGGACCATGCTGGTAATTTATGAACATTTGAACATCTTGGCCATGTTCTGTTATAATCTCCACCCGGCACAGCCAGAAGAGGACTGGCCACCCCACATAGCCTGGTTCCTCTCTAGGTTTCTTCCTAGGTTTTGGCCTTTCTAGGGAGTTTTTCCTAGCCACTGTGCTTCTACACCTGCATTGCTTGCTGTTTGGGGTCTTAGGCTGGGTTTCTGTACAGCACTTTCAGATATCAGCTGATGTACGAAGGGCTATATAAATCAATTTGATTTGATTTGATTTGGTAGCAGAGAGACCAGAGACCACAGGGGTGGCTGGGGTTTTTGACCATTTTTAGGCAGGCAGCTTAGCCCCAGTGATGTACTGGGCCATATGCACTACCCTCTGTAGTGCCTTGCGGTCGGAGGCCGAGCAGTTGCCGTACCAGCCAGTGATGCAACCAGTCAGGATGCTCTCAATGTCGCAGCTGTAGAACATTTTGAGGATTTGAGGACCCATGACAAATCTTTTTAGTTTCCTGAGGGGGAATATGCTTTGTCGTGCCCTCTTCACGACTGTCTTGGTGTGTTTGGACCATTCTAGTTTGTTGGTGATGTGGACACCAAGGAACTTGAAGCTCTCAACCTGCTCCACTACAGCCCCGTCGATGAGAATGGGGGTGTGCTCAGTCCTCCATTTCCTGTAGTCCACAATCATCTCCTTAGTCTTGGTGACATTGAGGGATAGGTTGTTATTCTGGCACCACCCGGCCAGGTCTCTGACCTTCTCCCCATAGGCTGTCTCGTCGTTGTTGGTGTTCTGTCTGTCCACTGTTCTGTCGTCTGCAAACTTCATGATGGTGTTGGAGTCGTGACTGGCCACGCAGTCGTGGATGAACAGGAGTACAGGAGGGGACTGAGCACGCACCCCTGAGGTGCTTCTGTGTTGAGGATCTGCGTGGCAGATGTGTTGCTACCTACCCTCACCACCTGGGGGCGGCCTGTCAGGAAGTCCAGGATCCAGTTGCAGAGGGAGGTGTTTAGTCCCAGAATCCTTAGCTCAGTGATGAGCTTTGAGGGTACTATGGTGTTGAACGCTGAGCTGTAATCCCAGGAACATGTTCCAGTCTGCGATAGCAAAACAGTCCTGTAGTTTAGCATATTATTCATCTGGCCACTTTTTTATAGACTGAGTCACTGGTGCTTCCTGCTTTAATTTTTTCTTGTAAGCGGGAATCAGGAGGATAGAATTGTGGCCAGATTTACCAAATGGATGGCGAGGGAGAGCTTTGTACACGACTCTGTCTGTGGAGTACAGGTGAACTAGAATTTCTTTCCCTCTGGTTGCACATTTAACATGCTGACAGAAATGAGGTAGAACTGATTTAAGTTTCCCTGCAATAAAGTTTCCGGCCACTAGGAGTGCCACCTCTGGGAGAGCGGTTTCCTGTTTGCTTATTTCCTGATACAGCTGACTGAGTGCAGTCTTCGTGCCAGCATCCATCTGTGGTGGTAAATAAACAACCACGAAAAGTAAAGATGAAAACTCTTTTGGTAAATAGTGTGGTCTGCAGTTTATCATAAGATACTCTACTTCAGGCGAGTAAAATCTAGAGACTTCCTTATATTTCGTGCACCAGCTATTGTTTACAAATATGCACATTAACATTAACAATGTCTACACTGTATTTCTGACAAATTTGATGTTATTTTAATGGACAAAAGAAAAGTGCTTTTCTTTCAAAAACAAGGATATTTCTAAGTAACCCCAAACTTGGTAGTGTATATAGTATTTTGCTACATCTAGCAAATGTTCAGGTAGCTTTCTGCTCTTATGTGAGTCCTTGGATGTCCCTGGCTATGGGTGTGTACATCTCAGTGGCTGTCTGGCAACTGAGACCCCTGATTGTTCATCCACTCCAGAATCCCTAGTAATGTTGTTAAGAAATCATTTGCTGCCTGTTCTCTGTGGACCTCACAGTGTGGACAGTTGGCACCATCCTTCTGCAATACAAAGAGGAAAACACTCACAACATAGGTATACATAGTCAAAAAAAGAGAGGCTCTATGATACAGCAAGTGGTTTTTCTTTATTTGTTAAACTTTATACATTGTAGAATAATAGTGAAGATATCAAAACTATGAAATAACACATATGGAATCATGTAGTAACCAAAAAAGTGTTAAACAAATATATTAAATATTAAAATATATTTTAGATTTTTCAAAGCAAAAGCAGCCAACAAGTACTCAGCATATGTGGGAACTCCTTCAAGAAAAGCATTCCAGGAGAAGCTGGTTGAGAGAATGCCAAGAGTGTGCAAAGCTGTCATCAAGGCAAAGGGTTGCTACATGGAAAAATTGGTTTAACACTTTTTTTGGGGTTACTATATGATTCCATATGTGTTATTTCATAGTTTTGATGTCTCCACTGGGGCGGCAGGGTAGCCTAGTGGTTAGAGCGTTGGGCTAGTAACCGGAAGGTTGCAAGTTCAACCCCCCGAGCTGGCATCTGTCGTTCTGCCACTGAACAGGCAGTTAACCCACTAGGCTGTCATTGAAAATAAGAATTTGTTCTTAACTGACTTGCCTGGTTAAAAAATAAAAAATACATTCTACAATGTAAAAAATAGTACAAATAAATAAAAACCCTGGAATGATTAGGTGTGTCCAAACTTTTGACTGGTACTGTATATACAAAATTACACGGGCTGGAGAAAGTTTGATGTGGGACAAAAAGTATAATTTGTGGAAAATTTCATAGGCATAGGTCCCCATGGGAAACTTGTTGCTCATGAGGGGCTGCATATATGTACAAAATTAAAATGCCATGACAGTAGATCAAACGGGACAGGGTATACAGTGCATTCGGAAAGTGTTCAGACCCCTTGACTTTTTCCACATTTTGTTACGTTACAGCCTTATTCTAAAATTGATTAAATTGTTTTGTTTCTCCTCATCAATCTAAACACAATACGTAAATGACAAAGCAAAAACAGTATGTGTATGTGCACATTTATATAAAATACAAAAGTGAATAATCAAATGTACATGTATTCAGACCCTTTACTCAGTACTTTGTTGAAGAACCTTTGGCAGCGACTAAAGCCTCGATTCTTCTTGTTTCTCATGGTCTGTGAGCCTTTAGGTGCCTTTTGGCAAACTCCAAGCGGGCTGTCATAAGCCTTTTACTGAGGAGTGGCTTCCGTCTGGCCACTCTACCATAAAGGCCTGATTGCTGGAGTGCTGCAAAGATGGTTGTCCTTCTGGAAGGTTCTCCCATCTCCACAGACGAACTGTGGAGCTCTGTCAGAGTGACCATCGGGTTCTTGGTCACCTCCCTGACCAAGGCCATTCTCCCAATTGCCCAGTTTGGCCGGGCGGCCAGCTGTAGGAAGACTCTTGGAGGTTCCAAACTTCTTCCATTTAAGAATGATGGAGTCCATTGTGTTCTTCGGGACCTTCAATGCTGCAGAAATGTTTTGGTATCGTTTCCCAGATGTGTGCCTCGACACAATCCTATCTCGAAGCTCTACGGACAATTCCTTTGACCTCATGGCCTAGTTTTTGCCATGCCATGCACTGTCAAATCAATTAAATTTACCATAGGTGGACCACATTAAAGTTGTAGAAACATGATCAATGATGATAAATGGAAACATGATGCATCTGAGCTCAATTTTGAGTCTCATAGAAAAGGGTCTGAATACTTATGTATAAAAAATACAAATTTTACCTTTAATAAATTGGCATACATTTAAAAAATAATCTGTTTTCACTTTGTCATTATGGGGCATAGAAAAACTTTTCTTTAATCCATTTTAGAATAAGGCTGTAATGTAACAAAAATATGGAAAAAGTCAATGGGTCGTTATACTTTCCGAATGCACTGTATGCTTGTTCAAAGTTTGGAATTTCAGTTGATTAGTATATTTATTAGAGAAAGGGGCCTACAACCGGAGGCTTGTCGGTTCGAATCCCAGTGCTAATTGGTCTTTTGAACAATCCGACCAGCTATTTTGCCAATAATGGGAAAAAGATCAGAATTGGGCTGCCTGTGTAAACGCAGCCTTATTAGCGCTGGAATTTCTAAACTATTCCATTGAGATAGTTTTTTAATTTTAAAATAACCATGCTTTATCAAGGACATCAAAATAAGTCAATGGTGACATGAGACTTATGTTGTGTCTCCCTCACACTGATTGGCTCACCTGTTTTATCAAGGACATCAATTTAGTCAGTCGTTTGGTGAGTCTTTTCTGGTGTAAGGATGAAGAACGTTTCCCATATTGTAACATCAGGACTTTTAGCTCTGTCGTAAAGCATGTGAGTGTGGACCTGGGACATTTCTGCTGAGGAGATGGGGAGATAACATGAAACTCAAACAATGGATGTAAAACATCTGAAAGAATCCACATGAGATTTAACAGATCCAAATATGTATCTTTCTTTGGTGGTGAGAGACGAGAGTTACCTTCATGTTATGTAAAATGCTTTGAGTTAAGCCCATTATGTAAATGAAAATAAATAATCAGGTATGTGCATGGACAAAACAGTTCAGTTAACTAACCCAGGATGATAAATTCCAACAATTATAATTCAATATTGTGTCTAACTGTCTAACCTTCAGCGCAGTGAGTGGCATTTACTATATCTCCATGACTTTATCCTATACAGTGCCATTGTGAAAGCCTTCACACCCCTTGCACAGTCTTCACATTGTGCTGCCTTAAAATTCAACTGGATTTTTCCCTACAGTTTTACACAACCTACTCCACATTTTCAAAGTGAAAGAAAATTATAGAACATTTCCCAAATGAATTAATCTTTTTTTTTAAACGAAGATGTTTTGATTGTGTATGTCTTTTACACCCCAGAGTTAATACTTGGTGGAAGCAACATTGGCAGCCACTACAGCCGTGAATAATTCTGAATAAGATTCTACCAGCTTTGTACAGCTGATGGGGCAACATACAGTGCCTTCAGAAAGTATTCACACCCTGTCATGGACTGGCACTGATGCTCATTCTGTTCACCATTTCCGGTGACCTGCCTTCAAGCCTGCACTGAACTGTGTCATTAAGCACACCTGGTTTCAATTCCTCACTGATTGTGTTTGTATAAACGTGCCCTTTGCTTCTCCATTGGGCTGTCAATTATTGTTCCAATGTCTGTTGGTCATGTGACCACCTGAGTTGTTTTGGCTTGGCTTTTGTGCCACGTGTATTGCGGCAGATGAATGCAGGTCTCTTCCCGTGTGTTATTATTTTGCGCTTGTGTATTTATTTGAGGTACTCCTCGCTCTTTTGTTTGGGGCTCAACCCTGTGTTTTGTATACATGTTTGTTTGGTGTTCATCCCCGTGCCTTTACATGGCACTCTGTAACTTAGGGAAATGAAAACCCTGCGCCTGTCTCCCGATCCCTTTATACCAACGTGACCTTCTCCACATTTTGTTGTGTTACAAAGTGGGATTAAAATGGATTTGTCTTTTTTTTGTCAACAATCTACACAAAATACTCTAATGTCAAAGTGGAAGAGAAATTGTAACATTTGTAAAGAAATATGAAAAATAAAACATATCTTGATTAGGTAAGTATTCAACCCCCCCGACAACAAAGTCAAGGTATTGGAGTGGCCATCACAAAGCCCTGACCTCAATCATATAGAACATTTGTGGGCGGAACTGAAAAAGCATGTGCGAGCAAGGAGGCCTACAAACCTGATTTTAGTTACACCTGCTCTGCCAGGAGGAATGGGCCAAAATTCACCCAACTTATTGTGGGAATCTTGTGGAAGGCTACCCAAAACATTTGACCCAAGTTAAACAATTTAAAGGCAATGCTACCAAATACTAATTGAGTGTATGTAAACTTCTGACTCACTGGGAATGTGATGAAAGAAATAAAAGCTGAAATAAATTATTCTCTCTATTATTCTGACATCCTAACTGACCTAAAACAGGGATTTTTTTTCCAACTTCAACTGTATGTCTCAGGTCTTATAGAGCCTGCATTCCAAATCAAATTGTATTGGTCACATACACATAGTTAGCAGATGTTGCGAGTGTAGCGAAATGCTTCTAGTTCCGAAAGCGCAGCAATATCTAACATGTAATCTAATAATTCCACGACAACTATCTCATACACACAAATCTAATAAAGGAATGGAATAAGAATATATACAGTGGGGAGAACAAGTATTCGATACACTGAAGTTAATTCATTCATCACTGCTGAAGTGAAAGCCATCCTCTCTTGGGGAATGCTGCTTTTTAGTTAGCTTTGCGACAGTATCAAAAATAAATGTGGGATTGTTCTTATTCTCCTCAAGTAGGTTGGAAAAATAGGATGATCAAGCACAAGTGAGGGCTTTTTGATATTGCACGGTACTGTCTTTCCAAGCTAATCGGAAGACTTCCAGTTTGGTGGAGCGCCATTTCTGTTCCAATTTTCTGGAAGCTTGCTTTAGGGCTCGGATGTTTTCTGTATACCAGGGAGAACATTTCTTGTGACAAATATTTTTTGTTTATAGCGGTGTGACTGCATTTAGGGTATCACGCAAGGTTTGATTTAGATCCTCAGTTAGGTGGTTTTTGTACTCCAATGTCCTTGGGTAGGTGGAGGGAGTCTGGAATGGCATCAAGGAATCTTTGAGTTTTCCAAGAATTTATAGCACGGCTTTTGATGATACTTAGTTGGGGTTTGAGCAGATTATTTGCTGCGATTGCAAACGTAATAAGATGGCGGTCTGATAGTCCAGGATTATGAGGAAAAACATTTAGATCTAAAATATTTATTTCATGGGACAAAACTAGATCCAGGGTATGACTGTGGCAATGAGTAGGTCCCGGAGACCCACTAAGTCGATGATGTCTCCGAAAGCCTTTTGGAGTGGGTCTGTGGACTTTTCCATGTGAATATTAAAGTCATCTAAAATGTGAATATTATCTGCCATGACTACCAGGTCTGATAGGAACTCAGTGAGGAACACTGTATAAGGCCCAGGAGGTCTGTAAACAGTAGTTATAACAAATAATTGAGTAGGGTGCATAAAAGATGAAAATGCAGTATTTTTTTATTATTGCAATTTGCTGTCGTAAATGTTAGCAACACCTCTACCTTTGCGGGATGCACAGGGGATATGGTCACTAGTATAACCTGGAGAGGCCTCATTTAACACAGTAAATTAATCAGGTTTGAGCCATGTTTCAGTCAGACCAATCACATCAAGATTATGATCAGTGATTAGTTCATTGACTAAGACTGCCTTGTACGTGAGGTATCTAACATTAAGTAGCCCTATTTTGAGATGTGAGATATCACAATGGTTGCATGTTAACATTAGAAGCCTCCGCCCTAAGTTTGTTTTATTCACTGCTTTAGCACACTCTGCCAACCCGGATGTCCTAGCCGTATTTGAATCCTGGCTTAGGAAGACCACCAAAAACCCTGAAATTTCCATCCCTAACTATAACATTTTCCGACAAGATAGAACTGCCAAAGGGGGCGGTGTTGCAATCTACTGCAGAGATAGACAGAACTCTGCAGGCTTACTATCCAGGTCTGTACCCAAACAATTCGAGCTTCTACTTTGAAAAATCCACCTTTCCAGAAACATGTCTCTCACCTTTGGCACTTGCTATAGACCACCGTCTGTCCCCAACTGTGCCCTGGACACCATATGTGAATTGATTGCCCCCCATCAATCTTCAGAGCTTGTGCTGCTAGGTGACCTAAACTGGGACATGCTTAACACCCTGGCCATCCTACAATCTAAGCTTGATGCCCTCAATCTCACACAAATTATCAATGAACCCACCAGTTACAACCCCAAATTCGTAAACAACCAAGATCTCAGCAATCACTGCCTCATTGCCTGCATCTGTAATGGGTCTGTGGTCAAACGACCACCCCCATCACTGTCAAACGCTCCCTAAAACACTTCAGTGAGCAGGCCTTTCTAATCGACCTGGTCCGGGTATCCAGGAATGATATTGACCTCATCCCGTCAGTAGAGGATGCCTGGTTATTCTTTAAAAGTGCCTTCCTCACCAGCTTAAATAAGTATGCCCCATTCAAAAAATGTAGAACCAGGAACAGATATAGCCCTTGGTTCTCTCCAGACCTGACTGCCCTTGACCAGCACAAAAAAAACCCTGTGGCGTTCTGCATTAGCATCGATTAGCCCCTGTGATATGCAACTTTTCAGGGACATACAGTGCCTTGCGAAAGTATTCGGCCCCCTTGAACTTTGCGACCTTTTGCCACATTTCAGGCTTCAAACATAAAGATATAAAACTGTATTTTTTTGTGAATAATCAACAACAAGTGGGACACAATCATGAAGTGGAACGACATTTATTGGATATTTCAAACTTTTTTAACAATTCAAAAACTGAAAAATTGGGCGTGCAAAATTATTCAGCCCCTTTACTTTCAGGGCAGCAAACTCTCTCCAGAAGTTCAGTGAGGATCTCTGAATGATCCAATGTTGACCTAAATGACTAATGATGATAAATACAATCCACCTGTGTGTAATCAAGTCTCCGTATAAATGCACCTGCACTGTGATAGTCTCAGAGGTCCGTTAAAAGCGCAGAGAGCATCATGAAGAACAAGGAACACACCAGGCAGGTCCGAGATACTGTTGTGAAGAAGTTTAAAGCCGGATTTGGATACAAAAAGATTTCCCAAGCTTTAAACATCCCAAGGAGCACTGTGCAAGCGATAATATTGAAATGGAAGGAGTATCAGACCACTGCAAATCTACCAAGACCTGGCCGTCCCTCTAAACTTTCAGCTCATACAAGGAGAAGACTGATCAGAGATGCAGCCAAGAGGCCCATGATCACTCTGGATGAACTGCAGAGATCTACAGCTGAGGTGGGAGACTCTGTCCATATGACAACAATCAGTCGTATATTGAACAAATCTGGCCTTTATGGAAGAGTGGCAAGAAGAAAGCCATTTCTTAAAGATATCCATATAAAGTGTTGTTTAAAGTTTGCCACAAGCCACCTGGGAGACACACCAAACATGTGGAAGAAGGTGCTCTGGTCAGATGAAACCAAAATTGAACTTTTTGGCAACAATGCAAAACGTTATGTTTGGCGTAAAAGCAACACAGCTCATCACCCTGAACACCTTATCCCCACTGTCAAACATGGTGGTGGCAGCATCATGGTTTGGGCCTGCTTTTCTTCAGCAGGGACAGGGAAGATGGTTAAAATTGATGGGAAGATGAATGGAGCCAAATACAGGACCATTCTGGAAGAAAACCTGATGGAGTCTGCAAAAGACCTGAGACTGGGACGGAGATTTGTCTTCCAACAAGACAATGATCCAAAACATAAAGCAAAATCTACAATGGAATGGTTCAAAAATAAACATATCCAGGTGTTAGAATGGCCAAGTCAAAGTCCAGACCTGAATCCAATCGAGAATCTGTGGAAAGAACTGAAAACTGCTGTTCACAAATGCTCTCCATCCAACCTCACTGAGCTCGAGCTGTTTTGCAAGGAGGAATGGGAAAAAATGTCAGTCTCTCGATGTGCAAAACTGATAGAGACATACCCCAAGCGACTTACAGCTGTAATCGCAGCAAAAGGTGACGCTACAAAGTATTAACTTAAGGGGGCTGAATAATTTTGCACGCCCAATTTTTCAGTTTTTGATTTGTTAAAAAAGTTTGAAATATCCAATAAATGTCGTTCTACTTCATGATTGTGTCCCACTTGTTGTTGATTCTTCACAAAAAAATACAGTTTTATATCTTTGTTTGAAGCCTGAAATGTGGCAAAAGGTCGCGAAGTTCAAGGGGGCCGAATACTTTCGCAAGGCACTGTAAGGAACCAATATACACAGGCAGTTGGGAAGTTAATGCTAGCTTTTTTCAAGCAGAAATTTGCATCCTGTAGCACAACCTCAAAAAGTTCTGGGACACTGTAAAGTCCATGGAGAGTAAGAGGACCTCCTCCCAGCTGCCCACTGCACTGAGGCTAGGAAACACTGTCACCACCAATTTAAATTCACTATAATTGAGAATTTCAATAAGCGTTTTTCTACGGCTGGCCATGATTCCACCTGGCTACTCCTACCCCGATCAACAGCCATACACCCCTCACAGCAACTCTCCCAAGTCTCCCCCATTTCTCCTTCACCCAAACCCAGATAGCTGATGTTCTGAAAGAGTGACAAAATCTGGACCCTCTCTTTCTAGAATGATCTGCCGAAATTGTTGCAACCCCTATTTCTAGCTTGTTCAACCTCTCTTTCATATGGTCTGAGATTCCCAAAGATTGGAAAGCTGCCATGGTCATCCCCTCTTCAAAGGGGGAGACAGTCTAGACCCAAACTGACACAGACCTATATATATCCTACCCTGCCTTTCTAAAGTCTTTGAAAGCCAAGTTAACAAACAGATTACCGACCATTTTGAATCCACCGTACCTATGCAATCTGGTTTCGGAGCTGGTCATGGATGCACCTCAGCCACACTCAAGGTCCTAAATGATATCATAACCGCCATCGATAAGAGACATTACTGTGCAGTCGTATTCATCAACCTAGCCAAGGCTTTTGACTCTGTCAATCACCACATTCTTATCGGCAGACTAAACAGCCTTGGTTTCTCAAACGATTGCCTCGCCTGGTTCACCAACTACTTCTCTGATAAAGTTCAGTGTGTCAAATCGGCGGGCCTGTGTTCCGGACCTCTGGCAGTCTCTTTGGGGGTACCACAAGGTCCAATTCTCGGGCCCACTCTCTTCTCTGTATACATCAATGATGTCGTTCTTGCTGCTGTTGATTCCCTGATCCACCTCTACGCAGATGACACCATTCTGTATACCTCTGGCCCTTCTTTGGACACTGTGTTATTAACTAACCTCCAGACAAGCTTCAATGCCATACAACTCTCCTTCCGTGGCCTCCAATTGCTCTTAAATGCAAGTAAAACTAAATGCATGCTTCAACCGATCGCTGCCCGCACCTGCCCCGCCATCCAGCATCACTACTCTACAAATACCTAAATGTCTGGTTAGACTGTAAACTCTCCTTCCAGACTCACATTAAGCATCTCCAATCCAAAATTAAATCTAGAATTGGCTTCCTATTTCACAACAAAGCATCCTTCGCTCATGCTGCCAAACATACCCTCGTAAAACTGACCATCCTACCCATCCTCAACTTCGGCGATGTCATTTACAAAATAGCCTCCAACACTCTACTTAACAATTTGGATGCAGGCTATCACAGTGCCATCAGTTTGTCACCAAAGACCCATATACTACCCACCACTGCGACTTGTATGCTCTCGTTGGCTGGCCCTCTGTTCATACTCGCTGCCTAACCCACTGGCTCCAGGTCATCTACAAGTCTCTGCTAGGTAAAGCCCCGCCATATCTCAGCTCACTGGTCACATAGCAGCCCCCACCCGTAGCATGCGCTCCAGCAGGTATATCTCACTGGTCACCCCCAAAGCCAATTCTTCCTTTGGCCGCCTTTCCTTCCAGTTCTCTGCTGTCACTGACTGGAATGAACTGCAAAAATCACTGAAGCTGGAGACTCATATCTCCCTCGCTAGCTTTAAGCACCAGCTGTCAGAGCAGCTCACGGATCACTGCACCTGACATAGCCCATCTGTAAATAGCCCATCCAACTACCTCATCCTCATACTGTATTTATGTATTTATCTTGCTCCTTTGCACCCCAGTATCTCTACTTGCACGCTCATCTTCTGCACATCTACCATTCCAGTGTTTAATTGCTATATTGTAATTACTTCGCCACCATGGCCTATTTATTGCCTTACCTTCCTTATCCTACCTCATTTGCACACACTGTATATATAATTTTTCTACTGTATTATTGACTGTATGTTTGTTTATTCCATGTTTAACTCTGTTGTTGTATGTGTCGAACTGATTTGCTTTATCTTGACCAGGTTGCATTTGTAAATGAGAACTTGTTCTCAACTAGCCGACCTCATTAAATAAATAAAATAAAAACAATCTCTTTTAATAATGACAGGAATGGAGGAGGTCTTTATTCCAGTGAGTTTGCTAAAGCAAACACCGCTATGTTTAATTCTGCTCAACCTAGATCGAGGCACAGACAGTCTCAAAGGAGATAACTGAGCTGACTACACTGACTGTGCTAGTGGCTGACTCCACTAAGCTTAGAGCCCTGTCTATGTTGATAGATAAGATGAGAGCACCCCTCCAGCTAAGATGGAGTCCGTCACTCATCAGCAGACCAGGAAGAGGGCCAAATATCTACAAATTCTATCTTTCGGGAGGGGCAGAAAACTGTTTTCAACCAGAGATTGAGTTGTGAGACTCTGCTGTAGAGCTCATCACTCCCCCTAAAGGGGCCAGAGACAATTACTTGATGCTGACAATTTGAGTAATTGACCCACTGAAAAATGAAACTATCCCAGGGTTAGGTATTCAGACATCTGCGGCGGGCTTTCCTTTAACTTTTTACCTGGTCTTTGATTCATTCATATTTATTTTGATCCTGACAAACTCCCCAGTCCTTGCCGGTGAAAAGCCAATAACATGATGATGCCACGACAATACACAGGGTTCACTCTTTGTTGTGTTGTATTGGATTTGACCCAAAACTATCATTTTTAACTTAGGCCCAAAAGTTATTTTCTGTGTTGTGGGATAGAACAATTACATACTTACCTGATTTTATTTGATATTAATAGCTAACGATTATATATTTAACTAAGAGTAAAGATTGGCCTGCTAAAGCTGAGTTTTATGGTGTCCACTCTAGCTTCCTGCAGCTAGTCTGGTCCTCGAGGACATGGGTTTTTACTAGAGATAGCTTGAAGCTGACAATTGATTGATGTCTCTGTGATATAAAACCAAACAGCTACATTTCAGTCTAGGATTAGTGGTGCATGTGAGACATATGTCTCCGGTCTGATTAAGCCGATTAAGAAAAGATATGGTGTATGTTTAGCCGAGATAGAGAGAGCCTGGAGGAGCAGAACAAAGGCCTCAGTATTCCTAATTATCCTGGCATCTGGGAAACTAAGACAAGGTGGGGTTAATAATAACACCAGAGTCAGATGACCCGGAGATGAACCCAGAGTGGCTTATGATGGTCCTTAGTCTGCATGGGAAGGGTGAAGCCATGAATGCATTTTTAGGTCTACTATATATACAACTCTGCATTTCTGTAAAAGTTAAGCACTCAGTCTGACAGTCAAGACTGTTGGATTGACGGCTTCATTACTGCAATAATTAATCAATATTAAATAAAGATGATTGTTTGAAGAAATTACCAAGTCTCTCTCAGTATGGAATTTCCACGACAGTTGTCTTGCAGTGTTACCTAACGACCTTGTTGCAAACCAGAATGGATGATTTTGAGTGTATTTTTTAACACAGGCTTCCTCCTTTTCAGTTTGTCATACAGGCCAGTAATGTTAAGTGAATGCAATATTGTTGATCCTCTGTATTTTCAAGTATTATGATGGCAGCATCGTGGTATGGGCATGATTGTTTATACCAAAGACACGCCAATAGGTGTTGAGTGTTTATGATTGGTTTAGTCTCAGACCTGGCTTAATTTTTCTTGAAAATCTGAGAAAAGGTTTGAGTACAGCTGTCCGTCAACAATTCCCAACCAAATTCATTTATATTCATTTATATTATATGTTGCCCTAAGAGTTGTGCATGGTTAGTTGAATTTTATTCTAAATTATTCAATGCTGTAATGGCTGCCAATGGTGCTTCCACCAATTATTAACTCTGGGATGTGAAGACATACGCAATCAATAAAACATTTTTTTTTAATGATTAATTCATTCGGGAAATTTTCTATAATTTTCTTACACTTTGAAAATGTGGAGTAGGTTGTGTAAATCTGTAGGAAGAAAATCCAGTTGAATACCTTTTTAGATAACATTTTAAGACAGAAAAAATGTGAAGACTGTGCAAGGGGTGTGTAGGCTTTCACTAGCGACTATTAGGTATGCAGAAATAACACATGAAAAGAAACCACATACCTTATAATCAGCTAAAGTTGGGGTGTACAGTCTGCAATCAAATGATTCCTGGTATGACAGAAAATAACAGGCTATGACACAGATAATGTAAACATAAAAACAAACAGTCAAAAAGTATTGAAAATGAGTGCTGTAACAGATAGCTTTTGATTGTACAGTGACTTCAATGTATTCCATCATACACTGAGTGTACATAACATTAGGAACACCTGCTCTTTCCATGACATAGACTGACTCTGTGAATCCAGGTGAAAGCTATGATCCCTTATTGATGTCACTTGTTAAATACACTTCAATCAGTGTAGTAGGCTCCCGCCGCACCGGTTTGAGTGTGACAACTTGCAACGAGGTCGGGTTTTTCACGCTCAACAGTTTCCCACGTGTATCAAGAATGGTCCACCACCCAAAGGACATCCAGCCAACTTGACACAACTGTGGGAAGCATTGGAGTCAACATGGGCCAGCATCCCTGTGGAACACTTTCGACACCTTGTTGAGTCCATGCACAGAAAAATTGAGGCTGTTCTTAGGGCAGAAAATGGCCCCACTCAAGATTAGGAAGGTGTTCCTAATATTTCGTACACTCAGCGTATATTTCATGAGGTAATATGATTTTTTTTTTATACTGAAAACATCTTGATACCATCTTGTGAACTTCCTCCTTAATAAATGTTTGCACAATTTGGTGAATTTCTGAACTGCTAATGGATTGTCCATACGCCTGTTTCATTGTCATGGCAATGAAGAAGAGAAACCACAGCAAAGCGTTCAGAAGAGAGCCAGTTCTCTGTCTCCTCAACATGGCATGTGCCCACTCTGTCGCAGGAGCTTCAGATCAGTGGGAAAATAGCTTAAATTAGGAGAATTAGTTTAAAATCCTCCATTGTTTTGGGGTTCAGCCTCTTGTCCATGTCATCTGCAGCCTTCTTTGTGACACAGTATATCCCCTGTGTGTCCTGGGAAGCAGAAGTGGAGATGAGTCAAGACTCCAGCCAGCTATGTGCCTCCTTCTTAGCCAGTAGACTCCACACTTTTGGAATTAGGGTAAAACGTTCTATCTTCCTGGTGACTTACTATGCAGCCTCTTTCTTGTGTGTCCTGGAAAGCAGCAGAAGAAATTAGGCACGTCTTCAGCATCTGCCTCCTTTTTCTTGGCTAGACTCCTCACTGTTGAGAGAGAGAGAGAGTAACTGTTTAAGTGAACAATGCTTATGAAGAGAATATTGCAGACATTTATGAAAGAGATTTCATACATAATTTATCACTGATTATAAAAGGAACAACATTTACATTGTTATCCATGTTATCTACTTGAAGAAAAAAACATTTCAAAGGAGAACAAGGCTGGCATGGAAATTTGAATGTTTGTTTTATATGACTAACATTATTCACTATGCGTAATACTTCTCTAATAATAAGGCTATAATATATATTATTTAAGTAGGCAAGTCAATTAAAAATAAAATTCTTATTTACAATGACGACCTTCCCCGGCCAAACCCGGACGACGCTGGGCCAATTGTGCGCCGCCCTATGGGACTTTAAAAAATGAATTAAGTTTGTCAATCTAGAAAACCAGGCAACTAAAAGCAACTGTCTAAATAATGTTTTAGTTATTTTCTAGCTTGTTAGCTAGCTAGCCAGTTCAAATAATGACCATAGGGAGGGTTTGACCGATAGGGATATACTTGTCTCGTCGCACACCAGCGACTCCTGTGGCGGGCCGGGCGCAGTGCGCGCCTACCAAGGTTGCCAGGTGCACGGTGTTTCCTCCGACACATTGGTGCGGCTGGCTTCCGGGTTTGATGCACGCTGTCTTAAGAAGCAGTGCGGCTTGGTTGGGTTGTGTATCGGAGGACGCATGACTTTCAACCTTCGCCCGTATGGGAGATGTAGCTAAAAACAATTGGATACCACGAAATTGGAGAGAAAAAGAGGTTAAAAAAATAGCTTGCAGTTGTGTGTGACGAAACAAAGACAGGGCATTCTAGAATAATTTTCAAACTTGTGCATAAGTGGTGGGGAGTCCCATTTCTGGGTGCCAAGCTTCGATTCTGTTAGGAATCGACACCTAAGATTCACTACTTTTGCAAATATTGGAAACTACACGACATGTCTAAAAGTATGTGGACACTCGCTTGTCGAACATCTCATTCCAAAATCATGGACATTAATATGGAGTTGGTCCCGCCTTCGCTGCTATAACAGCCTCCACTGTTCTGGGAAGGCTTTCCTTTAGATGTTGGAACATAACTGCTGGTTCTTGCTTCCATTCAGCCACAAGAGCATTAGTGAGATCAGGCACTGATGTTTGGCGATAAGGCCTGGCTCACGGTCGGCGTTCCATTTCATCCCAAAGGTGTTCGATGAGGTTGAGGTCAGGGCTCTGTGCAGGCCAGTCAAGTTCTTCAACAGCGATTGCAACGAATCATTTGTGCATGGACATCGCTTTGTGCACAGGGGCATTGTCCTGCTGAAACAGGAAAGGGCCTTTCCCAAACTGTTGCCACAAAGTTGTTTGATTCTAGCTTGAAATACTTGCTATTCTAGAAGTTAATGATTACATGTACAAGGAATGTATATGGAGAGTGAAAAAGAACTTGGTATATGGAAAGTTACTGAGAGAGGAAAACTGCAAACACTTGGTTGCAGTCACTCATAAAGTTGAATAGCCGTGGATTATGGATGAGTGAGGAACTTGGGCTGAGGTCAGGTCAGATACAGTTTTATTACACACACCACTTAAGTTCCCGCCTAGCAACAGAGATGTATTGGCTGTCAAGATGTGCAAGGAGTTGTCTCCATAAAAATTGAGGGTATAAATACTTGTGCTGGTGGAAACATCTTTTCAACTGTTTGACCCATTGGGTGAACTTGGTTTGAGCTTTACTAGTTGTCCTGAGTTTTCAGAACCTTACAGTTGAAAGCACAGAATCGTCTAGAACGTCATTGTATGCTGTAGTGTTAAGATTGCCCTTCACTGGAACTAAGTGGCCTAGCCCAAACCACGAAAAACAGCCCCAGACCATTATTCCTCCTCCACCAAACTTTACAGTTGTCCCTATGCATTGCGGCAGGTAGCATTCTTGTGGCATCCGCCAAACCCAGATTTGTCCGTCGGACTGCCAGGTGGTGAAGTGTGATTCATCACTCCAGAGAACAAGTTTCAACTTGCGCCAGAGTCTAATGGAGGCGAGCTTTACACCACTCCAGCCGAAACCCGAATTTCATGAAGCTCCCGAGAACAGTTCTTGTGCTGACTTTGCTTCCAGAGACAGTTTGGAGTGAGTGTTGCAACGGAGGACAGTCCATTTTTAAGTGCTTACATGCTTCAGAACTCAGTGGTCCTGTTCTGTGAGCTTGTGTGGCCTACCACTTCACTTCACAATAACAGCACTTACAGTTGACCGACCGGGGCAGCTCTAGCAGGGCAGAAATATTACTAAATAACTTGTTTGAAAGGTGGCATCCTATGACTGTTTCGGTGAAAGTCACTGAGCTCTTCTATAAGGCCAATCTATTGCCAATGTTTGTCTATAGAGATTGCTTGGCTGTGTGCTCGATTTTATACACCTGTCAACAATGGGTGTGGCTGAAATTGCCGAATCCACTAATTTGAAGGGGCGTCCACATATATTTTGGGAGAATCTAGGCTGCTTCTATTATTGTGTTCTGTATGACTGGTAGTTTGTTTTTGAGTCCAGGCGAGGAGTCCTGGAAGACACGCGAGCTGCCCAGTGACACGAGCCTACCAGACTAACAAAATAACTTCTATGTTCTATGTGAGGCAAGCAACACTGAAGCATGCATGAGAGCATCAGCTGTGCCGGACGACTGTGTGATCACGCTCTCCATAGACGATGTGAGTAAGCCAACGTGAGTTAAACAGGTCAACATTCACAAGGCCGCAGGGCCAGACGGATTACCAGGATGTGTACTCCGAGCAATGGTTGACCAACTGAGAAGTGTCTTGACTGACATTTTCAACCTGTCCCTGACCGAGTCTGTAATACCAACATGTTTCAAGCATACCACCATAGTCCCTCTGCCCAAGAACACCAAGGTAACCCGCCTAAATGACTACCGACCTGTAGCACTCATGTATGTAGCCATGAAGGCCGGTCATGGCTCACATCAACACCATTATCCCAGAAACCCTAGAGCCACTCCAATTTGCACACCACCTGTAACGGCGTTCTTCGTTTGTAGAAAGAGAGTCGGACCGAAATGCAGCGTTGTGGTTACTCATGACTTTAATGGAAAAAAGCGATACATGAAATAACTGAAAGATACAAAAACA
Source organism: Oncorhynchus keta (assembly GCF_023373465.1). NCBI lineage: Eukaryota > Metazoa > Chordata > Actinopteri > Salmoniformes > Salmonidae > Oncorhynchus > Oncorhynchus keta. The sequence goes on along the minus strand of NC_068421.1, from coordinate 40,542,592 downwards.
ACAAACGGAACGTGAAACCTAATTACAGCCTATCTGGTGAAACTACACAGAGACAGGAACAATCACCCACGAAATACAAAGCGAAACCAGGCTACCTAAATACGGTTCCCAATCAGAGACAACGAGAATCACCTGACTCTGATTGAGAACCGCCTCAGGCAGCCAAGCCCATACAACACCCCTACTCAGCCGCAATCCCAATAATACAAAAACCCCAATACGAAATACAAAAACATAAACACATGTCACACCCTGGCCTGACCAAATAATAAAGAAAACACAAAATACTAAGACCAAGTCGTGACAGAACCCCCCTAAGGTACAGACTCCCGGACGCACCTCAACACCATAGGGAGGGTCCGGGTGGGCGTCTGTCCATGGTGGCGATTCCGGCTCGGGACGTGGACCCCACTCCATTAATGTCCTAGTTCCTCCCCTTCGCGTCCTGGGATAATCCACCCTCGCCACCGACCATGGCCTAATAGTCCACACCCAGAACCCCACAGAACTGAGGAGCAGCTCGTGACTGAGGGGCATCTCGGGACTGAGGGACAGCTCAGGACTGAGGGGCAGCTCAGGACTGAGGAAGCTCGGGCTGAGGGGCAGCTCGGGACTGAGGGGCAGCTCGGGACTGAGGGGCAGCTCGAGACTGAGGGGCAGCCCGGAACTGAGGGGCAGCCCGGAACTGAGGGGCAGCCCGGAACTGAGGGGCAGCCCGGAACTGAGGGGTAGCCCGGAACTGAGGGGAAGCCCAGTACTGAGAGGAAACCCAGTACTGAGATGAAGCTCAGGCAGGTAGTAGGCTCCGGTAGATCCTGGCTGGCTAGCGGATCTGGAAGATTCTGGTTGACTAGCAGATCTGGAAGAGACTGGTTGACTGGCAGATCTGGAAGAGACTGGTTGACTGGCAGATCTGGAAGAGACTGGTTGACTGGCAGATCTGGAAGATCATGGCTGACTGGCGGATCTAGCTGCTCTATGCAGACTGACAGCTCCTTGCAGACTGACAGCTCTGGCAGCTCCATGCAGGCTGACAGCTCCTTGCAGACTGGCAGCTCTTTGCAGACTGACAGCTCTTTGCAGACTGACAGCTCTGGCTGCTTCATGCAGACTGACAGCTCTGGCTGCTTCGAACAGACTGACAGCTTTGACTGCTCCATGTAGGCTGACAGCTCTGGCTGCTTTATGCAGACTGACAGCTCTGATTGCTCCATGCAGGCTGACAGCACCCTGCAGACTGGCAGCTCCTTGCAGACTGACAGCTCCTTGCAGACTGACAGCTCCTTGCAGACTGGCAGCTCTTTGCAGACTGACAGCTCTGGCTGCGTCATGCAGACTGACAGCTCTGACTGCTCCATGCAGGCTGACAGCACCCTGCAGACTGGCAGCTCTTTGCAGACTGACAGCTCTGGCTGCTTCATGCAGACTGACAGCACCTTGCAGACTGACAGCTCCCTGCAGACTGGCAGCTCACGCTGCTCCGAACAGGCAGGAGGCTCCGGCAGCGCCGCTGTAGAGGAGGAAGGCTCTGATAGCGTTGAACAGGCGGGAGACTCCGACAGCGCAGGAGGGAAGGAAGGCTCTGATAGCGCTGAACAGACAGGAGACTCCGGTAGCGCAGGAGAGGAGAAAGGCTCCGACAGCGCTGGAGAGGCGGGAGACTCCGACAGCACAGGAGAGGCGAGGCGCACTGTAGGCCTGATGCGTGGTGCTGGCACTGGTGATACTGGAGCGAGGACACGCACAGGAAGCCTGGTGCGGGGAGTTGCTACCGGAGGACTGGTGTGTGGAGGTGGCTCTGGATAGACCGGACCGTGCAGGCGCACTGGAGCTCTTGAGCACCGAGCCTGCCCAAGCTTACCTGGCTCGATGCCCACTCAATACGAAGGACTGGTATGAACCGCACCGGGCTATGCACCCGCACTGGAAACACAGTGCGCTTCATAGCATAACACGGTGTCTGCCCGGTCTCTCTAGCCCACCGGTAAGCACAGGGAGTTTGCGCAGGTCTCCTACCTGGCATAGCCATACTCCCATTAAGCCCCCCCCCCCAATAATTTTTTTGGGCTGCTTTTCGGGCTTCCATCCGCGTCGCCGTGCTGCCTCCTCATACCAGCGCCTCTCCGCTTTTTCCGCCTCTATTTCCTCCTTGGGGCGGCGATATTCACCAGGCTGAGCCCAGGGTCCCTTTCCGTCCAGTTCCTCCTCCCGTGTCCAATTCTCCAAGTGGTGCAGCCTCTCCCACTGCAACTGCTCTTCACGATTAACAGGGAGAGTTGGCTCAGGTCTGACTCCTGACTCAGCCACTCTCCCTCTGAGCCCTCCCCCAATAAATATTTGGGGGTTACTTTCGGTTTTCGCTCTGCGCCGCCGTGTCTTTCTTTTCGACTCCATTCGCCTATAGCCCTCTTCGCACTGCTCCAGCGAATCCCAGGCGGGCTCCTGCACTCTCTCTGGGTCGGCCGCCCACCTGTCTATTTCTTCCCACGTCGTATACTCCATGCCTTTGCTGTCCATAACGTCCTCCTTTTTCTGCTCCTGCTGTCGCTGCCTGTAACCACGCCACTCGGTCCGTGTGTGGTGGGTGATTCTGTAACGGCGTTCTTCGTTTGTAGAAAGAGAGTCGGAAGCGAAATGCAGCGTGGTGGTTACTCATGACTTTAATAGAAAAAAAGCGATACATGAAATAACTGAAAGATACAAAAACAACAAACGGAACGTGAAATCTAATTACAGCCTATCTGGTGAAACTACACAGAGACAGGAACAATCACCAACGAAATACAAAGCGAAACCAGGCTACCTAAATACGGTTCCCAATCAGAGACAACGAGAATCACCTGACTCTGATTGAGAACCGCCTCAGGCAGCCAAGCCCATACAACAACCCTACTCAGCCGCAATCCCAATAATACAAAAACCCCAATACGAAATACAACAACATAAACCCATGTCACACCCTGGCCTGACCAAATAATAAAGAAAACACAAAATACTAAGACCAAGGCGTGACACCACCCCAACAGATCCACAGATGATGCAATCTCTATTGCACTCCACACTGCCCTTTCCCACCTGGACAAAAGGAACACCTACGTGAGAATGCTATTCATTGATTACAGCTCAGCGTTCAACACTATCACTAAGCTAAGGACCCTGGGACTAAACACCTCCCTCTGCAACTGGATCCTGGAAATCCTGACAGGCTGCCCCAGTTGGTATGGGTAGGTAACAACATATCTGCCATGCTGATCCTCAACACAGGGGCCCCTCAGGGGTGCGTGCTCAGTCCCCTCCTGTACTCCCTGTTCACACATGACTGCATGGCCAAGCACGACTCAAACACCATCATTAAGTTTGCAGACGACACAACAATGGTAGGCCTGATCACTGACAACTATGAGACAGTCTATAGGGAGGAGGTCAGAGCCCTGGTAGTGTTGTGCCAACCCTGGCAGTGTTGTGCCAAGATAACAACCTCTCTCTCAATGTGATCAAGATAATGGAGATTGTGGACTACAGAAAAAGGAGGACTGAGCACGCCCCCATTCTCATCAACGAGGCTATAGTGGAGCAGGTTGAGAGCTTCAAGTTCCTTGGTGTCCACATCACCAACAAACTATCATGGTCCAAACACACCAAGACAGTCGTGAAGAGGGCACGACAATGCCTATTCCCCCTCAGGAGACTGAAAAAATTTGGCATGGGTTCTCAGATCCTCAAAAAATTATATTGAGAGCATCCTGACTGGTTGCATCACCGCCTGGTATGGCAACTGCTCGGCCTCCGACCACAAGGCACTTCAGAGGGTAGTGCGAACGGCCCCGTACATCACTGGGGCCAAGCTTCCTGCCATCCCGGACCTCTATACCAGGCAGGGTCAGAGGAAGGCCCAAAAAATTGTCAAAGACTCCAGCCATTCTAGTCATAGACTGTTCTCTCTGATACCGCATGGCAAGTGGCACCGGTTCGCCAAGTCTAGGTCAAAAAAGCTTCTTAATAGCTTCTACCCCCAAGCCATAAGACTCTTGAACAGTTAATTAAATGGCTACCCGGACAATTTGCATTGTCCCCACCCCACGCCCCATTTCTACACTGCTGCTACTCTCTGTTTATTATCCATGCATAGTCACTTTACCTCTACCTACATGGACATATTATCTCGACTAACTGGTTCCCCCGCACACTGACTCTGTACCGGAAGCCCTTTATATATTATTTGTAATATTAAAAAAAAAAAAATCAAAACCAACAATGCAGTTAAGGGCTTGTAAGTAAGCATTTCACTGTAAGGTCTACCTGTTGTATTCGGTGCACATGACAAATAAAATGTGATTTGATTTGTAGCTCTTGTACACTTTCAGAACTGTTGCCTAGTTGGCACTGCTCCAGCACTCCTCCCACACAGTGGGGGATTATATATTTCTTCCTACCGTTTCAAGGTTTTGAATGTATGTTGTATATTTCATATCTTGCTGGAATGTCACCCCCAGAAACGTTAAAGTTTTTCCTGTCTTTTGGTTTTGTCCATACATGTTTTAATTTTGTTGTTACTCCGACACATTGAGAGTACAAATTGGGTTTTTATGGGGTTTAGTTGTGTTCTCCACTTGTTGGACCATTTCTCGATTTCATCTATGCAGGTCTGGAGATGATTTGCTGCTTGTTGGATATACCAATATTCTTAATTCAGGAGAATTTCAAAAACTCCCATAGGCCTATTTCCCTTGGGATCATGGAACATAATCCTGATTCTTTTTACTTTTCCTATTGAAAAGCAATGGCCCAAGTATAAAATTCTATAAAGTACATACACTAAAGTGTAAAGAAATATGTGTGTTTTTTTGACACAATTGCAAGCAAGCTTCAAGGTGTAGAGCATTCAAGGATTTGGTCTGATGGTCAAATGTGATGTCATCAGCCTCCCCCTTGCTTGAGGAAGAATAGAGCAAAGGCACATCCATCCCCCCTCACTTGTGCCATGACGTCTGACCTGGACCACCTATTGAGACATCACTTTGGTTAAGTAAATCAGGTCTTAAATGAGGTGAAAAGGAGACTGGAATAGGACTATACAATTCAGTGTCGGCCTACCATCAACCCATGTTATCCATATATTTAAAGAAAACGTATTCATCTAAAAACACTTCATCTAACATGTCCAAGCAGGAATGCACGATACAGATATTTTGTTGTGCAACAGCTAAACCAGTGATTATGTGTACCAATAGGCTGTCGCAGAGGCTAATTCACTTGTGACTAATCACTGAGGAAAGGGAAACTTGAAACCAAAACGACAACTGTAGCCTACTGTATTTGTTGTGCGATTGCATTGTGAAATGTTCTCTCCATATACTCGGAGTGCACAGGGAGAAACGGGGACAGGGCAAACACTTTAATGCAGGAATCAAGACTCCACTGACCAAATGATGGTTTTAGCTGCCCCCAAAACTAGAAAGTTGAGTGAAGCGACCAGCTAGAATTTGTATCTCGCACGGATGCGACCACATCCAACCGTGGAAGTGTAGTAATTTCCACCTCTCCATTGTGTCTACCAACTCACATTTGTTGCCTATGTTTTAGTCCTAGTGCTTATTTGACTCATTATATAGGCTACTTCAAACCACTGCAACTGCCGATGTCGCACTTCTGCATCTGTGGTGAAAGGTGGCCGAGCTACAACAATGTTTGTCGGACCATGAGACATCCCGAAAACCGGTCTTCTCACGAAAACGTCTAGCCAACAAACTATGACCACTCTATGGATAGGGGAAACTCTAACGAACACGGCTCTACGACCCCCACAAGTGTCAGGGGGCTCATCTGAAGTTAACCGGTACCAGGGGGAAAAAAATGAATGGAAGTATGAAGGTAGTTTTGTGCCTAGCCAGAAAAAGGGGTTAAATATGTGAACAAAATATATATATATTTAGCCCACAAAGCGAAAACAGGTTTTTAGAAATATTTGCATATTTATTAAAAATAGAAAACAGGTAATCCTTATATACATAAGTATTCAGACCCTTTGCTATGAGACTCGAAATTGAGCTCAGGTGTATCCTGTTTCCATTGATCATCCTTGAGATGTTTCTACAACTTAGAGTCCACCTGTGGTAAATTCAATTGATTGGACATGATTTGGAAAGGCACACACCTCTCTATATAAGGTCCCACAGTTGACAGTGCATGTCAGAGCAAAAACCAAGCCATGAGGTCGAAGGAATTGTTCGTAGAGCTCCGAGACAGAATTGTGTCAAGACACAAATCTGGGGAAGGGTACCAAAAAATGTCTTCATCATTGAAGGTCTCCAAGAGCACAGGGGCCTCCATCATTCTAAAAATGGAAGAAGTTTGGAACCACCAAGACTCTTCCTACAGCTGGCCGCCCGACTGAACTGAGCAATCGGGGGAGAAGGGCATTGGTCAGGGAGGTGACCAAGAACCCGATGGTCTTTCTGACAGAGCTTCTCTGTGGAGATGGGAGAACTTTCCAGAAGGACAACCATCTCTGCAGCACTTGTGGGAGCAAAACTCATGACTATGATTACATGTCCATTATTAGCAGCATTTAGGCTGTCCACATTGAAGAGCTGAGACAGAATAGCCATATAAAGGAATGGAACATATATGACCAGGGCCCTGCTACCATTAAAACCTTAACAAGCAAGAACTGAGATGGAAAGATAATAATGGAGAAAGGTCAAGGAAAGCTATATACATATAGAGGGAGGGGACTCCATACCTTATGTAAAGACAGAATCCTATAAAGGCAGGACTCTCTAATATGAGAATTTAGTATTTTTAATGGAAGGGCTCGGCTCTGTTACGTGTGTAATAGGGTCCTTCCATGGAAGGGCTCGGCTATGTTACGTCTGTAATAAAGTCTATATTGAATTCACAAGTTCTAGTAAGAGTGGTATATTTCTGAGTCAATATTCCACGACAAACTCCACCAATCAGGCCTTTATTGTAGAGTGGCCAGACAGAAGCCACTCCTCAGTAAAAGGCACATGACAGTCCGTTTGGAGTTTGCCAAAAGGAACTAAAGACTCTCAGAACATGAGAAACAAGCTTCTCTGGTCTGATGATACAAAGTTTGACTTATTTGGCCTGAATGCTAAGTGTCACGTCTGGAGGAAACCTGGCACCATCCCTACGGTGAAGCGTGGTGGTTCCAGCACTGTGCTGTGGGTGTCACGCCTGCTCCTGCTCCCCCGTCCTGTCGCTCGAAGGTGCCAGGCTCCCCAGCATTACGCACTCCTGCCACCATCATTACCCACACCTGCCTGCCTACCCCCCCCGTCCCCCGTCCCCCGTCACGCGCATCAGTGATTATTGGACTCACCTGGACTCAATCTGCTCTGTCAATTACCTTCCCTATATATGTCTGGTTCCCCGGTTTGTTCCCTGCTTCAGTATTAATTGTTGTTTGTTGTTTACCAGTGGTCAGACGCTGTTCCTGTTTTGTTACTTGTCTGTTCCTGATTAAATGTTTGACTCCTCGTACCTGCTTCACATCTCCAGCGTCGGTCATTACAGTGGGGATGTTTTTCAGCGGAAGGGACAGGGAGACTAGTCAGGATCAAGGGAAAGATGAACTGAGTAAAGGACAGAGAGATCCTTGATGAAAACCTGCCCATGAGCTTTTCTTATATCTCTTCAAATCCTTGTTTCTTATGAATTATTATGAATCTTATTTTTTTGACTGTCTTTTTTTACATTTATGAATGTGTTATTCAATGCGTTTCTCTGGGCTATAGTAGTAAAGACCAAATTCAATATTTGATCAAATATGTATTTATTTTTTTATACCTAAAAGGGTCCTAAAACACCAAATCAAATAGCTAAATGGTCCATAGTATTACCATCTTAAAACAACTCCATATGTCAGCTTAGAAAATAAACAAATATCCAACTAGTCGTCAAAGTTAGTTTTTTTTAAAACTCATTTTTTATTTATAACACTTTTGGGCTGCAAAGCTCACTGGGCAAAAGTGTTATAAATAAAAAAATGAGTTTTTAAAAACTAACTTTGACGACTAGTTGGATATTTGTTTATTTTCTAAGCTGACATATGGAGTTGTTTTAAGATGGTAATACTATGGACCATTTAGCTATTTGATTTGGTGTTTTAGGACCCTTTTAGGTATAAAAAAAAATTCATGGTTAGTGAGGGTGGTTAGCTGATGGTTAGCAAAGGACCTATGGTCTTCTCTTGTTATCTCTCCACTTATACCTCACCGTCCTAGTGGCTCTTTTCCTTCTGCGGACTGGGAAAGAAGTGTCTGGCCATAGCCGGACCCGTGTTTTTATCTAGGGTGCGTTCGTAAATTCACTCTGGGTATCTACTCCGGGTTCAGCGCACTTTCGTCTGAGTGTGCCAGAGCGCAGAATAACTGATGAATTTACGAACGCACAACCCCCGTTGACCGGTGTCAGCAAGAGCCATGTCTAATTGGTGACACAAAAAAGCAACTTTCGGAGAAAAATATGGTATGTGGTTGAAGGTCATGCTTAGGCGAATAAACTATAAAGGGAAATAAATGTAATAAATAAAAACAGGGAAAATAAACAAACATACAAAACACAGCGGAATATAAAGTGGACACTACCATGGGAGAGGATTTCGCACTTCTTTTGAGCCTAAAATCAAGAAAATCGTCCCTAAATTGTAGAATAGAAGAACATCGATTTTCTGAGATCACCCAATATCTTAGAATCCAATAGGATAGATATGTAAGCAATTGCCATCCGTGCAATTTATTGGTCATTACTGCACTTCGAACATTCAATTTAAAGCAGTGCGCAACAGGTAGCTGATCCTAAACACCACATGATTCATGAATGCTACTGTATGGGAAATGATAATCTCAAACAGCCTAGTCTACTGTAAAACTGAGTCACAGAGCGATTTATGCAAAGAAGATAGTTTTTTTTCAGGGGCATTTGGGGTAGGTACTCTCAAGAAATACAAAATGATTCTCTATTACAGTAGGCTATTGGTTAATACACATAGCAAAAACTTACCCTGGCATGGTAAATCAGCTTGAAGTTTGCATCGTCGGTAGGTACAACGTGAAAACAAAAGTAATTCCGTTAAGAAGCAGACCTAGAACACTTTTTAAACTCCACAGTTGAAGTTCAATTTGTTTAGCAAAAATGTATAATATTTGTTGCTGCCGCAACAAAATCCTGAAGTGTCACATGCTCAGAGCAATCACAACCTCAGTTCTTTATTAGAGATGTGCAGTTCGCGGACGATTTGTTATTTTTGAACAACTCTTACTGAATCGAGAGTCATGATTCATTTGTCTGATTGATCAGGATTAAAACGGGCATCTCCGGTGTCTCTGGAGACGTGCCCAGACCAACAACTGTCTGTCATATATGCGCGCAGGCAAATTAGGTCATGCATAGAGAAGAAAAAGAAACAAAACATAGGCCTCCGGAACCTCTGATTAACAAACTCGAAAACGAATCGTTTGGGGTGCTACTGTTCGCGAAAGATAAGTGTTCCTTCGTGCTCTGGTCAATACTGACTCAAATGAATGAAATTAGTCGAATATTCGTTCTTTTGATTGAACGAGTCGAAACGATCCGGCTCAGTAAAAACAGCCAAACTTCCATCATTATTCTTCATCAGTGATGTAAAGTACTTACATTCCTAAAGACAAAAATGTACTTTTTACTCCATATTTTTTCCCTTACATCCAAAAGTACTTGTTACATTTGTTATGCTTAGCAGCAAAGGAAAATGGTCCAATTCACGCACTTATCAATTGAACATCCCTGGTAATCTCTACTGCCTCTGATCTGGTGGACTCGCTAAACACAAAAGCTTTGTATGGAAATAATATCTGAGCGTTGGAATGCGCGGACTCCGGCCGCAAAACGTAAACCAATAGGGGAGGGTCTGGGTGGGCATCTATCCGCGGTGGCGGCTCAGGTGCGGGATGCAGACACCGCTCCACCGCTGGCTCACCCCACTTTGGTGGCATCTCTGGTGCGGGGACCCTCGCCGCCGACCCCGGACTGGGCACCCTCATTGCGGGCCCAGGACTGGGCTTCCTCGCTGTGGGCCCCGGACTGGGCACCCTCGCTACGGGCTCCGGACTGGGGACCGTCGCTGGAGGCTCCAGACTGGAGACCGTTGCTGGAGGCTCCGGACTGGAGGCCGTCATTGGAGGCTTCGTGACATGACTCCTCACTGGAGGCTTCCTGCCATGGATCATCATTGGAGGCTTCGTGCCATGGACCATCACTGGAGTCTTCATGCCATGGACCATCAATGGAGGCTTCGTGCCATGTACCATCACTGGAGGCTTCTTGCCATGGATCATCACTGGAGGCTTCGTGCCATGGACCATCACTGGAGGCTTCGTGCCATGGATCATCACTGGAGGCTTCGTGCCATGGACCATCACTGGAGGCTTCGTGCCATGGACCATCACTGGAGCCTTCTTGCCATGGATCATCACTGGAGCCTTCTTGCCATGGATCATCACTGGAGCCTTCTTGCCATGGATCATCACTGGAGGCTTCGTGCCATGGATCATCACTGGAGCCTTCTTGCCATGGATCATCACTGGAGCCTTCTTGCCATGGACCATCACTGGTGGCTTCTTGCCATGGACCATCACTGGTGGCTTCGTGCCATGGACCATCACTGGAGCCTTCTTGCCATGGATCATCACTGGAGGCTTCGTGCCATGGATCATCACTGGAGGCTTCGTGCCATGGATCATCACTGGAGGCTTCGTGCCATGGATCATCACTGGAGTGGAGAGACACACAGGAGGCCCGGCTCTGGGAGCAGGCACAGGACTCACCAGGCTGGGGAGACATACAGGAAGATTAGTTCTTAGCACAGGCACAGGACTCACCAGGATGGGGAGACATGCAGGAGGCCTTGGCCGAGGCACAGGATACACTGGGCCGTAGAGGCGCACTGGAGGTCTCGAGCTAAGAGCCTGCACAACCCATCCTGGCTGGATGGTGACCCTAGCCCGGCAGAGGCGGGGAGCTGGGATGTAGCGCACCGGGCTAATAACGCATGCTGGAGACACCGTGCGCTCCACCGCATAACACGGTGCCTGACCAGTATGGCGCCCGCCATGGTAAGCACGTGGAGTTGGCTCAGGTCTGTCTCCAACCTGACTCTGCCACACTCCCCGTTTCGGCGATACTCTCCAACCTGCCTCCAGGGTCCTTTTCCGTCCAGGATTTCTTCCCATGTCCAGGAGTCCATTACACGCTGCTCCTCCTTACCGCGCTGCTTGGTACGTTGGTAGTGGGAAGTTCTGTCACGGCTGTTGAAGGAGGAGGACCAAGGTACAGTGTGGTGAGGCTACATATTCCTTTATTTTAAAAAAAAGACACAGAACAAAACAATAAACACTACAAAACAAACAGTGAAGCTAAAGGCTATGTGCCCTAAACAAAGTCAACTTCCCACAAAGAATGGTGGGAAAAAAAGCTACCTAAGTATGGTTCCCAATCAGAGACAACGATAGACAGCTGTCCCTGATTGAGAACCATACCCGGCCAAAACATAGAAATAGAAAATCATAGAAACACAAAACATAGAATGGCCACCCCAACTCACGCCCTGACCAAACCAAAATAGAGACATAAAAAGGATCTCTAAGGTCAGGGCGTGACAAATACACACAATACACACATATCTAAAGTAAAATAATGGAATTAAGAATATATAAATATTTGGACGAACAATGTCGGAGCGGCATAGACTAAATACAGTAGAATAGAATACAGTATATACATATGAGGTGAGTAATGCAAAATATGTAAACATGATTAAAGTGACAAGTGTTCCATTTTTAAAGTGGCCGGTGATTTCAAGTCTATATATATATATATATAGAGGGCAGGAGCCTCTAAGGTGCTATTTAACAGTCTGATGGACTACAGATAGAAGCTGTTTTTCTGTCTGGTTCCATGCTTTGATGCACCTGTACTGACCTCGCTTCCTGGATGATAGCGGGGTGAACAGGTAGTGGCTGGGGTGGTTGTTGTCCTTGATGATCTATTTTTGGCCTTCCTGTGACATCGGGCACTGTAGGTTTCCTGGAGTGTAGGTAGTTTACCCCCGGTGATGGGTTGGGCAGACCGCACTACCCTCTGGAGACCCCTGTGGTTACTGGTGGTGCAGTTGCCGTACCAGGAAGTGATACAGCCCGACAGGATGCTCCCAATTGTGCATCTTTAAAACTTTTGTGAGGGTTTTAGGTGCCAAGCCAAATTTATTCAGCCTCCTGAGGTTGAAGAGGCGCTGTTGCACCTTCTTCACCACACTCTCTGTGTGGGTGGACCATTTCAGTTTGTCAGTGATGTGTGCTCCGAGGAACATGGAACTTTCCACCTTCTCCACTGCGGTCCCGTCGATTGTGGATAGGGGGGGTGCTCTCTCTGCAGTTTTCTGAAGCACCACACTCCCAGGGCCCTCTCCTCCTCCCTGTAGGCTGTCTCATCATTGTTGGCCTACTACTGTTGTGTTGTCAGAAAACTTGATGATTGAATTGGAGGCGTGCGTGGTCACGTAGTCATGGGTGAACGGGGAGTAGACCAGGAGGCTGAGCATGCACATTGAAGATCAGCGAAGTGGAGGTGTTGTTTCCTACCTTCACCACCTGGGGGCGGCCCGTCAGGAAGTCCAGGACCCAGTTGCACAGGGCAGGGTTCAGACCCAGGGCCCCAAGCTTAATGATGAGCTTGGAGGGTACTATGGTGTTGAATGCTGTGCTATAGTTAATGAACAGCATTCTTACATAGGTATTCCTCTTGTCAAGATGGAATACGGCATTGTGCAGTGCGATGGCGATAGCATCATTTGTGGATCTATTGGGTCAGTAAGCAAATTGAAGTGGGTCTATGGTGTCAGGTAAGGTAGAGGTCATATGATTCTTGACTGGTCTCTCAAAGCACTTTATGATGACAGAAGTGAGTGCTACGGGGCGATAGTCATTTAGTTCAGTTACCTATGCTTTCTTGGAGACAGGAACAATGGTGGACATCTTGAAGCATGTGGGGAGCGCAGACTGAGATAGATTGAATATGTCTCTAAACACTCCAGCCAGCTGGTATGTGCATACCTTGAGGACATGGCTAGGGATGTCATCTGGGCCAGCAGCCTTGCGAGGGTTAACACGCTTAAATGTCTTACTCACATCGACCACGGAGAAGGAGAGCCCACAGTCTGTGGTAGCTGGCTATGTTGGTGGCACTGTGTTATCAACAAAGAGGGCGAAAAAGGTGTTTAGCTTATCCGAAAGAAAGAGGTCTGCGGTGGCTGGTTTTCCCTTTGTAGTCCGTGATTGTCTGTAGACCCTGCCACATATGTCTCGTGTCTGAGCCATTGAATTGCGACTCCACTTTGTCTCTGTACTAAGGTTTTCCCTTTTTGATTACCTTTGAGGGAATAGCTACATTGTCTATATTCTGCCATATTCCCAGTTACCTTGCCATGGTTAAATGTGGTGGTTCACGCTTTCAGTTTTGCGCGTTTGTTGCTATCTAGCCATGGTTTCTGGTTTGGGTAGGTTTTAATAGTCACAGTGGGTACAACATCTCCTATACATTTCCTGATAAACTCAGTCACCGTATCTATGTGTTCACCTATATTATTCTCAGAGGCTACTTGGAACATATCCCAGTCCACGTGATCAAAACAATCTTGAAGCATGGATTCCGATTGGTCAGACCAGCATTGAATAGTCCATAGCACGGGTACTTCCTGTTTGAGTTTCTGCGTATAGGAAGGGAGGAGAAAATGGAGTCACGATCAGATTTGCTACAATCAATTTGTTGGTAGAACTTCGGTAGTGTTTTTCTCAGATTAGCTTAGCTAGTTAAAATCCTCGGCAACAATAAATGCTGCTTCAGGATATGTGGTTTTCAGTTTGGATAGAGTCCAGTGTAGTTATTTGAGGGCTGTCGTAGTATCGGCTTGAGGGGGAATATACACGGTTGTGACTATAACGGAAGAGAATTATCTTGGGAGGTAATACGGTCAGCATTTGATTATGAGGTATTCTAGGTTGGGTTTACAAAAGGACATGAGTTTCTGTATGTTATCACAATCACACTGAGTAGTTAATCATGAAACATACACCCCCGCCCTTCTTCTTCCCAGAGAAATCTTTATTCAATTCTGTGCTATGAACTGAGAACCCAACTGGCTGTATGTACTCAGACAGTATATCCCGAGAGAGCCATGTTTCCGTGAAACAGAGTATGTTACAATCCCTGATGTGTCTCTGGAAGGAGATACTCACCCTGAGCTCATCAACTTTATTATCCAATAACACATAAAAACAAAAAACTGCAAAGATGCTTAGGAGCTAGAAGCACGACTGCTCTATCTATCGGCGCCATCTTGATTATATATGACCTACATCCATCCTGCCCTGCCTCTCCAAAGTCTTCGAAAGCCAAGTGAACAAACAGATCACCGACCAATTCGAATCCCACCATACCTTCTCCGCTATGCAATCTGGTTTCCGAGCTGGTCACTGTTGGTCCTCAGCCACGCTCCTAAACAATATCATAACCGTCATCGATAAAAGACCTGTGCAGCCGTCTTCATCGACCAGGCCAAGTATTTAGACTCTGTCAATCACCATATTCTTATCGGCAGACTCAAGAGCCTTGGTTTCTCTAATGACTGCCTCGCCTGGTTCACTAACTACTTCTCAGATAGAGATCAGTGTGTCAAATCGGAGGGCCTGTTGTCAGGACCTCTGGCAGTCTCTATGGGGGTGCCACAGGGTTCAATTCTTGGGCCGACTCTTTTCTCTGTATATATCAATGATGTCGCTCTTGCTGGGGGTGGGTGATTCAATGATCCACCTCTTTGCAGACGACACCATTCTGTATACTTTTGGACCTTCTTTGGACACTGTTTTAACAAACCTCCAAACGAGCTTCAACACCATACAACACTCCTTCCGTGGCTTCCAACTGCTCTTAAATGCTAGTAAAACTAAATGCATACTCTTCAACCGATCGCTGCCCCCACCCACCCGCCTGACTAGCATCACAACTCTGGACGGTTTTTATTTAGAATATGTGGACAACTATAAATACCTTGGTGTCTGGCTAGACTGTAAGCTCTCCTTTCAGACTCACAATTAAGCATCTCCAATCCAAAGTTAAATCTAGAATCAGCTTCCTATTCCACAACAAAGCCTCCTTCACTCATGCTGCCAAACATACCCTCGTAAAACTGACCATCCTACCGATCCTTGACTTTGGCGATGTAATTTACAAAATAGCCTCCAACAGTCTACTCAACAAATTGGATCACAGTGCCATTCATTTTGTCACCGAAGCCCCATATACTATCCACCACTGCGACCTGTATGCTCTCGTTGGCTGGTCTTTGCTACATATTCGTCACCAAACACACTGGCTCCAGGTCATCTATACGTCTTTGCTAGGTAAAGCTCCGCCTTATCTCAGTTCACTGGTCACCATAGCAACACCCACCTGTAGCACGCGCTCCAGCAGGTATATTTCACTGGTCATCACCAAAACCAACACCTCCTTTGGCCGCCTTTCCTTCCAGATATCTGCTGTCAATGATTGTAACGAATTGCAAAAATCACTGAAGTTGGAGAGTTATATCTCCCTCACTAACTTTAAGCGTCAGCTGTCAGAGCAGGTTACCGATTGCTGCAGCTGTACACAGCCCATCTGTAAATAGCCCATCCAAACCAAGTCCCCATATTTGTTTTTGTTTTTCTGCTCTTGTGCACACCAGTATTTCTACCTGCACATCCTCATCTGCACATATCATTCCAGTGTAAATTGCTAAATTGTAATTACTTCGCCACTATTGGCCTATTTATTGCCTTACCCCCTTACTTCATTTGCCCACGCTGTATACAGATTTTTCTATTGTGTTATTGATTGTACAATTGTTTATCCCATGTGTAACTCTGTGTTGTTTTTGTCTCACTGCTTTGCTTTTGTTTTATTCTCTATTTTGGTTAAGCCAGGGTGTGACCTGGGTGGGCATTCTAGTTTCTTTATTTCTATAATTTGGCCAGGTATGGTTCTCAATCAGGGACAGCTGTCTATCATTGTCTCTGATTGGGAATCATACTTAAGCAGCCCTTTTCCCACCTGTGTTTTGTGGGTAGTTGTTTTCTGTATAGTTTAATCACCTTACAGAACTGTTTCGTTTTTTTCACTTTGTTATTTTGTTAAAGTGTTTTGGTTAATGAAGAATCATGAACACATACCGTGCTGCGTTTTGGTCCGATCCTCATTACGTCGTGAGCCGTGACAGCTTTATCATGGCCAGGTCGCAGTTGTAAATAAGAACTTGTTCTCAACTGGCCTACCTGGTTAAATAAAGGTGAAATAAAATCAATCATATCTGGGACTAAATACAAGGTCTCAGCTTTAAGAGAAGAAGCCTCGTCAGTCACATGCAGGAATCAACGTTAATGATGAATAATGAATCATGTAAATCATGGTTATATAACTTGTATGTGTAGCAGTATATAAGGACTGAAAGGGAAGTTTTCATTGGGCTTATATTGCATTTGTGAACTTCTCCGGGCCGTGATAATACAGATTGCTTAATTTACTTTGAATTTGAGTCCTTAGTGGTGAATTTCCACAACAATAGCTATGTTTTCCAGGATGTTGACTAATCAATATCATAAAGGAGACAGACAACATCAAAGGGTCTTTAATATTTTTTTATTATTATAGGAGTACAAATAACTGAAATGCACATCAGTAATAGACACAGTGGTTGTTCTTTGAGTCTTTTGACCACAGGAGTTCACAATTTCAAATCTGATATTTAAATACTGTACTTAAAAAAGTAGTTAGGCCTATGCTATCAAAACAGGCCAATGTAGCCTGAAGACACTGTGTTGTGTAGCAATAAAAATGCATGTTGGTCGAGTCACCATTCATGTTCTTGCACTTTGTTTTCCCTGAAATTTGTTGCTCTTATTTTCCCTTATTTTCTGCTCTTGTGTAACCAAATAAATCATGTATTTTTTTCAACATGAACCACTGGTAAAACTACATAGGTTAGAACACATAAAAACATCAACATCGTGATTTGGTCTGAAATAAAAGCTACCTTCACAGACACGTCTTAACTACGCACACAGCTGAGGACATTGTGCAAAATAAAGACATACAATTAAGTGCCAGAAATGCAGACAAAATAAGACTAGTTCATAAATAAAAAAATAAAAAAGAATGGACCATTTTTACCATGCCAGCCACAAGCACAAACGCAGGAGTTTGATAAACAAGACATCGTTTTTTTTTGTTGAACAGAATAAACCGAATTGATTTTGAAACAACAAATAACAAAAAGACGAAGAAAAACGACACTGGCAAACTAATTTGTCTGTGGGTTCAGTCGGTGTCCTGTTGGACAGTGATCTAGGTGGCCGGGCGGTGATATGTGGGGTTGGTTGCACAATTCCTGACATTGTCAGATTGTCATCTGAAAGAACAGGTGATTCAATCTACTGTCCAATTAAGTCTAATGTAATTCTTTACCATATTACCTGGAGTTATATCTCATAGGATCCCTATGAACACCACTGTTTCAGGGTAAAGTGCCTATTTAGACTTTCACTGAGGCATAAGGCACCTTGGAGGAGGTCGCCCAGTCGTAGCCCCTCACAGCCTCTTGCAGTTCTGGGGAACGGGAAGGGTAAAGTTGCAGGCATTGATGCTGACCCTCCGTCTGCCCTGGCTGTCTACCACGGGGGATAAGGTCTGGTTCAGGCTCACCTGGGTGTTGCTGAAGGAAGTGATACGTCCACTGCCAGCAATCTGCAGGTTCACAGTGGTAGCATAGCTAGTCTTTAGAGTCCTTCTGGCTGCCTGCATTGAGGTGGTGTCCTCTGGCTTTGGCTCACTCCTGTGAGGGTACTGGATGGGCGCACCCGTGTCTGGGGATGGGGAGGCCCGAGGCACATAGGCACAGATCAGGTGGCTCCGGCAACTGTCCTCCCCAAGGTCTGGGTCACCCCATTCATCCTGAGGCCAGACAGGAGAGGTCGGAGCACTCTGGTCAGGGCTGTCCCCACTGTCATACTTGGTCAGGAGTTCTCGCACGTCGGGCCAGGCAATGCTGGTGAAGTGTTGCTCGCCGTGGGTGCTCTTCCCAGGGGCCAGTCTGACAGGGGACAAGGCCCCGGGGCTGATGCAGGATGGGGAGCCACTGTAGGAGCAGGATCCCCCTCGGGGGCTTATCAACCCAGACTCCTGCTCCGCACCCACAGACCTGCGCCCTTCGCTCTCTCCCCAAGACACCCTCCCATTACTGACTGGACTGGGTGGTCGGTCAGCCAGGCTAAGGAAGGGCAGGCTGCTTCCCTTGGTCCTCCGCAGGTTCTGAGAATGGGTTGGAGAGCATGGGGAGAAACCAGATGGGGGAGGGGAGGTGGTGCTGGAGCTTCTCTGAATGGAGGGGGGATAAACATCTATCCATGTGGGTGAGGCAATGGAGGAGAAAGGAAATGCCAATTTGGCATTCCGCGGCTGAGGAGCAGCGACTCCCCAGACATTGGCAGGAACCCCAATGGGCAGAGGGGAGGTTATGCCTGAAGAGCAGGCTGAGGAGGCCCTGGGGAGCTCCAGGGAGAGGCCCAGGTGATTGAAGGGGCAAGCCCCTCCTGCCCGGGTGCTTCTAGGGTTGGGGGGCTTGTTCATCAGGGGGCCTGTATGATTCTGGACTGGGGGAGGGGAGCAGATCCTGCTGAATGGAGATGGGGAGGGAGAAGGGGACGGGGACTGCACTCGTGAGCTGGGCTCCGAGACAGAGAAGGGCCTTGCCACCCTGTTGAGAGTGTGAGTAGAACCACTCCAAAGAGGATCATGGGGATGGGGTATACTATTGGCACTCGCTAACGGTGGCTTCCGGTGATTCGCGACCCATCCTCCGTTAGTGGTGTTATTGTTATTATTGTTGTTACTGTTTCCATTCAAACCAATATGGCGTGGCTGGTGTAGGACAGCAGGCCTGGGCCGTGGAGAGGCAGAGGAAAAGGCGGTGTGATGCAGGCTGACTGGGGGGGCTGGGGAGACTGAGTGCTGGCTGCGGTACGGTGGGGGGGACAGGGCTGGGGCTGGGGATGCGCATGGGCTGGAGCGGACTGAAGTAGACCGGAGAGGGGAAGGGGGACACTTAGGTGGCTGGTTCCCATCTCTGGTGTAGGAAGCATGGGCATAGCCAGGACTCAGAGGGGGGCGCTAGGGCCAGAGGTGAGTTTGGGGGAGGGAGACCTCATCCTGAGTGGGGATGCAGTGGGAGCGGGAGCCAGAGGGGCTGGACTGTCTGGGTGAAGGGTGGCATGGTCCTGGAGGCGAGTGTTCTTCTTGGCAAGACTCTGGCTGATGGACTGGCTGATGCAGGAGGCAGCCAGGGACTTGGTCAAGGCAAAAGGGGTAGGAGAGGAGCAGGGTAGTCCCCTGATGGGGGAGGGAGAGTGCTGGTAGAGACTGGGGCTGAAGGCAGAGGGGGGCTTGGCATCCATGGGTTGGCCAATGCCTGGAAGCATGGTGGCTGATCTCTCCAGTGAGGGCTGGGAGGAAGGCCGTCTGACGGGGGACAACCCAGAGGCATGGATGGATGGGAGTGATGGATCCTGACCTGGCTCTCTGGACCTCAGTGGAGAAGGTGGTAGTCTATAACCAAAGGAAAGTATAGAGAAGAGGAAATGAATAGACTTCATTAATCAGTCCCTCCAGGATTCTGTGATGGCAATTTGTTATGCAAAATCAACAATTTCACACACAATATGTGAGGGGTTGCAAATTTTTACCAATCACCGCACTATTTCAGCATAGAAAAACCAAATCATCACAATGTTATCGTATAGAAGTGACCCATCAACGCAGTACAAAAAGAGTGCTCGGAATTTCAACCAATCATTGCACATTCACCACATAATATGTTTCAATCAAGCCACATGTTAACAAACTGTTTTCCTCGTCAGTGCATTTTCGCTACAAATTCAACTAAATCATCGCATATTGCCATGCATATTATCACTAAAAATCCCTGTGAAACCCTGGAGGGACTGATTAATGCCACTGCCTCAAAACTTGGCTTGAGGAGAAGTAAAATTGAGAGGAGAGGAGAGGGAGTGCAGGCAGCGATTACTCAGTCTTGTGAAAATAAGCTACATTGATAGTACGTTTGTACATTTGTATATGCAATTTGAGCTCTTAGCTGCAATGTACACAAAATAAAATAAAACCATTTATTTTTTAATATACAGTCAAATAGGAACTGTTGAACATTTTCCCACTCGATACGACCTGGACATTCATGACAAAACACAGTTATTTCCATGTCAGGGGCCTTCTCACATACTTTGCATCTACAGTGCCTTCAGAAACTATTCACACCCCTTGACTTTTTCACATTTTGTTGTGTTCCAGCCTGAATTTAAAATTGATCAAATGTAGATGTTGTGTAACTGGCCTACACACAATACCCCATAATATACAAGTGGAATTATGCGTTTAGAAATGTTTACAAATTAATACAAAATGAAAAGTTGAAATGTCTTGAGCTAATAAGTATTCAAACCCTTAAATAAGTTCAGGGGTAAAAATCTGCCTTACAAGTCACATTTTATTTTATTTCACCTTTATTTAACCAGGTAGGCAAGTTGAGAACAAGTTCTCATTTACAATTGCGACCTGGCCAAGATAAAGCAAAGCAGTTCGACAGATACAACGACACAGAGTTACACATGGAGTAAAACAAACATACAGTCAATAATACAGTATAAATAAGTCTATATACAATGTGAGCAAATTAGGTGAGAAGGGAGGTAAAGGCAAAAAAGGCCATGGCGGCAAAGTAAATACAATATAGCAAGTAAAACACTGGAATGGTAGTTTTGCAATGGAAGAATGTGCAAAGTAGAAATACAAATAATGGGGTGCAAAGGAGCAAAATAAATTAATTAATTAAATACAGTTGGGAAAGAGGTAGTTGTTTGGGCTAAATTATAGGTGGGCTATGTACAGGTGCAGTAATCTGTAAGATGCTCTGACAGTTGGTGCTTAAAGCTAGTGAGGGAGATAAGTGTTTCCAGTTTCAGAGATTTTTGTAGTTTGTTCCAGTCATTGGCAGCAGAGAACTGGAAGGAGAGGCGGCCAAAGAAAGAATTGGCTTTGGGGGTGACTAGAGAGATATACCTGCTGGAGTGTGTGCTACAGGTGGGAGATGCTATGGTGACCAGCGAGCTGAGATAAGGGGGGACTTTACCTAGCAGGGTCTTGTAGATGACATGGAGCCAGTGGGTTTGGCGACGAGTATGAAGTGAGGGCCAGCCAACGAGAGCGTACAGGTCGCAATGGTGGGCTTTGGTGACAAAACGGATTGCACTGTGATAGACTGCATCCAATTTGTTGAGTAGGGTATTGGAGGCTATTCTGTAAATGACATCGCCAAAGTCGAGGATTGGTAGGATGGTCAGTTTTACAAGGGTATGTTTGGCAGCATGAGTGAAGGATGCTTTGTTGCGAAATAGGAAGCCAATTCTAGATTTTACTTTGGATTGGAGATGTTTGATATGGGTCTGGAAGGAGAGTTTACAGCCTAACCAGACACCTAAGTATTTGTAGTTGTCCACGTATTCTAAGTCAGAGCCGTCCAGAGTAGTGATGTTGGACAGGCGGGTAGGTGCAGGTAGCGATCGGTTGAAGAGCATGCATTTAGTTTTACTTGTATTTAAGAGCAATTGGAGGCCACGGAAGGAGAGTTGTATGGCATTGTAGCTTGCCTGGAGGGTTGTTAACACAGTGTCCAAAGAAGGGCCGGAAGTATACAGAATGGTGTCGTCTGCGTAGAGGTGGATCAGGGACTCACCAGCAGCAAGAGCGACCTCATTGATGTATACAGAGAAGAGAGTCGGTCCAAGAATTGAACCCTGTGGCACCCCCATAGAGACTGCCAGAGGTCCGGACAGCAGACCCCCCGATTTGACACACTGAACTCTATCAGAGAAGTAGTTGGTGAACCAGGCGAGGCAATCATTTGAGAAACCAAGGCTGTAGAGTCTGCCTATGAGGATGTGGTGGTTGACAGAGTCGAAAGCCTTGGCCAGATCAATGAATACGGCTGCACAGTAATGTTTCTTATCGATGGCGGTTAAGATATCGTTTAGGACCTTGAGCGTGGCTAAGGTGCACCCATGACCAGCTCTGAAACCAGATTGCATAGCAGAGAAGGTATGGTGAGATTCGAAATGGTCGGTAATCCGTTTGTTGACTTGGCTTTCGAAGACCTTAGAAAGGCATGGTAGGATAGATATAGGTCTGTAGCAGTTTGGGTCAAGAGTGTCCCCCCCCTTTGAAGAGGGGGATGACCGCAGCTGCTTTCCAATCTTTGGGAATGTCAGACGACACGAAAGAGAGGTTGAACAGGCTAGTAATAGGGGTGGCAACAATTTCGCCAGATAATTTTAGAAAGAAAGGGTCCAGATTGTCTAGCCCGACTGATTTGTAGGGGTCCAGATTTTTCAGCTCTTTCAGAACATCAGCTGAATGGATTTGGGAGAAGGAGAAATGGGGAAGGCTTGGGCGAGTTGCTGTTGGGGGTGCAGTGCTGTTGACCGGGGTAGGAGTAGCCAGGTGGAAAGCATGGCCAGCCGTAGAAAAATGCTTATTGAAATTCTCAATTATGGTGGATTTATCAGTGGTGACAGTGTTTCCTATCTTCAGTGCAGTGGGCAGCTGGGAGGAGGTGTTCTTATTCTCCATGGACTTTACAGTGTCCCAGAACTTTTTTGAGTTTGTGTTGCAGGAAGCAAATTTCTGCTTGAAAAAGCTAGCCTTGGCTTTTCTAACTGCCTGTGTATAACGGTTTCTAGCTTCCCTGAACAGCTGCATATCACTGTTTGATGCTAATGCAGAACGCCATAGGATGTTTTTGTGTTGGTTAAGGGCAGTCAGGTCTGGGGAGAACCAAGGGCTATATCTGTTCCTGGTTCTAAATTTCTTGAATGGGGCATGTTTATTTAAGATGGTTAGGAAGGCATTTTTTAAAAATATCCAGGCATCCTCTACTGACGGGATGAGATCAATATCCTTCCAGGATACCCCGGCCAGGTCGATTAGAAAGGCCTGCTCGCTGAAGTGTTTCAGGGAGCGTTTTACAGTGATGAGTGGAGGTCATTTAACCGCTGACCCATTACGGATGCAGGCAATGAGGCAGTGATCGCTGAGATCTTGGTTGAAGACAGCAGAGGTGTATTTAGAGGGGAAGTTGGTTAGGATGATATCTATGAGGGTGCCCGTGTTTAAGGCTTTGGGGGGCTACCTGGTAGGTTCATTGATAATTTGAGTGAGATTGAGGGCATCAAGTTTAGATTGTAGGATGGCTGGGGTGTTAAGCATGTTCCAGTTTAGGTCGCCTAGCAGCACGAGCTCTGAAGATAGATGGGGGCAATCAGTTCACATATGGTGTCCAGAGCACAGCTGGGGGCAGAGGGTGGTCTATAGCAGGCGGCAACGGTGAGAGACTTGTTTTTAGAGAGGTGGATTTTAAAAGTAGAAGTTCAAATTGTTTGGGTACAGACCTGGATAGTAGGACAGAACTCTGCAGGCTATCTTTGCAGTAGATTGCAACACCGCCCCTTTGGCAGTTCTATCTTGTCTGAAAATGTTGTAATTTGGAATTAAAATGTCAGAATTTTTGGTGGTCTTCCTAAACCAGGATTCAGACACAGCTAGAACATCCGGGTTGGCAGAGTGTGCTAAAGCAGTGAATAGAACAAACTTAGGGAGGAGGCTTCTAATGTTAACATGCATGAAACCAAGGCTATTACGGTTACAGAAGTCATCAAAAGAGAGCGCCTGGGGAATAGGAGTGGAGCTAGGCACTGCAGGGCCTGGATTCACCTCTACATCGCCAGAGGAACATAGGAGGAGAAGAATAAGGGTACGGCTAAAAGCAATAAGAATTGGTCGTCTAGAACGTCTGGAACAGAGAGTAAAAGGAGGTTTCTGGGGGCGATAAAATAGCATCAAGGTATAATGTACAGACAAAGGTATGGTAGGATGTGAATACAGTGGAGGTAAACCTTGGTATTGAGTGATGAAGAGAGAGATATTGTCTCTAGAAACATCATTGAAACCAGGAGATGTCATTGCATGTGTGGGTGGTGGAACTAATAAATTGGATAAGGTATAGTGAGCAGGACTAGAGGCGCTACAGTGAAATAAGCCAATAAACACTAACCAGAACAGCAATGGACAAGACATATTGACATTAAGGAGAGGCATCCTTAGTCGAGTGATCAAAAGAGTCCAGTGAGTGGAGTGGTTGGTTTGGGGGTCACGGCGACTTAGACAGCTTGCCAGGACATCGGTAGCAAGCTAGCATAGGATGGAGGTCTGTTGTTAGCCACCTCTTGCGTTCCGTCAGTAGATTAGTGGGGTTCCGTGTGGTAGAGGGGATTAGTCCAAATCACACAACAACAAAAATAAAATAAAAACAATAGATATAGTTATAGAGGCCCAAGAAGAAACATAATAATAATAAAAATAAATAAATTGTCCGATTGTCTATTCTGAGAGCAGCCGGTAAGACAGCTAACGGTTAGCAGGCCGCAGATGGGCGTTCAGGTAACGTCGCGACGGAGGAGCCAGCCAGATCTCCTTCGGGTAGATAACGTCGGCAGTCCAGTTGTGAAGGCCCGGTGGGGGTCCGCGTAGGCAGTAAAACGGGTCCGAATAGGTGACTGCAGCCCAGGAGTGATTGACTTGACGGAGCTCAGGAGTGATTGACGGAGCTGGCTAGCTCCGGAGCAATTGATGTTTGCTCCGGAATCGACGAGAGAAGATAGACACTCGGATAGCAGCTAGCTAGCTGTGAGATCCAGGTATGAATGTCCAGAGAGCAGTTGAAATCCAAGGACATGGAGAGAAAAATTGGTCCGGTATGTTCCGCGCTGCGCCGTACAAAACTGGCGATAGATTTTCGAGCTAAAGGATAGCTGATGACCACAAACCGTGGTTAGCTGAATACTAACGATTTACCAGTAAAGAAGCTAACTAGCTTCTGAACTAGCTTCTAATTAGCTTCTAGCTAGCTCCTGGCTAGCTTCTGGTTAGTTTCTGGCTAGCTTCTTGGAGTTTCTGGCTAGTTTCTGGCTAGCTTCTTGGAGGATTGCAGATTTGAGGTAAATAATACTTATTTATAAATATAAATTGGTGAGGCGGATTGCAGGAGAGTGTTTTGAAGATGAGTTGATGGAAAATAAAAATAAAATGTATGTGAAAAAAAGTTGTAAATATATATATATATACAGGACACGACAAGACGAGGACAAAAGACGTCTGAACTGCTATGCCATCTCGGGCACGAAAACATAATAAGTGGCATGGACTAATAGTGTGCAATAATAGTGTTTAACATGATTTCAATGATCTGTAAAGTCCCTAAATCGAGCTGTGAATTTCCAACACAGATTCAACCACAAAGCCTAGGGAGGTTTTCCAATGCTTCGCAAAGAGCACCTATTGGTAGATGGATAAAAATAAATAAAAAGCAGGCATCGACTATCCCTTTGAGCATGGTGAAGTTATTAATTACACTTTCAATGGTGTATCAATACACCCAGTCACTACAAAGATACAGGCGTCCTTCCTAACTCAGTTGCCGGAGAGGAAAGAAACCACTCAGGGATTTGGTGATTTAAGGGCTGTGATAAGAGAATATTGTAGTTACTCCACAATACTAACCTAAATGACAGAGTGAAAAGAACAGAACAGCCTGTACAGAATAAAAAGTATTTCAAAACATGCATCCTGTTTGCAATAAGGCACTAAAGTCATACTGCAAAAAATGTGGGTAAGAAATGAACTTTATGTCCTGAATAAAAAGCGTTATGTTTGGGGAAAATCCAACACAACACATCACTGAGTACCAGTCTTCATATTTTCAAGCATGGTGGCTGCATCATGTCATGGGTAGACTTGTCATTGGAAAGCACTAGGGAGTAATAAAAAATAAAAAAAGGAAACGGAATAGAGCTAAGCACAAGCAAAACCCTGGAGGAAAACCTAATTCAGTCTGATTTCCAAAGACACTGAGACAAATTCACCTTTCAGCAGGACAATAACCTAAAACACTGGTGTTGCTTACCAAGACAACATTGAATGTTCCTGAGTGGCCTAGTTACAGTTCTGACTTAAATCAGCTTGAAAATCAATGGCAATATTTGAAAATGGCTGTCTAGCAATGATCAACAACCAACTTGACAGAGCTTGAAGAATTTTAAAAAGAATAATTAGCAAGTATTCTATAATCCAGTTGTGCAAAGGTGTTAGAGACTTACCCAGAAAGACTCACAGCTGTAATTGCTGCCAAAGGTGATTCTAACATCTATTGACTCAGAGGTATGAATACTTACGTAAATTGGATATTTCTGTATTTCATTTTTTATAAATTTGCTAAACTTTCTAAAAACGTATTCACTTTGTGATTATGGGGTACTGTGTGTAGAAAATACTTGAATCCATTTTGAATTTGGGCTGTAACACAACTAAATGTGGAATAAGTTAAGAGGTATGAATACTTTACGAAGGCACTGTAAAATGCTTTCTTTCCATCTACTCCATCTACTCTGTGAATAACACTGTTTTATCTGATTCATAGAATTTCTGTCAGAACTCTTAGTGGAGAAACAGGAAACAGTATTTGCACACTTCCGGTCAGAGGCACATTCCTTTAATCTTTCTCCAGTTTTACATTTTACCTACCATTACCATCACAAATCAGTTTAGGGTATGTAGTAGATTCTGCCTATTATTCTACAAGAACTCTTAGTGGAAGAATGAAGCTATGGACCGGTGAAATTGTGTTACTACTGTATTAAGCCCTATTAAATACTGTACCTTTGGCTGGGGAGTGTGGCGTTGTTTGATCCGTTCCAACTCATAGGGAGGCTCCTTCTACCCTTGGTAGTGGGCAGGTGCAGGTTGGGTGGTCTTTGGCTGGTGAACTTAGGCAGACAGTCAGAGGACTGCACCCCTGGCGGAGGTGTAGGCATCAGGCTTTGGAGCGATGACCACGGACGGGGTACCATGTCCCCCTCTTTTCCTTTGGAATCCTCTGGGACTTGACACTCCTTGACTCTCTGACCAGATGTATGTGTGGCTTGCATGGGTTCAGTCATAGGCGACTGAGTGGGACTCCACACTAAGGAGTTTGACCCCTCAGTTAGCCCAGAGATGGACCTCTGTTGTGTGGGAGATGTGTCGGAGATGTGAGAGGAAATCTTTGGTGCCGCAGGTGAAACATCCCGATCATCTAGAGTGCTATCTTGTGACTTGGCTTTGGTGGATTCAGCTTCGCTTTGATGACCAGGGGCCATCTGGGGTGAGCTCCCCCTCTCAGCCCCACCGGCCACATAAGGCGGCATTATCTTGGTGTTTAAACTGGCTTCGTCTGGCTTCACCACCTGGCTTGTCTCTGGTTCAGTTGGAGCCTGCTGTTGAATGGTCTTCAGCAGCTCCTCTGCAGCTCCAACCCCTGGAGACCTGTCTTTGTTCCCACATGGGCCTGCTAAAGAGGCTGCTGCTACCCCCAGAGCAGGATCTTCCCTAATGGAGTACAGATTATGTCCTTTCTGCTCTGCCCAAGTCCTGCTGAGATTCACAGACCTCTCTGGGGTCCTTGGATAACCATCAGCTGGAAACTCCATCCCTACCCCTTGGATGGGGCCTTCCTGGACTGGGGAAGCCCTCTTGGTGTGAAGCCTCCGCATCTCAGCTCCTGAGATTACTTCCTCAGACTGGTTCTCCATAAGCTTCCCCTCCAGAGCAGTAGTCACTACCTCTTCAGGCCTAACCTGAGAGGTTTTTGGTGGGGAGGTCAGAGGGGAGGAGGGGGGAGAGGCAATGGATGTGGATTCCAGGTTGGAAACACTGTCCCTGGGTCCGGTCAGGGCGCAGCTGTTCTCCTGCTGGCGGTAGGTGGGGGACAGCTGTTCACTGACAAGGATGTGGCCAAAGAGCTGGGGTTCTGAGGAAACTGAAGTCATCTCCTGGCAGCCTGTAAATAAAAAATTAAAAAATCAGCCTAAACACTGTCATTCACTGATAAACAATATGGAGGCTTTGCATGTAATGTTTCATTTGTTGTGCTTCCTGACCAACCATATGAAGGCTTTACTTTCACTATCAAACATGGTAAACCACAGTTTATATGTGTTCTTCCATTATTTAGCAGTGCTTACTAAAACAACTCAAATTCAACAATAAGACACCAACAAGTCTTTACATATCCTCACCACTACACTATCTAATCAAATCATAGCCATTTATACAGGATGTTAAAGGTACTGACCAGTGGAATGGCTCTGAGCTCGTTTTACTGTAATCTTCTCCTCCTGATGCTGCTGTAGCGGCTGGGCCAGAGGAGGGACGCTGTGCCTGGTGGTGACGGTCCACGGTGCATGACCCACACACACCCTCTTGTGGTGAAGTGGCACCTTCATGATGCTGGCCTTGGCGCTGTACATTCGAGCCAGCATTTGAACTTTACTGAGGATTCTCTCTGAGTTCTCCACCAGACATGGATCACCGGGGCTGGCCTCGAACAGGCCTATCCCCGCCACGTCTGCGACCGCTGCCCCCTCGTACAGGGTCCGGCTGGAGGACACCATCTTACAGTGGCGGGACCAGCGGCCCACCTTGATCTGGCTGGGTAGGCCCTCTAGGTTCCCAGTGAGGGAGCTCCTGTCTCTGATTCTACCCCACCCAGCCTGGGACATTGGGGCGGTCTTACTGTCATGAAGACCTGTAGGTGGAGGGACAGTGGAGTCTTTCTGGGCCTCTTTAGGTTCTGAGTCCAGATCACTTGGACTTGGTCCATGGCCGTTGATTACCTGCTGGTCTTTTGTGATCACTTTGGCTGCTTCATCGCTGAATGAGGGCTCTTTGGTGATGTCTGTTGACAGGTTTGGTATGATTTCCCTCTCTGTGCTAACAGGGGCTCCTACTTTCTCCTTCTCTTTCCAATCCTTCATCAGCTCTGTGCAGGGCAGCTTACTCCCTGGCTCAAACCTGCTACATTTTTCCAGAGCAGGCTCACCCTGACCTGGTGCCTGGCTGTGGTCTTCCTGGGAACCAGCAGCAGAAGTGGATGAACAATCTGTGCTGAGGGCTCCCTCTCCCTGGTCAGGAACTGACGGAAGAGGAGAGGGGAGCTCTGGCTCAGGCTCTGGTTCTGCCCCCCCATCGGAGCGCCCGCTCTCCGAGTCACACAGGCTGTCCTGGTGGCCAAAGACAGCAAAGTGGGACACGGAGTCTTTGACCAGGCCGGTGGGGATGATGAGGGAGAAGCTGTTTCTCCTGGGGGTGGGGCTGCTGTCACTTTCACCTGCTTCTCCTGCCTCGGCCTCAGCCGCCTCGTAGTAGCTGCGGATCTTCTCGATGATCTGCCTGTCTGACTTGGTGAGCTGGGTCTCTTTCTTGTGCGCCAGAGGGCTCTGTACAGTGTGCTCTGGGACAGAGAGAGGAGCTTCTGGGGGCTTGTCCTCGTTGGGGAGGTCAGAGCAGAGTTCCTTCTCCCTCTCTCTTTCGTCTGGGAGGTTTACAGGAGAGAGTGGCGTCGAGGTTTCGAACGTTTGCTCGTCCTCCACCTCTGATGCATTTCTTTCCCCAACTGTCCCGGTTTCTTTGGCTGATGTGCTCTCCTCCTGAGGCCTCTCCTCTATAACATCAGCTGGCAAAGGTGTTGACTCTCCCTCTTCACAACCACCCTCCTCTGAGGATTCCCTGGACAGACATGGTGGAAGAGTTTGGTCTTCCATTTTGGTTCTGCTCCCCTCCAGTTGCACTGTTATTTCCTCTGGACTATTGGGATCGGGGTCTTGTGACTCGTAAGTCTCCTCCGTAGGGGAAGCAAGCAGCAGGTAATTTCCTTGCTGAGCAAGTGGACATGGATGTGGCTCAGTTGCTGGGTCCTCCAGAGACTCATCCAGGGGTGAATCCTGTGGAGAGACAGAAACAGACACAAAAAAAAGTCAAGTCATCCCCGCATCTCCTACTATACGTACATGGTGAAGTAATGCAGCACTAAATTGATAGCTCATAAAACTAGACACTGACGTCTAGTGACTAGACAAGTGACACAGGTTGCTTCAAATCCATGGAAGCGGTTTAATAGTGTGTGAATTGTGAAAGAGAGTATAGCCCACCCATACTATGTCAGGCTTGAGTTCGGCCATGCCCTCTCGCACGCGGCTCTGGTTAATGAACTGCATGATCTCCTCGGTGATGGAGAGGGTGGGTGGGGCGCTCAGGGGGGGTAGGTCCTCTTCTTCTAGGCCCAGGCAGGGGTCTGGACGCTCTGCCTCAGCCTCCACCTCCATCACAGAGGAGGCCAGGGTGTTTGTGCTGCCTGAGAATCCCAGGCTATCTGCCCCAGGACACAGCTCCCCCTCGCTGCCAGCCTGTGGAGATGGACATGAACATCAACACTGAGATGAAGAATGTCAGGAAGGGAAGGTGTACTACTCATGTACTATTCTTGCAAATGAGATATCATCTGATGTGTATGACAGTTGTGGGTGGATAGGGGCAAAACCAGTCTGAATCAAGCTTACCTTTGAAGAGACTGGATTTCATGAGAAGATAGGAATGGTTGGGGGAAACAAACAAGGGTGTGTTTACTTTCCATTAAAAACGTACCAAATCTTTCAGCCCTGACAGACTGAAGCACTACAAGGAAACAAGATAAACAAGAATCCTTTAAGAAAATTCTCACCATGATATGCTGTTTCCAAGTCTTTAGTTGGAGCTGGAAAGAAACAGCCATAAGCATTTAAGAATGAGTCATTTCCAATTATTACATTTATGAATTCATATTTTCAAGCTCTGTATGTTTAGTCCAAGTCCTGTGCAGTGAGTGATTCCTCTCTGGGCCCTTGTTCATAAAGCGTCTTAGAGTAGGAGTGCTGATCTAGGATCAGGTCCTCCTTGTCCATATCATCTGATTCAAATATGATCTAAAAGGCAAAACTGATCCTTGATAAGCATTTCTGCTTTGAGGCTCTTGATGTATGTGGGCCCTGGGCCTATTTCCACAAAGTGTCTCAGAGTAGGAATGCTGATCTAGGATCTGTCCATATAATCTTATTCATTCGGATTTAAAAGGCTAAACTGATCCTAGATCAGCACTCCTACTCTGAGACGCTTTGTGGATAGGTCTTGGTCTATAGACATGAAGTCTCACCAGACTGCCTCCTGCCACGGCGATAGGACAGGTTCCCCTCCAGCAGCAGGGGAAGGCTCTTCTTGGCCTTCTCTGGGGTGTAGATGAACTCTGGGGGCTCTGGTCACACACACACACACACACACACACACACAGAGATCATTAATTTAACTCAGCAAACACAGACCAGACATGCACATGGTAAAATGGCTTTGTTATTTGTTAGATTTATGACAAAGAAGAAGCCATCACCCTCATCCAACTTTGGGGTAAAAAACTGTGCTTAAAACCAGTAAAGTCGTTGACACACAAAGTAGACACTAGGTGCATTACAGGTAAGAATGGCTTGTCCTGACCTGATTGGCGTCTCCCTCGATGATATTCATCGCATCTTGGAGATGATTTTTTTAAATGATCCTGATCAAACTGAGGAGCTGTGAAAAATAAATAGCGAGTTACTGAGTTGTGCATGATTGTAAACTGTGCACAATTGGTGTCAAATACAGTGTAAATTGAAAGTGCAAAGTGTAGGTGTATGAACGTATGATGGTTTGAAATGACATGAAACTCACATTGACAGAAGTTGTCACCGAGTACCTGCCTTGCCTGAAAAATACATCCGGGTATTTCAACGATTGCTCAACCTGTGACAGTGTTTGCGGTAACTATAAACAGCCACAAGGTGGCTGCACATCCTAACAGAGTGATTACAATATTCTCTGTTTCAGTTTAGCCACAGCCTTCAGTGTTATATTGGCTGAAAAGTATTGCCATTCATATCGGCAACATTTACAGTAATGTACAATAAGCCTTACCTTCTGGGGTAGAGAGGCAAGATGGTTCTCCACTATCAGCCTCTTGAGGTAGTGCAGCCAAAGGCGTTTCTCCTCCTGGTTTTTGGTCTGTAACATGGGTAGGAGGGTAGTTCAAGTACACTGGCCTGACACAATACAATGTCCTGTCCTTTGATAGTGGTTGACTTGTAATTTGATAGTGGTTTACTCGTACCTGTACAATGTGCTGCTGTTTGGGGATGGTCTGATCGGACACCTTAAAACACAGGGGGTCCTTCATGGTTTCTACGAGAAGAAGGTTACAGCACTGATTGGAGAGGAGGGTAGAGAGATGAGGGAAAGGGGAGAGTGAAAGACGAGAGGAACGACAGTGGAGGGGAAATATGGGTGTCAGTATATGATAGAGAATCAAGCAACAAAAACATGATACTTTTTTGATTGGTGTAGGCGTCATCTCTATTGATACATGCTTCTAGCATTTAAAGAAACACAATAATCTGATCAATTCATTCCGGTGTCCGCGAGTCACTCACAAATATGTGGGTGCTGTAGATGAAATGCTCCAGCCTCTTTTTAGCGATAAGCAGCATCTTGTCGAAGAGGAAGAATGCCCTCTCCTTCTTGACCCGTTGAACCCTGAAGGCGCCCTCCAACACCAGCTCCCCAAAGCCACTCAGGTCTGGACCTGTCCAGTTGGTCAACAAGCTCTCAACCTCCTGCCAGAGTCAAAAGAAAAACAGTGTTTGTGTTAACCTCAGCTTGACCTCTGATCTTCAAAAACAGTAGTCGAGACTGAGGTGTCCAAAGACCTCCAGATGTAGTGGAGACTGAGGTGTCCAAAGACCTCTGCAACCTCTAACCTCTTTTGACTTTTAACCTCTGACCTCTACAGCCAGTTCAGGGTCATAGATTATGATCAGCAACAAAAGCTAACTTCTTTGTTATATTTTCAATTTACAACAGCTGTAGTGAGTGACTGGTGGTCCATACCTGCAGCCTGACGGCGTGGTCCTGCTTCCTCTTCATATCGTTGATGTACCAGGCCACGGCTGTCATGGTGATGATGGCATCCTCCACTACCTCGTAGCCAGGGTCACTTTTATCAAAGTGTTTGGCCAGCTCCTGCCACACGGGGGCGATAGTGAGGTTAGGCTTCGATCACACCGTCAGTGTCATTGCATTTTGGCACACCAGAATTACATTCTTTTCAAATGAAACGCTGCGTTTGCCTTGCAGAGGCAGTTGCAGTGCGTTCGGTGTGATGCATATGTTGGAATACGCCAAACTGTATGTGTAGACGGCTTGACAGAAATGGTAGCAGAAGGGGAATGTTAAGCGTTTGTTACATACACATCCAGATAATGCTGTTGGTGTGTTCGAAGCGTTAGTGTCTGTATAACGAGAAGGGGGTAGCTGCAGCTCAATATGGCGACCGGAGTGTGGACGTGTGGGTGTGTCGAAAGGAAAGGAGTAACAAGGCGACTACTGTACCGCAAGAGTTAGAACTTCTGTTTTGAAGCCAGAGAATGAGTCTGGGTTGTATTTCACTGTTAGTTTTACACCAGTAATTTAAAATGTTCGGTTATAAAACTGACGATTGTTTATTTTTGTTATTAAAAGTACTGATCATGTGTGTGTTCTTACTGTGACTGTCACCCTAACGTTGGCTACTAGGCATCTCCTTCCCACACCGTTGCGGGACAGTAGTGCTTGGCAAGCGAGAGCGAAGGGCATTGTGCCTCTGTGTTTTTGCCGACTGTATGTATGTATCAAGGTGACATCTAAATGGTTTTCAATAGGAATTATTTCTTGTGTAGGCTGCTATCCTACTTGAAATAAAATCATAGGAGGTAAAAACAAAATGTTTTTAAAAATGGCCACGTTAGCTACCGCCTGCAACACTGGTACAGCTGCTCAGTGGGAAGCACCTCATGTCCGCAAGCAGCTCCGCACAACACCGGTGCACCAGTCAATGAAGGGATTCGATTATCTGGCCCGGGTGTGATTAAGATGCTCCGTTCAAAGCCCACGGAAAAGTTTCCTCAAAACAAAAGTGGCTAGTTTAGGTTAGATGAAGCATGTAGATAATGAGTAGGATTGTGTGTTTTCACATGCAAACGTGATTGCTTTTGATTTTTAAAAAACGCTTCCTCTACCTTCCCAATGAAAACTAGTTTGAAAATTCAAACATATATTTGATGGGAAAGAGATGTTGTATGTTTCTGGACGATGCACCATGCTGCCTTGTTGACAACATGATAGAACGGCACAGATTATTGTTCGATTTTGCCCGTTCACGTCACTGGCCAATGGGGCCATAGACCAGCGCACCGTTGCTCAGGTTAATATAACTCCCTCATTCGCACTGGTTTATCTTATCAACGTTGAAATGAGCTGATTCTCTTTCCATACTCCTTTCGACACACCCACACCATATTGTGCTGCAGCTACCCATACTTGAGAATAACCGCCACAGAGGTGGGCTTGGAGAGAGAACCCGAGGTCGTTGATCGGTGTCCAAACACAGCTAGTTAAATGCCATGAGTTGTGAGTGTGCGTTTACTCGCTAGCTGTACCCTTGGTCTGCTGAGTATCACACACCAATAAAGGCAAGGAGTGCAGAGTAAGAAACAGGATGATTTCTGATGATATGGATTGAAGGGAAACAGTCTACAATGGGGCCTGTACCTTTCCTCGGTGTACAATATAGAGGAGTTGTACATATTCTCTGAATAAGTTTGACATTGATAGTGTTGGATCAGTATCATCATATTGTCTCTCTGACCCAGTCCATGACCCATACTGACCTGCAACAGGAGGTGGTACTTGAGGATCCTCTGCACTGGCTTCAGCAGGTAGGTCTCCAGGGGCAGGGAGTGGCACAGGGTGGTCTGCCTCTCCTGGAAGAAGCCCACCAGGCTCTTGTTCTTCATGCAGTCCCTCAGAACAGCCACCGAGCTGGGGAAAGAGATCCAGGAGGAGAGGGGGTGGATGTTGGGGGTGTAAGGGGGGTCCACAGTAAGACTCATCAATTGGCTCATCGCTATGCCAGACAGCACTTAATCTCATGGTGAAGTGTACAGTAATGTGTTCAGCGTATGCCTCCGGTCCCCCCTTCAGAGGGGCCTCTTTTTTTTGTCTGAACGCAACTATTTTACGCACACTAGAACATTCTGCTTCATTCCCCTTGCTGTCCGACTGTGATGTCTTTCTTAGGCAACAGCTCAGATATCTGTGAGCAGCATCTTTTCGGGGTTGAGCTACGAACGCGGTCTTTTTAAGACATCAGTGGATGAATGCACACAGCTCAGGTACAGGGTCACGGCACCGTCGACATCTCATAACAAATCTAATTCGGTTCTCTGTGACAGACACATGAAAGGCTGTTTATACATGTAGAACACCACATCTTCATGGTGACGGGCAGCGATCCAGTGCTATTCAAACATCTGCCAGTCAAATAGTAGTGGCCCGTGAGATTAGAATTGATGTGGCGCGAAAGATGCTGCTTCCAAAAGGCTCGCGATGCGTTTGTATTTTTACACGCACAATATACTGTAAATTAGCCTGATTGGGCAGTGACCGAATCTTTGCCGCGATCATTAAGTCAGTCACTGTCGTCTTTCGTTGGATTCACCTAGTTTCACTTGTCTGTCCGACCACTGAGTAGTTCAAGCTAATCAAGACCCTGAGCACGGTTACATGCACACGATAATGTGATTATTGTGGATAGTCGGGTTAACATAATCGTTTGTTCAAAACGTTGACGTGCATTTCAAGAAGAATGATTTCCCTAATAATCCTGTTTACATGACACATCTGAAATCAGGCTAGTGCACAAAATCGCTAACCAAAATAAACGTTCTACCACAGTGGCCATGTTATTTTTTGCGAAGACCTTTTGATTCTGAGTTCGGACATAAGATGCATAGGTTCAGTTTTTCAGGACTCACTTCGCCTAAGAGGGAGGCCCGCGCTACCCGGGGCTGGCACATGGACAGATTAAATACACAGCTGGGACGCTGATTAAGGTGTTTTCATGTCCTAATCATTTGAAAGATGGCTCAGAAAATCAGCCGTTTTAGTCGGCTCATGCTTCGGTTTTGACCGAGATCAGCAGAGTGAGGTGTTTACACCACTAATGCCATACTTGACCTACTGCCACAATCAGTTTAATATGGAATTATTACTGGTGCATGTAAATGTGCTCAATGTCCATAAAAGTCATTTCCCTTTCACTAATGTCTCTCCACAAAGGATGGTGATTACAACTGTACTCTCCCCCCCAGACCCCCCCACCATCATATACAATTGTATTCTTATTGAAATAACAAATGACAATGTGTATATTGAACTTTACTTGTCCACTGTATTGAATGAATTCCATTCTCATCCCAGGTCACTTCACTATAGCTATCATGCAATGATCCAGGTCGAATGACAGCACCAAGGGCACATCAGTATAGAGGTGTGTGTGTGTGTGACTTACTTGGGGTAGTTCATACAGTACAGGGTATATATGTCGAAGGCTTCGCTCTAAACAAGAGAAAGAGAAACCCCCCCAAAAAACGATTACATTAGTGGGGAGAAGAGAGACAGGTGAGAAAGACCAGCGACACCGAGCGTCGGTCTCCATGTTCCCTCTGCTACAAATCACTGTCATCTGAGAGACCCCCCGTGATCATGTGACACCTCTCCTCACACCAGGGTCATTCTCCAGGCCTCACTCAGAAAGAAATACTTTGTTTCTATCTCGTAGCAAAACCCCATTCCCTGACTTATGTAAACATGTATTCTCATGCAAGAAACATCTCATCTAAACATCTCATCTCAGAAAGCAAAGGAATGAGAAAATAATTGCATTTTATATTTCAGTAGGTTTAGATAACGGTTCCGTGAGGTCAACTGAATGTTACCTTCCAAAACAGCTGTGTATACATGTATACTTGTCTTTACCACTCAGTCTTACATATAGCCAGCAGGTATAGGGTTTGAGATTCGTAGCTTAGCAGATGGTGAATAGTTACAGGCTACATACAGCTGACTCCATGCAGACCCAGTGTCTTACTGCACCTAAACAAAGAGCACGTAATGGCCTCATTCCAAGCAGAAACGGTCACATTTGAACTGCGTTTCCCACATTCCACTCCACGGTAGCAGGGGGGCGTTGTCCTCACACTGTTTAGAGAGGTTAGCCTAGCTCAGAGAAGCATCGCAAAACCCAGAATAACCTTGCCGGTAATGGCTTAATCACATTTCCGCAGCCATCTATAATTGGCCACAAAAGTAGCCCAATCAATAGCAGAGAACTATAGCGACCTGTTGGATAAGAGGGTTTGGGCGCCAAAGAGAAAAGTACAGGCTGGAGATGGGACTAACAGTAGGCACCCTTGGATCCTGGACCGCAAATGGGATTCTGGTTGTTGTGTCTTGGTCCGGCTTTGGCAGGGCCAGGCGTGTCAGTCTGGAGCCCCACATATGGAGGCGTACCCTGGGAGTCAGGGACATAGACGCTGGCCATTCTCCCAGCCGACACAAAGGAGAGCCTGTTTCCCCTGGTTGGTTGGACCCTTCAACTGTTCCTGTTTAGTCAGCGGTGGTTCTGTGTCATTACCCAGACGACTAGAGTGCGGCACCATGCGGGTGTGCAGACCCACTCAACTGTAGTGAGCACACGAGTTGAAGGATCACCGCCACCACCGCTTCAGAACCAGAACCAATCACGACATCTCCCCGGTCACGGGCCTGCACACACTCACATAGCCCAAGTACAAACATTTCCTCTGACACACTGCCCAATGTCAGCGGCCCACTTCAAACAGCTGTGGTTCTCTATTTGGCCGAAAACAAAAGTTTGTTTCACACGATCTGCTTGCTTGATATTTTAACAGCGCTTTGCATCTAGAGAACAAAAGAGCTACTGAATACAAGCACCATATTAGCCTACACAGCGAGCCAGTCTTAAGCCATGACCCAACAGGGGCTGGCTGTGACCAACCATTTGGGAAACACTGGTTTAGGTCATTGGAATACCCACCAAAAATGTGCAATGTGAATTTATGGATTGTTTGTGCTTTATCATAGCAATGTGGTGACTCACCCTCTCAACGAAGCACTCAGCGATGGCTGCTGCATGAGGACTCCTCTCCAGGTCCTCCAGAAGCTCACTGTGAGACAGAGACAGACAGACAGACAGACAGACAGACAGACAGACAGACAGACAGAGAGAGAGAGAGAGAGAGAGAGAGAGAGAGAGAGAGAGAGGTAGGTCAGTTATGGGCCATGAGAACACCAGTGCAGTAATGTAAACTTATCAATGAAACACACAGAGGTCATGGAACTTACAACAGCTCTCAGTCATGATTAAACATATCACTGTCAAATACTGTAACATCCATGTAACAACTACTCATAACACATAACGATGAGCACATAAACTGCTATGTAAAATGGCCAGCACAGACATTGCTTGGTAGACACTGTGCAGTGCTTATGAGTGCATGTGAGTTTGTCAAGGCCTAGGACAGTTCATGAGAACTGAGCACCCCCATTTGTTTGGAGACTGTTATTCCGTCTCCACCGAGGCTCTTGGAGCTGGTGTTGAAGACGATCCTGGCAGGGATGGATCCCAAATCCCAACTCCATTTCCACAAAGGATTCATTTATGTCTCCCCTTCCGATCCTTCCAAACAATCTCCTAAATGCATGCAGATGGAACACATCTAGCCTTGGCTTCACATCAGCCAACCCCAACCAGAACCCCCTTCCAGCTGTCCCACTATCCGCCCCCCTCCCCACCCCTCCGCAACACCCGCACCTTACAAACACAGACCTGAATCAGACTGCCTTTAACAGGGGAGAGTGGGTGGGTGTTTGCTTTCAAGGGTCAAATAACCACGTGCACCCGTTTCACCTTTGGTCCTGTGCCGCGAGCTCACCCTAGCCTCCGCATCACCATGGAAAGACATCTTATGAAACACATACGCAACCTCTCTCCAGGACCCGGTAACTTTTGATTAACATCTTACTTCGTGTATGTCAGCGGAGGGAGAGAGCGGAGAGTCTCTTTTCAGTATCTGAATGAATCAAAATGATCGGTGAACGATTTTCTTGGCCGGAGAGTGTGGAAAAGGTAAGGAATAGTAGTGAGGAGGGGAGATTTGAGGGAGTGGGGATAGTGATGACGGTTTGAATTCTGACTCCGATTAGGAGAGGATGGAGGTTGACGTAGCTAATGTAATGGCCGTCCCTAGTGGTTACTGGGACATGTCAAAAGGGACAACTAGCCTCACATTCCTGGACAGCATGCTGAAACTGAGGGTGTCGTTCGCCGCGGTCCCATCAGCCCGTATCTGAGGTTACACGACGTGATGAGCAGCCCAGCCACACTCAGTTCATTAGCAAAGCCCAACTTCCCTGCATCTCTGAGAGGCCCTGGGCCGCCGGACTGGCCAGTCTCTCGGGATCCCCCCTCTTCCGAAGGAAAACAGAGAGGCGCTCTGTAAACACCCGGAGTTCGCCTTCATCCGGCCAGGGGGGGGTTTCGCCTTCATACGGCCGGGGGGTTCGGAGTGAGACCGCAGCCCTTCATTCTTTCGCGTCGCTCTCTCCTCCCTCGGAGACGAGGCTTGTTTCGCGGCTGCCCTCCGCGGTGAGAGGGCGTCATTAGGGTTTCAGGGGAAGCAGAGGGGAGTTATGGGTGGTTTTTCACCAAATGGCCACAGAGCAGGGTGTCTCTGAGTGCCACTGGCCCTGACTGATGTGGGAATCCTGTTGTTGACAGACAAAGACAAAGAGAAAGAGGGAACAAAGAACATGCCACCACGGAGACATTCCCCTCCATCTGCAAGAGGGCTTTCAACAAGACTACATCTGCAGTGCTGCAGCATGTTTGCAAACTTGTATCCTCACGTTGGATTTCATTAAGGCTTGGCACTTACTAGAAGGGCCTGGTACTTTAAGACAAAAGCCCTGGAATGTATTTGGCTGTCAGGACCTTGGACTTGAGTTATGCTTGTAACCAACCCTACTAATTACTTTCCCAGCTTTTCATTTTGAAAACACTCCATCCATAGACTTTGAACAGAGATGCTCCATATTTGAGTTCTGGGGGAAAAAGTCCAGTTTTAAGTCACGCCTACTGATTTGATCTCCTCGCCGTACGCATTGGTCTTCCCTGTGAAATATGACACACGACAATCTGGTATTTGAAGTACGCGCATTTGATCCTCTAAGATCGAGGGTGAACTGTGAGGGGAAAGAGGAGTTTCCTTCAGATGATCCCTTTACAGTCGTATATATTTCACGAGGACTTACAGTCAAACAGGGGAGTCACCTGAGAGGCGCACTGTCAATGAACTCACACGCTCCCTCACTTCTCTCTGTTCCGTTCTTTCCACGTCCGTACTTCTGAACCCCTCTTTTCATTGTGTTTATAAGGTAATACCTTCCATACGGCCTGTTCCCCCTTCTCTTTCCCTCCGGTACTCCTCACTTCCCTCCTTCTTCTCCTTTAATAATCATCCCTCTCTCGTGGAGTGCGATCTCTGCATTAGATTTTAAGCACTTGCAGGTCTGTTTTCCTCTTTAGTAACTACACAGTAAGTGCCAGCAACAAAAGCAACAGAGACCTATCTAGATCCCTTCATCAGAGAATGTTTATATGCACTTGAACCTTGCTGGCCTTGTGTTCCCAATCCCATCCCTGAGTATCGTCACACGCTGACTTCACCGCCTCTCTCAAAAGTG
The DNA here is from genome assembly GCF_023373465.1 of Oncorhynchus keta. Classification (NCBI taxonomy): domain Eukaryota; kingdom Metazoa; phylum Chordata; class Actinopteri; order Salmoniformes; family Salmonidae; genus Oncorhynchus; species Oncorhynchus keta. Next base: position 40,501,801 of record NC_068421.1, on the reverse strand, counting down.
AGAACTTCTTTCATGTGACACCACATCCTCAGCAACACCACCCACTCCCACACGAGCCACGGCAGATAAAAGCAGACAGCATGGATCCAGGGCTGTTTAGGGGGATCCCAGCCAGGCAGACTTCTCCGGGTCACAAGGATGACTGTGAAGGGGTGGGTGGCCTGAGCACTCAGACTGTCTCAGTCTGGTCAGGTGCGAGAAGCTGAGGGGTTATGTCTTTCGTGTGGGACTTCATGGGAGCCGTGACCCCAGGCAAGCATGCAGGGGTCACAGTGAGGTCTAAATCACACGTAGTGGAGGAATCTAACCAGGCTTGACTAAACGTCACCGCACACGGGCCGCCCCCGGGATATGAGCGATGGGCCCCGGAGCCCAGCCCCTTAATGTACGTTCCACAAGCAACGTGTCTACTCCATGAGAAATGGAAGGAATTAGACACACATAGAAATATAATTACTAGAACAGGGAAACTGTTCTACTTCTATATTTCTATGGTGCCACGCGTCCACATTCCAATAGACTTCAACTCTATGGCACAACTTAAATACCGGCAGTATTGGAAATAGTGGTGGTACACCAAATGGGTAATAAAACCATTATCCATAGTCACTGGAGGTAATTGATCTGTTTATACTGTAACGTCATGCACTATCAATGTGCGCTGTCCATGGCCAGCATTGAAACCCAAGATACTATACAGAACATTTGCTTCTTATTAGGCTTTTTCTTACAGATCCTCTACTTCTCATTATCATTATACAGTACAGCAGCTGCACGCCAAAAAAAAAAAAAAAGTTCCATGTTTCTAGTTGAAATTGACTTCGCGTGCGAGTTCGTGGCCTGGCTTCGCACCAGGCCTTAGACAGACACAAGAGATAAATCATGGAACTCAGACAATGCAATTGAACATCTTCATGTGCTGTAGTAAAGTCTCCATCGCTCTCTGTCTCTCCGTTTCTTTGTTTCTGTGTTTCTCACATGCGCTGTATTAGACTACAGAGGATTTCAACGTCTCCGGCAAACTTTCCATATGAGGGATTTGGAACAGAGAGACGAAAGAGAGGATGGACAGAGGTGCTTAGCAAGAGGCGGTTAAGCCGTCTTGATAAGCTCAGGCCTGACTAATCTCTCTGTCTCTGTGTCTGCCTCTTGGTCTCTCATGATGGGTTGGGTTAGAAAAAGTTACGGGTCACGATTCCACGTATTTATCACGTATCCACAGAGATAAATCTATATGTGATGCCGGATCCTTTTTCCATGGCAGACTAGACAATTCCAGCGCTTCTCTGACTGTCCTAGTGGCCCGTTCAGCCACAGTTTCTACTCAGCCGCGAATCTAATAAAGATGGACAGGATTAACCGCACTAACTACTAGAATAGTACAGAGCACGTCTGTCTGTCCTGGCTGTGCTGTTCGCCAGGCTGTGCCCTGTCTCTCGCCGCGGTGCGGTCGGCTCACAGCAGGGTCCAGAGCTCTAACCCCGGGCTTTGTCCACCGCGGCGGGCCACGGCGAACGACATCCGTATGCTGCCTGGAGAACAGGCCAAGAAAGTAGACGTAACAACACCAGTGAGGATACAGGGGCTGCATACCACAGCGATGAGGAGATGAGATTTACGAAAGGCAGAACAAGAGAAAGGACGAGGGAGAAAAGGGTCGAGTTTTTTTCTCTACTTATTGGGGCAAGAAGAGGATAAAGGTGAAGTCTATCCTTGTTTCTCTCTCAGATGAACGGTGCTACTTTGAGTGATGAAAAATAGAAAAAGAGAGTTAGCAAAAAAAAATGTTTTTCTCCCTGGGAGCCTGTTAGGGAACTGACTGCTCTCATTCTGCTCATTACAAACAAATGTAATTTATGGACTAGCTAGCCCCACGGCAGCGAGTAATGGGGGTAAACCCCTGGCACTGATGCACATACTCTACTGTACTGCAATGAGTTACTCTGCACAGAGCCTGGGGCAGATGGGAGAAATCCCTCACTCTCTCTCTCTCTCTCTCTCTCTCTGTTTCTTTCTACAACAGTGAGGCCATTTCCCATGATAACCGGGGGCAGGAAGCCATATTGGATTTGGAGAAGGAAGGGGGCAGGTTAGGAGCACTTACTCATGTAGAGGGAGGTATGTAATGAAAAGAGCCGACTTGGCACGGGCATTGAGACTGAAGTGTGAAAACAACAAGTGTCAGCAGGGGGGCAGGGCGAGGAGCGTTGAGGAAATAGGAAAAATATGAGCGGTACTCTTCCGAGGGAAGAAGCTGCCGGGGCCAAACTCTGCCGGGGCCAAACTCATCCCTGCCATTTCTCCCTACACAACGTTCCCATCACTGAATGAACTGAACTCATGACATGGGAATGATTGACGCTTTTCATTGACACATTCGCTATTCCAGGCAAATAAACAGAAATACCGTACCAATGCATCACTCCTGAAATGGGGAAATTATGAAAATCAGGCTACAGTTAAACAAAGTCCAATCGCTTGGGTTCCAGGAAACATAAATGGATCTCTACTTTCAGTGTAAACAGCAATCTGAAAACATCTAGCTGGAGAGCATCTCAGATACGCTGCCGTGCCACTGTGTACGGAACATCATCTCACACATATAAGCAATCTCAAGCCTCCTCTCTGGTTGTGGAATGTGAAATGCGGTGAGCCATGACTTAAGACGTATACCTTAACCTTGAGAGCTGTTGTGACCATAACTGGGCTCGCTGGATAGTATCACTTATTCCAAGTCTCTCTCGCTGTCTTTTATTTTGTTGCCTGCATCTCTCTCGCTCTCTCTCCCACCCCTCTCTCTCTCTATCTCTGTTTCTCTCTATCTCTCTCTGTGTCTGCACATTGTCTGTCTGGTGGAGGCCTGGGGTCTGGGCCAGCCATTGTGTCTGCAGCACATTAAACGGACATCACTGCCACCCAGGCTGCAGCCTGTACACAAGCTGCCGAGAGAGAGAGAGAGAGAGAGAGAGAGAGAGAGAGAGAGAGAGAGAGAGAGAGAGAGAGAGAGAGAGAGAGAGAGAGAGAGAGAGAGAGAGAGAGAGAGAGAGAGAGAGAGAGAGAGAGAGAGAGAGAGAGAGAGAGAGAGAGAGAGAGAGAGAGAGAGAGAGAGAGAGAGAGAGAGAGAGAGAGAGAGAGAGAGAGAGAGAGAGAGAGAGAGAGAGAGAGAGAGAGAGAGAGAGAGAGAGAGAGAGAGAGAGAGAGGAGGAAAGGACGGAGACAAGCGGAGAAAGGAGGGTAGGGTTTAAGGGTAGCTGCAGGAGAGTTCTCACCACCATAGTTGTAGAATTTGACATGAATCAGTGCTGAGTGAAATTGAGCCGAGTAAAATTGAAGAAGTTGCAATTTTTGTTGACGGTAAGTGGTAGTATTGTGGTCCTTCTGTAGCTCAGTTGGTAGAGCATGGTCCTTCTGTAGCTCAGTTGGTAGAGCATGGCGCTTGTAACGCCAGGGTAGTGGGTTCAATTCCCGGGACCACCCATGCGTAGAATGTATGCACACATGACTGTAAGTCGCTTTGGATAAAAGCGTCCGCTAAATGGCATATATATTATTATTGATCGCCAATTAGACATTGCACTGGGACGAAAGACCTGCAACATTTTCATGGACAGAAGCTACGATCTACACAAAAGCACGAGGACACATGTCATCGACCCCAGTTCAGGGCTGATACAGTCTAACAGCTGTGGCGATCAGTGAGGATGAAGTAGGTCTAACGTGTAAGCAGACAGAGAGAACACACACTAACTAACCCACCTGTTGAACTCATAGATGTCCTCAATGTTGCAGAACAGAGTGCTGACTTCCTCCGGCTTGAGCGGCAGGTCCCCACAGTCAATGATGCAACCCAGGTAGTCCTGAGAGAAGAGAGAGAGAGAGAGAGATTCATACTTCAAGTTCGTTTGTTTCTGACTTCATAACACAAAATGCCTAAGCATAGTTTCTCAAATGGACAAAAGTTCCTTCTTCGTCCCTCCATTCGTCCCTCCCCAGCGTGGTAGCTTTAGATCTTCCAAATGATTCTCTGATAGCTGTCTTACGGTCATTTGTAATTGAATAATCATGAAGGCTTTCTTCGTGAGAAAAAATGGATACTTGAGCCCTACATCAATCCTTACTGTAAACGCACCGAGAAGCCCAAGAAAGCAAACCTGGCAATTAATGCAGTGGTAAAGGCCTCGTTGTTACAATATTTTTCATTTTCCTTTCGTGCTCCTCTCTCTGACCTGGGAAACAAAGCCATGCTCCAGTCTCATGAGTATGATATCCCCCCCCCGCCCCCTAAAAACACAGACTAACATCCCCAAGTACCACCACCCACAGGGCACGTTGCTCCGCGAAACCTGGAAGAGAGCATTCCGACCTGGGCCTTAAGAAAGACGGGGGCTTCAAAATGTGTCTGGCCAATCCACAGGCCCAGAGCACAGTACTCTCCAAGTCTACCATCTTCAATGTAGTGTTCATTAGTTAGGCTAAAAGACCTTACATAGGCTAGCTGTCAGCACTTTATCAGAGGCCTCCAGGGTCCAATAGTCCCGTAATCAGCATGTTTTTTAAGTGGCCAACAAGCCCATCTGATAAAGCCACATCCTACAGACCACTCTCTCTCCAGATGCCAACCCGATGGAGAAACCACAGAGGATCACTATCCAGGGTTGCTGTTCATTCTGTTGGTCTGAGTTTAACAGAGAGATCTGAGTAACCGTGAGGGCGGCCGCGGTCCACCCAGAGACCCAGTTACCATTCTGGCCCGCGAGAACGAGCCAACAACAGAAAAACAAAGAGGGGCTAAATTAGGATGAAGCCAATTTAATTGCAAAAATAAACGGGTTTAAATAAGCAAACGGACAAAGCATGCGTGAGAGTACAGGGGGGTGGAAGGCGGTGGGAGGTGGGGATGGCAGGGCGTTATGACCAGGAAGGGGGCTTCAATGTACCCTAACCCTGATAGAGCCCGAGCAGAGTGGAGCGCTCCTAGGGTACATTCCTGGATGGTAAAATGTTTTTTTTTTTCTTTGTCTCCAGTTGTGTTTGTTTCCAGAGCCACCGGGGTTCTGGGAAAAGCAAACAGGCCGAGGTGGGGCAAAGTGAGACAAAAAATAAGGGGGGCTCCGCCACATTCATCACCTTTTAAAGGCAAGGGAACACTGGCACTGTAATTACTGTCGACTTACAGACAGTCACGGGTGAACAAGAATTCCCCCTCGGGCACACACTTACACACACACACACACAGACAGAGAGACAGACACACATACGGAGGCAGGCACACACACACTCCTTTCGGAGGGCAAGGAGGACCCATAGCGAGAAGAGAGGAGGAGAGCAAGAGACAGATGGATGAGTGAGAAGTTGACAGAAGAACCGAGGAGAAGACCGGAAAAATGAGGAAGAGACTTGAGGGGGAAATTGAGACATAAGAGGGTTAAACGCAGGAGAGCACAAGAACAGAAAGGACTGAGAAAGAGATACATGTTTCACTGTGAAAGGGAAGAGAGACAGCTAGAATGAGAGCAAGAGAGAGAGAGATCGAGAGGCTGGAGCAGCCGGCAGGTTTTGGTCTCTTTGTCTGAGAAACTAGGTCAGAGTTTGTCCCTCTGTGCTGCCTGCGAGGGCCCCTCCATCCCCTCCGCATGTGCCCCAAACTGGGGGGTTAACAGCCAAGGAGAGGCAAAAAAACACTCCGTTCCCCCTAAACCCCCACCCCCCAATTTCCTGTCCTATTTGGCAGGAGTACAACGAGAACGAAAGGGGGCTTCGCTCTCCCTGGCTCTCCCAATTTTCTCTCCACCTTTCTCCTCCTGTGTCTTCCAACATACTGTATACTGCACATTCAAGACCTATATGAGCAAATACATATGGGAGCTCACGCATGCACAAACACGAGAAGGCAAGCTAATAAACTGTTCACACACACACACACACACACACACACACACACACACACACACACACACTGACTCCAATCATCATACTTGGTTCTTATTACCACTGCAACTTTGACATCATCCCTGGATCAAAACCAGATTTCCATAGCTGTAAAGGCTGTGCCTAACGCACGCTCGAGCCGATAGACATCACATGTGTCAGCAGTCACACAGTCAGCAGTCACACAGTCAGCAGTCTGGGACAACCGACAACTAACTCCATTCCATCAACTCAGATGCCCACAGCTGCGCTCTGTCCCAAATCCCTGTCCCGCATAAACAAATGTATGAACATTTGTTCTGTAAGGCATCCCTGCACAGACCAGCTCTGTCAAATGCCTGCTCGTTTTACTGGCTCTTAAAAGGCTGAGCTTCAAAAAGGGGGTTACATTTCAGGCATTCTCGAACCTCTAACGCATATAACGCATACCCCACACACCCACCATGATATGTCCTGAAGATCTCTCTCTCTCTCTCTCTCTCTCTCTCTCTCTCTCTCTCTCTCTCTCTCTCTCTCTCTCTCTCTCTCTCTCTCTCTCTCTCTCTCTCTCTCTCTCTCTCTCTCTCTCTCTCTCTCTCTCTCTCTCTCTCTCTCTCTCTCTCTCTCTCTCTCTCTCTCTCTCTCTCTCTCTCTCTCTCTCTCTCTCTCTCTCTCTCTCTCTCTCTCTCTCTCTCTCTCTCTCTCTCTCTCTCTCTCTCTCTCTCTCTCTCTCTCTCTCTCTCTCTCTCTCTCTCTCTCTCTCTCTCTCTCTCTCTCTCTCTCTCTCTCTCTCTCTCACGCCACAGAAGCAGAATTTACCCCTCCGCTCTCAGCACCTTTCTCCCAGAACGCTGATTGCATCACCTGCTGATCTCCACCTGCTAATGGGCAGCATTGGCAACGTTCCCCCTCTCTCCACATCAAAGCAGAGGCAGAACCCCTTAACTACGCAATGCCGGTACAGGGACAAGGTGGAGACGCAATTCAACGGCTCAGACACGAGAGGTATGTGACAGGGTCTAAATGAAATCACAACACCTTCTTTGCCCACTATGAGGATAATACAGTGCCACCGCCGTGGCCCGCTAACAAGGACTGCCCCTCTCTTCTTCTCCGTGGCTGATGCGAGAAAAACAATTAAACATGTTAACCCTCGCAAGGCTGCTGGCCTATTCGGCATACCTAGCCGCGTCCTCAGAGCGTGCGCAGACCAGCTGTTTTTACGGACTTATTCAATTGCTCCCTATCCCAGTCTGTTGTCCCCACATGCTTCAAGATGGGTACCATTGTTCCTGTACCCAAGAAGGCAAAGATAACTGCTTGCATCCCACCCCAAAAGGTTCACAAGCTCATCATCAAGCTGGAGGCCCTGTGTCTTGACCCCACCCTGTGAAATTGGGTACTGGACTTCCTGACGGGCCACCCCCAGGTGGTGAAGGTAAGAAACAACATCTCCACTTGGCTGACCCTCAACACTGGGGCCCCACAAGGGTGCGTGCTCAGCCCCCTCCTGTACTCCCTGTCCACCTTCGACTGCGTGGCCATGCACGCCTCCAACTCAATCATAAAGTTTGCAGACGACACAGTAGTGGGCTTGATTACCAACAACGATGAGACAGCCTACAGGGATGAGGTGAGGGCACTCGGAGTGTGGTGTCAGGAAAACAACCTCCCACTCAATGTCAACAAAACAAAGGAGATAATCATGGATTTCAGGAAACAGCAGAGGGGGCACCCCCTATCCACATCGAAGGGACAGCAGTGGAGAAGGTGGAAAGTTTTATGTTCCTCGGTGCACATATCACCGACAAACTGAAATGGTCCACACACACAGACAGCGTGGTGAAGAAGGCGCAACAGCACCTCTTCAACCTCAGGAGGCTGGAGAAATTTGGCTTGTCACCCAAAACCCTGACAAACTTTTACAGATGCACAATCGAGAGCATCCTATCGGGCTGTATCACAGCCTGGTACGGCAACTGCACCGCCCTCAACCGCAAACCTCTCCAGAGAGTGGTGTGGTCTACACAACGCATCACCGGGGGCAAACTACCTGCCCTCCAGGACACCTACAACACCCGATGTCACAGGAGGCCAAAAAGATCATCAAGGACAACAACCACCCAAAACACAGACTGTTCAGCCCGCTAACATCCAGAAAGCGAGGTCAGTACAGGTGCATCAAAGCAGGGACCGAGAGACTGAAAAACAGCTTCTATCTCAAGGCCCATCAGTGTCACGTTCTGACCTTTTATTTCCTTTGTTTTGTCGTTATTTAGTATGGTCAGGGCGTGAGTTGGGGTGGGCAGTCTATGTTTGTTTTTCTATGATTTTGGGATTTCTATGTTTCGGCCTAGTACGGTTCTCAATCAGAGGCTGGTGTCATTAGTTGTCTCTGATTGAGAACATACTTAGGTAGCCTGGGTTTCACTGTTTGTTTGTGGGTGATTGTCTATGTTAGTTGCTTGTGTCAGCACAGTTCTCATTATAGCTTCACGGTCGTTATTTAGTTTATTGTTTTGTATAGTTTGTATTCAGTGTTCAGTGCTTTCTTTTATTAAAAAATCATCATGAACACATACCACGCTGCATTTTGGTCCGCTTCATACGACGATCGTGACAATCAGACTGCTAAACAGCATTCACTAACTCAGAGATGATGCTGCCTACATTGAGACCCAATCACTGGCCACTTTAATAAATGGACCACTAGTCACTTTAAACAATGCCACTTTAAATAATGCCACTTTAATCATGTTTACATATCTTACATTACTCATATCACATGTACATACTGTATATTATACTGTATATTATACCATCTATTGCACCTTGCCTATGCTACTCGGCTATCGCTCATCCATATACTTATATGTACATATTCTCATTCACCCCTTTAGATTTGTGTGTATTAGACAGGGCTTGCATACTTCCTGTGCTTAGCGGAGCAGAGCTGTTGTGAAGGAAGTTGTCAGGGAAGTGAGTTTGTGTTTAGACAGGACCTCACGCCCTCACCTACTGTCAATCAGTCACGTCAATGTGGAGCTATACAGAGCTCTTCGCATTGTTACAAAATTTGAGAGGCGCACGAAGATGCATTTACAGAGCTTGATTTGGCCTCTGCATGCATTTGTGAGCTCCACAATTGCTTCACACCCTCCAAACCTACAAACCTCTGACCACATTTTTGGATCAAGAATAAATTGGCTTTTACCCTAACTGCTACCCTACATGTAAACGTCAAACTAACCTTAAACGAGGAAAAGAGTTCCTAATTACTTTTTCAAGGGAGTGCTGGCCTCCCATAAAATTAGCCATTGAAGTGATGTCACTTCCTTTAAGACTGTCTTTCTTCTGTTTTCCTCCTCAGTCCCGTAGAGAGACTCCTGATTCCTGACCTGTCTTAATACCCTTTTATGACTAGGGGGCAGTATTTTCATTTTTGGAAAAATAACGTTCCCGTAGTAAACGGGATATTTTGTCAGGACAAGATGCTAGAATATGCATATAATTGACAGCTTAGGATAGAAAACACTCTAAAGTTTCCAAAATTGTACAAATATTGTCTGTGAATATAACAGAACTGATATTGCAGGCGAAAGCCTGAGAAAAATCCAATCCGGAAATGACTCATCTTTTGAAAGCTCTTGCTTTCCAATGCGTCCCTATTGAGCAGTGAATGGGCTATCAACCAGATTACTTTTTCTCCATATTCCCCAAGGTGTCTACAGGATTGTGAAGTAGTTTTACGCATTTATGTTGAAGAATACCCGTAAGCGGCTACATTGCGCAACTGGTCACCTGATGGCTCCCAGAGTGATTCTTGCGTAAAATTCAGAGGTAGACATTATTCCAATCGGTCCTACTGAAAAACCAATTGTCCCGGGGGATATATTATCGAATAGATATTTGAAAAACACCTTGAGGATTGATTATAAACAACGTTTGCCATGTTTCTGTCGATATTATGGAGCTAATTTGGAATATTTTTCGGCGTTTTCGTGACTGCAATTTCCGGGGGATTTCTCAGCCAAACGTGAAGAAGAAACGGAGCTATTTCGCCTACAAAAATAATATTTTTGGAAAAAAGGAACATTGGCTATCTAACTGGGAGTCTCGTGAGTGAAAACATCCAAAGCTCATCAAAGGTAAACAATTTCATTTGATTGCTTTTCTGATTTCCGTGACCAAGTTACCTGCTGCTAGCTGGACAAAATGCTATGCTAGGCTATTGATAAACTTACACAAATGCTTGTCTAGCTTTGGCTGTAAAGCATATTTTGAAAATCTGAGATGACAGGGTGATTAACAAAAGGCTAAGCTGTGTCTCAATATATGTCACTTATGATTTTCATGAATAGGAATATTTTCCGTTGCATTATGCTAATTAGTGACAGTCGATGATTACGCTCCCGGACCCGGGATGGGGAGTTACTAGAGGCCACAGCTAAATCCATCGCTTCCAAGGGCAATATGATAAAAGTGTTAACGGCCGTCCACTCAGAGGGCCCCTGACTCAAAAACCCCACTCTGTTCTTTATCAAACTAATTCTCCCTCTGTGTGTGTGTGTGTGTGTGTGTGTGTGTGTGTGTGTGTGTGTGTGTGTGTGTGTGTGTGTGTGTGTGTGTGTGTGTGTGTGTGTGTGTGTGTGTGTGTGTGTGTGTGTGTGTGTGTGAGAGAGAGAGAGAGATCAGTCACAGACTCCTCATTGTCGCAGGCCAGCTGACCCTATCGGATAAGAGTGTGAAACACTCTTTTGAAGTAATGACTTGGATTTACTGCTGCTTTCATCCTGTGCCATGCCCTCCTCTTGCCCTCCTCGTGTTCCACCTGGGCTACTGATGGATGGAGCTACAGAGGCACAAGGGGAGGCCAGACAGGGCTCCAAGATGGCCACCGAACGAAGAGGGGATGAAAGCATTGTTCACATTTTACTAATAGGAAGCTGGTGGGAGAGTCGAAGAGTTCCTCGTCGGAAAGGGGTTGAAAAACTGCTGACACAACTACAGTATCCATGAGTTCCAGTTTCACTATAGACATTAGTCATTGTGCTATTTCCAATTCAGAAATAATCAACTCAATATGTATACTGTAAACTGTATACATGCTAATATGTAAACCATATGATGATCATGTTAAACCCTATTCTTTCCATGTCAATATGGTACCAAGTACCAGGAATGAAGACGTAATGCTGACCTCAGACCAGTAGCAGCAGCAGGCCAGAGCATAGAGAGGAGACACACTGACTGTACTGAGGACAGGAGGAGAGGAAAGGAGAGTGGTTTGGAGGGGAGCGTTTCTTTCTTACCTCTACGATGCTCTTCAGGTCCCTCACGTATGCCTGCTCTGTCTCCACTATCTCCAGCACCACCCTCTCCAAGCGAGACAGCTTGGGCAGGGACGCGGCGGTGGCAGGGTTTACCCCCGCTGGGAGTTGGGAGAGAGGAGTGAGGTCCAGGCTGATGTCGGAGCCGTTGCGCTGCGGCGAGGAAGGGTAGGCAGGCACGGCCCCGTAGGGCAGCGAGGAGGAAGAGGAAGAGTGTCCGTCCTGCAGGGAGACGGAGGAGGCAGAGGAGCTGAGGCTGGCCGTGCGGTCGCTGTCCGAGCACACCGTGTTGACCGAGGTGCAGCTTCCGCGGGAGGCGCGCTCCGACGAGGTCATCCTACCCACAATGCTGCTCAGGGAGGACACGGAGGAGGGGCGCTTGGCAGCTGGGTGAGGGGAGAAGGGAGAAGATGGAGAGAAAAGGAGGAGGCGGTCAATGTCATGTCAACATAAATCAACAAACTACTCCAACCAACCAACCACGCAGGACTGTTTTAACCTGACAGGCTTTTCTTGGATCACTTTCACACTTCGCTGAAGTCTATTAAAAGAAATCAGTTTAAATGACCAGGTTGGGCTGCCAGCAGCAGTTGGGAAATTGGTTGACACAGGTGCTAGAACACTTTGCCTTCTTCTTTTGGGGAAGAATTAGACAAAATACTTACAGTACAGCTACAACACTAATATGTAGGTTGGTTTCTGCCATGAAAGTCAGAGCAGGCTGACTGAACAGCTTACTTTGTGTTCCTCTGAACACGACCACAAAGCTGCCATGCAGGAAACAAGGGGTGTCAAAAAAAAGTATAATTACGAGAAAACCTTCTCTTTTTTTCACAGTTTGGTTGCTACAATCTCGCTGTCAATCTTCTTGTTCTGGCAACCTCCTGCACTTTTGTGCAAAAACACACAAAGCCAATTCAGAGCTAACAGGAAACAGAGAGACCAATTTCCTCCCCCCCAGCTTGATCTGCCGGTCGGTGGACTAAATTCGGTGAGGCCCCAGTGACCCCCTTTATTAGGACCATCTCAGCGTTGTCAGGCAAGGCCAATTGAACACAGGAAACAGAACACTAGACAGGGAAAGGTTCTGTCTGCAATCAAACAATTTGAGAGAAAATAGACTGGTTGTCATGGTAAATGAGCATGAAATAAGCCCAGGCTACGAAGAAATAGTTTCATTGTGTCGAGCGTAAAATGTATAACTGGTGGTGCTACAATGGTTGCCCACTTTAGAAAGGGAGGGCCAACCGAGAGGAACAATCCATCACTTCCTGCGGCATAATGGTTCAGTTTAAAGGACTGGTACATGCCCGCTCTCGCTCACGAACCTTTACATGACGACAACGAAAACAACAACTCCTTATTTAGCTACTGTATGCCATCAACAACAGAATCCAGGGCCACTGTTTTCTTCTTAACGTGTTACCCGAATCCCACCATGTAATCAGGAATCCCTTGTTTGTCTGTGACTGAGGTGTGTATATCTCCATCTATCAGACGCTTCATTTAACCATTAGCTGTTGCAGGGATTCACCGTGGTTTCCTTGCTCGAGGACATTCACATACGATTCTAAAGCATTACGGCAGAATGAATTGTCTGAATTTGATTTAAGTAAACTCATGAGCTGCTTGAAGGGCAGTGTTTATCTACGTTGGGCTGATTCCAAGAAAAGCAGTAGAATGACTCCAGTCTTATATGGATGGAAAATGACTTGGCTTCAGTAGAGAAAATAGAGAAAGACAGCAGAATATGCCCTCCAGCTTAACATAGATGTGAATGCTTGACTGGGGGTAATCTCCATTTAGTAAAATGCCGGGGGAGACTCCTTGTGCACGTGTGCATGGAAGAAAAAAAACGTATCACTTCAGGAAACAAAAAGATAAATTATGATAAACTATCCTATTAAAGTCAATTTTATTATAATCAAGGATTCATTAACTTAAAAAAAAAAGGTTTGTTTTTACAATCGGTTAAAAGGAGGTCAAACAGCCCGTATTCTATAAACACACTGGATATTTATGTTAAGACACTTGACTGCAAAAGGGCAGATGCATCGTTACCAATAATTATATAGAAAAATGATATAATCAGTATAATTGCTCCAAAATCTTACTATACTTTCTAATTGCTGACATTTTACACAATGAATCTTCGTGGTTTTCCATGGAGAGTGTCCAAAGTTTCATTTTCAACCTCACGGCTGCCCAATTGGGAATTACCTTATTTGAGGCTAACGCAGATTATAAACTTGCAATATGTGTATATGGATAGAGTTTCCATGGTCATAAGTCAAATCACTGCATTACGCAGTGGTAATATTGCTCTCGTCAAAGCGGATACCTGACCCATTGTCTTTATCCTCTCCCTGGATCCTGGGTGGCCGCTGTCGTTTTCCAACACTCCCATTCAGAAAAACTAACACTCTTAGAAATAAAGATGCTATCTGGAACCTAAAAGAGTTCTTCAGCTGTCCCTATAGGAGAAGCCTTTTTGAGAACCTTTTTGACTCCAGGTAGAACCCTTTTGCTTCCAGACAGAACCCTTTTGGGAGAGTTATACCTGGAACCAAAAAGGGTTCTCCTATGGGAACAGCCGGAGGACCCTTTTGGAACCCTTTAATCAAGGCTGAGTAGGATTTTGTTGATTCAACTAATCCTCTTTTACACAGTAATGTCACCGTAATCAAATATTTTTTGGGGAAAACTGGCAATTGAGTCATGAGAGTAGAATGGATTCAACTCAAGAGACCCATGTGGGCTCAAGTGGAACATTCAGGAAGATTTTTCTACACTGACGTACCACCAAAGCTGCTCCACAGTAGGTATATACAATCGCAGTATTTTCCCTGGCGTCAAAATGTTTAAGACAGCCCACCAAAACACAGACGTGGGCTGAGATGAGATCAGAGAAAAGGTCGGAGAGGGAGCCCAAAGGTCTGGAGTGGATACTCTGAGTAATACTCTAAATAATACTGCCACAATCAGGGTTAAACATGTTAACATTATTGGACTAACGCAGGATATATGGCCAAAGCCATATCTGAGGTGACCAGTCCTGTGCACACTAACCTACCCAACAGTCATAGTAGTTAAACTCACCAAAGAAAGAAACTTCCCTTTTTCAGGACCCTGTCCTTCAAAGATAATTCGTAAAAATCCAAACAGCTTCACAGATCTTCATTGTAGAGGGTTTAAACACTGTCCCATGCTTGTTCAATGAACTATAAACAATTAATGAACATGTACCTGTGGAACGGTCATTAAGACACTAACAGCTAACAGACAGTAGGCAGTTAAGGTCACAGTTATGAAAGCTTAGGACACTAAAGAGGCCTTACTACTGACTCTGAAAAACACCTAAATAAAGATGCCCAGAGTCCCTGCTCATCTGCGTGAATGTGCCTTAGGCATGCTACAAGGAGGCATGAGGACTGCAGATGTGGCCAGGGCAATAAATTGCAATGTCCGTACTGTGAGACTCCTAAGACAGCGCTACAGGGAGACAGGGTGGACAGCTGATCATCCTCGCAGTGGCAGAACGCGTGTAACAACACCTGCACAGGATCGGTACATCTGAACATCACACCTGCGGGACAGGTACAGGATGGCAACAACAACTGCCGAGTTACACCAGGAACGACCATCCCTCTATCAGTGCTCAGAGAGGCTGGACTGAGGGCTTATAGACCAGTTGTAAGGCAGGTCCTCACCAGACATCACCGGCAACAACGTTGCCTATTGGCATAAACCCACTGTTGCTGGATCAGACAGGACTGGCAAAAAGTGCTCTTCACTGACGTTTCACCAGGGGTGATGGTTGGATTTGCGTTTATCGTCGAAGGAATGAGCGTTACACTGAGGCCTGTACTCTGGAATGGGATCGATTTGGAGGTGGAGGGTCCGTCATGGTCTGGGGCGGTGTGTCTCAGCATCATCAGACTGAGCTTGTTGTCATTGCAGGCAATCTCAACGTTGTGCGTTACAGGGAAGACATCCTCCTCCCTCATGTGGTACCCTTCCTGCAGGCTCATCCTGACCATGACCCTCCAGCATGACAATGCCACCAGCCATACTGCTCATTCTGTGCGTGTTTTCCTGCAAGACAGGAATGTCAGTGTTCTGCCATGGCCAGTGAAGAGCCCGGATCTCAATCCCATTGAGCATGTCTGGGACCTGTTGGATCGGAGGGTGAGGGCCATTACCCCCCAGAAATGTCTGGGAACCTGCAGGTGCCTTGGTGGAAGAGTGGGATAACATCTCACAGCAAGAACTGCCAAATCTATTGCAGTCCATGAGGAGGAGATGCACTGCAGTACTTAATACATCTGGTGACCACACCAGATACTGACTGTTACTTTTGATTTTGACCCCTCCCCCCTTTGTTCAGGGACACATTATTCCATTTCTGTTAGTCACATGTCTGTGGAACTTGTTCAGTTTATGTCTCAGTTGTTGAATCTTGTTATGTTCATACAAATATTTACACATGTTAAGTTTGCTGAAAATAAACGCAGTTGACAGTGAGAGCAAATGTATTTTTTTGCTGAGTTTATGTACAGCGGTTTATTTGTTTCAGCTGCCATTTCCCTAGTATTTGTTAAGACATTATTTTGCAGAGACGGGTCATTTCTGGTACAGTATATAACAATTAAACACAGTCTTGTTAAAGTACCTGCTACAAACTGGTACGCAGCGGTGCTTGTTGTAATTCCATCAAAAACAAGAATGAGCTATTAGGTGATAATTGTGTAATTACAATTGACCATGGAACCAGAAAGTCAAATCAGGTAAATATCACTGTAAAATAAAGCATAACCACACTGGTCAGTGGAGGCCTTGAGCAGTCTACTATTTCCATGTATCCAGTAATGGTCCAATGAGGGCTAAGGACAGCCCTACTATCTCAATCACCAGTGCTAACAGTCTCCTGCAGTGCCAAACAGGGGCCTGCCTTCATCTACTGACGGTTATAATCTATTAGAGACCTACTCCAGCAAACAGCAACAGTCCCCTACCTGCTAAAGAGTGAGCTCAGCCTCTCCCTTGGCCTCCAGAACGCATGAGGTCAGCCTGTTGAAACCACAGCCATGTCCCTATCAAAGAGTAATTCACCACACTGCTGCTGCTACAGTCCCATACATGAGTTCTCAGACCACTGACCAGCCAGCTCCACACCCCACACTGAACCCTCTGGCCTGGATCCACTGCCCACCCGCCGTTCAACCAAGCTCAGTTACGTCAACCACACTCCAACTCAACTAACAGTTATTACAATTGATAGTTTTTTCCCCCCAGACAGAACACCTCCATCTCACCTCGTTCATCTGGCAATGGCCTCTCTTAGAGCACTTTGTGAGTCTGACTTTGTACAGACTACAGAGACCACAGAGACAGGAACTGTCATTGTTAGCAAGAGACATGCAGAGTGTGTGTGTGTGTGTGAGAGAGAGAGAGAGAGAGAGAGACAGAGAGAGAGAGAGAGAGAAGGAGAGAGAGAGAGAGAAGGAGAGAGAGACAGAGAGAGACAGAGAGAGAGAGAGAGAGAGACAGAGAGAGACACAGAGAGACACAGAGAGACACAGAGAGACAGAGAGAGAGAGAGAGAGAGAGAGAGAGAGAGAGAGAGAGAGAGAGAGAGAGAGAGAGAGAGAGAGAGAGAGAGAGAGAGACAGAGAGAGAGAGACAGAGAGAGACAGAGAGAGAGAGAGACAGAGTGAGAGAGAGAGAGAGACAGAGAGAGAGAGAGAGACAGAGAGAGAGAGAGACAGAGAGAGAGAGAGAGAGAGAGAGAGAGAGAGAGAGAGAGAGAGAGAGAGAGAGAGAGAGAGAGAGAGAGAGAGAGAGAGAGAGAGAGAGAGAGAGAAGGAGAGAGAGAGACAGAGAGAGAGAGAGAGACAGAGAGAGAGATTTTTTATTTTTTTGTGTATTTTTTTCCCAGTTTTAGTACACCTCAGGGTGCAAGCCAATGATGAAGCAAGGGCAGAGAGAAGGCGAAAGCTTGGCACAGTTGCTATTTTCTGCTCTTTCTGAAACAGAAAAAAAGCTCTGGACCCCGCAGAGAAAACCAAAAGGACATGCTGGCTTTTCATGTTGCGTTCACCTTATTTGGTGTTTTGGAATACTGATTATTTGGGGGAGTTTCAAGTCAGTGTGTGTGTCAAAGACGGCCTTTGAGAAAGAGAAGGTAAACAGATGACATAGTTTAGGGGAGAGATGGTCCTCTGCTCGCTGACATAACAGAACAGCCTGTGTGTGTTGAACGAGGCCTGCACCTGACAACCCATCAGAGGATGTGGTTGGAACCAAAACACACAGTTTTTAGCTGAGAGCACGCTTGACTTCGGGTGCAGTTGCTAGGGGCGACAGGGGAAAAGTGCAAATGAGCTCAGTGAGAGACGTGTTAGTTGGACTTTCAAGGGTCATTAGCAGATTCCAACAGCATTGCTCTCTGTTTGGTGTTTTAGCCTGGGTTTCTGCATAGCACTTTGTGACATCTGCTGATGTAAAAATGAATTTGATTGATTGATCAGCAACAACAAACTTGAAGGGAGTCACCCTGGTCCCTGCCTCGCTGACTAACCACAAACTGGCCAAGTCACGCTGACCTAGTGCTCACAGGGCCACACAGTAGCTCTCTTGTCCTCTGACTCAGTCTCTGTGAGATGTTGTTTGACCAAAAGTGCCATGGGCTGCCTGGTGGGCCTCCACTGGGCTCCGCGAGTAAGACGAACAAGCACGCTGTGTTTCTTTGTGCTAATCTAGATGAAACTCACTGGGCATTCTGCAAAACAAACATTCTCACTTGAGCTAAATACACCTGAGGGACAGGCAGTCAGTGAAGGATAATGCTTTAGACGGGACAAATTAGTGAGGAGAATGTAACTGTAACCTGAAAGAAAACATCATATTAGGAGACCCCCTGAAGTGAGTGAAACTCTAGTGGACCCCTTAGTGACTAAAAGGCTTTCCTGTTTAAATAAAAAATGAAAACACAAATGTCTTTTTTTTTTTTTTTTTACTATAAAAGCAGTATAATATAATGTTACTGCATTATGTGAAACAGTATTTTCTATGTTGGAATAAATGACCGTGCAATGCAGTAACAATAAATCCCAGAAATGTTATCTTGTGACCCTTCACAATGCCGGGCCAAAGCTAGGCCATTCGAAGGCCTTCCCAACTTCCCTATGTTTACAGAGGACTTTCCAATAAGAAGTGAACACCCTTAAACAATCCAACTTGTCTGTGCAGTTCCACAACATTTTCAGTCATGATTGACTCCGCTAATATAAGCACTCTCTTTGTTGGGAAATACTGGGGTTTGGAAGGGGGACAAACTAAGGCCTAAATATAGTCACGCTCAGTGCATTTTGTCATTTGTATGCTAACCGGACACCCTTATCTTGGGCGTGCTCTGTAGCCTATTTGTCGTGTATAATCATACGTGCAGAGAGAGATTTTGTCTCTTTTTACCCCAAAACATTGTTCAACGAAACATACAGCATACAGAACACGCAGTCTAATTCCACACCCTTAACAAGAGCTCCAATGTTACACCAACAATCAGCCTTGGTGGCTCTTCATGGTGCTATCTCATTAATGAGTTCTTTCCATCCCTATCATTAAAGATGCACTCTCAAACGTTTGTTTCATTTTCAGCCAATCGTTTTGAAAGTGGCGCTCACGACCCAAAGGGGGGGGGTCCCCGTTTTTGGCGCACTATGTCATCCAATTCGTGTAATATGCTGCGAATTTCGCAATTCGTATGATTTCATACAAATTTTGCAATTGGTGTGATATGTTATGAATCCAATTCGTTACACATGTAATTGTGCTTAAGATCCCAGAGTGCATTTCTTTACCATATTGTAGCTACAGTGTGAACCTGCTACGGTAACAATAACCAAACAAGGTAAACACATTGACATGGAGCATATTAAAACATCTGAGGTTGAATAGAATACTCTGACGTTAAAACAACAATAGCGTCACAGGTGTGAGAGTATCAGTGTTGACCTCTGACCTTGGTTGCTGGGCTTTCTCTGGCTGCCTCGGCCCGCCCCCTCAGGCATGGTGTGATGGTATCGCAGGAAGTGGAAACCTGCAAAAGGGCAATCAACCAAAACATCACAAAAGAAATGAGCAAAATACAGTTGTCATTGCGCAACATAAGACAACACTGCGAAGAAAGCATGGTTTTTCTATCCGTTGCCCACAAGAGAGTGTGTACCTAAGTAAATCTGACCTGGACCCCCATTTACAGTCTACTTTCATTTTGATGGGACTGTCACGCCCTGGCCATAGAGAGGCTTTTATTCTCTATTTTGGTTCAGGGTGTGACTAGGGTGGGCATTCTATGTTCCTTTTTCTATGTTTTTGTATTTCTTTGTTTTTGGCAGGGTATGGTTCTCAATCAGGGACAGCTGTCTATCGTTGTCTCTGATTGAGAACCATACTTAGGTAGCTCTTGCCCACATGGGTTTTGTGGGTAGTTGCTTAATGTTTTTGTGTCTGCACCAGACAGAACTGTTTCGGTTGTTCTCGTTGTTGTTTTGTTAATCAGTGTTCAGTTCCATTAATAAAAGGATGAACACGTACCGCGCTGCGTCTTGGTCCTCACCTTCTTCCTCCAACAGCCGTTACAGGACTATAACAAGGTCTCTGCAATGTGCACGAGCAGAGAATGTGTTCTTTCACCATTCATCGCTTCCAGGTGGCTGTTTTCCACCAGTTGTACAGCACACACAGGGGATGTTCCATGGATACATTCTCTCTACTGGTTGGGTGACACTGCTGAGGCCTCTTAAACAAAGACACGGAACAAATACCTGAGAAATTACCAGAGTTGCAAGAGCTTCGAATTCAGAAAGGCCTTTTCTCCGGCTACATTTCCAGTCCAGTGAAGCCCACTCTTTGGTTTAGACAGAGCGAAACCAAAAGCGATCTTTATCAGCTCCGAAGTGCCTTCCGCTCCTTTCATTCAAAGAGGAAGGTGTAGAAAGGGAGAGGGGAGGGGGGGGGAGACAGCAGAACTTGGAGCTAAAGCAATTAAAAGGCTGAAACGTGAAAGTTGCTGTTTGGGAAATAGGAAGGGAGGAGGAGGGCAGACACTGCCGCGTGGAAGAATTATTTTCTCTTTCTCCATACACACACAAACATAATTTATGTCATGTTTGGCTGTGAGACAAGAATGTGCTCTTCTCTGGTTCTATAGCAGTGTGTTGAGTATGTGCTGTGGAGGCAGGGGACCAGGGCTGTGGTGCCGGCGGTCTTTAGGAGCAATGTTCAAGTTCCACGTTTTAATGTCACGGTGTACAGTGAAATGCCATTTTTCTTGCAAGCTCTAAACCCAATAATGCAGAAAATCAATATCAATGTTGCACTAAAAATAACACAAGGTAGAACAAAAACACACAACAAATAAAAAGAAGAAATAAGAAGAACACGAGAAAGTAAGAAGTTATATAAAGGATCATGTCCAGTACCATATTTACAATGTTCAGGGATACGGGATCGACATAGGTAGATATGTATAGGGCTAAGGGGACTAGGCATCAGGATATATGATAAACAGAGTAGCAGCAGTGTAAATGAAGTGTGTGTGTGTGTGTGTGTGTGTGTGTGTGTGTGTGTGTGTGTGTGTGTGTGTGTGTGTGTGTGTGTGTGTGTGTGTGTGCGCGCGTGTTGGACTTTCAGTGAGTGTATAGAGTCCTGTGAGTGTGCAAAGAGACAAATACAAGGGTCAACTCAGATAGTCCATGAAGCCATTTTGTTAGCTATTTAGCAGGTTCATGGCTTGGGGATAGAAGCTGATCGGGAACCTGTTGGTGTCAGACCTGCTGTGCAGAAGCATAGAGAACAGTCTATGGCTTGGGTGGCTGGATTCTTTAACGATTTTGCCGGGCCTTCCTTTCACACCGCCTGGTATAGAGGACCTGGATGGCAGGGAGCTCAGCCCCAGTGATGTACTGGGCTGTCCACATCACCTTCTGTAACGCCATGCGTTCGAGGGCAGCGATGCAGCGAATCAAGACACTCTCAATAGTGCAGCTGTACAACCTTTTGAGGATTTTAGAGTCTATGCCAAACCTTTTCAACCTCCTGAGGGTTGTGCATGTGGACCATTTTAAGTCCTTAGATATTTGGACCCTTAGGAACTTGAAGCTCTCGACCCGCTCCAATACAGCCCTGTTGATGTGGATGGGGGAGTGCTCGCCTCCCAGTGTCCTGTTGTCCACGATCAGCTCCTTGGTCGTACTGATGTTAAGGGGAAGTTTGTCCCGGCACCACACTGCCAGGTCACTGACCTCCTCCCTGTAGGCTGTCTCATCATTGCCGGTGATCAGGCCTACAACAGTCATATTGTCAGCAAACGTGATGATGGTGTTGGAATCGTGAACAGAAAATACAGGAGGGGACTAAGCACACACCCCTGTGGGGCTCCCGTGTTGAGGGTCAGCATGGTGGAGGTGATGTTGCCTACCCTCACCACCTGGGGTCAGCCCATCAGGAAGACCAGGATCCAGTTGTCGAGGGAGGTGCTCAGTCCCAAGGCCCTAAGCTTGGTGATGAGCGTGGAGGGGACAATGATGTTGAATGCTGAGCTGTAGTCTATGAACAGCATTCTCACATACTATAGGTACTCCTCTTACTGTATCTAGGTGGGTGAGGGCAGCGTGGAGTGCAATTGATATTACGTCGTCTATGGATCTGTTGGGGCGGTATGCAAATTGGGTGGGTCTAGAGTGGATGTGTTCCATAGCAAGCCTTTCAAAGCACTTCATGACTGCAGATGTGAGTGTATGGCATTAGTCATATTGTGGCTTGAAGCCTTTGCGCTCTTGGGAACAGGAATGATGGAAGTCATCCTAAAACATGTGGGGATGACAGACTGTGACAAGGAAATGTTCAGCGCTCCGTGTTAGATGTGAGGCGTTTGTTTATGGCTGGGAGATAGGGCCCTGACTTCCTCTGCACCTGCCCCGGTCGTCACTCTCTCTTGACCCATATCTTTCACTTCTTCGCGAGACAGCTGCAGACAGCAGGGATGTCCTACATTGTAAAGACTCTCCTCAAAAAAAACTCCACACCCGAAACATCATCGAGGAAGTATGCCGAGTGGCAGCGATTAGGGTACTCCAAGTCGAGTATCGGAGGGAAATGTTCTTGACACCGAAATTGGGCATTTCTGTTTGAAAATCTTCCAACTTGCTTCTTTTGCAAAGAATTTCACAGCACGACAGAGCAAGGAAATGGCTTCATCTACTGGGAATGAAGCCATCCCTCTAATCTGTCATTGTCCTGAGGACCATTCTGTGGGTTGTGTAGGAGTTCAAATTGAAATCTTCAATATTGGGAACAAAGAACCGTGCCTTTGTGTTTGTGTTGGCATGACGCAGGCCATAGAGGCCTCTCTCCATCTATCATAATGCTTCATGTCTGTGATGGAAGTCAAAAGTTACTTCATTAGCCAAGTTTAATGATCTGCTCTGGACTTTTTGCAGCCATGAGAAATGTAGAAATTGCCCTGGACGTATTCCAAGCCGTGTCCTCAAAAACATATCTCACCACAACTCCCCCATTTCACTTCTAGAGCCTGTTTCCAGTACTGCATTACCTCATTAAAAGCCACGTCTCTTCCTACGATGAAGACATCAGAGCACCGCTCGGCCCTGCCGGTCTACCCCAAACATACTTTCTTGGCTCCACCGCTCGTTTGCTGTGAAATTCCTGAATTCCAGAAACAGGATTGTGGTAAGAATGAACTTTTCTCCCCCCCCCCACAAAACCTCTTAAGTGTAGTTTCTAATAGTGTTTGTCTGTGGGTTGGGGCGGGGGGGGGGTACAAATTGTTGGGTTGTTTGAGAGAGAGGGGTGGAAACGGGCCAACAGCTGGTTAACTCTGAGGTTACAGTCAGGATAAAGAGGCTCTGCTGAAGCGTAGCAGCCACCCCCGAGCCCCCTTGTACAACAGTGTACACTGTACTGTTCTCTGAGCACTCAACCATGTTCCTGGTACATGTCACTTTATCATCATGAAGGATAGGCTGTGAGAGGCCTCTTCAGGCCCTGTAATTTGGCACATTTTGGTCGGATCGCTCGTGCTGCTGCTCCAGGTGCATCCGAGAGCGCTTTCAGCTCAGCTATGCTATCTGACGCGGCCAACGGATAGAAATCAACCTTTGCGCTGACAGAACCCAAATACGGGAGAGAACAGCTGGACAGTTGCTTCAGAGAGTGTGTGTGTGTGTGTGTGTGTGTGTGTGTGTGTGTGTGTGTGTGTGTGTGTGTGTGTGTGTGTGTGTGTGTGTGTGTGTGTGTGTGTGTGTGTGTGTGTGTGTGTGTGTGTGTGTGTGTGTGTGTGTGTGTGTGTGTGTGTGTGTGTGTGTGTGTGTGTGTGTGTGTGTTTGTTCTGTGTGTCTGTGTATGATTGTATTGGTGTATGCCTGTTTGTGTGAGTGAAATAAAATTGCACTGGATGTGCATTTTTCACTGACTACAGGCTTGAGTTGTATATTTTTAACTTAGTTCAGGCTCAGCCTGTACTTTTCTATAGTGATGTAGTTTTATCAACGGATGTGTTCCTTTTCCATAAAACAGTTATTAAAAAACAAACCACAATGTGGCTCATTAAGGCCATAATAAAATGGATTAAGGGATTATGAAGCTATATTCCTGGTTAAAACAAAAGGTTGTATGACTGGGAAAAACCACCAAGAGTCTAATCATAGACATAAAATCCAACAGAAATCACTTTGTGTTCTAATTCCCGACATCTACTCTGAAGTGAATCTTCTGAAGTTAGCTTAACTATCATGCTCTGCACTTCATTATTCTAACGCAAGTGTATGTTGTGCTGTTGATCTCTTTGATCAAGTGTCTGTTATGCTGTTGAACTCATTGATCAAGTGTCTGTTATGCTGTTGAACTCATTGATCAAGTGGCTGTTATGCTGTTGAACTCATTGATCAAGTGTCTGTTATGCTGTTGAACTCTTTGATCAAGTGTCTGTTATGCTGTTGAACTCATTGATCAAGTGTCTGTTATGCTGTTGAACTCATTGATCAAGTGTCTGTTATGCTGTTGAACTCATTGATCAAGTGTCTGTTATGCTGTTGAACTCATTGATCAAGTGTCTGTTATGCTGTTGAACTCATTGATCAAGTGTCTGTTATGCTGTTGAACTCATTGATCAAGTGTCTGTTATGTTGTTGAACTCATTGATCAAGTGTCTGTTATGCTGTTGAACTCATTGATCAAGTGTCTGTTATGCTGTTGAACTCATTGATCAAGTGTCTGTTATGTTGTTGAACTCATTGATCAAGTGTCTGTTATGCTGTTGAACTCATTGATCAAGTGTCTGTTATGCTGTTGAACTCATTGATCAAGTGTCTGTTATGCTGTTGAACTCATTGATCAAGTGTCTGTTATGCTGTTGAACTCATTGATCAAGTGTCTGTTATGCTGTTGAACTCATTGATCAAGTGTCTGTTATGTTGTTGAACTCATTGATCAAGTGTCTGTTATGCTGTTGAACTCATTGATCAAGTGTCTGTTATGCTGTTGAACTCATTGATCAAGTGTCTGTTATGTTGTTGAACTCATTGATCAAGTGTCTGTTATGCTGTTGAACTCATTGATCAAGTGTCTGTTATGCTGTTGAACTCATTGATCAAGTGTCTGTTATGTTGTTGAACTCATTGATCAAGTGTCTGTTATGCTGTTGAACTCATTGATCAAGTGTCTGTTATGCTGTTGAACTCATTGATCCAATCCACAGAACAATGCAGATGTCAGTCGAGCCATTACTTTACTCTGTTGATTCCTATTACCAATTGCATAATAATAAACAATTGCCTGATTCCTATTAACAATTCCATCCGGTCGGTCCCGTCTGGCCGGCTGACTGGTCCTATCTCAAAATTATAGGCATGACGCAAGATAGGATTCCAAACAGATTTAAATAACAGTTATTGGCTATCCAGCAAGCTAGCTAGCTAATTTTACTAGCTCAGTGAGGAGAAACAATAAAACAAACATTTAACGGTTTTAAATCTCTCAAACTGATCAGCTGCTTTTACTTTAAATATATATATTCTGAAGCGTCTGCGGTTCATCCACTGCCAGTGGTTCGTCAGCTCTACCATCTAAGCTGACAGCTTAGAGCTCCACTAACTTGAGATAATTGATGCCACAATCCAAACATCTCTCAAAAACATACAGAGTGACCTCATCAAACTTCCCTGCAATCTGTGTCAAGGATATGATGAGAGAGAAGCGGTCAACCTACTGAACAACTGAATGCACACACACAGACACAGAGACGGCACGCACCCACGCAAGCAGGCAGGCAGGCAGGCAGGCAGGCAGGCAGGCACACACACACACACACACACACACAGTACTCTTGAACATACAGTATGTGCGTGGTGGGGGGGGGGCAACCTTGGGATGTTCAACAGTTAACACGGGCACAGAGAGGGTCAGGTTTGGAGGAAGGGTGCAAGGGGGGGGTGCTGCAAAAACATAAATAAATACAGAGAGAGGGAGGGACGATGACCGCTGGGGAACACAACAACAGGGGCGTGCGTCAGCGACAGGGAGGCTGCTCCATTGTCCATCCAAAGGCAGGGCGGGCAGTGGCCATTGTCAGAGGACCAGCTGACCTTCATGTTCCCCCTGGGTCAGAGAGGCCCAGCAGCCCATACAGTGGGCCACAGCCCAGACTCTTCTCTCCTGCCACCTCCTTATTCTCTCAGACAACAAAGGGCTTCTTTTGTGTGAGGGAGGGAGTGGGGAGGGAGGGCTGGACAAGCCCCTGATCATAATGGAAAATGCTGGGTAGGGGGGCGGCACGCGGAACACACACTAACACACATACACAGACTCATACATTCGCCCCCAGAAATATACACATAGGCACATACAATAAACTGAAAGTGTTTGGTCAAGAGAGGTAAGAGCAATAGTTTAAAGAGGTCTGTTTAGGTCTGTTTAGGGTGTTTAGGCTACTGAATGCAGAGAACACGGTATGTGGTCTGCCGTGCAGCAGTTGTTCTTTTGTTATCTCGGGCGCTCAATTAATGAGCTGAACACTCAGTCGTCTCAACCACTAAATCAACATGACCCTCAGAATTCTAGTCAGAGACAATATTCTCTGTCTAGCAGCTGACCAGTAGCGGATAATACATTGAGTTTGGTTGAGTGATGGTGGATTACAGGAGACCCGGTGGCTCTTAGGATTAAGGGTTAAAAGCTCATTGGTTTAAAGGTTATCTAAATATAAAGATGTAATATGTGCCATTTCATAGCAGACAATTTATTTATGATCTGGACTGGTCACCTGAAGTTATTTGAAGCAGATGGACACAGTCATGCTGCTATGGCCAATGAGGAACACTAAATGTGATTTGAGAAGATTTGAAATGGGGTGTGATGGACAGGCTTTCTATTTTGAGCTGGGTGAATCAACATCTGTTGGCCTATGTAGGCCCGCTTTACAACTCTCAGAGGCTCCTCTGTCCAAAACTGAGAAGTTGCACTTCTGGTTAACTACGTCAAGCAGCCGCTCCAACAAAATAGCAGCTGTGTTCTTCAGTAATATGCTACATGTGAGCAATTACCAAGTCAACAATGTGGCGATGTCACCGGGGAAAAGTAGGTGTAACAGTGACACTACCTGGCATGGGTGGGGCAGTTGACATCGACCTTGTGACGTCAGCAATCAGAGACGAGAGACCAAAATGATCCTGTGTTCTGTTCCTTTCTGGGATGTGTCATGATTGCACACAAAGGCCATCAATCCCCTAAAGAGCTTCCATAAGGGAGGAAGTAAATCCATCAAATTGGCCCGGGAAAGCTGTAACATCCAAAGTTTCTGGGCCTCTATAAATGTGTCATCGGCTGGAGTAAAGAATGGGGCCATAAAGAAAGGCAATGGGGAAGAGGCACTAGGATCCAAGAGGCAGTCAAACAACACGCCAGGAGGGAAATTCCATTTCTCTTCGTGCATGCACGGGACTAATTATAGATGCTGAGATGTATTGTCTCTCTCTGTCTGTCTGTCTGTCTGTCTGTCTGTCTGTCTGTCTGTCTGTCTGTCTGTCTGTCTGTCTGTCACTGTATTGTACTGTAGGAGGTGACAACACAGTATTCTGTTTTAGCACTTTACCATAGACAGAAGGGTGGGGGGTTAGTCGGCACAGAGGTGCCAGGAAAGGTGGAGAGGTGTCATACATTGTGCATGGAGTCAGGGAGGGAGAGATGGTATTGGGGGGAGATGAAGAGGTATTGGGAGGGAGATGAAGAGGTATAGGGAGGGAGATGAAGAGGTATTGGGTGGGAGATGAAGAGGTATTGTGGGGGAGATGAAGAGGTATTGGATGGGCGATAAAGAGGTATTGGGTGGGAGATGAATAGGTATTGGGTGGGAGATGAAGTGGTATTTGGAGGGAGATGAAGAGGTATTGGGTAGGAGATGAAGAGGTATTGGGTGGGAGATGAAGAGGTATTGGGTGGGAGATGAAGAGGTATTGGGTGGGAGATGAAGAGGTATTGGGTGGGCGATGAAGAGGTATTGGGTGGGAGATGAATAGGTATTGGGTGGGAGATGAAGAGGTATTGGGTGGGAGATGAAGAGGTATTGGGAGGGAGATGGAGAGGTATTGTGGGGGAGATGAAGAGGGATTTGGGAGGGAGATGAAGAGGTATTGGGTGGGAGATGAAGAGGTATTGGGTGGGAGATGAAGAGGTATTGGGTCGGAGATGAAGAGGTATTTGGAGTGAGATGAAGAGGCATTGGTTGGGAGATGAAGAGCCATTGGGAGGGAGAGGAAAAGTTATTGGAAGGGAGATGAAGAGGTATTTGGAGTAAGATGAAGAGGTATTGGGAGGGAGATGAAGAGGTATTGGGAGGGAGAGGAAAAGTTATTGGAAGGGAGATGAAGAGGTATTTGGAGTAAGATGAAGAGGTATTGGGAGGGAGATGAAGAGGTATTGGGAGGGAGATGAAGAGGTATTGGGAGGGAGATGAAGAGGTATAGGGAGGGAGATGAAGAGGTATAGGGAGGGAGAGATGGTATTGGGGGAGATGAAGAGGTATTGGGAGGGTGATGAAGAGGTATTGGGAGGGAGATGAAGAGGTATAGGGAGGGAGATGAAGAGGTATAGGGAGGGAGAGATGGTATTGGGAGGGAGATGAAGAGGTATTGGGTGGGAGATGAAGAGGTATTGTGGGGGAGATGTAGAGGTATTGGGTGGGAGATGAAGAGGTATTGTGGGGGAGATGAAGAGGTATTGGATGGGAGATGAAGAGGTATTGGGTGGGAGATGAATAGGTATTGGGTGGGAGATGAAGTGGTATTTGGAGGGAGATGAAGAGGTATTGCGTGGGAGATGAAGAGGTATTGGATGGGAGATGAAGAGGTATTGGATGGGAGATGAAGAGGTATTGGGTGGGAGATGAATAGGTATTGGGTGGGAGATGAAGTGGTATTTGGAGGGAGATGAAGAGGTATTGCGTAGGAGATGAAGAGGTATTGGGTGGGAGATGAAGAGGTATTTGGAGTGAGAGGAAGAGCCATTGGGAGGGAGAGGAAAAGTTATTGGAAGGGAGATGAAGAGGTATTTGGAGTAAGATGAAGAGGTATTGGGAGGGAGATGAAGAGGTATTGGGAGGGAGAGGAAAAGTTATTGGAAGGGAGATGAAGAGGTATTTGGAGTGAGATGAAGAGGTATTGGGAGGGAGATGAAGAGGTATTGGGAGGGAGATGAAGAGGTATTGAGAGGGAGATGGGGCTGAAAGTTGGAGTACTGTGGATGGGGAGACGGGGTATTTACAATGAAGGCGTTGCAAGGAAATAGTGGGGGCCTTGGACCCATGGGAGGAGACACATGTATGTGTGTGCATGAGAGGGAGAGGTGGGATTGATGACTCATGGAAAACACTCCCAAGAGACGGTCTGGTCCTGAGTCACCTGACAGACAGAGGAACACATTCACAGCCACACACACCCACAATATACACACCTTTACATGGGAATAAAATCACATAACACACAGCTGCCTCTAAGAAAAAACTAAACGGCTTATCAAATCACAGTGAACACATCACTCTCTCTCTCCTCCCTCTCACTGTCGCCGCTAGAGCTCATTCTGAGTATCCCGTTCTCTCACTGTCGCCGCTAGAGCTCATTCTGAGTATCCCGTTCTCTCACTGTCGCCGCTAGAGCTCATTCTGAGTATCCCGTTCTCTCACTGTCGCCGCTAGAGCTCATTCTGAGTATCCCGTTCTCTCACTGTCGCCGCTCGAGCTCATTCTGAACAGCATTGAGGAATATGGTAGTTATTTCTCTGTCCCAAACAAATACTCTACTATTATTGTGCATTTAGGATTTAGAGAGTCCTAAAAAGTGACCGACAAATCAGAGCCGAGTGTGTCAGCTCCAATGGACAAAACAAAGGAGTGTCAGACAGTCACAATATACAGATCACCATATCTTGCAATTCAAAGAACATACTTTCATCATAGGCAGGTAAACCCACATAGACCAATGAGACACATACTGTACTTCTGTCTCCATACATCACTGATCTAATAAAAATCTAGAGACCAAAGCCAAGACTGCATTGTTGTGTGCAGGTTTCTGGCTGTGCTGTATATTCAAATGTGCCCTACTGGTATTGGCTGGCTCTCTCTTTACTTCTGCTGGGGGACCCATTTGCACAGAGCTGGGAAGCTCATCAGTCCAAATTCCTTCAGGAGGAAATGGGGATTAAGCCTATTCCCTCTGAGCATTTGGAGGAAGGGGGTTCACACTCCTGAAGTTAGGGGGTTAGGGGGAACGAAGAGAGGACAAGTTGCTGAAAGAGAGTGGTCTGTTTCTATTACAAAAAGGATGGAACTGGGCTGAGGAAGGAACGGAATGCCATCTTTCAAAGCAAACAGGACTTATTGGCATTTAAGCTCCAGACTGCAGTGGCCTGAACACTCAGAGAGGGCGAGGGAGGGTTTGGGTCGCATCCTGTTTCTCCGTTCAGATTCCATGGCCAATTCCTATTTCCCATTCTTCCATTTGATATGGTCCAAAAAGCCAAACAATACCCTTTCTCCCCCAAGACTCCAGCTTCAGTCCAGCTCTAAGGTTATGTATAAGGTCACGCTACACGGCCATGTTCAAAATACAGTGCAATAGGAAAGTATTCAGACCCCTTTCCTTTATCCACATCTTGTTACGTTACAGCCTTATTCTAAAATGTTTTTATTTTATTTGTTAAATGTCCTCATCAATCTACAAACAATACCCCATAATGACAAAGTGAAAACATTTTTTAAAAACATTTTGCAAATGTATTAAAAATAGAAAAGAGAACCCCTTTGCTATGAGACTCGAAATTGAGCTCAGGTGCATCCTGTTTCTATTGATCATCCTTGAGATGTTTCTACAACTTGGAGTCCACCTGTGGTAAATTCAATTGATTGGACATGATTTGGAAAGGCACACACCTGTCTCTATAAGGTCCCACAGTTGACAGTGAATGTCAGAGCACAAACCAAGCCATGAGGTCAAAAGGAATTGTCTGTAGAGCTCCAAGACAGGATTGTGTTGAATCACAGATCTGGGGATGGGTACCAAAAATGTATGCAGCATTGAAGGTCCCCAAGGACACAGTGGCCTCCATCATTCTTATTGGACTGAGTTTGGAACCACCAAGACTCTTCCTTGAGCTGGCAGCCAGGCCAAACTGAGCAATCGGGGGAGAAGGGCCTTGGTCAGGGAGTTGACCAAGAACCCGATGGTCACTCTAACAGAACTCCAGAGTTCCTCTGTGGAGATGGGAGAACCTTCCAGAAGGACAACCATCTCTGCAGCACTGCACCAATCAGGCCTTTATGGTAGAGTGGCCAGACAGAAGCCACTCATCAGTAAAAGGCACGACAGCCTGCTTGGAGTTTGCCAAAAAAAAGGCACTTAAAAGACTCCCAGACCATGAATAACAAGATTCTCTGCTCTGATGAAAACAAGATTGAAATTTTTGGTCTTGATGTTAAGTGTCAAGTCTGGAGGAAACCTGGCACCATGCCTATGGTGTAGCATGGTGCTGGCAGCATCATGCTGTGGGGATGGCTTTTAACATCAGGAACTGGTATAGTCAGGATTGAGGGAAAGATGAACGGAGCAAAGTACAGAGAGATCCTTGATGAAAACCTGCTCCAGAGTGCTCAGGACCTCAGACTGGGGCGAAGGTTCATCGTCCAACAGGACAATGACCCTAAGGAACTAGAAGCACAAGCATTTCGCTACACTCGCATTAACATCTGCTAACCATGTGTATGTGACAAATAAAATTTGATTTGATTTGATTTGAAGAACACAACCAAGGCAACGCAGGAGTGTTTTCGGGACAAGTCTCTGAATGTCCTTGAGTGGCCCAGCCAGCGCCCGGACCTGAACCCGATCTAACATCTCTGGAGAGACCCGAAAATAGCTGTGCAGCTATGCTCTCCATCCAACCTGACAGAGCTTGAGAGGATCTGCAGAGAAGAATGGGAGACACTCCCCAAATACAGGTGTGCCAAGCTTGTAGCGTCATACCTAAGAAAACTCGAGGCTGTAATTGCTGCCAAAGGTGCTTTAACAAAGTACTGGGTAAAGGGTCTGAATATTTATGTTAATGTGATATATTTATATATATATATATATTTATTTTTATAAATTTGCAAAAACATCTAAAAACATGTTTTTGCTTTTTCATTATGGGGTATTGTGTGTAGATTGATCAGTAAAAAAAAGAACAATTTAATCAATTTTAGAATAAGGCTGTAACGTAACAAAATGTGCAAAAAGTCAAGGGGTCTGAAAACTTTCCAAATGCATTGTAAGTCAGAGACAGAAAAAAACACAGTTGTGAAAAACGTTTGTGTTGGAGGGATTCACAAACGATAATTAGGAATTGCACGTTTGGAAATCCTCCAACAAAGATCTTCAGAAGGCTTGTCAAAGAAGACAAAGAATTAAAATTCAGTTCAGTCCAGTGCCAGTGAATAATCTGTGTTTGCTATTGAATAGGTGCATATACACACACACCATGTTTGCAGGGGAAATCTTTATATTGGCAGTGAGTGACATTGAAGGAAGGATGTTCCCCTGAAAATAGCTCCAACCAGTTGATCCCCCGCTTAAAACCTGGCTGAGATGAATTCATCCTGGTTGACTATAAATATGACTGTGGTTGTTTCAGATTAAAGTATTACTACACTTATTCAGACTTCACTCTCTTTTCCTGCCATGATAGGGATCTCTCCCATGACTAATAAGGGGTGTTCAATCACAGAATTAGGCATTAGAATACTAGAATGGACATGAACCTTCTTATCATGGTCCAAAGGTCAGCCATCTTGGTCAGGGAGTTGGTTTGCCAGTGCTGTGATAAGATATTGTGTAAAACATTGAAAGTGAAAAAAAATGATTGCTTTGTATGTGTGTTATCTAGCTAGCCTGTCAGTTTTAGAGGAATGATTCCATACATTTTTTCAAATGAACTGCCAATACGCTAACACTCTATTCAAACAACGCAGTCAATCTCTACAGCCATACACTGGCTCGATTCAGTTACGATAGGACTTAGAGAAGTTGTAAATGTAACAAGTAATGATATTGTATCATATAATAAGGACTCACAACTTTCCGAGAAAACAAAATCTGAGACATTTACGGTCTGTTTACGTAAGGGATAATCAACTAGGGGTCATGCACTCTATGCAAAATAATGAACGACATGGAAGGTGTGTTCAACCACTTGCTAGCGGATTCGGAACTAATCTTCCAAGGAGTTGCATTCTTTTCCAGAGAACAGATAGAGCGCCAAGATGATTATCCCTTTTATACCACTGCCATAATTGAACACATGTCAACGCTAGAAATGTGTTTATTTGCTGGTAGAAATGTGTTCAACATCCACTGAAGTAGATGGCGAGTTTACTAGATAGCTACAGTAGTTGCCTGGGTAACCAAACAAACAGACTTGCTTGTTTAGCTAACCAAACTATCAGTCCTAGCTCACTATTATGAAAATCGAATGCAACAATGCCAATAATGTTTTTAAAAGCAGCTGAAACATAGAACATGTACAATAGGAATGAACTATAGCCATTGAATTCAATCAGAAACAAGTACCCACAATGCCATACTATAAATATATTGTAGAGGCTATGTATACTGTAAATGTGTTTTTAATTTTTTTAATTAAAAACGGTATACATTTTATTTATAATTACAGTTGAAGTGGGAAGTTTTACATACACCTTAGCCAAATACATTTAAACTCAGTTTTTCACATTTCCTGACATTTAATCCTAGTAAAAATTCCCTGTCTTAGGTCAGTTAGGATCACCGCTTTATTTTAAAAATGTGAAATGTTGAATTATAGTAGAGAGAAGGATTTCTTTCAGCTTTAATTTATTTCATCACATTCCCAGTGGGTCAGAAGTTTACATACATTCAATTAGTATTTGGTAGCATTGCTTTTAAATTGTTTAACTTGGGTCAAACTTTTCGGGTAACCTTCCACAAGCTTCCCACAATAAGTTGGGTGAATTTTGTCCCATTCCTCCTAACAGAGCTAGTGTAACTGAGTCAGGTTTGTAGGCCTCCTTGCTCGCGCACACTTTTTCAGTTCTGCCCACAAATTTTCTATGGGATTGAAGTCAGGGCTTTGTGATGGCCACTCCAATATCTTGACTTTGTTGTCCATAAGCCATTTTGCCACAACTTTGGAAGTATGCTTCAGGTCATTGTCTATTCGGAAGACCCATTTGCGACCAAGCTTCAACTTCATGACTGATGTCTTGAGATGTTGCTTCAATATATCCACATCATTTCCCTCCTCATGAAGCCATCTATTTTGTGAAGTGCACCAGTCCCTCCTGCAGCAAAGCACCCCCACAACATGATGCTGCCACCACCGTGCTACATGGTTGGGATGGTGTTTTTCAGCTTGCAAGCCTCCCCCTTTTTCCTCCAAACATAACCATGGTCATTATGGCCAAACAGTTCTACTTTTGTTTCATCAGACCAGAGGACATTTCTCCAAAAAGTACAATCTTTGTCCCCATGTGCAGTTGCAAACCGTAGTCTGGCTTTTTTATGGCAGTTATTGAGCAGTGGCTTTTTCCTTGCTGAGCGGCCTTTCAGGTTATGTCGATATAGAAAGTGTTTTATTGTGGATATAGATACTTTTGTACCTGTTTCCTACAGCATCTTCACAAGGTCCTTTGCTGTTGTTCTGGGATTGATTTGCACTTTTCGCACCAAAGTATGTTCATCTCTAGGAGACAGAACGCGTCTCCTTCCTGAGCAATATGACGGTTGTGTGGTCCCATGGTGGTTATACTTGCATGCTATTGTTTGTACAGATGAACGTTTCATTGGAAATTGCTCCCAATGATGAACCAGACTTGTGGAGGTCTACCATTTTTTTCTGAGGTCTTGGTTGATTTCTTTTGATTTTCCCATGATGTCAAGCAGTGGCACTGAGTTTGAAGGTAGGCCTTGAAATACATCCACAGGGACACCTCCAATTGACTCAAATTATGTCAATTTGCCTTTTAGAAGCTTCTAAAGCCATGACATCATTTTCTGGAGATTCTCAAGCTGTTAAAAAAGTTTCTGTAGTTTCTCAAGCTGTTTAAAGACACAGTCAACTTAGTGAATGTAAACTTCTGACCCACTGGAATTGTGATTACAGTGAATTATAAGTGAAATAATCTGTCTGTAAACAATTGTTGGAAAAATGACTTGTGTCATGCACAAAGTAGATGTCCTAACCGACTTGCCAAAACTATAGTGTGTTTAACAATACATTTGTGGAGTGGTTGAAAAACAAATCTTAATGACTCCAACCTAAGTGTAACTTCCGACTTCAACTGTAAATGACAATATTCTAGATTGACTATAATTCTATTACACCAATACTGATACATCACATGCCTTACTTTTATTTTTCTGCATAAGTAAAAGCAGGAAATGCATCCCCTATGTCTCTACTGCCATTCATTTGCAATTAGATGGCTGCCATTTTTGCCCCATTATGGCATTGTGATGGATTATGACATAGCCCCTCTAGTCATTTAATAGAGTCTTCATGGCTTTAATTAAAATCGTAAGGGATCATGAGATGTTTTATTTGTCCACTCTGGATAGATGACTTTCCAGTTGATTTGCTGGAGAACTTCATGTTTTGTCGAGCAAGAGGGCACCTCCTGAGCGACTTTAAGGATCATTTCCATTTAAAGTTATTTTTAGTCCAGGACTATAGGCTTAATCTCTGTCCAGGAAACCAGACCCAAAAGTCCGCAATGAGTACATTGTTTCAGCATCTCTGAGTGAGATCTTGGACATTTTCCTGCTTGCAGTACTCTAGGCTAAAGTGCGGTTTTGGCAAAAGGGCGGGGTGCAGGCAATCAAAACCGGCAAAGAAAGACTCATTTAAACACTTGAAATTGTGGTGAAGATTATGGTGAACAGCTACAGAAATGTTACTGTCGCCAAAAAAACTATTTTTTATTAAACTGTCTCTGCGCACTAATTAGAATATGCTACCAATGAATCAATGTGGCTGCCCGGTATTCAGTCACATGAATTCGTTTTGTTTGACATGCTCAGACAGTTTGTTATTATTACACCAGTAAATCATGTATATGATCAGTAACACCCTATACTGTACTGTCTGTGTCTTATCTGCTATACAAAGGCTATCCTCATTCACTTTGTGGCAGACAAACACGTGCCATTAATAACATGAAACATTAAGCCTAATGTACGTCGATTGAGGGGATAGCTATTAATAACATGTACAGAAAACAGAAAAACTAAAAACATAAACATCATTTTTATCATAGGTTTGTCCGCCGGTGTTAAACATGCGATGTTGTCATCCTGTGGTGAAACTAAATAAATCACTTGGCATTATCATCTAATAATGCGTAATTATAGAGAGCATAAACTTACCTTTACAGGTGTGTGGAGAGGAGACATGAAAACCTGTGCCGCTGTACTGCTGTCTTGATCAGTGTTCCTCTTCCAACCGCAGCCCGATAAACTCCTTTGACTCAACCTGTTCTTTGTCACTCTGCTATGTTGTTGATTTATCACACAGTCCGGACGCTTTGGGGTGGATAACGCGTTTCCCTAAAAGGAAAACAGTTTTATTCCGGTGTCTTCCGCACACAAGAGCTCCAAAAAACGAGAAATTAAACTCCGCTTTCAATTCTTGGTCTTCCCCCTTCTTGGCACAAGCCTCGCTTGGTGCTTGATGCCAAGAACCATCCCCTTTGGCTTGAATCACTGCTTCTTCACCTGATGGATCATCCCCATAAAGTAACGGTTTCACATCCGCGTTCGCAATTGTATGACAATCCCGGGAAAATGTGGCACATCAATGTAGCTCAAGGTCTCTTCAACATATATCACCCAGCACTAGTGAAAGTGAAGGGGTATAATCAAAGTACACCGAGCCGAGGAAAAGTCCGATTTCCCACCGCCTCTGAAAACTCAAGCACATATATGGTTTTCCGTTCGTTCCTCCTTGAAAAGGCGTCGCGAACGTCTCTAATTGCCAGTACTACATTACAGATACACTAATAGTATTATAGTAAGTGAAGTGTCGAATCGTAGGCCTGTGTGCATAGCCGCGGGGATTAGGGGTGCTGAGGGTGCTGCAGCACCCCCTGATACATCAGAATACCCCCAAAAAATGTTTTAAACAAAAACAAAATCTCCACTAAATTAGAAAAATACTCAGCATCAAAACATTTTTAAAAAAGTTTTAAGAGATACGCAAGACAACATTTTGATATACTAAGTCAAAATTATGAGATACATAAGTCTAATTGTGTAGGTACTTCGTCAGCATTTTGAGATATTATGTAAAATGTTTGACAGTAGATCACACATGTTTCTTAATTTGTAACATTGTGTGCTGGTTTCATAGGTGCGATACTGACTCAACATTTTTAGATACAAACTTGAAATGTGGAGATATATATTTATAGGATATGTTTCTTCATTAGTGGCATTATGTGGGGGCTGGCGAGCTGGCATATGCCCCAACACTTTTTTTAAATTAGGTTTAGTACAAAATATTGATGCAAAATCATTGAAAATAGGGACAAAGTACTGTTGTTTAGGCTGATTTGCAACGTGTGCACAATTAATCTGTGCTTCAGTGTGATCAACTGCCATCTGATCAAAAGTATTGAGGCAAATGGCAGTTTGCCACACGTTTACCTGCTGTGCGTATCTCTGCAACGTGGCTAGATGAAAATCGACACATAATGCTACAACAAATGAAGAAACATATCCTGTACATTCTACTATCTCAAAATTACCTGGGAAATTTCAAGTTTGTATCTCAAAATGTCAAGTTAGTATCTCTAAATTTTGACTTAGTGTCTAAAAATTCAGAGATAGTGTCCAAAATGTTGTGATAGTATTGACATTTAAAAATGATCGGGGTGGCGGGAATGGGCTTGAATAAGTTCCAGTAGTTAACTACCACTGCTACATAGCAAAAAAAAAGAACTTAACTACTGAAAACACTACCTAGATTTGAAATGAGTTCAACTACCACCAAGGTACTGCAAAATGTAGTTAAATTACTAGCTGAACTACATGTAGTTCACTACTCCCCAACACTGGCGATTTCTGTCTATTCACGTCGCAGAAATCAGCAGGGCCGCCGGCCTGTGGCAAGCTAGCATTTGCACCAACACTTCTGACATAACCAGAGAAAAACTGCTGATGCACAACCAACTTTTGAAATTGCACATGGTTTATTGTACTATTTCTACTCTCAATAGTAAGTTGAGACCCCCACAATTTCTTTTTATAAACTGTATATATATATATATTACTGAGTTACAGTTCATATGAGGAAATCAGTCAATTGAAATAAATAAATTAGGCCCTAATCTATAGATTTCACATGACTGGAAATACAGACATGCATGTGTTGGTCACAGATACAAAACAATAAAAATTAAACATGTAAAGTGTTGGTCCCATGTTTCATGATCTGAAATAAAAGATCCCAGAAATGTTCCATAAGCACAAAAGGCTTTTCTCTCAAATTTTGTGCTCAAATTTGTTTACATCCCTTTTAGTGATGATTTCTGCTTTGCCAAGATAATCCATCCACCGGACAGGTGTGGCATATCAAGAAGTTGATAAAACAGCATGATCATTACACAGGTGCACCTTGTGTTTGGGACAATAAAATACCACTCTAAAATGTGCAGTGCCACAGATGTCACAGATGTCTCAAGGTTTGAGGGAGTGTGCAATTGGCATGCTGACTGCAGGAATGTCCACCAGAGGTGTTACCAGATAATTTAATGTTAATTTCTCTACAGTAAGCAGTTTTAGAGAATTTGGTAGTACGTCCAACCCGGCCTCACAACCACAGACCATGTATACGTCATCGTATGGGCGAGTGGTTTGCTGATGTCAACGTTGTGAACAGACTGCCCCATGGTGGCGGTGGGGTTACTGTATGGGCAGGCATAAGCTACGGACAACGAACACTTTTACATTTTATCGATGGCAATTTGAAAGCACAGAAATACCATGACGATATCCGGAGGCCCATTGTGAGGCCCATTTGTTATTAAAGTGCAGTGTATTTTATTACATTTTTGGGGTTGGGGGCCCCCTGGCAGCCATGGGTGGTAATGACTGTGTGGCAGTAATAACAGGGTAATGTTAAATTGCATTAGTGGGTGAAAAAGGATATCTACAATATCACTGATTGCTATAAAGACAGTAAAATACTGTATCATTTGATACGCAGTATTGAGCAGGGGTATACCCATTTTATACAAAAGTTATACAAAAAGTTGCTACTTTCTGATGGCAATAACCTGGAAATCGTCATTACAGACACATTCTGTTTTAGTAATGAGTGTTTGTAATGACAATTTGCACCCTTTTGGGATTTGACTGCCAGGTAGTAAGGTTTACTTGGTTAATATGATCCGCTGTCATTTGATACGTGGAAATATAATATCATACACTCTCCTTGTCCTTGTTCTCCTCAGTCACTTACCAGTTTGTGTGTGAATGAATCATTTTGTTCAGAGTGATGGTCATGACACAATACTGTGAGACGACAGTATTGTTTTTAAAGAAAGTAACAAACGGCTTATGCACATCAAATATCTATATGGTATTTTTGTAAACAGGTGCATTACATATTTTCAAATGATCAGAATTTTGCTAAATGTAATATTTAACAGAATATTAAAAGTCTAGTTGTGAGACAAGGCAAAAACATTTTAAAAGAGTGAAATCCATATGCTTTACATAATAAACACTAAATCTACATTTTAAGATGAAAGATTATGCTTCAGATCATTTAAGTGTCTACTTAATATACAGTATGTAAAATAAAAAAAATCACAAAATATATATAAAATATTAATCTTCCCCTGAAACACAAAAAGCCTATAGTTGCGAAATCCTCCTAATATGATGTGAGTCAGTCACGGTTCAGACATAGCAACATAAACTAGGTGAAATGATGTGAGTCCTCACTCATAGCCTGGGGCTCCCACAGTCAACTCATGTACTCCGGCATCTGCACAGGTATTTAATTACCAACAACACAGAAGGTTGTCATGGACACGTCAGGAAACCATGTGGGGCTTCACCTAGTAAACATGATATGGATACAATAAAAAAGTATAGTGTTGGCTTGGCCTATAAAAACAGTATAATTTATTCCTTTGAATTCATTTGACTACTGTCATTATAGGAACACTAAACATTAAGTT
Source organism: Oncorhynchus keta (assembly GCF_023373465.1). Classification (NCBI taxonomy): domain Eukaryota; kingdom Metazoa; phylum Chordata; class Actinopteri; order Salmoniformes; family Salmonidae; genus Oncorhynchus; species Oncorhynchus keta. Next base: position 40,461,736 of record NC_068421.1, on the reverse strand, counting down.
GTTCTTTTAGCCTACCCGTACTTGCACAGTACTAACAGCAGTCACTGTTTTGTATTGACTTACAGTACTCTGTCATTTTAATGTACTTGTCTTTACTCCTATATAATAAGGTAGTGACCAAAAAACAGCCGTGTAAAAAACAAACAAATTCTGATAAAAATGAATTGTTTATCATATGAGCTTTTCATTCTACATGAGAGTTTGAACACATCTGAAATTGCCCCATAGACTAAATTGCCTCATATTCCCAAATTGCCATGATTTATTCCAATCAATATCATGCAGTTTAGCAGCACAACCCACATTTGTATTATTGTATTACAAATATTCATTCCCACACCTGGGGTCTGCTCTAGCAGTGCGGATGAAGGATCTTGCTCAAGGGTAACAGAAACCACACATTCTGAGACATAAGTTGTTTGCTATCCAGAGCCAAGCCACTGTTCTTGTGTCTGCACATGCACAGAACTCCACGCTCATTGAAACACTATGATACTAAAGACCCACATTGTTTAGGTCCCATATTTGCACTTTAGTAGGCTGTTGTCAAACAAAAGTGCACACTCTTGTCGTAGTGAACACTGTATGTGCTTAGACGCTGAAGCCCAACATGCACATTCAGTCGCTCCCAACTGAACACAAACACATGCAATGCCCAGAGACCCTCTAAGCGCATAACGAGAGTGTTGGGGAGAAAAGGCAGAAGAGGGGAAGCATGAGACATTCCAAAGACACATCTGACCCTGACACAAACAAACACCACATCCCTGCTTTCAAAAGGAGCAGACTGACCAGGTGTTTTCCTGTCTGCGTGGGCACAAGGTTTGTTCTGGGAAGATAAACAGAAATGTCGTGTTTGCGCCGTTCACGTGAGTCTTTGGTGCCACAGTGAGAAATTCTTGAGTCACATTTTCTCTTCAAACCAGGAGCCAGCAAACACAGTGGAGTGGATACCCATGCTGGGGGGGGGTCATGGAATGTCAAAGGGTCACCGTGCTTTGTCAATAAATGATGCTGACTACTTTAGCTCCACATGATGGCCATATTCTATGCTCCTTGATCTGTTATGTTATCAAATCCCGTCTTTGATTTACTATTGCAATATCAAGAGTCATCTACTTTTTCCATTGATAATAATCACACACTTCAGCCATGTGGAACCGTTTCCCATATCATTACTGTTGAAGGCCCAGCAGGTCACATTGACGCATCCAACCCAGTCTGACTCTGACGACCAGACGGAATTTGCAGCAGACAGCTAAAAACTCTAAGTGATTCTACAGAACATTCTGGAGTTCAGATACAGCTGAACAAAATGCCATCCCATGATGCTCCACTACAGTGCATCTTGGGCCGAAACAGAAAGATAGCAGGAAGCTGAGCCAGAGGGGGTCTGCAGATGCCTTGATGGGCGACTGGCGTCTTAGCCATGCAGAGCCTTTCAAACCCAACAGTCAAACTTTCCAGAGAATCCTGCGTCCCATTCTAGGCCAGGGGAGGGAAGCCAAACAGAAGTCATTAAGATGGTTTTTCATTGTTTCAACGACTGGCCTGCTCGCTCTGAAGCTGCTGAATCGTTTATCAAGGAGGAAAGAGGGTAGGAGAATTGTACAGGACAGGCGTTGAAGGAGAGGAAAGGCTACATATTTCACCATGCAACAATACTACTCTAACAGGTCCATATGGTCTTAGATATAACTTTTTAATATGCACCTCACAGTACAGAGCGAGATCTAAAGGAACAGCAGCAATGGTGATTAAAGAGAGGAATCTCTGGCCCCCGGAGTTAGAATATCATTCATTCCACTTGGTTGAAATATCACAGGACTACAGCCAGCATCTCTGCAGCCAGCCAGCCTTGCTAAACCTAAACCACCAGCCGCAGAGTGGAGGGCTACAAACACACGCTCCATCTCCACCACAGATGAAAGTGGTTGACTGGAGCAAAAGCCCTTAGATTAGGCCGGATCCCAGCCAAAGCCACACGCATGCCGGTGACCTACATATACGCTGAGGTGATTTCTGGCCCCTGCCTGGACCTATGAGCCTCGTTACTGCTAGCAGCTAGCACTGTCCGGCTCAGAGGAGAGGAGACCGCAAATGGACGAGGAACGCAGGCTCATGTTACTCTTAATTACCCTTGTCTGGCCATTGGCATTGGCCCATAGCTGTTTAACTGCCCAGGGCTCCATCCCCACTATGATGAGTGACAGCCCTCAGGTGACTACTGTACCCAGTGATTTACACAGACACACCTGCTTCCCAGTACAGGTCACCTATCACCCTGGGAAGCCAGGGATTGGCCCTTTGACTAATCACCCTGTCAGACACCTGCCGTGGGCAACCAGTCGTCACACCAGACTTGTAGCAACAGCCGAGCTGTGACAGATTGGCTGGACTGATAAGGTGAGTGAGTGAGCTGCTGGAGGGGTTTTTGGATTTTAAAATGGCAGCTGAACATCCCTGAGGAGGGAGCAGGATTGCGTAGGTCACCTGGATGAGTCACGTGATCCAGTGAGACACTGGATGAGTCAGAGCACATGCTAGGGAACACACACAGCTGCTAGTCACTAGTTCTAGGCCTGTTTCAGCTGAGAATATTACAGGCCTCTAACAGAGGCTGTAGTTAGGCAGAAGTATGGGGAACAGTGTCAGTAGAAGTGGCTATGTAATTTGGTACTCTGCCATTTGCCATTTCAAGAACAAGTGACGCAACAATCCAGCTGTAGCTGTTCTTGTTACTTAAGTTAACATCACTGGTGTCCAAATTCCTTTCCCTATGTGCAACTTCTTCCTCAAGATGGAAGTTGAAAAGCTGATTATCTTCTAATGCAATGAATGCTCTGGGGAAAAAAATATCTAGGACAACGTTCCTTCAAAAACTAGCTTTCCAAGCACATAAAATGATTAGTGTCGTGTTTTACATTAGAATCTCGAGAGCAGATAAGAACAATCAGTAATGATCTCATTCAGAGAGAACTCTGGGTCTTGGAAGCATTTTTACCATTACCATCCCGTTTCCCTACACAGAAAAAAAGAAACATTCTTAAATGGTTCTTCCTCAGCTCATAAGGTTCCTTCATAAGGAAAACTCCTTTCAAAAACAACACGTTGGTACGTATTTCACTGTTAATACAGTCCCAAAATGTCTTGCATGCCAGTAGTCAAGTTTTCAAGATGTTGGACTTTCAAGAAGCAAAGTGTCAACTGCCACATCATCCTGATGATTCAAAATGCAGTGGTGTAAAAGAAGCTCAGTGTCGGTGTTAATAACCAGAGTTGAACCAAAACCTTGCCCATCATTATCATATTTCCCAGCATGTGCTATTGCAGGTTGATTTTTACAATTGTTTGTTTCAAGATATATGTTTTTTTTTTTACATTGATGGACTAATTAATCTTCTACATTTTTCTAAACTATTCCAATCTGTTACTTGGACTTATTGCACCTGTTACAGAAATGGTTGTTCCAATTTAGATGTTTAAGGCAGTCTCATATCTTAGTCTTCCCGACCCTGGCAGTCATTCTGAATGCAGGTTGCTGTGGAATAAACATTCAAAATGCTGGATATCCCCACTTTGGCTGAATAGGAATTACACATCACTTTGCGAGCCAACAGAATGTGTCTTGCAGGCCTGGTGTGGCCTGTAAACTATGAGTTTCAGTCCACTGTGTTAGGCTAAAACCAGGCACTCAAAAAAATGCCTTTTGAAGTATGTATTGTATTGTATTGTCTTAATAAATACATTTTGATGACACCCTCATTCACTTAGGATCTCACTTGATGAAAGCCACAGGACTGAAAATGAATGAATGCAACAACCATGTCTCTGTCACTGTCACGCCCTGACCGTAGAGAGCTTTATTATGTCTCTATTTTGGTTTGGTCAGGGTGTGATTTGGGTGGGCATTCTATGTCCCCTTTTTCTATGATTTGTATTTCTGTGTGTTTGGCCGGGTGTGGTTCTCAATCAGAGGCAGCTGTCTATCGTTGTCTCTGATTGAGAACCATACTTAGGTAGCCCTTTTCCCACCTGTATTTGTGGGTAGTTGTCCATGTATAGTTGCCTGTTAACTCGAAAATTCACTTGAAATGCACCCTGGGATGTATGCAAATAAGGTTAAAAACCACCTATTCAATTCTGGTCCTGAAGAGCATAAACATTTCTCGTTCTGGATTTTTGTAATGATATACGCTGAGAGTTGGGAAGCTAGTTCAGGGAGAGAATACGTTTAATAAATAAATAAACAAACATGAACCAGACAAGAAACACGAACAGCGCACCGACATGAAACTGACAGAGAAACAACAACGCCTGGGGAAGGAACCAAAGGGAGTGACATTCATAGGGAAGGTAATCAAGGAGCTGATGGAGTCCAGGGGAGTCTGATGACACGCAGGTGCGTGTAACGATGATGACAGGTGTGCGCCATCATGAGCAGCCTAGTGACCTAGAGCGCCGGGGAGGGAGTATACTTAACAGTTCTTCAAAGAACCATCACATGTATGGTTCTTCAGAGACCCTAAAATGGTTCCCTATGGCATCGCTCTCAAGAATCGTATTTGGTCCCAACTTGCACATTTATTTCTAAGAGTGTAATGTACACATGGGCTTTCCCAAACAGTTTCAGCTTTTGTGTGGCTCATACTGGAGTGATAACATTGTATTTTGACAGTGAGCAGGGTAACCAACACAGGGCCCATCGACCCCAGGCCTGAGAAGGCAGTGACCAGACCAACAACAGGAAATGGTTGTAGCCTTTGGCCTAGAAAACAGTCCCCAAACTTCCTGCCCCGTGCATCTTGCGCCTAGAAGACGACGCTTACCGTCCAGCAGTGTGTTGCCAAGGACCCCCAAGGTCAGCAAAATCACCCCTTTGCCCTCCCTTTCACCCGTTGCTATGACAACAGGGGTATAGGAAATGCTTTGCCAATTATGTTCTATTGCCACAGCTGGTGGTGGTTACATTGTTTGCATCCCCCCTGTCCTTAAACCCAACTCTCTCCACAACCGCAAGACCCTCACACTCTTAAACAGTGTTGGAGTTGAGGTGAGCCATAGGGGATCATGCCGCATGGGATCCAAACCTCATGGAGGATAAATCTACACATTAGCAATGGGGCCTCGACACACTACACTGACACACTGGAGGGGGGCAGTGGTCTGCTGCAGTCAGCAAAAGGAAAGGATGAATCTGGGCAAGGTTAGGGGGAAGAGATAAACAGCCTCCACTCCTCTCACACTGTCACGTCCTCTCTAGCGTGAGACTGTAGAGAGGAAGGGAGAGGGGGAAGAAGGGAAGGAATTGGGGGAGAGTGATTGAGAAGGAGTGAACAGATTTGAGAGAGGGGGGAGAAAGATTGAGAGAATAAGCAAAAGACGGAGAGATGGAAAGATAGCGACAGGCAGAATAGTTTATCAAGATGGCTTAAATGTGTCTCCAAACTAGTTTGCACATCATCTCTGTCCTTTGTCTCTCAGTTCCAACGTATAGAAACTCTATAGGAAATTACATCAGAAGTACTGCATCATTAGTTATACAGTACATGCAACTTCTGACGCCCACACACACCTTCCTGCCGATGGCACACACACACTGTATGCTTAAAATGAACATTAAGCGGTGTACTTTGTAGGGTCTCTTTGGGGACAAGAGAGGGCTGTGGTAGACAACTCGAACTGTGTGTCTAATTCGGCAGATGACATCACCCTCTGATGTCATACGAGGACGAATAAGAAACCAATGCTCTGATTACTACTCTCACTATGCAGGGATCCTGTCTCCATCTCACTAGATATGGGAGCATTGGGATGAAGAAACAGAGAGAGAGAGAAAGGGAGACCGACAGAGAGACAGAAACTCGTGACAGATGTTGGAGTCCGGGAGAACAAGACGGTCTGCTGTTGTGGTTGCTAATCGCTGAGACAGCAATAACCCATCAGACAATAGGAGAGCCCCTAAAGGAGAAGTATTATATAATATACCATGTAGCAGCAGACACTTCTATCCAAAGTTGCATGCATGCAAACATTATTCGGTTGGGTGGCCCACAGCGGGGATCAAACCCACGATCGTGGCATTGCAAGTGCCATGCTCTACCACAGAGGACAACATGTGTGACGAACTACATCATGATAGAGATGGGGCTAGGAGACCGAGAGGAGGTCAGGAAAAGGGACATTTATTTTCATGATGTGGTGAATACAGACTAATTGAATACAGCAGGCTCAACCTAACGGGAGGCGGGCCCTCGATTTAAGCCCCCCCCTCTATGTGGCAGACATTCCCTAACTGTTTGTCACCCTCTGTCCTGGCACTACTATGTGTGTCTGTGTTTCTCTCTTATAATTGTGTACAATTTTACCCCCGATGTTTCAGGGGAAGCTACAGCACCTCTACTTCCCGCGGCTATAGCTCTGTGTGTGTGTGTGTGTGTTTCTGTCTCTCTGTCTGTGTGTCAAGTGGCATTTGCTGCATAAGCACAGCTCCTGTTCTCTCTGTGGATATCGTAGGGTACGAGTTGGTTAGGATGTGTGTGTGTGTCTGAGTGGCTGTTTATAATACTGCTTATGATTATGTGTCTGGGAAGCTATTTCTGTAATATCTCTGTAGTCTACTAGGTTGTGTCATTAGTCTGGAATGTGTGTACTTCATGAGTGTCTGAGAGAGCGAGAGAGAGAGAGAGAGAGACAGACAGACAGACAGACCGAGAGGGAGACCGAGAGGGAGACAGAAAGAGACAGAGAGAGAATAGTTTGTTACAATACACGTCCTCATTGTCTCTCTGTTCATAATATCTTTGTCAGCACACCTTTAAAGGCCTCTCGTCTTTCTCCCTGCTGTTGGATCCTCTCTCTACCTCCACAGCCATGGTGAATGACCCACTCCGAGCCTCTGGCCTGGGGAGACTCATCTGGTTTCAGTGTGCCCTGACAGCTCAAACCACAAAATGATTCAGCCAATTAAAAGTGTCAGACGAAGCTTCATCCCTCCAGGTGTAGGGAAATAAAAGCCTGCCCTTAGACGACTTCAGTTACCTAACATTGTCATATCCTTACAGAGCGATAGTCACGTTCAAACCAGAGGCACTACCTTTGAACAGTAAACATTGATGATTCATATGAGGCAGACAAAAAAAAAATCATCTTCGAGTTGCGCAATGTATGTTGCCTCATGACCGCGCCACCGTGTCAACTTTGTTGTCTTGCCTGCAACGAATCATCCATTATGTGAATCATCCATTATGTCTGCACCATTATCTATTACACATCTGTTCCCTGAGGCAGGATCCCCATGGACATTTCTCTGATGGTAATGAGAGAGTAGAGTTGCTTCTCACACCTCCCGTGTAAACTCCCAGGTATCTCTGTTTTCATTGGCTCAAACTAAATAGCTCAATAGCTCGACGTGGCTTGTAATCATAGCTGGCAAATGACAAAGTGTCTAACCCTCTCATGCCTCGCTCCAGTGTTTCCTTGTTTATGTCGAAGTGGTGCAACTGACATGTGTTTGGGAGAAGACGTCAAGAGAGGAGGAGGAGGAGAAGCATTATGGGTAGAGGGTGCCAGAGTTTCATAGGCCTAATTTCACCTCATGTCGTTACATGAAAAGTATTACCACAGTTTCCACATTACCGGTGAAACCATAAGAATGAAATACTGACTGTAGTAAAAATGTGCATGTCTTCAACTTTTTTCTGAGGCTCTACGCACAACGTTGTTTACCTAACGGTTAATTACATATTTGAATCGCCACCAAAACATTCCTCTACACTGATGATTGTATCTCGCAATAACACACAGGGTCTTTCTGCCAAAAGTCCAAGTTGTTCAGTTTCACCACAACTGAAATGACCTTAAAAACAGCTCAACTTCCCTCAGGTTTGACATCAAACTGAAGAGTCCTTCCTCGGAGGTGAATAGCTGCTGGCTTGAGAGAACACCTCTCCCCCATTCCTCTAATCTCATAAATACAGTTAATTGCCTGTAAAGTTTATCACACACATCGACTTGGCTACCACGAGGAATACCACACACATTTCACCTGGCTTCAACTCGAAGTAGATACAAGGCCCTGATTGGTCTGTTGTCCTGGCAAGTGAGATGCACAGCCATCAAGGACCATTTGGCCTTCATCTCAAGGTAACAATAGGTTATAAACTTATCCCCGATGTAACACGGAGTCTGGAGGCATTTAGCATTCAAGTCTGCATTAAAAGACAGATCAAAATGTTATGGCACTCTATCGTAGAATGGGCGTGCCAAGTGAAGAGGTTGGGAGAACACACAAGTAAGTACTGTACGTCTTCGTGAAGGCATAGCCACATATTTCTTTGGATACTGTTAAATACACTGAATAGCAATTCTCAACACTTTACCGTCATGGACTCGGTAGAGCATGGCACTTGCAACGCCAGGATTGTGGGTTCGATCCCATGGTGCCCTTTCGTAAAATGTATGCATGCATGACCGAGTCCCTTTTGGATAAAAGCTTCTGCTAAATGGCATCTATTGTTATTATTATATTGACATGACATATCTTAAATATCTTGTTTTATGCTTGAGAGGTTATTGTGGCCTCAGAGGGATGAACGACTGAATAGAGATTTACAAACATGTATAAGCCCATCAAACACTTTGCCCGACATTTTTCTTTGACAACACTTTCCCTCCTCCACACATTCTCTTCGTCATCATACTGCTCTCGGTTTTTCTCTCACACTTTCACAAAAACAAATCATCAGTGAAATAGAGCCACATACCAGGAAGTGTTTGGAAGAAAACAGGGGTCAAAGGACATGGTGTTGTCTAGCCACCTCACCATCTCCTAAATCATCCGCCAAAAGTATTTTCCATTTCATGGCCATTTAAGCATTCTCAAGGATGCTTTTTATAAGCATCTTCTACTCCAACCCAGTGAAACCATCCCCCTCTTCATTTTACCTTTTTAAGTGTGACTGGTCATGGCCGGCGGTCCAAAATATCACCAGACTTCCCATTTATAGGCACGGGGACCAAAGAAAGAATGAGAGAAAGAAAGAGAAAATATAGAGGAAGTGGATAAAAAAAGAGAAGTGGAGGTCGGTTGGTGTCGTGGGAACTGGGAGCAGAGTCTGGATCGCAAAAACGTCGGCCCTCCAGAGGATTCGCAACTGCTTTCAATTTTAGTCGGGGTCACTCGGATTTCAGTCCCCTTTACTGCCAAGATATCAACTCCCCTTTAGGACCTTCCCTCCACGCTCTAGAGAGCCAAAGTCATGACATCATACTTAGTGGAGAAGTATTCTTTCCTAGCCTTCACCTCACTACTTTCTTTCTCTTGCTTTTCCTCTCGTTCCCTCTGTCTTTCCTCCCTTTTTGTCCCTCTCTTTTTCTCTCCTCTCTTCCTCCTCTCTTGCATGGCTGATTTGGGGTCAGTTCTTGTGGTTGGCTCTGTGGAATTTTAGGGCTCTGTTATCAGCCTGCTAAAGGCCTGGTGATGGGTGGTAGAGGGCTGGAGGTGAGGGAAAGTACCTGAAGTGTGGGACAGAGAAACTGGTCCACGGTTAGAGGTCCTACTGTGCTGGGGAGGGGGGCGTTGGGCTCTATCAGGGGGAGTGTGAGGACAGACTGAGGTGTCCCTGGGCATGACGAGCTTACACACAGACACACAAACTAACTCACTTCAACTTGACATAATAGCAAGCAGACAAACACCCTCCTTCACGCATCCAAACCCACCATCTATAACTTCCTGACACACACTTCTGTTGGAGAAGGGGAATTGGGAGGGATCACACTCCCACTCATGCCCCCAGGAATGCAGAGCATCCCTCAAATCTGTCAGGCAGCTGGTGAGGGGTGGTGTACAGGAGGGTTGGGGGTCATGCTAAACAAGCACAATTACACCAACACCGGATTGAAAACAGATGACCACAGGCACTGACAACACAGAAATAGGTTACCAAGGACAGGGTACACATCGGGCCAAACAAAGCCCCACATAGTGCACACCACTGGAACTGCAGGAGGAGAGTTACGAGTTTTGGGCCTGGGAGCTGTGGAGAGAAGAGAAGGATTCGACTGTAGTGTCCTATGGATTTACCTTGGACAGTCAGTGAGAGTTATAGGGGTGGGCAGTGTATCTGCTTTCAGACAGTGAGTGAGGGTTACAGGCTCTCTATAAACATTATCCCCCCATGCTGCGCTGTTGGAGTTCTGGTCTTGAAGTCTCTGGTCCACCCAACAGCCTTATCGCGAACCCTCCCCTGTACTTTCTCCATCCATCCCATTCCTCTCATTCCTACCATCCTCTTTGGCCATCAGCTACCTCAACGTTTTGTGTCAGAGCCAGGGCACTAGAATGATCATTATGTTTGACTGTTTATGGAAATGAGTTTGAATCCCATTGACTAATGAGTATGTGTGTGTGTGTGTGTGTGTGTGGGAGGATTTACATGGTTGGGAAATGAGCTAATCATTGTCTTTAGGGCCTCATTTTAGAGCGCAGCAAAAGCAGAGCACTTTAGTACCCAAGGACACAACGTCAAGGAGGCCAGCTGCTTCGTATTGAGTCTCTTCAGCAGAAAGAAAGGGGAGAGGAAGGTGAACGTTCCACTGGGGCTCTCTCTCAATTTGTCTTTGTGGTTCCACGCATCCTATCGCCTCGCCTCCTTTTCAACCGGATTCGAGAAGGTCCAAAGTCACTCCCCTTGTACCTTACTCTCCAATGGATTTGGTGGTGAGAGGGTGCAAGGAATCGAGAAATATTGAGAGTCAAGAACACACAGAGAACCCTGCATGACCACACCACCGCCTCTGTAGACTGCTTGCTACCTACTTTATCACTAACCATTTCCCCAGACCTGGAACCAATTAATAGGGAATTAAGTTTGCTCAATTAGCTAGGTCATTTTAGAATTTGTGCGGGATGAAAATGTTCAGCTAATTCCTATGTTTTATTATAAAAACGACCCACCACATCAAGATAAGAAACTCTTACTTTATCTTGATTCTTTTTGCATGGCGATGAAATGTGCAAAGTAATACATTGACAGTGAAACCGACTGCATGAAAACCTACATTACGGTGATCATGTTGAATAGGATGTGTCGATGCAGATTAAAACTTCACTTACTTAACTTCCATAACTAGTGTTGAAGAAAACATTTGAGTCCTACGCTATGCATAAACTTGTACTAATAAGATCAGTTTAAGGAGTGCCCTCAGTCTCTTCACCAGGAAGATACTTAGTATGCATCATGGTCACTTCTGCCCTCTAGAGGTAAGAAAAACAAACCTTCCAGCCTTGTCCTCTCCAATCTGTAGCAATACAAATGCAGATGGGAGTGAGTTGACAAACTGGACATTAAGAAAAAGATTAACATACTTCACTGCTTTTTACCTAGGACGCTTTCAGTTTCAATCCCCTGTTTTACCATCCTAAAACGTATCCATTTACTTCTTATTTATAAATACATTATTCTCCTTTAAATTATGCGACGCACTTTGCACTGTACAAAATGTGCTATAGAAAATAGAGATATTCAGCAATCAGTAAAGTACCAGTCCTTTATTAAACAGTTCGTAGTTAATACAGAGGACGCAGTGTTGACATCATCCGGCTCACTGCTGCCGAGTTACAGGTAGAACAGGAAATCCCACAATAAGCTACTGAACATTTACATTCTATATGGAGGAGATAAGTGTTTGGTATTAGTGTAAGTCATGAAAATAACAGTTGTCATGTTTAAAGATTTAAATTATGTGCACCTCTTAAATTGTAATTAAAATGTTAACGAAATATGTTATTTGTTCATTAAATAGACTTAAAAAAAAAAGCAATCTTACCACTGAATATAGGGTGTACAAAATAACATCACAGTAAACATAGTGTAGCAGCGCCGTTCATTAACTCAAGTTTACAAAATGTTTACTTTTTTTTTTAAAACTCACAGGCGAGGTTTCCCCCAGACCCATTGATGTGCCTAACCCTGCACTAAAAAGCATTTTAAAAATGGAGATTCTCAATTGAGTTGGTTTTACTCCATGATTAGGCTTCATCTGTGTCCGGGAGACGGCACGTCAAAGTTTCAGCCTTTTAAATTAAATAAACAAGAAGTAAAATGACAGCAGCAGAAATTCACTATGATCTGAAAATGTCAAGCATAGGTCTAAAATCACTCACTAAACCCCAAACCTAAAACACCTCTTAGGTGTGCCTGTATTACCAATGCATGTATCACTGTATCCATGTCATTAGTACCGTGGCTATTTGGACAAAAAGACACAATTAAACAACTTCCCATCATATCTGAATACATCCCTTGACAACCAACAGATGCAGGCATTCCGGGTCAGTGATATTTGTGGAATGGAAAGTGACAGTGGAGTAAGGCGACTGTGGCGCCATGGAGCCACAAACGAGCAGGCTCCCTCATGGTGCCGTGCCCACTTTTGGGAGCGCTTCCTCGGGCAGCTGCTCCTCAAACAGCTGCTCGTAGGGCAGCAGGTCCTCCTTGTCACCGAGGCGGCGGTGGCCACGTTGCAGCTTGGAGCGCCAGATGGTGATAAGGATCAGACCCATCAGGATCAGAGCTGAACTCACAGCCAGCGTGGCCACCAGGAAGACCCCTGGAGGGGAAGGATGGATGCATTTACTTTAAGTACACTCCCCTATGCATTTATTTGGACAGGAAAGTTTAAGCTTAAATTTGGCTCTATACTCCTTGAGAGCAAAATGTTTCATATGGAGGCAATAGTACATTACTTGTATTTGAGGGTATTTTCATAAATATGTTGTACTGTTTAGAAATAACTATCATCTCATCCCCCCCATTTGAAGGTGCTATAAGTGGGGGGAAAAATACATAGTACTTTCATTTCTAAACAGTAAACCATTCTGACTGTACTGTCACTGAAACATTGCATCTCAAATCCAAAATGCTGGAGTACAGAGCCAAATTAAAAAGTTGGAGCTTCAAACTGCTCTTTCCAGGACAAACTGACCAGGTGAATCCAGGTAAAAGCCATGATACCTTGACATTAAATCCACTTCAAACAATCCGTGTAGATTAAAGGAGAGGCGACAGGTTAAATATGGATCTTTAAGCCTTGAGACATGGATTGTGTATGTGTGCGCGCCATTCAGAGACTGAATGTGCAAGAAAATATTCAAGTGCCTTTGAACAGGGTATGGTTGTAGGTGCCAGGCGCACCAGTTTGTGCAAGAATTGCAACCTTGCTGGGTTTCACACGCAACAGTTTCTCGTGAGTGTATCAAGAATGGTTCGCCACCCAAAGGACATCCAGCCAACTTAACACAACTGTGGGAACCATTGGAGTAAACATGGACCAGCATCCCTGAGGAACGCTTTGACAACTTGTAGAGTCCATGCCCTGGCAAATTGAGGCTGTTCTGAGGGCAAAGGGGGGGAGCAACTCAATTAGGAAAGTGTTTGTTTTCCAAATGTTTTGTACACTCAGTGCATCTTTCAGTTGTTCGTGATGACTTTGGTGTCACGTTACCTATACGTCTCATTTATCAATGAGATCAATGCAGTGGCTTGTGCACTCAGATTTTAATGTTAGGAGTTTGATCCCCGGACGAGTCACACCAAAGACCAAAAACGGCACCTGATCCGTCTCTGCTTGGCACTCGGGATTAAGGAGATAGATTGGCAGTAATGCCCTTTGATAAACGAACCTTCTGTCCAGGGGGTGTACTTGTACCTCAAGCTGCCTCTGGCTTCTGCTCCTTGTGCAAGCCATTCTGGCTCGCACAAGCCAAGTTCATATGCCACCCCAAAAAGAACTTTAGATCAAAACTTCTCCTGAAGCTGTATTCAGAACTGTTAAGTTTTGCCATATCACACCCACTGGAAAACAACCCTTTAAACCTCACTGCTAGCCTAGAATCTAAGGAAGGTTAGCTTACCTGGTGTCACATGGTTATGGCCATTGTGTTGCACTTGCTCACCTGTGAAAATGATGGAATCAGAAAAGAGAAAATCACTAGCCACCACAAAAAAAAAATCTAATGAACAATTCAACACGTTAGAAACACCTTTGGCAACAACGATTACAACTGTGAGTCTTCTTGGGTAAGTCGAAGAGCTTTGCACACCTGGATTGCACAATACTTGGCAATGATTCTTTTCCAAATCCTTCAAGCTCTGTCAAGGTGTTTGGGATGATGACTAGACAGCAATTCAAGTAGTGTCAGATTTTTTTTAAAGCAGAATTAAAAAATAAAAATGTCGCCACTCAGGAACATTCACTGTTTTCTTGGTAAACACCTTTGGATTTGATCTTGTGTTGTAGATTATTGCCCTGCTGAAATGTGAAATACTCTCCCAGTGTCTGGTGTAAAGCAGATGTTCTCTGTCATGCCTCAAAATAAGGCGTCAGTTACTGTGTTGGATTTGTCCCAAACATAAGGCTTTACATTTAGGCCAAAAAGTGTATTCCTTTGCAAAGTTGTTTTGCAGTATTAATGTAGTGCCTTATCTTGGAATATTTATTCATTCTTTTCATGCCGTCATTTAGGTCATTGTGGTGGAACAATGTTATTGACCCACCTCAGTTCTCACTTCACAGCAATTGAACTCTGTAGCGGTTTTAATATCATTAATGCCCTCATGGTGACATTTCCTTCCTGTCCGGCAGCTCAGTTAAGTATGATTGTCTGGGTGATTTAATACATAATCCACACCCTAATAAACTTCATCCTGCTTAAAAGAGATATTCAAAGTCTGATTTGTTATCGTTGCCCAGCTACCAATAACTGCTCTTCTTTATGAAGATGAATCTGTGCTTGAAATATTTGACTGAGGGACAGAGGAAGGGGTAGTCATAAAAAAAAAAAAAAATTAAATGTAAAGTCTCAACCCCCATTATTTCACACAGAGTCCAGTCCGTGATTTGCTAAACCCTTAATTTAGGCTTGCCCTTTTAATACATATATTATTGCAACTACTTTGTTTACATTTGCAGAATTTTGTCACTGACCTATGGAGCATTGTGTTGATCAATGCCAAAACCAAATCAATTTTAATCCCACTAACGCAACAAAATGGAAAACAATTCTTACCATGCTCTCCAGTGCACCGGGCCATGCATTCGTCCAGTGTGCCGTAGCGGTTGCCGTTTCCCTGGCAGCCACCGTAGATGAAAGACTGGCAGGAGCTAGTGCTGGGGTCAAAGTAGAACAGGTTGAAGGCAGCGCGGCAAGGGCCCGAGTCCGAGGGCACCATGCAAGCATCTGTGGAAGACAGGAAGACAAATCAGAACTGATCTCAGAAGTGGGGCGCTGGCGTGCATGAAGTAGAAGCGTTCATATCTCGGACACAAATTTTGAAATCTTAATTTACCGTTTCACAAGTTCAACCCTCAAAAAAAATACACATTGTTTAGTATATTCCCGAGGCACAACTAGCAGTGAAATATGGCAGCGAAAACCCAACAGACCAGCTAACGCAAAGTTGACAAAGGCCCAGCAAGCAGAAGCTAGTGCCATTGAGTACTGACTACAACTCTCCAGATACCCAGCAACAAGATCCTGACACTATTCTTTAAATTTGATTTACAGATCGCCTGGGGCACAATACTCAAACATATTTTACAAGCAAAGCATGCGTTTAGTGAGTCCGCCAGATCAGATGCAGTAGGTATGACCAGGGATTCTTTAAAATCCATGAATCAGACCATTTCCTCTCCTGCTAAGCATTCAAAAATGTAACGAGTACTTTGGGTGTCAAGTACAATATTTTCTTCAGGAATGTAGTGGAGTAAATATAAAATGACAGATTCCCCCAAAAAACTACTTAAGTAGTACTTTAAACTATTTTTTTTTTTTACAACACTGCTCATCAGGTGCCAAGCCACACACACCATAATTACAAGGGTAAATCACTTTCAGGAAGAGGAGCTCATTATACAACAGGGAGCAATGGAATACAAAAAGGTCAAAAGTTTCTCATCTTCCCCAACTACACCATGGAGGTGATTGAGCAACGGCACGCATTCTGCTACTTGACTCCCTGCTGTGATGCAGACCATGAGAGGCAGAGGTGAAATTACAAGCCTGCATTTAAATCACAACGCCATGACAGGAGCCTTCACCAAGCTCGAAGATGTTGCAAGCTACGTGTCAAAACTACAGCAAATCCCCTGGCCACAAATGTCTGGAATGTTGACTGAGCAAACAGTGGATTTTATGTTTATTCATAAAAGACAAGACAAGTATACAAATAAAAATGGCCAACAACCGCAGAGAGGGCTGTTAAGTCCGACTGTTGCTAGCGTAGTATTGGTCTGTTCTAGCCATCATGCACAGCAGTCCTCGTTTTATGTGAGATGGGGAGAACAATGCTTCATTTGGAGAAGTAGTGGGGAGGGTGGGTTTCTCTGGCGTCCGTTACTGTGTTTTGTCGTTTTCTGCTGCCAGACTGCGGCATCAGATCCAACTGGATTTCTCAAGTTTATCAATCACCCTTATCTTCCAAGGCAAGAGGTGTTGCTATTCTCTTTTGTAAAAACAGCTATTTTTAACTCTTGTCCACAGACCCAGACGGTAGGTACAACATTAACTCTTTCCCAGTCATCATATTGAATTTCTAAATGGCACAAACATTGACGACCCACATTTCTGTTTTTTTTTTATTTATTTACTCCCAGATCTTAGTCCCACTAATCGGAGGCGATTTTAATTGTTACCTTGATCCATATCGCAACAGACCGTCTACACAGACTACGAAATGTCACCCATGTCCAGATACTAAATCTAAACAAATCCAGGATTCTAGTGGACATCTGAAGAGACTGACTGCAACATCCCACAGACAGAGTAGAATGAGAAGTCTATCTTTTCTAGAATCGACTCCAACTTGATACCCAAAGTGCTCAATTCAAAATGCCATAGATTCTTAAGTGACCACAGTCCAATTACATTGTCCCTCTCTTTACCAAAACAGAACGACAGTTGGCGTTTTAACCACTCCTTGCTCACAGACCAAGCATTCATTGACTGCATGACAGTTAAGTTGAATGAGTTCCTCAGACTAATGACACGGGAGTGGCATCTGATTCTACACTATGGGAAACGTTAAACGGTTATGAGGTCATTATTTCATACGAGTGACAGACACAGGGAATCGCATGAGAAAAATAACTCCCAGCTTTGGAGACAACTAGAACTTCAGGTAGACTACAACAATATTTTGATATTACAATATGAACACAGTTCTATTATTGGTTCTCAGGTCAGTGAAGCTGAAACAAAAACAATATGAACTAGAGGACAAACCGGAAAGGTAGCTCGCTAGACGACTAAAGGATGCACAGGCAAATCGAGCAGTCCGTAAAATCAGGTCTAAGGCGGGTGAAGCCCTCGCTCCCCTCTTACTCAGGATGTTTACTGATTCAACATAAAATTACATTTTGCCGTAGTCATTGTAAGAAGTCAATATTTGCCTTGTTATAAAGGCAGAGGTAACAGATCCCGCACATTTTAGACCGATAGCATTGCTTAATTTAGACGTTTAAAAAAATAATCAACAAAGTACTTGTAATAGGTTACACAAACATGCAACCATTATTCATCCAGATCAGACAGGGTTTTATCCCCGGTAGGTTATTGTTCTAATGTGCGCAGGCTGCTTAACATTCTATACGCAAATCATGGGGAAAGCGCCAAGACGGCTATTATATCGCTAGATGCTCAAAAAGCGTTCGACCAAATAGAATGGTCACACATGCTCGAAGCGCTCACTAGGTTTAGATTTGGCGACTCCTTTATCGCCTGGGTCCAAATGCTCTGCCTGCCCAACAGCGACAAATCCAGGCCCTTTGAACTACATAGATCTGTCCAGCAGGGTTTCCCCACTTAGCGGTCTGCTGTCGCCCTTGAACCCCTAGCTATACAAATAAGGAATCATCCTAATATCCAAGGTCTTAAAGTAGGAAACAAAAGACGGCATTTCGTTATATGCAGACGATGACACAGCCTCTGTCCCTAACACACGAGACTTAATTCATTTGGCTAACTGTCTGGCTATTCATTAAAATGGGAGAAAAGGTGATCTCAGATAATATTACAGCAAGTGGTCTAGAGGATACCATTTAAAGTGGTGCATGACAACTTCACTTACCGTAGACTAAAAATACATAGAATCCCAAAGCTCATCTTCAAGCTTTTACAATGAGCTGGTTGGACAGCTACAACAAAAGAGCTGGATACTTGCCTCATCCTATGATGGGGCGCATTAATGCCATAAAAAGGGTTTCTCTTCTAACGTGCCTTTATATTCGCCAGAATCTTCCAATTCCTCTTACCTATTAATTTATGCCTTCGGACTCAACAAAATCTTGTAATTTGTCTGGGGTTACAAAACCCATCATATTTGTAAAGCCAACTTGCAAATGCACAAGGAAAGAGGCAGTTTAGGCCTACTCATCTTTAAGCATTACTACTGGGCTGCAAATCATTATTTTGTTCCATCTCGGTTAGGGATACACAATACAGTGGGGCAAAAAAGTATTTAGTCAGCCACCAATTGTGCAAGT
Source organism: Oncorhynchus keta (assembly GCF_023373465.1). Lineage (NCBI taxonomy): Eukaryota > Metazoa > Chordata > Actinopteri > Salmoniformes > Salmonidae > Oncorhynchus > Oncorhynchus keta. Next base: position 40,443,190 of record NC_068421.1, on the reverse strand, counting down.
TCTCCCACTTAAAAAGATGAGGCCTGTAATTTTAATCATAGGTACACTTCAACTATGACAGACAAAATGAGAAAAAAAAATCCAGAAAATCACATTGTAGGATTTTTTATGAATTCATTTGCAAATTATGGTGGAAAATAAGTATTTGGTCAATAACAAACGTTTCTCAATACTTTGTTATATACCCTTTGTTGGCAATAACAGAGGTCAAACATTTTCTGTAAGTCCTCACAAGGTTATCACACACTGTTGCTGGTATTTTGGCCCATTCCTCCATGCAGATCTCCTCTGGAGCAGTGATGTTCTGGGGCTGTTGCTGGGCAACACAGACATTCACCCCCAGCTGCATAGATGACTAGCAGAAATGCTTAACACCATTAACTTGGAAAATATGTGTTTTTACCCCAGGACTAAATCCAGCAGATTCCTCAAGACGTGGTGTCAGTCTGACTGAATACTGACTAGGAACGCTTAGTTGTTGTAAGTCATTGTCGCTCCATTCTTGTCCCATGTCTTGCTTAAGCAATACTTCATTGGTTTGTTATTTGTGTGTGCTAAAAGTGCAAATACTTAAAAATAAAACTGATCTCAAACCTGCAGGCCTCAACTTGTGAAAAAAGGCTATCACATCTGGAAGGACGTTTGAGACCGATCCCAGAACAGCTAACTACACCGTGCAGGGAGAATGGTTTACATAGAACCTCAACCTTAAGGAGGCAGCCAAAAGCCATACTGCAGAAAAAAAGAAAATCCAGTTACCTTTATATTCAATGCTCTTGTGATCTGTAGGTTTGTCAGCATCAGATCCTTTCCTTCCTTTAGAGCTAGCGATGACAGCCACTGGAAAGATAAGTACATGTAAGAGAGGGGTTGCTGTGTGGGGAGGCCTGTTGGGGTTTGTTGGAGGTGAGACGTGTCAGTTAACAATGGGAGGAGGTGAGCGAGTGGGAATCAGTAGGTGGGACTGTGTGTAATATATATATATATAAAATGGAAATTGAATTTAAACCGAAGGCAATATTCACCCAAGTTTTAAATTACGAAATACAATTTAGGAATTCAAATGATTAAATGTGTGCATTAGAAAATAAAACATGGGATTAAAATATAATCTGTTGGCAATGAAATTGGTCCAGACACTGTTAAACTAGGTGTCAAGTTTGTTTAATAAAATGTGCAATAAGCATTTAACACAATAAGGTAGGCCACTTGATTTCAACATCTGAACAAAGTGGACAGGCTAGCATGCTGTTTAAACGGTTGAAGACAGACAGAAGGGTGTGTTCATAACAATTCAACTGTAGCCTTGGTAGCTAGCAAATATTTAAATCTGAAGATGAGCTGGCTACTCACTATCACATGGGCTTTCGCTTGAGTTTATGAGACTGGTGTTAATTTTATATAACGCCTGCTCTAAGCAGTGAGTATGCATTATGCATGTTCTGTTTTTTTTTTTATTATTATTTTTTTTTTAGTCCTTCAAGTGCCTTGCAAACTCCAAGCAGGCTGTCCGGTGCCTTTTACTGAGGAGTGGCTTCAGTCTGGCCATGCTACCATAATGTCCTGATAGGTGGAGTGCTGCAGAGATGGGAGAACCATACAGAAGGACAACCATCTACACAGAGAAGCCCCCTCCCTCCCTCCCTCCCTCCACAGACAATTCCTTGGACCTCATGGCTTGGTTTTTGCTCCGACATGCACTGCCAACTCTGGGACCTTAGACAGCCGTGTGCGCCTTTCCAAATCATGTCCAGTCAATTGAATTTAGCACAGGTGGACTCCAATCAAGTTGTACAAACATCTCCAAGATGATCAATGGAAACAGGATGCACCGGAGCACAATTTCAAGTCTCATAGCAAAGGGTCTGAATACTTACAGTGCCTTGCGAAAGTATTCGGCCCCCTTGAACTTTGCGACCTTTTGCCACATTTCAGGCTTCAAACAAAGATATAAAACTATTTTTTGTGAAGAATCAACAACAAGTGGGACAATCATGAAGTGGAACGACATTTATTGGATATTTCAAACTTTTTTAACAAATCAAAAACTGAAAAATTTGAAATATCCAATAAATGTTGTTCCACTTCATGATTGTGTCCCACTTGTTGTTGATTCTTCACAAAAAAAATAGTTTTATATCTTTATGTTTGAAGCTTGAAATGTGGCAAAAGGTCGCAAAGTCTGAATACTTTCGCAAGGCACTGTATGTAATTAAAGGTATATGTTTGTTTTAACCTTTTGTTCACTTTGTCATTATGGGGTAGAGGGTAGCTTGACGAGGAAAAGTTATGCATTTTAGAATAAGGCTGTAATGTAACAAAATGTGGAAAAAGTCAAGTGTTCGGAATACTTTCCCGAAGGCACTGTATGAGGATTCCTAACATGACCCATGACTTGAAGTGTGTTAGACAAACACAGATAAGCAGAGCTGTACATATTACAGAAGGACTGAGGAATGTGGAACTGTTAGCTGATTTATCTAGAACCCCCTCCGGTCTCACGAGTAGCCCACATTGTACACAGTCAAGTTGTGTTTAAAATGTTGAGGATCGTGACATTTTGCCTTTTAAAAGCAAACACCATCCAGGAGATGCTGTATGATATTACCAGTTTTAGTACAGCTAAAGAAAGCATTTAAAATAGGTGGTGATGGTAAATAGTACTTGTGTTACCTCGATCGTTGGCAGTCATAGCCAGTCTTCTCTGCATGGGCGAGTCCTTGGACATCAGCACAGTACCTGTTGAGAAAGTGATGGTCCATGAAAGACATTAACTGAAAAGCACATTGACCCACGGTCTAGCCTTACTGTAAAAACTGTGTATCGATTGATAAGTGACTAATACATGGGAAAAGAAAGGTTTCCTTTCGACAGCTGTGGCTTCTTCCTGTTAATATTAGAAACAAACAGCTGTTCATTAAACATATTACAACCCAGGGGAAAAAATGCAATAGTGGAATAGAGTGCAATTTGTATTCTTTATAAATATATCCTGAATTACAGCCATTTCCCGTCTAAACAAGCAGCCAGCAAGAATGCAGACTTACTGATTCTACATGGAAGAATGTGGACTCTCTTGTTGGGCACTTCGTGTAAAAGGACCCATGAGAACCAACATGTGAAGTTTATAGGAGTATGTCAAATCAAAGCCAAGTGTGTGTGTGTGTATATATATGAAGTCTACATACACTTAGGTTGAAGTCCTTCTGTAGCACAGTTGGTAGAGCATGGCGCTTGTAACGCCAGGGTAGTGGGTTCATTTCCCAGGACCACCCATACGTAGAATGTATGCACACATGACTGTAAGTCGCTTTGGATAAAAGCGTCTGCTAAATGGCATATATTATTATTATTATTATATTATTAACTCCTATGGGACTGGGGGGGCAGTATTGAGTAGCTTGGATAAAAAGGTGCCCAGAGTAAACTGCCTGCTACTCAGGCCCAAAAACTAGAATAGGAATATAATTAGTCAATTTTGATTAGAAACTTCAGTGTTTTCTAAACTGTTTGAATGATGTCTGAGTACAACAGAACTCACATGGCAAGCAAAAACCAGAGAAAAAAAAAATCTAACGAGGAAGTGGGAAATCTGAGGTTTGTAGTTTTTCAAGTCTTTTCAGGAACTGCTGACACACTCCAGCCACATGAGGTCTAGCATTGTCTTTCATTAGGAGGAACCCAGGGCCAACCGCACCAGCATATGGTCTCACAAGGGGTCTTAGGTTCTCATCTCGGTACCTAATGGCAGTCAGGCTACCTCTGGCGAGCACATGGAGGGCTGTGCGGCCCCCCAAGGAAATGCCACCCCACACCATGACTGACCCACCGCCAAACCGGTCATGCTGGAGGGTGGTGCAGGCAGCAGAACGTTCTCCACAGAGTCTCCAGACTGTCACGTGCTCAGTGTGAACATGCTTTCATCTGTGAAGAGCACAGGGTGCCAGTGGCGAATTTGCCAATCTTGGTGTTCTCTGGCAAATGAAAAACGTCCTGCACGGTGTTGGGCTGTAAGCACAACCCCCACCTGTGGACGTTGGGCCCTCATACCACCCTCATGGAGTCTGTTTCTGACCGTTTGAGCAGACACATGCAAATTTGTGGCCTGCTGGAGGTCATTTTGCAGGGCTCTGGCAGTGCTCCTCCTTGCACAAAGGCGGAGGTAGTGGTCCTGCTGCTGGGTTGTTGCCCTCCTCCACGTCTCCTGATGTACTGGCCCGTCTCCTGGTAGCGCCTACATGCTCTGGACACTACGCTGACAGACACAGCAAACCTTCTTGCCACAGCTTGCATTGGTGTGCCATCCTGGATGAGCTGCACTACCTGAGCCACTTGTGGGTTGTAGACTCAGTCTCATGCTACCACTAGAGTGAAAGCACCGCCAGCATTCAAAAGTCACTAAAACATCAGCCAGGAAGCATAGGAACTGAGAAGTTGTCTGTGGTCCCCACCTGCAGAACCACTCCTTTATTGGGGGTGTCTTGCTAATTGCCTATAATTTCCACCTTTTGTCTATTCCATTTTGCACAACAGCATGTGAAATTTATTGTCAGTGTTTCTTCCTAAGTGGACAGTGTGATTTCACAGAAGTCTGATTGACTTGGAGTTACATTGTGTCGTTTAAGTGTTCCTTTTATTTTTTTTGAGCAGTGTATGATGGACTTTATCAAACAAAAACAAACATTTGTGGAACTGGGATTCCTGGGAGTGCATTATGATGAAGATCAAATGTAATATTTCTAGCAATCTCTGACTTCTCATACCTCTACTTGGTGGCTGGATGTTTGTGACTAGGTGATGACCTAACAATCGCAAGGTGTGCTTTCGCCATAAAGCGTTTTGAAATCTGACGTGGTGGTTGCATTAAGGAGAAGTTGATCTATTTCCATGCATAACACTTGTATCTTTAATCAATGTTTATTATGAGTATTTCTGTAATTTGATGTGGCTCTCTGCACTTTCACCGGATGTTTGTTTGAGACAATGCATTTCTGATCATAACACACCAATTTCAAATGAAGTTTTTGGACATAAAGACTAACTTTATCGAACACACTACATTCATTGTGTAACATGAAGTCCTGTGAGTGCCTCCTGATGAAGATCAAAGGTTAGTGATTCATTTAAAATCGCTATTTCTGATTTTTGTGAGCCATCACCTTGGCTGGAAAATGGCTGTATGGTTCTCTGTGACTAGGTGCTGACCTAACAATCATTTGGTGTGCTTATGCCGTAAAGCCTATTTGAAATCGGACACTGTGGCTGGATATACAAGAAGTTTCTTTCAAATTATGTAAAATACTTATGTTTGAGGAATGTTAATTATGGGATTTGTTGTTTTGAATTTGGCGCCCTGCAATTTCACTGGCTGTTGGCGAGGTGGGACGCTACCATCCCACATATCCCAGAGAAGTTAAAACGTGTTTTTCAACCTCATCAAATATATTGTTAACAAACTATAATTTTGGCAAGACGGTTAGGACATCTACTTTGTGCATGACACAAGTCATTTTTCCAACAATTGTTTACAGACAAATTATTTCACTATCACAACTCCAGTGGGCTAGAAGTTTAAATATATTAAGTAGACTGTGCCTTTAAACATCTTGGAAAATTCCAGAACATGTTGTCATGGCTTTAGAAGCTTCTGATGGGATAATTGACATAATTGGAGTCCATTGGAGGTGTACCTGTGGATTTATTTCAAGGCCTACCTTCAAACTCAGTGCTTCTTTGCTTGACATCATGGGAAAATCAAAAGAAATCAGACAAGACCTCAGAAAAAAAACAAATTGTAGACCTCCACAAGTCAGGTTCATCCTTGGGAGCAATTTCCAAACGCCTGAAGGTACCACGGTCATCTGTACAAACAATAGTGCGCAAGTATAAACACCATGGGACCACGCAATCGTCATATCGCTCAGGAAGGAGACGCGTTCTGTCTCATAGAGATTAACGTACTTGTGCGAAAAGTGCCAATCAATCCCAGAACAGCAGCAAAGGACCTTGTGAAGATGCTGGTAGAATCAGGTATAAAAGTATCTATATCCACAGTAAAAGGAGTCCTATATCGACATAACCTGAAAGGCAGCTCAGCAAGGAAGTCACTGCTCCAAAACTGCCATAAAAAAGCCAAACTACGGTTTGCAACTGCACATGGGGACAAAGATTGTACTTTTTGGAATAATGTCCTCTGGTCTGATGAAACAAAAACAGACCCGTTTGGCAATAAGGACCATTGTTCTGTTTGGAGGAAAAAAGGGGGAGGCTTGCAAGCCGAAGAACACCATCCAAACCGTGAAGCACGGGAAGGCAGCATCATGTTGTGGGGGTGCTTTGCTGCAGTTCACAAAATAGATGGCATCATGAGGCAAGAAAATTGTGTGGATATATCAAAAGTAACATCACAAGACAGTCAGGAAGTTAAAGCTTGGTCGCAAATGGGTCTTCCAAATGGACAATGACCCCAAGCATACTTCCAAAGTTGTGGCAAAGTGGCTTAAGGACAACAAAGTCGAGATATTGGAGTGGCCATCACAAAGCCCTGACCTCAATCCTATAGAACATTTGTGGGCAGAACGGAAAAGCATGTGCGAGCAAGGAGGCCTACAAACCTGACTCCGTTACACCAGCTCTGTCAGGAGGAATGGGCCAAAACACCCAACTTATTGTGGGAAGCTTGTGGGAGGCTACCTGAAACATTTGACCCAAGTTAAACTTCTGACCCACTGGGAATGTGACGAAAGAAATCAAAACTGAAATAAATCACTATTATGCTAACATTTCACATTCTTAAAATAAACTGGTGATCCTAACTGACCTAAAACCAGGAATTTTTACTAGGATTAAATGTATTTGGCGTATGTAAACTTCAACTGTGTGTGTGATTAAAAAAAAATATAAATATATATATATATATTTTTTTTTTCTCATCAGGTTTGCACTTAGTGGGACTACAATTTGTTCAACAGGACAATTACCCAAAACACACCCCAAGGCTGTGTAAGGGCTATTTGACCAAGGAGAGATGGTGTTCTGCATCAGATGACCTGTCCGCCACAATTCCTACCTCAACCCAATTGAGATGGTTTGGGATGAGTTGGACCGAAGAGTGAAGGATAAACAGCCAACAAGTGCACAGCATGTGTGTGAACTCCTTCAATACTGTTGAAAAAGCATACCGGGTGAAGCTGGTTGAGAGAATGCCTTGATGACAGCTTTGCACACTCTTGGCAAAGGGTGGCTACTTTGAAGAATCAAAAATACATTTTGGTTTTACACTATTTTGCTTACTACATGCGTTATTTATAGTAGTCTTCACTATTATTCTACAATGTAGAATAAGTCAAAAGAAAAGAAAAACCCTAGAATGAGTAGGCGTTCAAAAATCTGACTGGTACTGTATACGTTTGCTCCAATTGCAAGAGCCTGACCATGAACAGTTTATTATGGAATGGATGCTAGACTGTGGTGCACGGCTCAGGCCAAACCTCATGGTACGGAGGTCACTTAACCGTTTTGGCATTGGGTAAGCTGAAACAATCATAACACTATCTATGCACACGACACACCCATAACAAACACCCTACACCTCAAAGGGATGATGTGAAAATAACTAGCTTAGCAGGAGAGACTCACATTAAAATGGTCATGGTTCTGTTTTTATAGTTCCAACAGCCTTTAAATGACCCGTTTGAGTTCAATTTACTTTGTTAGGTATAATTATATTTTCTGTAGCATAGTAGGAAACAGACAGTAGTTGGACTAGTAGCCTGCTGGACTGTGCCAGACTTAAGGATGCTGCCAGGATCCTAGTGTAGGGAGTGTGTGCCTGAACACAAGCCACAGATTCATTTTTGCCCGTCTCCCCATGGGGAGCACTGTGGTCGAGGTTACTGTGGTTAGAGTGGGCCACTTTGTTAAACAGTAGCTTGCCATGTCAAGAGGCTTAAAGCTCTGTGTATGACCTCTGACGAGGTGTGTGACCTAAAAGGAGATATTTTGACTATTTAAAAAAATAAAAAAGACAAAGAATTCGATTTCAGTTTAAAATGAATACCAAACATACCATTGATTTTCTACATTTTACAAACCATGCTATGCTATGCACAAGGACCACTTAATCTCCACAGAAAATTTTACAAAAGCACACTTAGAGGAAGAACTGTGCAGGCAGTTTGTAATAGGATAAAACTGCGGGTGATTTTACCGCAATTCTGTTACCAAACATTGCATCTGCACAATTTCACTTTCTCTTGTAAATGTATTCATTTTGCATAGAGTTGTATGGTTTGCTACACTTTGAAATCAAATGTTTTTTTGTTTGGCATATATTTTAAGTGAGAACTCAAGAGTCTCAGCGTAATTACTCTACAGCAGGGATGGGCAACTGGCGGCACACCTACGGATCAAGTAATCAAAATATTTAATATTCGGGGAACTCAGTCGGGGCCTCAACCCATCTGCCCAGTACAGTTAAAAACTGGGATTTATATGTGAACAACAAATCCTACAGTGGATACGACAGGAACTGCTGTCAGGACAAGACCCTGGTGAGGACAACGAGCCCGCAGATAATGTTCCCTGAGACGGTTTCTGACAGTTTGTACAGAAATCCTTTGTTTGTGCAAACCTACAGTTTCATCAGCTGCCCGAGTAGCTGGTCTCAAACGATCTCTCAGGTGAAGCAGCCAGATGTGGAGGCCAGTTGGACATACTGCCAAATTCTCTAAAAAGACCTGAGGTGGTTATGGTGGAGAAAAATCAACATTCAATTCTCTGGCAATAGGACTGGTGGACATTCCTGCAGTCAACATGCCAATTGCAAGCTCCCGTAACTTGGCATTGTGTTGTGTGACAACTGCACATTTTAAAAGTGGATTTTTTTATTTTTTATTGTCCACAGCACCAGGTGCACCTGTGTAATGATCAGCTTCTTGTCATGTCACATGTCAGGTGGATGGATTATCTTGGCATGGTATAAATGCTCACTAACAGAGATGTAAAATAAATTAAAATAGTGCACAAAATGAGAGAAACACTTGTGCATATGGAACAGTTCTGGGATATTATGTCAGCTCATGTAACCAACACTTTACATTTTCTGTTCAGTGTAGAATACACAAGGCGCCATGTCGAAGTTAGTTTGTGCATCAGTGTTTCTGTAGTTGTGTCAGTCACTCATTTAGCCCATGATGAGTTTGGGTTTTTGTGGCCCCCACCCACATCAGTTGCCCATCCCTACAGCACAGAAACAATAGAACCGGTACGGATTGCTATGAAAAACCTAAATAACAATGGGGTGTGGACCAAGACGCACACAAGAGAGTTAGTTAAACCTGCTGAAAAGGCGTTGACACAAATCGTTCTGTGTTTTGTCAGTTTTAGTCGAGACAAAACGCTGACTGCCCAATCCAGTTTAGGAGTTATGACTTCGGGAGATGAATAAAACGCACATTAAATAATGATCAACACACAAGCCGGGGCTGGGGGAAAATGTGAGACGTTGAGAAAAATAAATAAATAGGTAGTCCTACTTAGAGAAAACAAAGACTTTTAACCCAGGGCATTTCCACAGTAACAGAATTACGCTGAAGACTCCGATTGAGATTTGAAAGTGAACAAACCATTCATATAAAAACCATACAACTATGCACCATGACTAATTTGAGCAATTTACACAGTGTATATAAACTCAGCAAAAAAAAAAAAAAAAAAAAAAAGTCCTCACTGCCAACTGTGTCTATTTTCAGCAAACTTCACATGTGTAAATATTTGTATGAACATAAGATTCTACAACTGAGACTAACTGAACAAGTTCCACAGACATGTGACTAACAGTACTGGCATAACATGTTCCTGAACAAAGGGGGGAGGGGTCAAAATCAAAAGTAACAGTCACTATCTAGTTTGACCATAAGCTGCATTAAGTACTGCAGTGCATCTCCTCCTCATGGACTGCACCAAATGTGCCAGTTCATGCTGTGAGATGTTAACCCACTCTTCCACCACGGCACCTGCAAGTTCCAGGATATTTATGATGTGTGGGGGGCTCAAGCCCTCACCCTCCGAGCCAACAGGTCCACAGACATGCTCAATGGGATCCGGGCTCGTCGCTGGCCATGGCAGAACACTGACATTCCTGTCTTGCAGGAAATCACGCACAGAACGAGCAGTATGGCTGGTGGCATTGTCATGCTGGAGGGTCATGTCAGGATGAGCCTGCAGGAAGGGTACCACATGAGGGAGGAGGTCTTCCCTGTAACGCACAACATTGAGATTGCCTGCAATGACAACAAGCGCAGTCCGATGATGCTGTGACACACCGCCCCAGACGGACCCTCCAAATCGATCCCGCTCCTGAGTACAGGCCTCGGTGTAACGCTCATTCCTTCGACAATAAACACAAATAATAAACACGAATCCGACCATCACCCCTGGTGAGACAAAACCGCGAATCGTTAGTGAAGAGCACTTTGACAGTTTTGTCTAGTCCAGCGACAGTGAGTTTGTGCCCATGGGTGACGTTGTTGCCGGTGATGTCTGCTGAGGACCTGTCTTACAACAGGCCTACAAGCCCTCAGTCCAGCCTCTCTCAGCCTATTGCGGACAGTCTGAGCACTGATGGAGGAATTGTGCGTTCCTGGTGTAACTCAGGTAGTTGTTGCCATCCTGTACCTGTCCAGCAGGTGTGATGTTTGGATGTACCGATCCTGTGCAGAGGTTTTTACATGTGGTCTGCCACTGAGGATGATCAGCTGTCAGGCCTGTCTCCCTGTGGCGCTGTCTCACAGTACGGACATTGCAATGTATTACCCTGGTCACATCTGCAGTCCTCATGCCTCCTTGCAGCATGCCTAAGGCACGTTCACGCAGATGAGCAGGGACCCTGGGCATCTTTCTTTTGGTGTTTTTCAGAGTCAGTAGTAAGGCCTCTTTAGTGTTCTAAGCTTTCATAACTGTGATCTTAATTGCCTACCGTCTATAAGCTGTTAGTGTTTTAACGACCGTTCCACAGGTGCATGTTCATTAATTGTTTATGGTTCCTTGAACAAGCATGGGAAACTGTGTTTAACCCTTTACAATGAAGATCTGAAGCAATTTAAATTTGTATGATTTTTTTTAAATGCAGGGTCCTGAAAAAGGGACGTTTGTTTTTTTGCCGAGAGAGATTATATATCTATATTCACTGGAAGAACTGCAGATGCAAAGAATTACAATAAAATCTCCCTTGTTTTTTTTCTGTTAACAGACTTAGTATCTGCACAGTTCATCCTGTCAATATGCTTTTGTAAAATGTATACGTTTTAAAGTAAAAAAAAAACAGTATTTGCGTAATTCTATCACCATGGAATTGCCCCCCCAGCAGTCCCTGCTGAAGGTTGTTAGTAACGTGAGACTTCCCTCCCGCTGTTACTTAGTTTACACAAGGTCACGTCCTTCTGTTACAGCTGGCTCTGTCCCACCCCCTCAGGCTGCCTGTGTTGACTTAAGGACACAGCCGAATTCCACTGACAACACTTCGGCAGTGACGCCATGGCTGGGCCAACAGAGAAACCACAGATCCACAAGTATTCACCCCAAAAATGGAAAATCAACTAGGTAGAACCATATGTTTACCTGTCACCCCACTACAAGCTCCCTCACATTCCTCCTGACTGTGAAAGTTGTTGCCATTGCCATTGCAGCCGCCATAGATGAACAGCTTGCAGGTCTGGTTGGTGACGTCATAGTAGTATTTGGGGAAGGCAGCGCGGCAGGAACCCACTACCATGGGCATGCGGCACTTATCTGTGGGAAGAGGAAAGGGCAGACTAGAGGTTAACACTGAAGCGGGTCACGATAAGCTCAATTCACAAGGAAACCTATCCGTTGTCGGGTAAATTACATGCTTAAAAAAAAAGGGGGGCCATTTTTATACTCCGTAGCAATCGGGAACTACATCAGTCAAGATGAAAATATGATTAACACCAATACAAAATAGTATAAGTGCAAATAAATGTATGATGAGGGCCTAGTTGTCAAAGAAACGCACCTTTCTAGGAGGAGAGTTAGAAGTCAGACTGTAGCTCTCTCCGACCTTTATTTCCCAATGATTTACATACTGAGTGAAACCATGAGAGCTGGAATGGGTAAACAAAACATGACAAAAGAGCAGAGACCGGAGTTTCTCCACCACACCTATTACACCAATCAATCTTATCTTGCGCATGCAAACTGGGCTGACTTGTTGGCCCAGTCTATTGTCGTATTCAAAACAACTGGGAAATGTGAAGTCGGACATCTCTGATTCCCGACTTCAGTGCGTTCAAGACAACTTCTCGAACTCCGACTTTCCAACCTGAAGATCACTGATGTCACAATACTTGAGCAAAAGTACTCCGTTTCAAATATACTTAAGTATCAAAAGTAAATGGAATTGCCAAAATATACTTAAGTATCAAGTATAAATCACTTCTATTAGGCAATCCAAACAGCACAATTTTCTCACCAACACTCATACATCGTTTACAAATGAAGCATTTGTGTTTAGTCCGCCAGATCAGAGGCCATAGGGATGACCTCTTGATAAAAGTGTGTGAATTGGACCATTTTCCTGTCCTGTTAAGCATTCAAAATGTAACGCATACTTTTGGGTGTCAGGGAAAATGTATGGACTAAGAAGTACATAATTTTCTATAGGAATGTAGTGATGTAAAAGTAGTCAAATATAAATGCTAAAGTAAAGATACTCCAAAACATTACTTGCGTAGTACTTTCAAGTAGTTTTACTTGAGTACTTTACACCACTGGAATAACTTGGGTGATGTTGACAAACAAGAAACATCCTGTGTACTCCAGAATTTACCCCTGGCACAGGTAAACCACTTTCCTCATTTTTCCACTTCCTAAACCGCACCTGACTTGGTTATGAATGTCTGACAATGTGCAAAGCAGTGGATGGCATATGTGAGATGCAAAGACAGCACCATTGATCGCTCTAGAGAACGTGAATCAAATCCAGAATAATAAGCACTGGTCGCCACTGAGATAATGTGTATTGGAAGAAGCAAATAAAAGAGACAATACTGTATAAAACTTGAGTGATGGTCCATATGACATTTTCTCACTTTGGCCTTTCAGTCAGTTTAAAGTCCAGATCAAATCGAATGTCTAGAGTGCTTAACTTGCACGATAACTCCTTAACTCAATAAAAATACAATGCAAAACAAGGACATAGCTGGGGAATGGTAATCTGTCACATGACCCCAATTTGTAAAGCATATTGACCCCCCGAAAAAAAAAAAAAATAGTCCATATTAATTGACAAAGTGCTGATATGGCCTAGCCTACTTAGCTAAAGCAGTCCCTATTAGTGCCAATGACGCCCCTGAATTGTAATTGTCCTAAAGACCAATATGCCTACCTGTCGAGTTGACTTCCCTGGGCACACCAGCTTCACTAATATCGTCCACTTCGATTTTTGTAGTCTTTGGATGCGTCTTTTTGCGGTAGACCTTGAACTGTGTATCGGACTGTAAGACGCAGACGTCCTTTCCATCTTTCATGCAGTTGACGAGAAAACACTCCGATGGTCCATCCGCTGAAGCTCCAACCAAAGCGATCTGGCAGTCCTGGTAGCCGCAGCAAGCTTCCTGACACCCCATGCTGTCTGATATCTCCGGCAGGTGAGCCCAAGAGCTGGCTCCAGCGTCAAGAGATTTTGGGTCAAGACCTTGGTCGGCGTCTACATCCCAAGCGCATCCTTGTTTCTCTTCGCCCAACTGACCGCGGACCAGTACCGCGAGCAGTGCGAACAATACACCACTACTCCACACCTGTTTCATTGTTGTTGTTTTTCTTCCGCGAAAGCCTTCGTCAAAGTAAATAACAGTCTTCCAAATAATATTTTCTCGATCGAAGTAGCAATTCGTATTAGATTATTAGATGCTGCTGGCGAAACTACTTCCCTGTTGAAACGACCTCCTTTTGTTGTCTTGAATATACGGTACGTAGTTAGAGACAGGTGCTCTTTACCCCGCCCACGGAATAAGGCGAGGCCATGTTCAATTGACAAACGTTTTCGAACAGATAGAGAAATGTCACGAAAAGAGCCAATGTGTTCTACATATCATATGTATATCTGAACGTTCCAACCCGTTCCGTCCGGCTGAGGCGCACCAACCGGCCTTTTGGGCGTGAAGTTAGGTTCAACTTTTTCAAAAGTTTCATCTTCTGTGTTCTTTTTCATGACATTCAGATGTATCAGATATTTACTTTGTTAGGCCTTCGGATTCGTTCAGTCTAATCACTCATTTAGTTATTCTGTTGTCGTAGACTAATACAGACGCTGTACCTGAGTACACAGGATGTCTTCATTGCCTTCTCAGAAAAGTGAATCCATTTTATTTTGATACCACAAGATGGCGCCATTACCCTTCTGCCATAAAGATATGCAGTGTACATGGTAAATCAACCCATTAGAGCGCAGACAAGACCAACAAAAAAAGTACGATAAATACCAGACTGGGCAAGTTGATTTAAATTCTTATATTTGGGATAAAAGCCTGTCAGAAGTCTACTATAAAAGGTTGTGAAATAACATTGTTCATGCTTTCCAGTGTTTGGTGATTGGAAAGGTGAGCGGACAATACCAGCTGCAAGCGTCCTCTAGTAGTAGGTTCAATGTCGTATTAGTTATGTTTAAAAAATATATATGCTGTTTAGGAGTGTGTGAATAGGGGTGTGCAGATATGAGTCAAAGTCCAGGGTTTACAGCAAGGACAAACTAACAGACATGAGTAAATAAGGCAGTGGGCTGCAAACAGGGTTTATTGCATGGTGCAGCCCTGGGTATAACCTAAAACCAAATGGCTTAGTACATCAGTAAATAGTCCTAATTATCATATCTACTACAGGCAGCTGTGTTTATAACGAAGGCAGGGCTTTTGAGCACAGGGGGATGGATGTAGTAGAGGAAGAAGACAACTTGATTGATCCATTTGCCTCAGAAAAGAAGACTGAACCACTCAAAGGTTGGAGTTTTAGGTGCCTTGCTCAAGGGCACAACGGCAGGGGATGACATTTAGGACTGATGCCAGTAACCCTCCTGTTGCTGGACCAAATATTATTTCTTCCCTTTAGGACATTAGTGTTGAATCTGCACCCATCTAGTTCAGGGTTTTCCAACCTTGTTTCTGGAGCGCTACCGTCCTGTAGGTAAATCCAGAGTGTAGCACTAGGCCCCCTCGAAATCCAATCTAGACCATGATACCAGTTCCACTGGTAGTTCATTTTCTTCTTTCTTTAATTGGCTGATCAGCCAATGAAGTTGGAAGTCCGACCCAGTTGACTACATTACAACGGTGAAAGCCCTCAATGTTGCTGCCCATGGTAATAGGCCTTGAACTTTTCCACGTTCCTATTTGTAGGCTAAATAAATATAAATAGTGGTGAGTCATTGTAATTTCCCCAGAATACTCCGTCACTCACATTCTGGCGAATTCTTGTCACACAATTCAGAAAGTGTAGAACTGCTTTAGAGCTAATCTCAATCAAATAAACAGTCATCACATTGCTCTCGGCGCACAACAGTTACCCGGGTCTGTAAGGTGTGGCGCTAGGACCCATAGCCGATTTCTTCACCAGTGCGCTACTATTGCCAACGATCGTGCACTTCTTTAATAACTCCCTTGGTTCATAGTCTGCACGTGTCTGTCATCCAAAGTGGATATGGCTGCGAACCGGGTCGGGAGGAGATGTAACAACAAGGTCCATTCCCCGAGTAGGGGTCCAGGTAGGGACCCGGGGCTTAGCTTGCAGAAGAGGCAAGCACGGGTCACGGTAAAGTACAACAGAAAGGAGCTCCAAAGACGCTTGGATGTGGAGAAGTGGATTGACTGTAGTCTGGACGAGCTCTATGTGGGCAGGGTGAGTCCCATCTATTTGAAATTAAACGGATTTCTATTGATAGGCTACGCATACAGTCACATACCTAGACAATGGGAAACATTGATTTGACTTATTGTAAGAATACAAAAAGGGTTTTACGCAATAACAATTATCCAGTTTAGCATCAGTGTCCACTGCATGAAATAAAGCGACTTTGGCACGGGGTACGCAATCCACTGTAGCGCTGCACATCACTCTTCAGTTGGACTTAAATCACTATAATGAATATATCGGGTTTTGGCGTATTTGGGTACAGCGGTTACGCAGCGATTGCGTATTTTTAGTCTCCTCAATATATGTATGTAAAACTATTCTCAAAATGTGTCTGGAGTCGGTTTTTCAGAGATTGTACTGCCTAGTGTCCCTTGCGGTCTGGGATGTGGCTACGACGTTAATCCATTTTACGTGGGGGGTTGCCTGCCTTGTCTTCCTGCGCCTTGTCTGCTTGACATTCGATGAATCAAGGATGTGTAGATAGATGCCTTCTAGGCATAGTGCGGAATGACTGTCGAGTTAAAACACTGCCTGCCATAATGGTAAATTCGTGGTCTCATCGAATCAGATGAATAGTATTGTGCATGTGTTTTCTTGTCAGACACTATTAACTGGACACTTGTCCGTTTAGCTAATACGTCAAGCAAACTCGTCTGAGCCACCAGAAGAAGATGGGATTAGAATAAACGACAAAGCCATTAGCAAGGCCATGAAGCACATGCACAGGACAACAAGGTTAACCATGTCCAGCTTTGTTTTCAGTTTACACCCTTTTTAGCCCATGTCCATTTCCTTCTCTGCATTCATTAAGGAAATGTGGGTATTGTCTGATGAATTTTATTAGCTGAACGAAATATTATCACACTTCATAGCCCTAAAAATAGACTCGGACATCCAATGTAAAAATACACAAGTAGATGTGGTAGATTCCCTTCATGTTGTTCCCTTCCTGTTGTATGTGAGGGTTGTATGTAAGGGGATGGATGGTCATTGGAGGACATTATACTATTGAGTGGGGAAGGCTGTCTCGCTGCCAGGGGTGACATGGGAAAGATCAGAGCTCCAATTGAAAGTGCTCCCAGATATATAACAGGTCCGTGGCAGGCTGGCCAGGTCGCTTAGTCTTTGCTGCTTTACATGGACAGCCTTGGGGGTTTATGGGCTTCTGGCTGACAAAACAGGAGGACCCTGGGGGACCTGGTGTGGTGTGTGGCATCATCAACGAGGGCAGGGGCACCAGAGGATGGTGGTGGGGCACTGCATGGTGGTGGCTGTGCGAGTAGGCGGGGTTGGAGACGATGGTTGATGTAAGGATGGGGTCGGTGCTATGGTGCAGATGTTAAGGGTTATTCCATACCAATAATCTCTCCATCGGACACAACCATCTCCTGCTCAGAAGGTATTTAACTAGAATGCTATAGAAACTAGATGCCCTGTGTTGACCTATTTGAGTCTAAAGCCTTCTGGGTGGGTCTCTTTTTTCTTCTGCCGAGCAATTAGCAGTCTGTTGTTCAGCATCTATTTTCTACATCCAATTCATAACACAGTAATAAAACATGGTAGTAAAAACTCAGTGTCTACTGCAAAGGCCACCACCTGACAGATGCTACCCAATGGCAGGAGTTAAAGCAATTCTCTCACAGGGGGATGTCTCTGTAGTGACCATTATACAACCACAATGACAGTAAAAGCTGCCTCAGTGAGCCATCATATATATTTATATTATAGCGTCTCTCCACATATTTAAAGAATAGAGAATATAGAAATATTGCATTTGATCATGACAGTTTGATGTTCTGTACCATTCTGTTTCTCGTGGATGGATACAGTAAACACACTCAATGTCTTGCTTTCTCATAAACACACACATGGCCACAGCTTTATATCTATGTTAATTGTTAATTGCTTTACTGATAGTGGAACAAGCATGTGTAATTACGGTGTAATCAGATCTCCCCCATACTCATTTCCTGCTACACCAAAGCCCACCCTGGCTGGCCCTGCAACGTGAAAACCCCCTGACCAGGCCTGAACGGACGCTAACTATCCCAGTTATTGATTGATGACATCTTTGTTGCCTGGGATGATTCTTATGAATGGGGGGGATGGTGGTTTAGGGGAAGTGAAGGTCCCATATGTCACCAAAGAGCACAAAGAGAATATCCCCCTCCCCCCAGCTCCCCCTAACACCCCCCCCCACCATCACTGAGCCTGTTGTTGAAGCATTGAATGCAGCGCATCGCTTGGCCCATTATCAAGGGCCATTAGTCTTGTATCAACGCTCAATCGGAGGCCCAGATTAAGACCCCCGCAGTGTTCTGCTATCTGCGCGATTGTGTCCCAGGCTCAGAGTCTTTTCACTTTTTAATCCCGTCCCACGACTACACCCAGTCATTATTACCGTTCTATTGAGTCGTCCCGGCCCACTCAGGCACACAGATGTGACAGCCAGTTGTTATGCAATTTACCACTGCAAACTGGGAGAGAAAAACATCCGAGAACTAAGGATTTTAGAGTGCAATTGTTTATTTTTGTAGCAACAATCAATAATCTAATGGATGTGAAATATCTATGGCAAATGATCTATAACAGCTGGTTCCCCGACGAATGCAATTTGTCGACGACGTGGAAATGGATTTCATAAGACTCAAATAACATGACATAATTGCGTTTATCTTGAACCAAAGCACCTGCCCACAATTTAGTTGACGAATGAATAACCTAATGGGAATGCGTTTAATTTGCATGCATATGTAGATGAGAGAAACAGCTATCAATCAACTGATGACCAGCCCCATTTCCTGGTGTAGAGAGAACCTCTATTGGAAATCTCGCTGTGCCCGATCATATCGCAATCATTTGATATGAAGTCAATAACCACACAATCAATAACCACGATTTCACTGACAGCACTAAACCCATATTTTTCCTTTACATTCTTGACAATGAGACATTTTGGTAGTGTTCAGACGAGATGTTGTAATTAATAGTAGATAACGTGTCAAACTCATTCCACAGAGGCCCGGGTGCCTGCCGGGTTTTCGCTCCTCCCTTGTACTTGATTGGTGAATTTAAGGTCACTAATTAGTAAGGAACTCCCGCCACCGAGTTGTCTAGGTCTTAATTGAAAGGGGGAAGAAAATAAAAAAACACTCCCCTGTTCCGGATTAATATGATGTTTGTGTGCTGTAGCACCGAGTAACTGTGGAAATGCATCGGGTAAAAACTAGTCACGATGTTTTGAATAGTAATGACTTGTTAGAAAGTGACAGCAGGGGATGGCCGTCTGCCCTGATAAAAAAAGAGAGAGAGAGAGAGAGAGAGAGGAGATGTGTAATAGCATGCATGTCATACAGGAAGTAAAGAGGATGGGAATGTTAGAGAGTGGGAGAGAAGTGAGTGGGACAGACGAGCGATTTGACGGAGCGTGACTCTGGAAATGTATATGTTAATGTAGGATATCAGGGGTAGATAGAGACTGTAGTGTTTCTGCGTTTAGAAGTTTGCCTGTTGCGGGATATGCAATGGAAGGGGGGGGGTAACAGCTGAGGGTTATAACACGATGTACACAAACTGACCCTCGTGCTCATTATCGGTGAAGTGTACTGTCTTGAGGCTGAATGGTTCATGTATGTATTAATTGGTTTCAGTTAATACATTATTGTTTATGTCCTTCCACCTCAATGGGTTATGGCAATTTTGTAAATGTGTGTACATTTAAAGTGTGGTCGCTTCACTTGTAAATGCGTTTACTTTCCGTCAGTCTTCAGATAAACCTGATGGTATTTTGACCCAGATTTATATTGCACCAGTGTGGGACAGGCCACTTACTGTATCAGGGTGTTGGCTATGGAAAACATTACACAGAAATGAACACAGGTGCACAGCTGGACACAGGGACCAGTGGACTACATTACCAACCAGAGTACCCAAGCAAACAAAAAAAACATTACCCTCAACCCACTGGCCTGGAAGTGATGTGGACTAAATTGCTGCCTTGGAGCCCTCTACTGATGCTGAACTGGGTGGAATGTTTCTCTCTCTCTCTCTCTCTCTCTCTCTCTCTCTCTCTCTCTCTCTCTCTCTCTCTCTCTCTCTCTCTCTTTGTGTGTGTGTGTCTCTCTCTCTCTCTCTCTCTGTGTGTGTGTCTGTTAAAACAAACTGCAGGCTAAACTAGAACTGATGAAAGGGAGTTCGTTAAAAGTATCATTGCTAGAGATACTGGGGTGTGCTATATCATCTGATCATCACGAATGTAGGCTACACGAATCAGCTAGCTACTTTGCTTGTTTTGACAGCATAGCCTAGCTAACTAAACTCAGCAAAAAAGGAAACGTCCCCTTTTCAGGACCCTGTCTTTCAAAGAATATTCGTAAAAATCCAAATAACTTGACAGATCTTCATTGTAAAGGGGTTAAACACTGTTTCCATGCTTGTTCAATGAACCATAAACAACTAATGAACATGCACCTGTGGAAAGGTCGTTAAGACACTAGCAGCTTACAGACGGTAGGCAATTAACATCACAGTTATGAAAACATAGGACACTAAAGGGGCTGCAGGGTAGCCTAGTGGTTATAGCGTTGGACTAGTAACCGAAATGTTGCCAGATCGAATCCCCGAGCTGACAAGGTACAAATCTGTTGTTCTGCCCCTGAACAAGGCACTGTTCCTAGACCGATATTGAAAAATAAGAATGTGTTCTTAACTGACTTGCCTAAATAAATAAAGGTTAAAAAAAAAAAAGTTTTAAAAGAGACCTTTCTACTGACTCTGAAAAACACCAAAAGAAAGATGCCCAGGGTCCCTGCTCATCTGCGTGAACGTGCCTTAGGCATGCTGCAAGGAGGCGTGAGGACTGCAGATGTGGCCAGGGCAATAAATTGCAATGTCTGTACTGTGAGACACCTAAGACAGCGCTACAGGGAGACAGGATGGACAGCTGATCGTCCTCGCAGTGGCAGACCATGTGTAACAACACCTGCACAGGATCGGTACATCCGAACATCACACCTGCGGGACAGGTACGGGGGGCAACACCAGGAACGCACAATCCCTCCATCAGACTGTCCGCAATAGGCTGAGAGAGGCTGGACTGAGGGCTTGTAGGCCTGTTGTAAGGCAGGTCCTCGGCAGACATCAGTGGCAACAACGTCGCCTATGGGTCCAAACCCACCCTCGCTAGACATGACTGGCAAAAAGCATAGCAGCTAGCTAGGCTATGCTGTCAAAACAAGCTAACTAGATTTGGCTTGGAACCTACTACTGGCGGTATTAATTTCAAACTCATGTATGCAGGAAGAGAGGGCAGGGAGGGGACTCTAGATTCACACATTTATGAGGAATGATCTACTTTGATGGGCAATTCGTTGCATTTAAAGTTACAAAAGAAAATAGACTAAAATGGGCATTCTTTTCATAGGAGGGCTCTATCTGTACACCTGCCTGCTCATCTTTACTATTAGCCTCCTGCACAAGTAAGATAGGACTCGAGAAAATACAAGTATAGGACACATTAGCCCACCTGACATCACACATCCCCCTCACGGAAAATTTGAATGCAACCTAAGGATAATGTGCAACCCAGACTTGGGACAATGAAAGCAGTGGAATCCCGATAAAAGCACTGCATCAGTGACTAACTCATCCCGACAGGCCTGACACATCATGTTGGTCCCACATGGAGGCTGTGTTTACTCAACACTCCCAGGAATGTGATTTTTTGAGCCGCTCATTAACCCCAGCATTACTAATACTCGTTCTAGCGGTTGACAGCTAGGATGAGATGAGAGGGGCGGAAAATGAGCTATGCGTTTGCTTAATTGGTGAATATACAGCATGTATAATTGAGCATTACAATAATTATTTTTGATGTTAAGGTATGAATTAAGATGTTTTTACAGAATAGATCTGCTGATGCCCACTGTGTCGTTTTACTACATGTATATTACAATGCCATGTATTACACACGTTGTTGTGTCTGTGTGGTACGTGTATGAGACTGTTTGTGGACTTGCTCACGTGGCTGTGTTTCTCTATGTCTGTGTCTGTGTGTGTGTGTGGGCAATATGAGACAGTATTTCATTGGCATTTGGAGTTGAAAGAAAGGTCAGGGATGCCTGGGTAGGAAGGGGCTGCTTGGATCTTTCCTGGACGGACCTTTACAGTACCGGCATCAGAATCTCTAAGTCGTCCGCCCCCACGACACCCACAGACAGAACCCAATGGGGCAGGTTAACCTTACTGCTGAGCATTCAGGTCAGACTGAACTCTCTATGGCCTGTTGTGTGAGTGTCACTAGTCAACACGTCACACACCACACCCATGCCATCTTTGTTGTGTACTGCGGTTGGTGTTTGGATTAGGTTCTGAAGAGAGCCTTCCGTCTAGTCTACAGTGATATTTGCAGTCGTCTTCATCAATTTCCATATTTTGTTATTCAAAGAATCTTTGCCTTTTCCAAAAAGGGCAATAAAAACCGATCGGGGTTCATTTTTGGCTCAGTATGTTGATAGCAGCACATCATGAATAATGCCCTTTGAATGTGCTGTTTGTGCCAATGAGCAGACTTGCCCCCAGGGAAAAATAAATAAGATGGAATCTCACCATGCGACTCTTGGTCAGTGTTTGGCTAGAAATCACTTTGGAATGCTGTTCAGCATGAGATACGTAGTTTAGATAAGGAGTGTGTTGGTTGACGACAGCATTTTATACTGAACAAAAATACAAACAACATGTAAAGTGTTGGTCCCATGTTTCATGAACTGAAATGAAAGATCCCAGAAATGTTCTATACACACAACAAGCTTATTTTTCTAAAATGTTGTGCACAATTTTGTTTACGTCCCTGTTAGTGAGCATTTCTAATTGGCCAAAATAATCCATCCACCTGACAGATCTGGCATATCCAGAAGCTGATTAAACAGCATGATCATTACAAAGGTGCACCTTGTGCTGGGGACAATAAAGGCCTCTCTAAATTGTGCAGTTTTTCACACAACACAATTGGCATGCTGACTGCAGGAAGGTCCACCAGAGCTGTTGCCAGAGAATGTAATGTACATTTCTCTACCATAAGCCGCCTCCAACGTCGTTTTAGAGAATTTGTCAGTTTGTCCAACATCCAGTGTGTCCAACCACAGACCACATGTTTCCACGCTAGCCCAGGACCTCGACATCCAGCTTCACCTGCAGGATCTTCTGAGTCCAGCCACCCAGACAGCTTATGTAACTGTGGGTTTACACAACCGAAGAATTTCAGCAGAAACTGTCAGAAACCGTCTCAGGAAAGATCATCTGCAAGCTCCTCGTCCTCACCAGGGTCTTGACCTGACTGCAGTTCCGTGTCGTAACCAACTTCAGTTGGCAAATGCTCACCTTCGATGGCACGCTGGAGAAGTGTGCTCTTCACGGAGGAATCACGGTTTCAACTGTACCGGGCAGATGGCTTGTATGGCGTTGTGTGGGGGCGAGAGGTTTGCTGATGTCAACGTTGTGAACAGAATGCCCCATGGTGACGGTGGGGTTACAGTATGGGCAGGCATAAGTTACGGAGAATGAACACAACTGCATTTTATCAATGGCAATTTGAATGCACAGAGATACCGTGACTAGATCGTGAGGCCCATTGTCGTGCCATTCATCCGCTGCCATCACCTCATGTTTCAGCATGATAATGCACGGCCCCATGTTGCAAGGATCTGTACACAATTCCTGAAAGCTGAAAATGTCTCAGTTCTTCCACACCAGATACTGACTGGTTTTCTGATCCACCTTTTTTTATTTTTAAAGGTAACTTTTACCAACAGGTGCATATCTGTATTCCCAGTCATGTGAAATCCATAGATTAGGGCCTAATGAATAGATTTTCAATCTACTGATTTCCTTATAAAAGTCTTAGTAAAGTCTTTGAAATTGTTGCATTTTGCAGTTTTTATATTTTTGTTCAGTGTAGTTAATGATCTGCGAAAATGTCCCAAATGAAGTAAGTGCATAGACTGTTATACAAATAGTCTCTGCTTTCCTCTGAGGCTTTGGGGGGAGCTGAATGCACTGTTTGAGTGTGACCGATTTAGGAGGCCGTGAGAAAGCGTAATGGATTCTATCTGTGATGGAGAATGTCTGGCCTTGATGGTGGTGGCTTCCGTCCTTACAGCATACCTAGACTAGTAGTAGCCAGGGTGGGGGTTCGTTCTCTCTCTCTCTCTCTCTCTCTCTCTCTCTCTCTCTCTCTCTCTCTCTTCTCCCTCCCCCGCTCTCTCTGTCTCTTCTGTCTCTCCCTTTCTCTCTTCTCCTCAAAGGCATATCCTCACATCCAGTGTTCCTTCTGAAACTAAATCCTACAATTTATGGAGGCACTTTGATGGCTGACTCCAACAGAGGCGCAGCCATCTAAATAATATATATTTTCTTCCCAAATCATCCTTAGCCCTTAACTGCCAGCCCACACATCAAGCATTCTGCATCATGCATATGATGACTCAACAGCCGACATGGACGGACACACACTGCAGTGCTTCAGGGTCTGTGACTATCTCTGGGTGTTGCGCTCTAAAAACACGCGCAGCTTTTCCTCTGTGTCTGTAAGACCCACGCAACTCAGAACTCAAGGCAAGACTTGTATTTTTGTCCTTTTCGTGAGTGACCTATATATTATATGCTCGTATCTGAGCCTGTCCCTTACATATAATGGGGTATGTGATAGCTGTATGTTAGTATACTGCCCCTGGGCAGAGTTTCGTGGAGGATGCCCTGGGCAGAGTTTTGTGGAGGATGCCCTGGGCAGAGTTTCGTGGAGGATGCCCAGGGCAGAGTTTCGTGGAGGATGCCATGGGCAGAGTTTCGTAGAGGATGCCCTGGGCAGAGTCCTAAGGATGTAGTGGTGGATGGGTGGACAGTTTGACTGACCCTCTGTCACCTTGTGTCCCCAGGAGGAGGAGATGCCGGAGGAGGTGAACATCGACGAGCTGTTAGACCTGAAGAGTGACGAGGAGAGAACTCACAGGCTCCAGGTGAACTGTACTACCCACTAGCGTAATCATCTGAAGACATTATCATTTGATCAACTTCAAAACTGTGTGAACAAGTTGTACTGTTTTTTGATTGTGGCACTTGCAGTAATAGCTGTAGATTTGGTTGCTGTTGAAA
The DNA here is from genome assembly GCF_023373465.1 of Oncorhynchus keta. Classification (NCBI taxonomy): domain Eukaryota; kingdom Metazoa; phylum Chordata; class Actinopteri; order Salmoniformes; family Salmonidae; genus Oncorhynchus; species Oncorhynchus keta. The sequence continues at coordinate 40,418,119 of NC_068421.1, read as the reverse complement.
ATATATTGTTTCAGCAGCAGGTTGGCCAGTTGAACTAAAATCAGTATTTGGTCTGGGGATTTTTTTCCAGGAAATGTTTCACACCTGCAATAACACAGAGGTAAGTAAGGAAGTCTATAAATAATAGTAATATCAAAACAATATGTTTAAGATTGTTTTGGGTAGTATTTTATGCCATGAATGTTCCCGAGACTGAGTATATAGACTGAGAGAAGAGACCAATCAGAGAACAGGGTTACAATGTCATTGTAATGGACCAATCAGAGAACAGGTTTATGATGATGTCATTATTAAGGTATCAACATTTCAAGAAATTCCCTGGTTTTCCAGAAGTCCCGGTTGGAGGATTCTGGATTTTTCCTGCTTATTCCCTCCTGATTTCGGGAATCCTCCAAACTGGGATTTCGGGGAAAACCAGGGAATTTATTGAAAGTTCCCGGAACTTTGTGACACTGGTCCCTTAAAATGTTTACAAATTCATAACCTGCTATCTGATTAGTCAATGTGATGGGACCAATCAAGAGAACAGGGTTATGACAATGTCATTATAAAAGGACAAAATCGCCACTGATCAAGTCTGGGTTGAGTCCCACCGAAGTCATGAAAGTGTGACTTGAGCCAAGTCCAAGTCCTAAACTCCAGTACTACAACGCCGCCTTCCTCCCTCTCTCTCTCTCTGTCACCTCCTTGCTCTTTCTTTCAGGCAAATAAGTAACTAATGATAACTCTGCATATAGTAGCCGACAATGCTAGTCTTGTCCCTCTTTCACACTGTCCCTGTATCCTTTGTGATCAGCATTACTTAACCTGTCCATTATGGGTTGACAGACCATGTTGACCCCCCCCACCCCACACACACACATATATTGATATCATACACACAAAATGAATGAATTGCTATCTCTGAAACATGTTCCCTTGTTGTTTCACTGTGAATTGCTCAACATTACCAACGCTGTGTATCACGGCCTCTCACTGTATCTGTTCTGAGCATGTTTCATGTGATGACCGATTGCCCTTCTTCCCTGCTCACGTCAGGTTTTCATCAAGGAGCTGGTGTTGAAACTCCACGGGCTGCAGAAACAAGAGGACCTCCACAACGATGGCATCGAACAACCCCAGCTACACATCTTCCCCAACCGGCAAGATTCTGCAGACCGAGAGGTGATCTGAAGGCCCTGTTATGTTACCCTTCAAACCCAGCACCCCCATTCCCCAGCCCGATGACATGGACCTTACCTGAAAAACATGCATAACATTGAGTCTTGCGGGTCTATACACGTTGCGCTACACACTGTCAAATACACAGATCTGACCACTTATCAGAAACATTGCAGACACCTTATCTTCTGTCCACACACACACACACTACAATGCACAGGCAGTCCCTGCAACATTTGGACCTCTACAATGTCATTGAATTATGTTTTATTTTTGTCAACTTATAAAGTGTCCGAATTGTGTGAAACAGGCTGCTTCTCTGTTGGGTCGCTACTGCTACTTGTGTTCTGTGTTTCCTCTAATTGTTCTTCTGTTCTCTCTTATTTTCCAGTCCATTGCATAATGCTTTTATTGCAAAGCCCATGAAGGTGTCAAATTGTTGGTCTGTGTCATATGTTGTGAGATGCACCTCTAATTCTGTTTAGCTCATAAACCATAGGCAGAGTCCAGCAACATACTGTAGGTACCAATGTCAGTCTGAAGGTAAGAAAGACCACTGGGTTAGTCGATTGTACCTAGCTACAAGCAGGTCTACCATATTTTCAAACTGTATCCAGCAACATGAGACAATAGTTCATGTGGTCAAGTGGAAGAAAAAATCTCTCTCTTTCTCTCTCTCTCTATATATATATATATATATATATATATATATATGGGGAGAAATATTATGTTGTGATATTCCCAATGAGTTTAATGACCATATATATAAAGCTACAAAGGATATTTTTCATGAAGACCAAGCAGTATTGCTTGGCAGGTTGTCAACTGTCACTCACAAAGTGCGTTTAGGCTAGCTATTAAGGAAAATGTACGATAACATTTAAAGCTGTCAGCAATACCAGGTCCTTTATTTCTTATCCAAGTGTTTGTATATCTATAGATGAAATGCTGAGGATTTTTCAGTCAGCCAAAGGATAGTACCCCAACTGCTTCACTGTTGCCCATCAGGTACACAATGTTTCGTTTTGCATCATTTTCTACACGGTTTGTAAATGTTTAGTTCTCTGGCTGGTTGTATTGCTTGTATATTTGGTTTGAATAGATTTTAAATTCAGCTTTTCCAAGAGTAACTTTAAATCTTTAGGATTCATACAGTATAGTGTTTTCTAGATTAGAGGCTGTATTTACGTATTACCGCAAGGTAGTGTTTGTTGGCCAATGTGTTTATTTATTGAATTGTTTTATTTTTTTTGATGTGATGTATGGATAAACAGCGCCCTCTCCTGGCTAAATGTACTGAGCAGTAATTTACAACAACATTACATTTGACCATGACAGTCTACTCTGCACACCTTTTGGAAACCGGGTGTTTATTTAATCCCATAGGGGTCAACCCATTTACCATCACTGTAAATAGATTGCGAGGGTGTGACTGAGGGTAGACAGATAGTAGCCTATATGATGCTAAGTGAAGTGTCAGTGCAATGATGCATGTAATATCCGAGACGAGTCAGATATTTCAAGCACCCATAACTTTATCACAGCAATCCTACAGTATGAACTCTTACTCAATCCAGTCCAATGCTATCTAATCTGACAGACATGGTTCATTGGAATAGCCTGTAGATGGCAGGAGAACACAAGTCAACATTTCCTTTCTCATTGTATTAACGAGGAGACGGGACACCATCGAGTCAGCGTCAGGAATGTCTTTAGTAAGATGAAACCAGATATGCTTAGAGAGCATTATGGGTACTGTAGTACATCGTGCTACCGTCGTTAGCCTCAATTTCACAATTTACGGTGGAATTTTGCATTGCTCTTAAAACGCTCTGTGTATGTATACGCCTGTTTGTTGCTGAAGCTTGTCGGATCCACGAGTCACAGACCAACCAGGCTCCTCGTCACCTTCACAGTTGTGTTGTGTGTGTGTGTGTGTGCTGTCAACACACCTTTGACTATATTTGTCGTGTAAACATGACAAATTCCACCTGAGAATGAAGGATTTCTGGTCTGTAAGGTGCATATTTAGAAATGTCGTCATGATCATGGAATCAGATGAACTTGTGAAGTGAACTTTCCCCCTTGACAGTCCATGAGGGTTTGGTATAAGTGTTGTTCCACGAAATGAGTGCCTTTTGCATCCCTTTGCTATTTTAAGGAAAAATTGTGCGGCAATATTGAATATGAAAAGCCAGTTATATGAATAAATGTGCCCTTTAATATAGACCACATAGATAATTCAATACATCTGATTTGAAATACGAATAAAGACTAACTAAATTGCCAAAATTCAGTATTTTGACACCCTCTGTGACTTCTAGGAACCCGCTTAATCCCCACATTTCTCTTGTGTTTTCACCATCCTTGTAAAACCCTAGTTATTTTGGTGCTTTGACAAAGTCAATTCTGAAAATTCTTAATAATTTAATGTGATTAAAGATTCATTTATGACTGTCCCTCATTTTATAGTCAATCCTGTTAGGTGAACTGAACTCTCATTTTAAAGTCATCCCTGTTAGGTGAACTGAACTCTCATTTTAATGTAGTGAAACTATTATTTTTCAAATATCTTTTCAAAATAAACATTGGATATCTAATAGTCAAACCATATTGTAAAAACAGGTGAGCTGGTTCTACTCTTTTTGGCCATTTTCTGGTGTTTTGTGGTGGGGAAATGAGCGGGTCGAACATAACATGTCAGCCCTGTTACCCATAGTTAGACAGGCTATAAATGTAACACAACATGTCAGCCCTGTTACCCATAGTTAGACAGGCTATAAATGTAACATAACATGTCAGCCCTGTTACCCATAGTTAGACAGGCTATAAATGTAACATAACATGTCAGCCCTGTTACCCATAGTTAGACAGGCTATAAATGTAACATAACATGTCAGCCCTGTTACCCATAGTTAGACAGGCTATAAATGTAACATAACATGTCAGCCCTGTTACCCATAGTTAGACAGGCTATAAATGTAACATAACATGTCAGTCCTGTTGCACACAACAAACTTCCATTCCCCCCATCACAAGGGAATTTACATCTGTTTTAAGATTAGATAATCAATCTTGTTACTTAATAGGCACTTAATATAGTCATTTGTAAAAATTACCTCTTGAAATGGGGAAACACATTTTGTCTGTGCTCTTTATGACAGAATGTTAAAAAGAGGTGACTACTCAAAAGGCACCCAATTGGTGGAACAACTGATAAACCATTGTACAGTTGAAGTCGGAAGTTTACATACACTTATGTTGGAGTCAATAAAACTCATTTTTCATGCACTACACACATTTCTTGTTAACAAACTATAGTTTTGGCAAGTCGGTTAGGACATCTACTTTGTGCATGACAAGTAATTTTTCCAACAATTGTTTACAGACAGATTATTTCACTTATAACTCACTGTATCACAATTCCAGTGGGTCAGAAGTTTACAACAACTAAGTTGACTGTGCCTTTAAACAGCTTGGAAAATTCCAGAAAATGATGTCATGGCTTTAGAAGCTTCTGATAGGCTAATTGACATCATTTGAGTCAATTGGAATTGTACCTGTGGATGTATTTCAAGGTCTACCTTCAAACTCAGTGCCTCTTTGCTTGACATCATGGGAAAATCAAAAGAAATCAGCCAAGACATCAGAAAAAATTTGTAGACCTCCACAAGTCTGGTTCATCCTTGGGAGAAATTTCCAGACCCCTGAAGGTACCATGTTCATCTGTACAAACAATCGTACGTAAGTATAAACACCATGTGTCTACGCAGCCGTCATACCGCTCAGGAAGGAGACGTGTTCTGTCTCCTAGAGATGAACGTACTTTGGTGCGAAAAGTGCAAATCAATCCCAGAACAACAGCAAAGGACCTTGTGAAGAGGCTGTAGGAAACAGGTACAAAAGTATCTATATCCACAGTAAAACGAGTCCTATATCGACATAACCTGAAAGGCCGCTCAGCAAGGAAGAAGCCACTGCTCCAATACCGCCATAAAAAAGCCAGACTACGGTTTGCAACTGCACATGGGGACAAAGATTGTACTTTTTGGAGAAATGTCCTCTGGTCTGATTAAACAAAAACAGAACCGTTTGGCCATAATGACCATGGTTATGTTTGGAGGAAAAAAGGGGGAGGCTTGCAAGCCGAAGAACACCATCCCAACCGTGAAGCACGGGGGTGGCAGCATCATGTTGTGGGGTGCTTTGCTGCAGGAGGGACTGGAGCACTTCACAAAATAGATAGCTTCATGAGGCAGGAAAATTATGTGGATACATTGAAGCAACATCTCAAGACATCAGTCAGGAAGTTAAAGCTTGGTCACAAATGAGTCTTCCAAATGGACAATGACCCCAAGCATACTTCCAAATTTGTGGCAAAATGGCTTAAGGACAACAAAGTCAAGGTATTGGACTGGCCATCACAAAGCCCTGATCTCAATACTATAGAACATTTGTGGGCAGAACTAAAACAAAAGCTACAAAGCCTACAAACCTGACTCAGTTTCACCAGCTCTGTCAGGAGGAATGGGCCAAAATTCACCCAACTTATTGTGGGAAGCTTGTGAAAGGCTACCCGAAACGTTTGACACAAGTTAAACAATTTATAGGCAGTGCTACCAAATACTATGTCAGAGTCCTGTGTATAGGTGGCAGGGAAGTCAGGCGCCTGAGTCAAACGGAGTGTAAAATTGAGTCTTTTAATGAATGTCCACGTAACATGCTCCATAACACTAATAAGAACAGATATAAACAAACATGACGAGGACCCGTCACGCACCTATACAACAAACACAACACTGACAATAAACAATCTCTGACAAAGGCATGAGGGGAAACAGGGTTAAATACACAACGGGTAATGAATTGGATTGAAAACAGGTGTGTGGGTAGACAAGACAAAAACAATGGAAAATGAAAAATGGATCAATGATGGCTAGAAGACCGGTGACGTCGACCGCCGAGCACTGCCCGAACAAGGAGAGGCAACGACTTCGGCAGAAGTCGTGACACACTAATTGAATGTATGTAAACCTCTGGCCCACTGGGAATGTGATGAAAGAAATAAAAGCTGAAATAAATCATTCTCTCTACTATTATTCTGACATTTGTCCTTCGGTAGCTCAGTTGGTAGAGCATGGCGCTTGTAACGCCAGGGTAGTGGGTTCGATCCCCGGGACCACCCATACGTAGAATGTATGCACACATGACTGTAAGTCGCTTTGGATAAAAGCGTCTGCTAAATGGCATATATTATTTCACATTCTTAAAATAAAGTGGTGATCCTAACTGACCCAAGACAGGGATTTTTTTACTAGGATTAAATGTCAGGAATTGTGGAACTTCCGACTTCAACTGTATCGTGAACCAAGGATCAATGAGTTATTGGTTGATGGTTCATGCTCCTACAGACTGAGGCTGTTATGTAAAGGGTTAGAACTCCAAGTGCATTGTTCCACAGCATCAATGCATCCCAAAGTCTCACAGATGCTCAAAGCACATAAACAAACATGGGCCTCAAACAAAGAGCTTTACACATGAACTCTATGACCACATCCGTGTGTAGGTGTGTTCATTGCAGAATACGTTCATTAACAAAGTGCAAGACGACGAGGTAACGGGAGAATACTCCAAAACAGATCCGTTTCAGCTCCATGTGGGCTCGCTTCCATCCTGATGGCCAGCGGATAGGGCTTAGGAGGTGGCCTAAGGTTATTGACTGAAAATAGATCAGCTCTATGAAAGGGGTGTTTCAACATGCATATGGGTCTAAAACAAACAAACAAATGAATATACTAAATGAAAGTCTAGCCACAATAACCAACGGCAATTAGTATAATCAGCCTCTCTCCCTGAGGGGCCTGTAGCTCGCTATGGAGGGGGAGGGGGAGGCGGTGTGTGTGTGTGGTGGTGGTGGGGGGCAAAAATGGGATGGCCCACTTCCTCAGGAAAAAGCATCTTGCGCTATAGCCAGGAAATGGCCAACGCCAGCCCTAGAGTCCAGACGAGCCTCTGGAACAGAGAAGCAGGCATTGCTTCTGAGCTGTCGGACCTACGAGGACACAGCGACTCACACACCCACTTCGACCAGTTACATTGTCCGTGTGGCCCAGGGATGCCACTGCTGTGAGAACCACAGGGATCCTCTTCTTAACAGCATAACAAGGTAAGAGCTGGACACTGGGCCCGTGTGAAACCATATTACACTTTTCATCTCAGTTTCATGTTGTCCGGGGTGCCCCTGGTCTGGCTGGGCTCCAGTCAGAGCTCCCCTCGGAGGCAAGTGTCCTCTCCCACTCATAGAGAGCAGGGCTCCGTATTGGTCAGAGCGGAGACCAATGAGAGACCAGTGAGCGGCGGTATTCAGTGGATGCTTTCTTTAGAGTCATTCAGTATGTCACTGCTGTTTCATGTATAGTCTGTATGGTATGTTTATGCATCTGTTGTTGTGTCTGTACTATAGTCTATGGAATAACATCATTTAAATATAACTTCCTCCAAGATCAGTATTTTGTTAGCATGTATCGCAGCACTTGATAATACATACAGGGCTCCAACGCCTTGTGCATCAGGAAAAGCCATGCATAGATAACTACATGAATATACACAAAGAGCAGATTTGCTTAATTTTGAGTCCTTCTAGAAACATCCCACATAGTGGACTAGCCACAGCTGTTCGTCTGTTGGATGTTTTGATCATGTTTTCTCTGGGTGAAAAGTGAAGAGTACATTGGCTCCGCAAAACAACGTAACTGAATTCCGTGGGTGAAGCTGTAACGTCGGTGTCGTTTTTTAACCAATGTTTCAATGGTAGGAATGCCTTGTTTGATGCGGTGTAGTGCATTTCAACTACACTGACCCGCTGACCACATGTCCAGTGTTGAGGGAGCAGCCGCTTGATGATTCATTGATGATTATCTGAGAGTCCATCGGGGAATCTCTGTTGTCGTCTGCACTGTTTGTTCCTGCGTGTTTGTCACGCATGCACGGTCACGGGAAAATTCAAAGTCACTTTTTCTAGAAACATTAGAGCAACAATGACAAAGTCTAAAGATGAATCATATGAACAGTAGCTTAATATAATCCTTCAGTCCTATTTGTTTTATTTATTTAACCTTTATTTAACCAGGAAAATCCCATTGAGACCTGGAGGCTCTTTTTCAAGTGGCAAGTATAGGTCTTCTTGTGAGATATCTTACAGTGAGGCGCTATGTAACCAGGGCCCCCATTATTCACTCCTTAATACAACTGTGGGCACAGGTACACCTAGGCAATTCAAGTTTGGACAGTTCAAAGGAACAAGACCTGTTCCCACTAGGGATTTCAATGTTGAACGATCTGACCTGTACTTCAAAACGTATAACTGTAAAGAGTTTCTGTCTGGCCTTAATGATGCTACATGGTGTGATATAACATACTATAGTAGTCATAGAAGTCACAGTACCTTATGAGAGATAGTACAATGTTTTCAGGCTATAAAGTGGGTTAAGTGGATAAGTACACTGTTAAAAATGTGTGCTTTGCAACAACAAAACTAGTGACAACTGAGTTGCCACCAACTTGAAGGAGATGAAACCTTAACTTTGATGGAGTATTGAAACCAATAATCCCGATGATGTTTTGAATCCTGTCTATTGCAGAATTGGATACTTTTTCTGAAATGTCTTCATGTTTAATATTATTTTTATATATTTGATCATTTGCCATTATATACCTTTTTGGCAGGCATTGTCAAGTACAGTATTCAAACCACTAGCACTGGCTAGAGTTTTTACAGCAAGTATTGCAGGATACTGTATTTGCCGCCACCATTTGAAGTTGGAAATGTGGGAATGGGTTCTCTCATTATTGAAAGTCAACTTTCCTGACAGTTCTGATATCCATTCATCATGATTCATTACACCTCATGGCACAACAAGCTGCTTATTAATACTAATAAAGAAATACATGTTTATTTTTTCAAACATGCATGCAACATTGTGTATATAATAATGTCAAAAAAAAATATTACCCACAATCCTCTAAAAACAGAGCCACGTTGCAAGATAGGAAGTGCAAGGAGATTAAACCAGAGACTTCCAATGAGTTCAATAACTCCATTTTCTCTATCTTTGGTTATCCTCATAAAAGACACTTACATTTTGAGCAACATGTTAAGTTGGATTTATTCTTAGTTGTTTTGGTAAAATAACATTCGCCTCTGAATAATATTTTACTGTGTGGTTGATTGTGTAAAATTCAAATACAATTCCAATGTGTTTTGATGCTGCCTTTTACATGAACTGAAACAACAAAAAAGTGTTTTCACAACACTCTTAAAACCCCCAATATTCAGATTGAAGGACCACTTTGGCTGTTTCAGAGTACTTCTATTCATTTTTAAAACCCATTCGGTGTATCAGAACACTTCCATTGGGTTTACATTCAAACACCCTCCAAACACCAGATCTCAGCTTAGGTGCACTACTTTTCATGGTTTCATGACACAATCATGGCGTTTTGAGACGTTCCATTTTTACAGTGTCATATATCCAGCAAACAACCGCAAGCAATACAAAAGTTGACCAAAAAAAGAGCAACTTCATTCTCAACATCAGGGACAGAACTGCCTGCCAAACTGAGGACATCGTGGTCATGTTGCCAAGGTCAGTGGTACCAATGCCATGATTGCAAAAGAGTTTCACTCAGGAAGGAAAAGCTGAGGCAGAGAGAGACAGAGACAGAGACCGAGAGAGAAACATGGGATGTGTGGGAGTATACTGTACATAATTACATTTGTCACCAAGCCATTACAGCACACCCTTTGATAACCAAAATGGTTCTGTGGGAATCTTCTTGTATCCTCTTTTTCCTACAGTCCACATTACAATTGACTCGCCTGCTGAGTGACGAGCTAGCTTGCATCCCCCTGCCGTCCACCTGAATTAGCATTGAATTCGAACGCTCTGAACCTCTTCAGGTCAGGGAATGAGTTTGACGTCTATCTGCTCCCCAGATGGGAGAATCGTGAAGGCACCCGGATGCTACCTACTGCAGTTGGCTGCGTTTGTTTGAGTGGGACAGGAGACAGATTGATGCACTGAGACTGATGAACCGAGAGGGCATTCAATAGGGGCCCTTCACTCCGTGTGGGTTGGTAAGAGGTGCTCCGAGGGGGCTTCCCGTGGCCTGTGTGGGGCGATCAGTGCAGGATGCAGGCAGGCTATGATTGGAGCGCCCCCCCCGCTGTTCCCACACACAGGTGCTACATTGTGGAAGGTTACATAACCATGACGACAAACAAGGAAAATGTCCTGATTGGCCAGAGAGGGTGAATATTTTTGTTGAATTCACATGAAATTCATGTTAGTTGACAACTTAACAAAAATGTAAATCAAAACTAGACATTGAACTGACGTCTGCGCCTGGTGTCATCCAGCCTGGAGTGGTTTGGCAGTGGTCCCAGGGCCATACCAGCTGTCTGTGGTTTTGGAGAAACACACACAGAGAGGGGTTGTGTGGACAGAGTGGTCTATAAAGATTTGTTTTTATTTTAGTATATTTTAGCTTATCCTGAGGAAAAATGTCACCTGCCCGTGTGAATGCAGATGCCACTGTACAATATGCACGGGTTGAGAATGCAAACGTTATCGCAGAAGATGGAACCCCTTTCTAATAGCATGCAATCTTGTTCGTTCAGGAATTCCAGAACCTCAGTGGCAGAGCCTCTACCTCAAGAGATATTGAGCTACTAGAACTACCCTCATTCTTTTGCCTATCTTTTCAATCCTAGAGTGAAAGACGCTGAGATGATAGAGATATGGAATCCATTCCACAGTCATGAAGATGACCTAAAGATAACTCACTGTCTAAAAACCAAAATAACACTTGGGGGCCGTTACGAAACCGCCGACACACTGCCAAGATGAACTGTAGTGACAGCTTGGGGAAAAGGAGAGAGGGACAGAGAGAAAATGTTGGACTTGACAATGAAGAAGGCAATCTTGTGCAGCGCTATTTCCTGTTCCCCAAAGCCTGAAATACACTCCAATTGCGTGGCTCCTCTTTATAGAAGCCAAGGCACACAAATAGCCACTCTGTATTCACAGCACGCCTTAGATGTGCTGCCAGTGGCTATGTTTCCTGTCCCTCTCATCACCCACATGCCAATCAACAGGAACAGGCCCAACTAGTGGTGTGCTCAAAGTGTTTCCACTCAGACAGATCCAATCACTGCTCTGTAATTCATCTGTTTGGGACAGGACATTGGAGGACTCACTCAACGGGATGCTGAAAGGTGGCAAAGTTCATTCCAACTCTCATATCCATGCAGTGCTTGGTCTCTACTACCAGACACTGGAGCATACAGAGCACCCTGATTCTGGCCAGGGGAGACTATTCAGAACTGTATTACCTTGACATTTTAGTCAGTTAGCAGGCACTCTTATCCAAAGCGACTTACCTAAGCAATTAGGATTAAGTGCCTTGCTCAAGGGCACATCGGCAGACTTTTAAACCTAGTTGACTCTGGGATTCGAACCAGCAATCTTTCAGTTACCAGCCCAACACGCTTAACTGCTAGGCTACCTGCCGTATATGGTGTGTATCCATTTAGTGATGGATTGCAAATCATTCTCAAATGATCTCAGCGAGGGTAAATCCCTGCTCGAGTGCACAGGTGTCAAACTCATTCCACTGAGGTCTGAGTGGCTGCAGGTTCTTCCGCTCCTCCCTTGTACCTGATTGAAGAATCAAGGTCACTAATTAGTAAGGAACTCCCCTCACCTGGTTGTGTATGGCTTCATTGAATAAGTTTGACACCCCTGGTGTACTGTATCTTCATGCAACTCGTTGTCTCTGACAAATAAGTTCTGGCATTCCAGCATGACTTAGCACTATGCGAGGTGGGGTAACTGAGTACTCTGTCCTTAAAGAACTGCAGGCCAACTGTGTTAGCCAAGGTGACTGGTGGTGGCCACTCGCTCTTCCGGTTCAGAGTCTGTGTCCAGCGGCAGCCCAGGTTAATCAGTATCACCATCCATTCTCAAAGTCAAAATCACTAAAAGCTTGATGCTTGTTGTGAGTGCTGTGCATGCTGTGTGAGTGCTGTGCAAAATAAAAATAAAAAAACACTTACGAGAAACCATTGCTATTCTAAAGTGTCCACCAACTACGGAGCGTAAATATTTATAATTCATGTGTATTAGACTCTTTCACTTGTCCCCATGACTTAACCTTGTAGAACTTTTTAAGATGGTTTTTGAGGTCAGGCAGGCTGAAAGGGCACTCTGGGGACCATCCTTTGTTTATGCATCAATACATCTGCGGCTAAGCTTTTCCCAATTGTTTACTGTACTCTCAGCCTCCCAGGCTCAAACGGATTTCTCAATGTTTTTACTGAGTGCCAGAATCGAGAGGAATTGAGAGGAAAACGGGAGTTTGTGTAGTCTGGGGTGCTTCTTCCAACACGGCTCCAAACAATGGTGTCCTTATTGGCTGTCAAAAACGAAATGTACCCCGCCGTGACGCACTCGTACACAACTCCTATTGTCTTTTTGAGAGTGAACTGATATGTATTTGAGTGACTTCCTTTCAGCGCGCGTGCTGAGGCCATTTTGCTCTGGACAACTTACAGGCCAGTGAGGCCAGAGAGAAGGGCAGAGAGAAGGGCAGAGAGAAGGCCAGAGAGAAGGGCAGAGAGAAGGGCAGTGAGAAGGGCAGGGACAGGACATTGACCTTTTGAGGGATGTGCTCCATTTGTTCACAAGGCACAAGGTGGACTTTTGAGTTCTATCTTAATGGACATTTTCTTATGGCAAAATATGTGTAGGGAGCCTTTTAGGATTCAATTTTAACTCTATAGCACTACCTACCCCACAATATTCCATCGTGGAATATTGCCATCAGTGATCATTAATGATAGCATCCTATTTATGTAGACTGCAGAGGGTGTCAGTCTCACAGAACGGACAAAGGTGACTCGCATAACACAATAATGCGATGTTTTGTGAATAAACTGTCTACAATAAATCATCAGTCAGGATGACTGACAGAAGCGCAAGCCATTGGCTGATCCAGGGTCATAATGTAACAGGTGAGGTAGCCTACCGTAGCACTGTAAACCTGACTGGAAATTCCAGGGGAATCCCGTCTGTTTTTTTCCCCTTCCATTTAGCGGAGGTATACTGTTTTACTGGAAACGTGCGGACAAGACAGCGTGGCATTACACGTCTGTAAGAGAGAACTTATTAAATTGATTCTGACAGCAACTCTAGAGACCTTAGTCGCACTGCTGTCAATGCCTTCGCGCGATGCCAGGGTTGCTGCTTCGCGTCACGGCGATACGCTCCTCGTCCAGAAGCCAGCCCACAGAAAATAAAGGGACGAAGCTTTATGGGACTTTCAGCAGCGCATTGAGCGCAGCAGTCTCTCACCTGACGAGACAACGTCATCTTGGTTTGTGACTAGTTCTTGGATTTCACTTTTAGTTGTATTTTTGGTGCATGTTTTTAATAAGCGAGCAATCATGAATCATGTAAGTAGATTGATCTGTTGTGTGTTTCTCTGACTGTTATTGGATAGTCATTATGATTTTGTCACTAATGGACTGACACTGATGACATTGACAAATGGCATTAACCTACAAACAGGAGTGTCTAGGGAAATGTGGTACATTTACACGTTGTAATTGTATTCATTATTTTTCAGTGTTGTGTATGATGAAACATAACGTGCTATATTTTAATTTAAAGGTATTTGCAGAGATCATCTTCCGATTTTCAGTTTTTGTGTTATATTTCGGTGGCAGTAGACTATGACAAACTACAGTTTGTAAAACTATACAATTTAACCCCCAAAAATGTTAAATCGCATTATCTGGTGTTACAATCTGTAGCTAGTTTGAGATTCCTGAATCTCTTGAAAATGATTGAGTTTATAAAGAGTCAAGCTCAGGGTTCTGCATTAGAGACTAATCTGATTAGTTCATAAATAACAACCTTTGTAGAATAACTATTGATCAGAAAAGTCTCTAATGCCGAACGCTGAGCTTGACTCTCTTTATAAACACAAGCATTTTCAAGAGATTCATGATGCATTCCTCTGCACTCAGGAGAATTTAACTCGAAATGAGCTGACTGTGACATATTTTCTTCCTTCAGAAGAAAATCCAGAAAGTCCACTTCATTTTTTGGGGGGGTCCCCCTCCCCTCTTTTAGATCTGCTCACAGCCAGCACTGTGGATTTAGACATGGGTCTACCAGAGAACGGTTAACTATTTACTGTCCTAAATATGTTGAAATAAGGGACCTGTCATGGAAAAAACGCAATCTTTGCCGAAGTCTTATAGTGTTGTGTTAGCTGTTGCAACTACTGAGCAATGCTGATGTGATAGTGAGCTGCTTTGCTTCATCCCTTAATATGATCCTGATGACAGATACCGTATTAGAGCTCATTGTTCAAAGTCAACACTGAGATTGGAAGCCAAGATTGAGATGAAACCTGGCCCATCAAGGACACCGAAGGGCGAAATCACCTGTTGTTTCATTTTTCCTCGTAGATGAGGAAATAATTGAGGGGGAAAAAAACAGCCTTTCCAAAGTAATCGTAATTACTCGTACAGGTATTTCCTATGCTGCTAATATGTTTTATTGGATTCACATTCCCATGTCGCCAGTCTCCATAACACCATCGCTCTCAGGACAGTTTCTGTCCTCAAGGAAAGTTACACAAAACTGTGTGTTTTTGGGGCCCTTCCAACATTATTGGGCCTCTCCTCTAACCACTGCCTTCATTGAGTGGCCTTAGGCCAGGATGGAGACGGAGAGAAGCCCCTCATATCAGACACATCTTGACGGCAGGCCTGGCCTCTCTGCAGTAGCTCGATGCCCGCTCTCTCCCTTCTGACCTTCAGAGAAGAGACTAGATGTCTTCAGAGAGGGGACTTTGGACCCAGTGAAGTCTTTAATTACACACTATCGTGTTCAGTTCAACAGTTCAAACTTATTCTGAGCCTTTTTCTCAGTCTCTAAAATCTTAAATATCTGGAGGTCAAGCCTGAGTCTAGGCCTATTCAAGACATGAGAGTAAAGAGGGTTGTTTGTTGATTTGGCTAACAAACAACACATTGGCGTCATACATATCCAGCCAATCCAGAAGGACATGGTGTACAAGCTTTTGAAGTTTATCTGTGTCAAGAGAGATGAGACCCTCGATAGTGTGTGTAAACAAAACAGAAATGCCTGGCCTGGCTGGTGAGTTGTGCCGTTGGCCCGTTGCAGAGGTGGAGGGGAGGGGACCAAGGGGGACCTGTCCCTTTTGTCTGCTACTTGGTCCTGGACGAGACAGGAAGTAGAGTTAGTCTGGGAAAGTGGTCCCCGTATCTCCCCCAGTGATCTAACTGCTGTTTTCATAATGGCTCCTCTGATTAGGTTATAATTAGAGCAGGAATTACAATGTGGCTTTAGTAGCTAAATAGATGAGGAGGTGTGGGAGAGCGGGATGGATAACAAGGAGGGCTGTCCACGGGACCACTTGTTACATCCACTCTCAAAAAAGCTTATCAGACATCTGTGTTACTAGTGTCACCAACTGTCGCCAGTGCCACATGCTCACACAACTCGGTTTGTCAACATCATGCTTCATGTTGATGTCCCTCCGTGAATATCTGTGCATTTAGCAAGTCAAAGATGGGCATTTGCTTTTGCTTTGCAGAACTATTCCGTATCTTTTTAGTTTCCTTGTTGTCATGCCGCTAGTTGGGCTTGCTTCCTGTTGTTTGCTCATATGTCATGACCTTGAACCAAATGGGTAAAATATAACTTCATTAGTAAGGGTGTGTAATAATAATAACACATTTATAACCAGAGTCACATGCAGGCTTATTCTGTCACATCACTTATATAGCCCATGTTGTGTAAAGAAAAACGAAATGGTTCACTGTTACATAATATCCCTTTCCACAAACCGGTCATCAGTTGTCTGTCTCAGTCGTAGCAGTTTCCTTCGCCCCTTGGTTAACATCCCCTCCCTAGACAGGTGGGTACTTTTCCATGCTGGCGACCTGGTCTAAATAAGGACAGCTGTGTATATCACTCTTATCTGGTATAACAATATTCTCAGTGTGGTTCCCCTGGAGGTTGGCTCTCTAATTGCACGGGGAAACCTTAAACGCTTTAGCCACCACATGGAAAAAGCATCCAGACGCATTGTCATTCTAAAACACTTAGGGAAGCGAGAAAACAATAGGTCCTCTTTAGGAATTCAAAACACGCTGACCGTAATAATTTGTGGAAAGCCATTCATGTTATTGTGAAACATCACGAATCAAGTCATTTTTTTGCCCAAATCTGACATGGAACGTGTTTTAGAATATGTTATATCCAAGCAAATCATTCATCATGTTTGACTTAGTTTTTACTTTACCCAGAATTCATCAAGGAATTTTCATTGATTAGAACAAAATCAATACTTTTTTTTGTTTGTCTCAAGTATCGGTAGGAGTAGGTAGGAGAGCATCGTAAATTGGTGAGCGAAGGAGGTCTCAGGATTTTCCATTGATAAATTCAGGACTTCCCACTCAAATGTTCTCAAATGCCACTTTCATTTCCCCCCCAAATAAGGGCACGGAACTAGCGGCCTCCATCATTACCCTAAAGCTTTTGAACACACACACAGAGGAAGTGATTCAGCGTTGTCCCTTCCCCTTGTCACCAGCCGTAAATACCGCAGGGCTCTCGGTGTGGCAGGAAGCCCATAGAGAGGAACAAATAGGTTTTCTTGAAAAGGGTCAAAGGGCATCAAAGACTATAGTGCATAAACAAGTAGAACAATGATCTGAAACCTAATAAAATAGCCCCAGATCCTGGATCTTAGCCACATGACCATAATAACGTAGCACATCTATTCATAACCGCCTTCCCACCCAAATGGAAGCAGGGTTAGGGTTTTCATGGTGATTCCTGTTTGGGTGGTAAGGCGGACGGTTACATGTTAATGTTTTACCAGATAGACTCTTTATAGAGAATGATTGTTGTTAACCATCCAATATATGAACTCTCCCGTTACCCGACACAATGGGGGGCAGTAACATTGGGTGAACAGATGACTTATCTTAAAACTGTATATCTGAGTTACTTTAGTAACTGTCTTTATTAGCTGTGTCAGAAGAAATCTTATCAGGTAGCCTAGTATAATGAGCAAAGAAAGATGTGTGACACTGCATTTATCAGTTCCATTCAGGCCAAATTTTATGGAAGCATCTCTTGGAAAAGATCCCCTGTAATCATTCTACATCTCTCTCTTTCTCTCTCTCTCTCTCTCTCTCTGTTCCTTAGTTTAACCCCCAAGTGGAAGCATGCCCATCCTCAAGAACCTCCCAGCGCGGCTGAAGGGAGGCAGCAGGGTGAACGGGGAGTTGGAGAACACGCGTGGCGAGCTGATCCTTCGCAAGATGAGCCTGAAGCTGAGCCCCTTTGAGGTGCCCAGTGACAATGAGGAATGGGCTCAGGCACACTCACTCCTGGACGGGGGCACACCACGAGACCGTAACCCCTTCGAGGACGAGGAGGATGAGAATGAGGCGAACGAGGAGAGACGTGGCGGCTCAGGGAGGAGTTCGTTCAAGGGCACCCTGGACCGGATCCGTGGCGTCTCCCCACTAAAGACTCTGGGCAAGCTGGGCAAGGGGCTCCGTATGTCAGGACGCAGTAAGGGCACTGCCACCCCTTCCCCTCAGGGGTCCGTTGCAAGCACCCCCACCTCAGAGAAGAAGAAGAAGGGCCGACGGAGCTCAGAGGGAAGCTTACTCAGGTACAGGAGGAGTAGAGGGAAGCTTACTCAGGTACGAGAGGTGTAGAGGGAAGCTTACTCAGGTACGAGAGGTGGAGACGGAAGCTTACTCAGGTACGAGAAGTGTAGAGGGAAGCTTACTCAGGTACGAGAGGTGTAGAGGAAAGGTTACTCAGGTACGAGAGGTGTAGAGGGAAGCTTACACAGGTACGAGAGGTGTAGAGGGAAGCTTACTCAGGTACGAGAGGTGTAGAGGAAAGCTGTTGAGGTGGTTTAGTAGAGGATGTTGAACTCAGCCCACATCTCCTATAACCTAACCCCCTTAAGATAAATAAAGGTTCAATGAAATGAAAAATTAACCCTTAACTCCGCACAGATTTGCAGGGAAGTGCAGGGAGAGCCTTCGCAAGGAAAGCCTGCCCAACGGGGAGCTGTGCTCAGAGAGCGAGGGGGGCGACTCTTCCAGCCGACGGCTCTCCTTCATGAAGATGGTGGGCCTGGGCAAGCTGAATAGGGGGTCCATGGCCGACCACTCGTCTCATGAAGAGGAGGTGGTGGAGGAGGAAGTGGTGGAGGAGGTGAAGCCAAGGGAGCCCCTCTCAGGTAAGGACAGCCCTCAGTGGAGCACTGGGTTACTAAGGGTCAGCCAGTGTGCACTGGGATCCACTCTGAAGGATTCCAACGGGGGTCACATGATGACTGTCAATGACTGTTGATTGGTAACAGTAAGGTCATGCTAGCTCACCATTACGTTTGAGGAGTGAAGATACTGGTCAAATTAATGGAGATCGTGGCTAATAATAACCCATTTACCCAATAATAACCCATTTACCCAATAATAACCCAAACATTTCAACTGTTATTTTGCCTTGGATTATATCACTAAATCACATTTTAACCAATGAGTAAAACCACTCAGGTCAACCACAACAGACAGAGACGCACTCTATGTGCCAAGTTAGTTGATAGTTATGGCCCAGGTTTACTTCAGTTCAGCAGGGCGTTCCATGTGTCACTGGTCTATGATACAACAGTGTCAGCCTCCTTTCCAGTAAACAATCATTCCCGCCATAATCCCTGCAGTATGTTACTATTTTCACCACGGGAATGATGCTATCAATGTCTCAATGTCTGGGCTATTTTTGGACACTTTGGAAACAATGGGAGAAAGATGTCGCTGGGATAGAGGAGACCAGGTCCAACTAGGCCACGGCTGAGAGATGCGGTCATCCCCATGCAGGAGGACCAACCAAAGGATTTCCCACATAAATGTTTGATGTAGGGTGGTGTTGTGGTGCTGTTGGGACCTTATTCACTATTACGCTGGCCTTCCTCGCCGTTAAATATGTGCTGTTCCGTTACCCACCGTTGTTCATTAAATGGCATCTCCGGTATGAAAGAGTATAATTAGCACACAAACCACACTACGGGGTTGCTTGAAAAGGTACTCCATTACGCTTAGAATATCCAATGTTAGAAGAAAAAGGTTTTATTGAGTAATTATTGTACACTAATCATTGTCTGACGATAGGTCTGTTGAATATTTGTAAAGCACAGAACTTGATTTCCGCGAGTCTGAACTTAATCCAGAGCTTAATGGTCGGGATAGTGTGTGAGCACTCAGTAATGGTGTTCCCCTCATGTCAGCTCTGCTCGAGATCAGCTTTCATGTTTAATACCAACAGGTTGTGCCTGTCTCTCTGTGTGAGGAGTAAAGATAAGGCTGATGTTGGCAGCAACAGCCCCGCATATTTTTTTGTTATGATCAAGAATGCAGAGGGCCAGTTAGACAGCTTTACGAAGAGCACAGAAACGGCTGAGAGCTCAGGATCAGACATGTCCACTCTTTGTCCTGGCCTTTCAGTAAGCAAGCAGTCCAAATACCATCTTATCACGCTCAAAATATCACTGAGATGTGTTGTTTACAGGCTGTTGACTTCATGCCTCCATTGCTAAGACCCAGAGGACAAGTCGCGCGTTCGGAGGCTTCGTGTCGATGCTGCTTCTCCGTGCTCATGCCATTTTACCTGCACCACTGGGCCCCATGACGTATCTGAGACTAGTGAATCGGGACAGAATGGCCTTATCGCCTTAGGAGTTCAGCCGAACTCGAAGCTCTACACCATTACACCTCGCCCCGGGGATCCATGCATGAGTGCCGTACGGAGAGAGTGATGAAGGAGGGATCCACGGAGGAGGAATGGGATGCGTGCTCCACTGCATTTCAACCATGTGTGTTATTTCTTGGGTGAACCCCCTAGCTGACGCACAGCGAACATATATTTGAATGTGTTTGTTAGGGGAAAAACACGGAGCTTTCTGGCATTGTTCTCTCAGCTGTCAGCCCAAACTGTTGTTGGTTGTTACCCCCCTGCAGATTTCTTTCATTAATTTCCTCATGCCACAAAACTGAAACTTCTCCTATTTTAAAGGTCTTTTCAGGGTTGTGTTGAGGCTGGTAAATATTTAACATCAGAATTTTCTTACAAGAGGGTTCAATGGCAGTAGCAGTAACATTCTCACCAGGCCCTCCCTCTGTTAAGAGACGGGCCCTCCTTCAACATGGAACAAGCCTTTGTTCCTTGAGGCGGTTTGTTTCTGGACTGGTCCTTGTAAAAGAGCCAGGGGCGAAGGCAAAACAGGACGGACAGTTTATGTTTGTGGACATCGGTATTGTGGTGTTCATTACAAAAAGAAACCAGTATGTGCTCGGCTAAGTAGACTGTGTGACTGTGCTCAAGTGTCAGGAAATACCTCAGTAATGGAGAGTGAGTGACTATTTAGACTCTTTGCCAACTGTTTCAGACGTATTGAAAGAAAAATGTTCATGATCCGCCAACCGAAAATGGAGGGTGCTGATATTAAATGATTCAAGACAGGATATAGACAAGAGAATACAGACGTAAACTATATTGAAACTAAGGAAACATGTATTCATATGCGAAACCGCAGTACATCTTGCAACCCATCCGAGCCTTGAAAGTAAAGCAGTTCAATCTGTGTAGCCTGAAAGAGCACAAAGCTATAGCAACCTCAACACTGCTCCCTGTACCTCCACATGGGATTTTCCCTTCAGTCTTCTTCCAATCAGATGAATGTGGCCACCAACCTGGCCCCCAAGTATTCAGAAAGCTAGGGTCGGATTACAACATATTCTGACCAAGCCATCAGCCCACAGCCCCCTGCCCCAACCCAGCTCCCCCATCATTGTCAGCCCAAGCTGGTGAACCAGCTAACATGGTAGCCATGATCTGTAGCCATGATCTGTAGCCATGATCTGTAGCCATGATCTGTGGATCCACATTGGATTGAGTTCATAGCATCCAAGAGCTCCTTGATAACAGGGCCATATAGGAGGTGCAGGCCACTGCCTTGTGAATATGATTTCCAGGCCTTGCTAAATGACACAACCCCAAGGCCCCTGGACCATAAAACCATAGCTAGCGCTGGCTCATGTCCTGCAATACCTGCTGTGAAAACTGTGTCGGGATCCTAGCAACTAATGGCTATAATAGCCATGATGAAATGCATGCTGCTTCCTCTCATATTCAATATATGCCCTTGAAACACAGCAGTTGTAACACTGTCAGTTTAAAGTGTCCGGGCAGAGCTGCCTTTTCTGCCAGAGTGACAACCCAGGGAGTGAACTTGTCCTATCATCTGATTCGTGTTTGTTTTGTTACTGTCGGTCGAACGTCCAGAGCAATGAGGAGAAAGGGGAATCTGAGTGCAGTGCACTACCGACTCCCAGGATGAGTTCATGTGATCAGTCCCAGCCCTGCTGGGATGTGGGCTGACGGGAGGGAGTGACTGGGGAGGAGGCCTCTCTGTCTCCGGGCCTCCGCTCACTTCGCATAGACGCCATGTCACTCTCCATCCGGAGGGACAACCAAGGCCTGGAGGGCTGGCCTGTGACCAAAGGCTTTCTCAGGACAGGGCAAGGACAGGGCCTGGCTCGCTTTGTTGTGGCTGAGCTTGGGATTGTGGAGAAAGGGATGGAATGAGAGGGTGGGAAGGGAAGGGGGGAACAGATTTGACCCAGCTGTGCCTGCAGGATTATGGGGGAGTTTGGTGGAGCTGTGGGGAGGTTGTTGGATGCTCCTCTGCTTATTAGATTTTTAGCTTTTGGAGGAAAATATTTATCTGCCTCGCACACGCTGAGATGTGAAGACAGGCAGGCTGCCTCTAGCTTGGTCCCAGATCTGTTTAGCATAGACAACTACCATAGCAGTTGGCTCTACTAACAGATCTGGGACCAGGCTAGGCTGCTTCTGTTTTAGATAAAGGCTGAATGGGTACCAGAGAATGGGAGTGGTTGAGTTTCTACAGCTCAGGTGTCCACATACAGTTCCCATAGAAAGCCTGCAGAGGACTGAGGAGGTGGTGGGCGTATATGCTGGTCTTAGATTTTAGAGATACAGTCATTTATTTAGTTATATATATATATATTTTTACTTTTACCCCTTTTTCTCCCCAATTTCGTGATATCCAATTGGTAGTTACAGTCTTGTCCCATCTCTGCAACTCCTCTACAGACTCAAGAGAGGCGAAGATACAGTTTAAAGGGAACATGTGATGCTGCTTTGAATTCACTGGAGAGAGAAGTGTTGTTTTTTGGAGTCAAGGAAGGAGGCTCATATTTGCCTTGCTTGGCACCCCCGGACAATAGAGCGCCGCCAGGCTCTGGAGAGCGTCTCGATGGCAGTTCTACAGGTGCGTTCTTACCCTGCATCATTTGCATAGAGAGTACACTACATATCAATACATATTGATTTTACTCCTTTTTGGAATAAAAAAACAACAACATTTCCCCCTAAATTCCTCAAGGTAAAGTTCCATAACATAGCCGCAGCCTTCATAGAGATCCCATAGGCGGCCCTGGCAGCATTATAACTTTTGTGGTTTGCACTGAGGAAGGGTGGTGTCACTGCTATACATTAGCTGGGTATGTTCTGTATGGCAGGCTTATGGGACAAGTGCCTTGGAACAAAAGACCAGTGTTCCCATGTACTGTTTAGCTTAGCTCAGCGTCTGTGGAACTGCCCATTCCAGGCCAATCTGTGCATTTAATGATCCCCGAATAGGCCGTCAAATCTGTGCAAAGCCCTCAAACATCTGGCATGCCAGTGCTGGTGTTATTTCAAGGGGATACGTTATAGGGCCTCAACAAAAAAAAACACACAAAAAAAAACATCTCTACTCAAAGTGAGGGCCACTGACTTCTCACCTTAACGTGGTGATTGTGAGCAGGCCGAGCCACGGCGGACGGTTACTCCCTCTCTGTGACGCGTCGTCACCAGCCACACCACGCTCTGTCTGTGGGCAGACCACCATCATGTGGAAGACGTGGTGTCTTCCTATCACAAGGGAAGATGAACAGTCCTTTTCCACCTCCCGCTCTCTTTAAGGGAGATGTGCCTGGCTGAATTATGTTTTATATGCGTTGGCAGGCAGCTTTGGAAATGATGGAGTGATGTTGGGGGGGACGGGTATGGGCGGTGCCATGGCATCACTTCTCTTCCTCAAGCGGGACAGGGAAGGATGAGCAAGGCGATAGGCCGGCAGTGGCGCGCCCCCTCATCCTCTAGTTCATTTATGGGAACAGGGAGAAAAAACGGGCAACTCAGCGTGGCAGTGGAAGCCGTGAGGTTCCCCGAACAGAGCAAGAGGGGCGGTTATTTACACAGCTGATCTGTGACGCACCATAGCAGTGGTTCAATGTGCTTCTTAGGCCAATAAGAGAGAGTCCCCAAAGTGGTGTCATGTCAACGCCCCAGCCCCACACCTCCCTGCCCCTTTTCCTAGGGTCGTTGTGTTCAGTCACCACACCAATTAAATGTAGGAGGAGGAAATTACATCATTTCCTGCCATGCTGCTGGGCTGTGCAGGACAACAGCATGTGAATTGCTATCCGGCTGTCCAGAGACACAAATGACTTATGCAAGCAGATCGGGAGCCTTATTGAGTTTGAAACCTGATGCTGAGACACAGAGCAGCCCATTCACTAGCATATACAGTAAACAGACATGGCTGACTCCTCCTGCTTCTCATCAGACAGCTAACCTTCTCCTCCCAGTGCTATGCTCATGCCCCAGTCACCTCACTTAGGCTGGGCGGTATGCAGAGACAAGCATCTCCAAACACTCTAGGACACAGTGATTCACTACACTGACCCCTCTAATCACATTGTGTGATTACTGTAAAAACCTACCCCCTTGCACTTATCACACAGAATGTGCAAACAGCTCTTTTGAGTTTTCTTTTGTGTAAACTATTGTTACACAATAGCGCTCTATGCATGTTGCACAAGCAAGCATTGCATGTATGTTTTTTTGTCAAACTGTAGTCAGCTGCTTTGGGTGTAAGGGCTGGATTTATAAAGGTGTAGTTGTACCGTACTCCATTAGCTTGGGCCCACAACTTGCTCACCTTCATAAAACTGAGTGGTTTGTTGTTGCGGTAAAACCTGGTAATACATACTTTGACGTGTTCCTTGGCGTATAGAGCTTAGCAACTTTAAATATGTCTGTATTAAAATATGCATACAGCTAGCTTCATTGCTTTGCAGGTGTGATTGGAAAGCTTCCTCCATCCACCATTCCGTTTCAGGTACTAGGAACACTTTCAGGTACTGGGAACACTTTCAGGTACTGGGAACACTTTCATGTACTGGGAACACTTTCAGGTACTAGGAACACTTTCAGGTACTGGGAACACTTTCAGGTACTAGGAACACTTTCAGGTACTGGGAACACTTTCAGGTACTGGGAACACTTTCAGGTACTAGGAACACTTTCAGGTACTAGGAACACTCAGGTACTGGGAACACTTTCAGGTACTGGGAACACTTTCAGGTACTAGGAACACTTTCAGGTACTGGGAACACTTTCAGGTACTGGGAACACTTTCAGGTACTAGGAACACTTTCAGGTACTAGGAACACTCAGGTACTGGGAACACTTTCAGGTACTGGGAACACTTTCAGGTACTAGGAACACTTTCAGGTACTGGGAACACTTTCAGGTACTGGGAACACTTTCAGGTACTGGGAACACTTTCAGGTACTAGGAACACTTTCAGGTACTGGGAACACTTTCAGGTACTAGGAACACTTTCAGGTACTAGGAACACTCAGGTACTGGGAACACTTTCAGGTACTGGGAACACTTTCAGGTACTGGGAACACTTTCAGGTACTGGGAACACTTTCAGGTACTGGGAACACTTTCAGGTACTAGGAACACCCAGGTAACACTTTCAGGTACTAGGAACACTTTCAGGTACTGGGAACACTTTCAGGTACTGGGAACACTTTCAGGTACTAGGAACACTTTCAGGTACTGGGAACACTTTCAGGTTCAGGTACTGGGAACACTTTCAGGTTCAGGTACTGGGAACACTTTCAGGTACTGGGAACACTTTCAGGTACTAGGAACACTGTTGATGGCTGATCTATGGATTGGTCAGTTAATGAGCAACTTAGAATGGGAGACCGTTCCCCATTTGTCCTAATGTTCTCTTGAACTTCTGCTATGCTTTTGTTACCCACCAGATCCCACCATGCGGAGAGAGGCACTTTTGCCAGCCAACTCCCATAACCACAATAAGTTAATCAACAAGTGTACTTCACCATCCGATAAACGCTGACTGAACTTTGGTCTGAAATGCCATCATGGGGCCCAGGCATGAAGAGCATTTCAAAGCTCTCTGCTCTAGAAAAACCATCAACACCTAAATGGGTGTATTCCTGTAAAATGATGGTTTTGTTTAGCACATAAGACTGTTTATTGGAATGGTCTATGTAAATGAGTCTGTTTCATTTCGCATTTGCTTTCAGTAAGTGAGGTCATGTGAAAAGGACTCCAGGAGCCTTACAGTATGTTGGCCAATTCCATTAGGGCAGCACAACCAGGGACTGAGTCAAAGACATGAAGTAGGGCTTGGTCTCAGGGACATCATGCACCCATTATTTTCGAGGTGTCACGCAGTACGTGAGGTTGGATGGGTGGAGAATTTAACATTTTTCAGAGTCTCTCCCCTCCTCAAGAAACCAACTTTCGACCCCTCTGACGTCAGAAAACTACAGACCATTATCCCCCCGCACCTCTCTGATTCAGAGGGGTTGGGTTAAATGCGGAAGACACATTTTGGGTTGAATGTATTCAGTTGTGCAACTGATTAGGTATCCCCCTTTCCCCTTATTTTTTTATTTCCAAAACACATGAGCCTGCTGTCTCTGACCAACTCTCTCATTATCAGTCAGGCTTCAAGACTGGTCACTCAACCGAGACTGCTTCCCTCTTTGTTACGGATGCTCTCCACACTGCCAAAGCAGTTGACTCTCTCTCCTCTGTTCTCATCCTCATAGATCTATCTGCTGCCTTCCACAACGTGAACCATCAGGTCCTCCTCTCCACCCTCTCAGGGCTGGGCGTCTCAGGCTCTGTCAGGTCCTCCTCTCCACCCTCTCAGGGCTGGGCGTCTCAGGCTCTGTCAGGTCCTCCTCTCCACCCTCTCAGGGCTGGGCGTCTCAGGTCCTCCTCCTCCCACCCTCTCAGGGCTGGGCGTCTCAGGCTCTGTCAGGCTCCTCCTCCTCTCCACCCTCTCAGGGCTGGGCGTCTCAGGCTCTGTCAGGTCCTCCTCTCCACCCTCTCAGGGCTGGGCGTCTCAGGCTCTGTCAGGTCCTCCTCTCCACCCTCTCAGGGCTGGGCCTGTCAGGTCCTCCTCCCACCCTCTCAGGGCTGGGCGTCTCAGGCTCTGTCAGGTCCTCCTCTCCACCCTCTCAGGGCTGGGCGTCTCAGGCTCTGTCAGGTCCTCCTCTCCACCCTCTCAGGGCTGGGCGTCTCAGGCTCTGTCAGGTCCTCCTCTCCACCCTCTCAGGGCTGGGCGTCTCAGGCTCTGTCAGGTCCTCCTCTCCACCCTCTCAGGGCTGGGCGTCTCAGGCTCTGCACACACAGGCTGCTCCTGCCAGGTGGCGTGGAGAGGATCTGTGTCTGCACCAAGACATGCTAAGTAGAACCATAAAGGGTTCTTGGGTTTGTCCCGATAGGTGAACCCTTTTTTGGTGCTCGGTAGAACCCTTTGCATATATCATAAGGCCTTTCTTGGATGGCCTAGTTATACCCTAACACATCTGTGTTAGGAAACTCCTGGTTTACAGCCCGCATCATGCCTGCAAGTTAAGCTGGCTTGCAAAGTGACGTGTAATTCCTATCGGAATCCAGCCAGAGTTAGGATATCCAACACTGTTTGTTACCTTTTAACCATCCGCAACCTGCATTCAGAATGACTGCCAGGGCAGGGAAGATTGAATTCTCAATCATCTAAACTGGAACAACCATCTCAGTAACGGGTGCAATAAGCTCAACTACTAACCGATTGGATTAGTTTAGCCTGTTTATCTCTGTGTAGCATAAAATGATTCAACCAATCAATGTATATGCAAAAACACAGATATTAAAGCAAACTATTCTGAAAATCACCCTGCAATAGAGCATCCTGGGAAAATAGGATGTGCAGCAATGTTTCTATGTATAACCCTTCTTGCCTTCCAAAGTACCCTTCTTGCCTTCCAAGGAATAATCAAAGAATCCTTCCTTCCAAAAACCCTTTTTCTAAGAGTGTGCTCTTTTCTCTCTATACTAAGTCACCCGGCTCTGTCATATCCTCACGTGGTCTCTCCTATCGTTGCTCTGTGGGTGACAATCTCTGCGTGCCAGGCAGACGTCTCAGCTTGGGTGTCGGTCCACAACTTCAAGCTCAACCTCGACAAGACGGAGCTGCCCTGCATCCCGGGGAACGCCTACCAGCTCTAAGACCTCTCCATCACTGTGGACAGCTCCACGGTGTCTCCCTCACAGAGCGGAAGTAATCTTGGCGTGACCCTGGACAAGACCCTGTCGTTCTCTGCAAACATCAAAGCAGTGACCTGCCCCTGCAGGTTCGTGCTCTACAACATCCGTAGAGTACGACTCTTCCCAACACAGGAAGCGCCGCAGGTCCTCGTCCAGGCACTTGTCATCTCCCGTCTGGATTACTGCAACTCTCTGTTGCCTGGGCTCCACCCCGCATGTGCTATCAAACCCATACAACTTATCCAGAACGCCACAGCCCGCCTGGCGTTCAACCTTCCCAAGTCACCCGCTCCTCCGCAACTCTCCACTGGCTTCCAGTCAAAGCTCGCATCCACGACCAGACCATGGGGCTTGCTTAGGGAGCAGCAAGGGGATCTGCCCCTCCCTACCTTCAGGCTCTGCTCAAACCTTACATCCCAACCCGAGAACTCCATGCAGTCGCCTCTGGTCTCTTGGCCGTCCCACCACTACGGTAGATCAGCTCCCGCTCAGCCCAGTCAAAGCTTGTCTCTGTCCTGGAACCCCAAGGGTGGATCCTCTGATGCTAGGGCAGTCCCCGCTCCCATCTTACGAAAATGTCAAGTAAGACCCTACCCATCTTCAATAAGACACCCCCCAGATCTACTTTGCTGATAACTTCTTTATTGAGGAAAAATGTACTTACTTCCACTGTTATATGTGGCCTCACCAAGCGATCTTCAAATCAAATCAAATTTATTTGTCACATACACATGGTTAGCAGATGTTAATGCGAGTATAGCGAAATGCTTGTGCTTCTAGTTCCGACAATGCAGTAATAACCAACGAGTAATCTAACTAACAATTCCAAAACCACTACCTTATGCACACAAGTGTAAAGGGATAAAGAAAATGTACATAAAGATATATGAATGAGTGATGGTACAGAGCGGCATAGGCAAGATGCAGTAGATGGTATCGAGTACAGTATATACATATGAGATGAGTAATGTAGGGTATGGAAACAAAGTGGCATAGTTTAAAGTGGCTAGTGATACATGTATTACATAAAGATGCAGTAGGTGATATAGAGTACAGTATATAGGTATACATATGAGATGAGTAATGTAGGGTATGTAAACATTATATTAAGTAGCATTGTTTAAAGTGGCTAGTGATATATTTGACATCAATTCCCATTATTAAAGTGGCTGGAGTTGAGTCAGTGTGTTGGCAGCAGCCACTCAATGTTAGTGGTGGCTGTTTAACAGTCTGATGGCCTTGAGATAGAAGCTGTTTTTCAGTCTCTCGGTCCCTGCTTTGATGCACCTGTACTGACCTCGCCTTCTGGATGATAGCGGGGTGAACAGGCAGTGGCTCGGGTGGTTGTTGTCCTTGATGATCTTTATGGTCTTCCTGTGACATCGGGTGGTGTAGGTGTCCTGGAGGGAAGATATTTTGCCCCTGGTGATGCGTCGTGCAGATCTCACTACCCTCTGGAGAGCCTTACGGTTGTGGCCGGAGCAGTTGCCGTACCAGGCGGTGATACAGCCCGACAGGATGCTCTCGATTGTGCATCTGTAGAAGTTTGTGAGTGCTTTTGGTGACAACCCGAATTTCTTCAGCCTCCTGAGGTTGAAGAGGCGCTGCTGCGCCTTCTTCACGATGCTGTCTGTGTTGGTGGACCAATTCAGTTTGTCTGTGATGTGTATGCCGAGGAACTTAAAACTTACTACCCTCTCCACTACTAAGATGAATGCACTGACTGTAAGTTGCTCTGGATAAGGGCGTATACTAAATGACTCAAATGTCATTTATTTTTATTTTTTTCTTTAACCTTTATTTGACTTATTAATTCTAATTTGCAATGATGGCTTACCCCGGCCAAACCCTAAGCCAGACGACACTGGGCCAATTGTGCGCCGCCCTATGGAACTCCCAATCACGGCCGGTTGTGATACAGCCTGGAATAAAAACAGGGTCTGTAGTGACGCCTCTAGCACTGAGATGGAGTACCTTAGACCGCAGCGCCACTGGGGAGTCCAATGTAAACTTCATAGAATTGCTTGGTGGCTAGTATTGCAGAGAAACAACAAAACATTAGCATTTTATTTATTCATCAAGAAGGAATCAATCATTGCTCTGTGGTGCACCTTTTAAGGAACCACTTACTAGGGAGAACAGGCGGTGTGTGGGGGGGACTCTTTGCCTGGTCAGTGCCCCCCCCGCAAAATACTGCTGACAGATCTTTTTGATTAAACGTGGGCTTCAAAATGAAGTTTAGTCATTAATTTAACTTTAAAAAACTGGACAAACCTGAGGGTGCACATGCCTTTACTTGGTCTTATCCTGTAGTTTACCAACAGACTTCATGGATTTTTACCGGGCTGTGTTGCTCCTCCCAGAGGGCGAGGGGTGATGTCAGAGGGGAGTGTCTGGTGACTTCAATAGGAAATGGCCGACTTCATCACTGGTTTTAGTACTAATTTAAAAACGTTCTGTCACACCACATCAGAGTAAGAGATGATGAGATCACCTCAATGGGTGAGGCTGGGCTCTAAAAGTCTATATGCACTTATGGGAACTTTCTGAAGCCAAAGTGGAGTTCCACAGGAAATACAATTTCTCCACTTTAATGCAAAGCAAAATGAACTTTTATTATATACAATTCCATAGCTATACTAGCCGAATAAAAGACCTCAACCTGATAAAGAAGCGTCTAAGGAGAGGACAAGTGAGTGGACATTCTGTGGGAATCTAGGATGCTTTATGTTTGGCACCCACATGTCCCTGATGGGATCTTTTGAAGTGTGCAACTGAAGTAGAGATGAATCTAACCCACCTCCAGAGAGATCGGTTTAACCGTGTCCAATCTGCCCAAAAACAACACGCCAAAAGGGGACAAACAACATCTGTCTCTCAGGCCTGGAGCCTCTGATATGGATAGGACCTGATGTGGGAACCTGTGTAGGAGGCGACAACCTGGCTTAGCCTTTGGCTTGACGCGAAAACAAACGTAGCTCGTAAACACGTTCAAAGCAAAGCATAGTCATGTTTACTTGAGTAGGTCTTGGATTTACATGGGACTTGATCCAGTTGACCAGGTCATGTGTTGTCTGGCATAACAGATAGACAGGTGAGGGTGAAAGAGCCCAGATCTTTCCATTAGGATGGTGTCTCCATTCTGCCTTCTGACTTAATGCAGCTGTATTGCCTATACATGATTTATCATGCGTTACGTGGAGTTGTATCACGCATTTTCCTCCTCTCTACTTTAGTTCTAGAAATTCTGCAGCTGGTGACTAAGAGAGACCTGTTCCTGGCTGACACACACATCCTGGAGCTGGAGCAGGAGTGTAACGAGGCGGCCGCAGCGACCCTGCCCTCATCGCCAGCAGGCGGTGCTGTCCCAGAGGACCTCAACAGCCCCGGGAGCAAAGACGGCGGCAGGCGCAAAGCCAAAGACGTGGAGCTGCTGTACGAAGCCCTGCAGAAGGAGCTGTGGGCGGTGGTGCGTGAGTCGCTGCGCTCCCCCACGGCGGGGCCCAACCTGGGGCTGGTGGTGCAGGTGCTGCAGCAGGAGGAGCAGGCGGACCGGGACTGGGCGCAGGGTGAGGGGGCGCTCCCTGGAGGCCCCAGACCCAGGCAGCTGAAGCAGCGCTGGAAGGAGGCGGTGGCGGAGGCAGCAAACGGGAGCCTTCCCCAGAGGAACGAGGCCCGGGGCGGGGAGCTGGCGGACTACCTGGACAGGGTGCGGACCCGGGTGGTGGAGGACCTGGGGGCGGCCAAGAGGAACGTGGTGCCAGTGTACCCAGAGGAGTATGAACCCTTCCAGGTGTACCTACAGAGCTACCACCAGGCGGTGGCCCGCAGACTGCAGAGCATCACTGACGACCAGCTGCTGATCACAGATATCTACTCTCTGCTGGACTGGCTCTACAACATCTATAACAAGTGGGTGTCCATCTTAAAGGCCACTGAGTGTAGACTATTGAAAAGTTCACTGTGTATTGCAACTTGTGATTTTACACATATCAGATTTTGTAAGTAGCAGAATTGCATTACAAAAAAAGGAATGAACAAAAGTATTCAGCTAAATGTCAGGTTGTAACAAACTTGCATGAACCACAAACTTGTCAGAAATGTTTCATTTCACTTTATGCTTTCACGGTAAAGCATGTTACAAGGTGGTGTGATGTTATTGTACTTAATACTGTGCATAAATACTGTCGATTATACTGTAGATATACAGTTGTTTATTAGTTAAGTGTTACTGTATGGGTATGCCACTGACTCTGGCCTCCTACTGTAATCGCTCCAGGGACGTCCTTGGAACAGTCAGCATGACGACGCCCTTCAGCAGGTCCCAGCTGGGGCCGTTGTTGCCCTCGGAGACCGTGGACAAACTGGAGCTGGACTGTCTCAACTCTGTCAGGGTAAGGGCCGACCATCCACCCCTCACCCCTCCTCATTTGGTGCACCCCGAAAGGGTGCTCCTATGGTCCTTCCTGTCCACCTAAAGGGAGGGATATCACTCTGACCAGTGCAGCCAAATCAGTGTGCACCGTCTCAGGGTCAGCTCGTGGGTTTTCCTGTCTACGACGGACAACACACAATGGAAGCCAGACAAGCCAGACAATTTAGCTCAGGTCATTACGCAACTCACTTGCGAGTCCTGTTTCCATCTTGATGTCTTGACGGCATCTGTTGGGAATATTTTGATGCTTAGCGGCTGCAGAGCTCACAGTGGTTCAGTGCATGGCGGGGTTGTGTCTGACCGTGCGGTCTGGTTGCGTTCCAGGAGAAGGTGACCACGGAGCTGTCTCAGGTGCTGGATGAGGAGGAGAAGCGTTGGATGGAGACGCTGCACATCGAGGAGTATCAGATCACGCTGGCTCGCACCGTCATCCAGGTAAGCGCACACACACACACACACACACACACACACACACACACACACACACACACACACACACACACACACACACACACACACACACACACACACACACACACACACACACACACACACACACACACACACACACACACACAGGGATAGATAGCAGGAGCTTACGTAAGTAATTGATTTCTTCTCCTGATTTTGATGAGGCCGATGGTTTTGTATTGCACGCTAAATGTGGTCACTTCGTATTTTGAGGATAAACTCATCCATCTGGTGGAGCAGAGGAAACATTCCTCAAGCAGCAGCCAAAGTCAATACAGACACTTCCCTTAGAACTCCATCACAGCTCACTGTGTTAGAGTCCCTTCACTGGCCTCTAGTGGCCTTGATTGGTACCAGCACTTTCTACACAGATGCAGTAAAAGAAAAAAATAAAGAGTCAAATAGCATTTCACACATAATACACGTTTGCCAACATTACATCTGGTATGTGTGTGTGTGTGTGTGTGTGTGTGTGTGTGTGTGTGTGTGTGTGTGTGTGTGTGTGTGTGTGTGTGTGTGTGTGTGTGTGTGTGTGTGTGTGTGTGTGTGTGTGTGTGTGTGTGTGTGTGTGTGTGTGTGTGTGTGTGTATGTGTGTAGAGGCTGCAGGTAGATCTCGAGCAGTCAGCTGCCATCAACAGAAACCTTGGTTCCCTTGTGGCTCAGTGCAGTCTGAATGGTCTGGCCGACTTCCTGTACAGGTGAGAGGACCACACACTGCAGAATGACATGTTACACACTGTAGTAGTCCTAGAACACACTGTATCATTACATATGACATAATAAGGCCTAGAGCACACTGTCTCAATACATATTGCATAATAAGGCCTAGAACAAAGTCACTGTCATCGTTCTTAGAATGAAAAGAGTGTTACACAGGGCTAAACCTATAGTTGTCTCACTGCCCACTGCATTTTATTTTGCAATACTGCTAGAATATATCAACTGGAACCAACCAGTTCAACTGGAATATGGAAAGGAACATCTCTATGAGACATTCTAATAGTGTTAAAACTGCTTAACTTCCAGCTTCCAAAGGAAAGTGGAGATGTTCCACGAGTGTCTGGTCAACATGGTTGGGGATAACGAGGATGGATATGTCTCCAAGACCATCGCCCTGGTCAACTGCTGTCCCCCTTTCAGGTAGGACTGTTGTAGCAGTAGTAGGCTAGCCTGCATTGTGTTACAGTCGGTCCATTTCCCCAATAACGCCTTAAATGGAAATTCCACCCCCAAAATATATTTTGGTATTTGTTTTGCAGCTGGTATGATGCAAAATGCATCACACCAGCTGTATTTCTGTAAAAAGTTATATATCTTGAAGACTCGATTGCTGACATGCAGAACATTTTAGGGCCACAATGGACTAATGAATTTATACCAAAATATCGTTTTTGGGTGGAGTTTCCCTTTAAATACTATACTCAAAAACAATTCCCCAAAATGGTACATGTTAGCATTCAAGTTTTCAAGTACAGAGCAAAAACTGCCTTGGTGTGTTTTCAGAATATTCCTTAAAACATGCATAAATCATGTCAGTGTACAATGTATTCATTAGTCTGCTGTGACTGTGTGTGTGCAGGGGTTTTGTCCAGCGCTGTGTGCAGTGTGACCCTGCCATCAATGAGGACTCAGCCAGGCGAGCAAACACTTCCCTGGACAGAATAGTCAACCAGGGAGTGAAGGTGCTGAGTGACAGACTGTATGAGCGCATAAGGGTGAGTGTTCTTAACACACACACACACACACACATATGTAAACACACACACATAGGATTCCTAAACACACCCATGGTCACAGCTTTCTAACACAACATGTAAACAACCTCACACACATACACTGCTATGTCTTACTATACTTGTGTGTACTTTTTGGGAACCAACAATTGATTCCCATTCAAAATCATATTTTCCCTAACCCCTAAACCTCAACCTAACCCTTAGCCTAACTTTAACCCCTAACCATATATCCTAAACCTAACCCCTAAACCTAAAATAGCCTTTTTTACAAGTGAGGACTGTCCTCACTTCTCAGAATTTTAGTTGGTTTACTATTCTGATGATAACTTCTGGTACTCACAAGTACAATAAAATGTAAAAACACACACACACATAGTAAAAACACACACACACACACACACACACACACACACACGCACGCACGCACGCACGCACGCACGCACGCACGCACGCACGCACGCACACACACACACACACACACACACACACACACACACACACACACACACACACACACACACACACACACACACACACACACACACACACACACACACGCCCTCAAGCGTCCCTCAGTCTGCCATGTGTCCCAGAATATATAGCACATCTTATCAGTGTTCTCCACATGGCTTGCCCTCAAAGTTCTCAGGGATGTGCTGAAGAACTGATGCCCTAAAATAGCCGCTCCAATGTGACAAACATGGTTAAATAAGATTAGATTGGCAGCATGCCACATAGTTACTGGCAGGCTATGCAGTTCCACTCCTCTTCAGTAGCCGCCATAGAGACGGGCAGTGCCAGTCTTCCAGGGGCACAGTTGACCGAGATGGGGCTTTTTATGCTGTTGTCGTTG
Source organism: Oncorhynchus keta (assembly GCF_023373465.1). Lineage (NCBI taxonomy): Eukaryota > Metazoa > Chordata > Actinopteri > Salmoniformes > Salmonidae > Oncorhynchus > Oncorhynchus keta. The sequence continues at coordinate 40,382,842 of NC_068421.1, read as the reverse complement.
GGTAGGAAGTCACTATCTGTGAAATTATTGGTCTAAACGGCCCACACATCCTCATAGGAAGACACAAACCCAGTCGGGTGACTCAGTTAGCGATAAAACACGGATCTGACTCAGGTGCCACATCCACATCTCTCTGTCTCCCTCGCTTCCTAGTCTTCTTCATTCTCTCACCATTTTCCTGTCTCTCTCTCTTGCTCACTCACATTTTCCCTCTCCTGGCCATATTTAGCCCTTCTTTGAGAAGCTGGTGAAGAGGAAGTGGCTGAACAACACAGAGAGCTATGAGCAAATCGAGTCCCATATTAAGGAACACTTCAAGAAGTTCCGCAGGATGGACAGCCCACCCTATCAGGTACATGGCAGAGACACAGCAAGTATGAGCCATGTAGACATGGGGAGGCGCTAAGGTCCTCTGGCACAATGTTAAAATGTGCACTAATAACTCAAAGATATTTGATTGGTTTTAATTCTAAGCATAAAAAAAACTGAATGTTCAGGAGAAAACTGTTTTTTAAAAATGGATTGACTGAATGGATAATTGGCTGATCGAATGAATCAATCAATCTTTCCCTCGTTCTCCCAGGTCCTGGTGGGAGAGGTGCATAGACGGGTTCTGATGGAATACCTGCGCTCCCTCATGAGGGGGAGGATCATCTGCACGTCACTCAGAATGAGGAAGAGGATGGCTGGACGACTGCGTGACGAGGGCAAGCAGGTCAAAGTGCTCTTCAAAGATCTGGTGAGTCATTCTAGAACAACGATGGTACACTGGAGAACCGTGGTCGGATCAACAGTGCTGCCTGTGACATGACGCAACGAACGGCGTGTGGCGTGTGGCGTGTGTGTGTGTGTGTGTGTGTGTGTGTGTGTGTGTGTGTGTGTGTGTGTGTGTGTGTGTGTGTGTGTGTGTGTGTGTGTGTGTGTGTGTGTGTGTGTGTGTGTGTGTTTGATTGCACTCATGAGTGTGTGCTCATTAATCACGTTTGGCTGGTATGCGGCCTGTCTGTGAGAGTTACTGAAACAACTCCGGATGAGTTCAAACAAAGGAGACGTGAAGAAAAAAATAAATAAATAATAAATCATATTTGACCTCGGAAGAGGGGTTAAAAAGAAAAAAGAGAAAAAAGAATGGCTACTGTAACCTAGATAGCGATGGATGACCAGGCAGGCCGTTTGCACAAGGGGGCAATCACCTCAACCTTCACCCCAGCCCACTCCCTATCCTTCCCTCTGTGGCGTCCGCCCCTTTCTCCAGATAAGACATCCATTTGTCACCTCTCTGGACAACAGGATAGCGTTGTTTACAGACGAGTGGTCTGGCATCCTGCCCTGGGCCTTAGGAGCCCTGACAAGCCTTTGGGGTTGAGTGGAGGACCAGAATGAACCTCTGGTCGACCACACGGTTTAGTCCTCTCAGAATAACAGGGTCACTTTGATGCTCAGGTGATTGAGTTTGCACGCTCAATACCGTCGCTGTACTTCTAACCTTTGGTGTTTTGGGTCTATGTTATCGGATGGTTCCCTCTCGTCAAACGAATGTGTGAACATCACCAATCTAGTTGTAACCATTAAGGCTTGAAATCACTTCATCTAGGTCTGGGTTTTAGCCGTTGCCAAGGTAGTAGATTCAAAGGCATTGAGTCAGAGAATAGCCTGTTGACCTGTCATGACGCTGCAGAACTACTTGAACATGAATTGCCCTGTTTAGACGGTTGTATCCTCATTTGTGCTGTTTAGAGGATCTGTTCTGATCCCACCTCTCTCTCTCTCTCTCTCTCTCTCTCTCTCTCTCTCTCTCTCTCTCTCTCTCTCTCTCTCTCTCTCTCTCTCTCTCTCTCTCTCTCTCTCTCTCTCTATCTCTCTCCCCTTTAGGAATCTCCCTCCTCCTGGCTGGACAGTGCTATCCCACACCTCTCTGAGATCATCCTCCTGGAAGACATCCCCTCCATCCAAATGGAGGTGGGGGTCCTGGTGAGGGAGTTCCCAGACATTCGGTAAGGAGCACGGGAGGCAGCGATCATCTATGGAGAATGACAGCCATATTTTCAGGACTTCCGTCGAGCCACATGAGCGTCAATATTTCCAAAAGCTTAGGTGGACTGAAACACCCCAAAAGCAAACATGGCTACTGCTCTTCATAAATTATGGATGGCAAATGGAGGACTTGTTAAAAGCAAACAAGAGCTGAGTCATTTCCTTGTTTTTATGGGGAGCTGTTGGCCGTCGCTGGCACACATTAAAGGGGGGTCTTGTCCGTTTGTCCGTTTCGGGTCCTGGGCGAAAACAAAGCAAAAACACGTACTTCCTGCCCAGGGGTGACATGGTAGCTGTGTAGCACAACCTGGCGTGGGCAGGCAGTCCTCAATGTAATCTTTTCTCTAAATTAAGATTTGTCTCCATCCGTAACTCATAACAGACTCGCGTGTATTGTTTGGAATCTTGACTTGAATCTGGAGAGTGCTAACCAATTGACAGAAACTACACCGTACAATCCTTGCCATATCGCATCAAGTATGACAAAATCCCTCTGTAAAGTACACACCTGATGCTTGCAACTGTGCAGGGCATTGGCCCTTCGGGGCCTCGTACTATCCTGTACACTATGTACAATAATACCCTAGTTGGTTTCATGGCATAATTTGCTCCAAATACCAATTGCAATCTATCACCTGGTTGCATGGAACTGCTCGTTAATCCTCCGTAGTAGCGAACAGAAAAACATGGTTTCCCGGAAGCCAAGCTGCCCACCACTTTATCTGCGTGTTATTTTTGGTGATAGTCACTGGTCGTGGTGGGAAGTGAGTTTGGGCTCCATCATCCAAATCAAATCCATGTTATTGGTCACATACACATGCTTTGCAGATTCTATCGCAGGTGTAGAGAAAAGCTTGTGTTCCCAGCTTCAACAGTGCAGTAATACCTAACGATTAAAAACAACGCACGCAAATCACTTTTTTAAAGAAAGAAAGGAATTCATAAATATTAGAACGAGCAGTGTCTGAGTCCGGAATATAAATATGTATATGTATAGGATAGTGTTTGTAGACAGTATGGACAGTATATGAATAGGAAAGGTGTGTACAGCAGTAGTTATATAGGATGACCCTTGACTAGAATACAGTATATACATATGAAGTGGGTAAAACAGTATGAAAATATTATTAAAGTGACCAGTGTTCAAAGACTATGTACATAGGGCAGCAGTCTCTAACACGCAGGGTTGAGTACCGGGTGGTAGCTGGCTGGTGACAGTGACTAAAGTTCAAGGCAGGATACTGGGCGGAGGCCGGCTAGTGGTAACTATTTAACAGTCCGATGGCCTGGAGATAGAAGCTGTTTTTCTGTCTCTCGGTCCCAGCTTTGAAACATCTGTACTGTCTCCTCTTTCTAGATGGTAGCGGGGGTGAACAGGCCATGACTCGGGTGGCTGAGGACCTTGTTGATCCTCTTGGCCTACCTGTGACAGCTGGTGCTGTAGATGTCCTGGAAGGCAGCCAGTGTGCCTCCGGTGATGAGTTGGGCTGACCGTGCCACCCTCTGGAGAGCCCTGTGGTTGCGGACGGTGTCCACAATTAGCTCCTTTGTTTTATTGGTGTTGAGGGAAGGGTTATTTTCCTGGCATCACACAGCCAGGTCCCTCATCTCCTCCCTGTAAGCTGTCTCGTCGTTGTTGGCAATCAGGCTCACCACTTTTGTGTCGTCTGCAAACTTGATGGTTGACTTGGAGACGTGCATGGCCACACAGTCATGGGTGAACAGGGAGTACAGGAAGGGCTGAGCTCACCCTTGTGGGGCCCCCGTGTTGAGGATTGGCGTAGCGGAGGTGTTGTTCACCACCTGGGGGCGGCCCGTCATGAAGTCCAGGATCCAGTTGCACAGGGCGGGGTTCAGACCCAGGGCCCCATGCTTAGTGTTGAGCTTAGAGGGCACTCTGGTGTTGAGCTGTAGAAGGCTGAGCTGTAGTTAATGAACAGCATTCTTACATAGGTATTCCTCTTGTCCAGATAGTATAGGGCAGTGTTTAATACAATGGCGATTGCGTAATCCATGGATCTGTTGGGGCGGTATGCAAATTGGTGTGGGTCTAGGGTGTCGGGTAAGGTGGAGTTACTACCGTCCCAGGGATAGGGCTGCTGTTAGTGTTTATGGCTGCTTGTCATTCAGCCTTGTGCTGCTGCTCAGCCCAACAGAGAGGAAGTGGAAGTCGCAACAGAGAGGAAGTGGCTTCAGAGCCGCTCGTACTTGCCCGCAGGGAGATTTCCATAGGCCAAGGTGTCAAATCGGAGGCCAGTCAGGCACCCTAAAACAGGGGCAGATGTTTTACTAATTGTGTTTGTATATAAGGGTGTGACAGAACCATTTGGGAACGTTCTCTAACTAACTATTTTGTCTAACTTCCCATGTTCCTTAGTGACTTGCCTCAGGGCTGACTGCCTTCTCAGTATGTTGATGATTCTCTTTATTCCTACCCATATCATGTCCTTGTGATGGTTCACTCTGCCATTGCAGTGATGCAAGAAACACTCTTTTCAACTCAACTCAACTCAACTCAACTCAACTCAACTCAACTCAAGGCTTTATGTGCTAGATGTGGCCTATATTTTTATTTATTTATTTATTTTTTAACCTTTATTTAACCAGGCAAGTCAGTTAAGAACAAATTCTTATTTACAATGACGGCCTAGGAATAGTGGGTTAACTGCCTGTTCAGGGGCAGAACGACAGATTTGTACCTTGTCAGCTCGGAGATTTGAACTTGCAACCTTCCGGTTACTAGTCCAACGCTCTAACCACAAGGCTACCCTGCCGCGCCGACATCTTTGTTCCATGTCGATTTGTATTAGTGTGAACTAGACTAAGCCCTCTTTCTCCTCCTCTGTTTGCAGGAAGAAACATGTGTCGGCCATCTTGAACATCCGTGGGATGACTCGGCAGACGGAGCGCCAGGAGATCCTGAACATCGTGAAGGACATTGAGAACAGTGACACCCTGACACGGCTGTCTCGCGACCGCGCCCTCTTCTCCGAGGTGCCCGTCACATCCGAGGTGCACTGCCTGAACTTGGGCCTGAGCCGTATCGCCCTCACCGCCTCCTCCTGCTTCTCCAGACTGAGACGGCGGCGTACCAAGCGAGCCCCGGTCAGAGAGGCGTACGACGACATGCTCTAACGGCACTAACTGCTCTGGAAACGTTCTGATGACTCAAGCAGACAGACAGCAGCTCAACAGCAAGTCACAATGGAGCTCGTTGTCAAGTTCTGCACATGGTGGCGATACCAGGGGCGGGCGGCACAACACATTGAGGAAGTGGAACAACACAAGGAAAGAAAAGCCATGTTGTGACCTTTCACCCTTCACAGCCACCTTGGTAAAGAAAGTATGATGACTGTTTCCATTGTGAGCGATATGCCTAGTCCTTGCAAGACTGGGAAAGAGCTTTCATAAGGGCAACCATACGGAGAAAAATATTAAAATACCCATTTAAGAGGACTTTTGGACTTGAATCCCTGTGGGTTGTTGGTATTGACTCCTTTTGACAAAGGGCAGTGGAAAGAGACACAAGCAACCTATTGGACAAGATTCTTAATACTGCACCTAGGTGACTATGAGGGTTAGATAGGAACTATGGTTTAAATCAGTTCTACTGATCAAGAGCACTGTTTGGAATAAATCAAAATGTCACACACAATCCCATAACGTGCTGACAATGATATGGGTAAGGTTGGAGTCCGTTTTGTAGTTGCACATGATAAAAGCTCGATCTAAGGTACTACACCATTTTTATTATCTGTCATCTCAGTGGTGATTTTCATTGTATTTAAAATAATGATTCATAGTTTATTTTCATTTTGTGATATACAGTATATGGGGTAATGTATGTTGAGCAACTCAAGAGATGATTGAAGCCTGTGTGAGTGTATGAAATCATAACTGCCTATTTATGTACCAACCAATGAATTTATTTATTATGGCTGCTTGTAATCAATGTCAAACTGTAAATCCCAGTCTAATTCATGTATGATCATTCCAAGCTTGGGTTTTGTCAAATGCTGAGACCCTGACTAAAATAATTCGACAGCCATCATTGAAGATGAAGATAAAGATTATTTTCAGATATGTACTTTTACCTATGTAAATTAAACAATGAATAATTACTATTCATCACGATTGTTGATAACAAATATTTTAATCCTCAGATCATTTGACTGATACTTGCACTTTTTAATATAAAATAAAAAAAATCAGCATTTTTTTTTTTTAAATCAACAAGCAGACATTTTGGACTGAAACTTCAACTGTTTTTTTGGTCACACACTGATTTAAAACGTTTCATCTGTTCACCTGATGTTCCATAATTAAACATCTGGATGTAATGATCTATCTGCTTTGAAATCGTACATAAATCATCTAATTAAATGAGAATAAACGACAACAGAGATAAAATATTTTGGCTTTGTTTTAAATGACCATTAACGATGGGAGATTGATGGGACCTCACTCCCAAATCATCTCTGTGTTTTGAAGGGCCTGTTGTTAACTTTCCTTTAATTCATTGATGAGAGAGGATTAAACCAATCATGTAACATTTTCCGTGACAGAGCTGAGGTGACAACTCCTTGGTAACCAACCTGAATGTAAAACAAGGTTCACAAACAGATCTTTACCATGCCGCTGTCTGGATGGAGTGGCTGTTTTCTGGCCCCTAACTACAGGGTCACAAAGCTACAGCACAACTGTTGTGTGTACGTCTACATCTATTTGTGTTTTACAATGCTATTTCTTTCTGTTTTGTTTTCCACCCATCCACCCAAAGCGTCTTGGCAAAGAGTCCCTCTCTCATTACTCAGGGATGTAAGAGAGACGAGACTCAAGCTTGGTTTCTGAAGGAAAACAGCAGGGCGGGTGCATGGGGGTAGTTTGTGTTTTTTTTTGGGCAATGTGGAAAAAGTGATTGGTCCAGTTCAGGAGTATAGGACTTCTAATAATGCTTTCAGAGAAGCTTATTTTTCAGTAAACAGAGTTTTGCTGTTGTCCAACTAGGTTGAAAACTAATATGTTTAGTTGTGGTCGTTTTTTCCCAATAATCTTTTCTTTTACAATTCCATGTAAGATAACAGTAATTTACCACAACAACAAAAACAACAACCATAAGAGTCTGAGAAATGAAGTCTATTCCATGCGAGAAATTGCCAAGAAACTGAAGATCTCGTACAACGCTGTGTCCTACTCCCTTCACAGAACAGCGCAAACTGTCTCTAACCAGAATAGAAAGAGGAGTGGGAGGCCCCGGTGCACAACTGAGCAAGATTACAATTACATTACAGTGTCTAGTTTGAGAAACAGACGCCTCACAAGTCCTCAACTGGCAGCTTCATTAAGTAGTACCCACAAAACACCAGTCTCAATGTCAACAGTAAAGAGGCGACTCTGGGATGCTGGTCTTCTATCTTCAGTTTCTTGGCAATTTCTCGCATGGAATCGCCTTCATTTTTCAGAACAAGAATAGACTGACCGGTTTCAGATGAAAGTTCTTTGTTTCTGGCCATTTTGAGCCTGTAATCGAACCCACAAATGCTGATGCTCCAGATACTCAACTAGTCTAAAGAAGACCAGTTTTATTGCTTCTTTAATCAGAACAACAGTTTTCAGCTGTGCTAACATAATTGCAAAACGGGTTTCTAATGATCAATTAGCCTTTTAAAATGATCAACTTGGATTAGCTAACACAACGTGCAATTGGAAGACAGGAGTGATGGTTGCTGATAATGGGCCTCTGTACGCCTATGTAGATATTCCATAAAACATGTACAACATTAACAACGTCTACACTGTATTTTTGATCAATTTGATGTTATTTTAATGGACAAAAAAAATGTGCTTTTCTTTCAAAAACAAGGACGTTTCTAAATGACGCCAAACTTTTGAACGGTAGTGTATACAGTTGAAGTCGGAAGTTTACATACACCTTAGCCAAATACATTTAAACTCCGTTTTTCACAATTCCTGACATTTAATCCTAGTAAAAATTCCCTGTCTTAGGTCAGATAGGATCACCACTTTATTTTAAGAATGTGAAATGTCAGAATAATAGTAGAGAGAATTATTTATTTCAGCTTTTATTTATTTCATCACATTCCCAGTGGGTGAGAAGTTTACATACACTCAATTAGTATTTGGTAGCATTGCCTTTAAATTGTTTAACTTGGGTCAAATGTTTCGGGTTGCCTTCCACAAGCTTCCCACAATAAGTTGGGTGGATTTTGGCCCATTCCTCCTGACAGAGCTGGTGAAACTGAGTCAGGTTTGTAAGCCTCCTTGCTCACACACGCTTTTTCAGTTCTGCCCACAAATTTTCTATAGGATTGATGTCAGCTCTTTGTGATGGCCACTCCAATACCTTGACTTTGTTGTCCTTAAGCCATTTTGCCACAACTTTGGAAGTATGCTTGGGGACATTGTCTATTTGGAAGACCCATTTGCGACCAAGCTTCAACTTCCTGACTGATGTCTTGAGATGTTGCTTCAATATATCCACACAATTTTCCTTCCTCATGATGCCATCTATTTTGTGAAGTGCACCAATCTCTTCTGTAAAGCACCCCCACAACATGATGCTGCCACCCCCGTGCTTCACGGTTGGGATGGTGTTCTTCGGCTTGCAAGCCTCCCTCTCCAAACATAACGATAATTATGGCCAAACAGTTCTATTTTGGTTTCATCAGACTAGAGGACATTTCCCCAAAAAGCACAATCTTTGTCCCCATGTGCAGTTGCAAACCGTAGTCTGGCAATTTTATGGCCGTTTTGGAGCAGTGGCTTCTTCCTTACTGAGCTGCCTTTCAGGTTATGACAATATAGGACTCCTTTTACTGTGGATATAGATACTTTTGGACCTGTTTCTTCCAGCATCTTCACAAGGTCCGTTACTGTTGTTCTGGGATTGATTTGGACTCTTCGCACCAAAGTACGTTCATCTCTAGGAGACAGAACGCGTCTCCTTCCTGAGCGGTATTACGGCTGCGTGGTCCCATGGTGTTTATACTTGCATACTATTGGTTATACAAATTAACGTGGTATCTTCAGGCATTTGGAAAATGCTCCCAAGGATGAACCAGACTTGTGGAGATCTACAATTGTTTTTCTGAAGTCTTGGCTCAGCTGAGGTCTTGGATTTTCCCATGATGTCAAGCAAAGAGGCACTGAGTTTGAAGGTAGGCCCTGAAATACATTCACAGGTAAACCTCCATTTGACTAAAATTATGTCAATTGGCCTTTCAGAAGTTTCTAAAGCCATGACATCATTTTCTGGAATTTTCCAAGATGTTTAAAGGCACATTCAACTTAGTGTATGTACACTTCTGACCCACTGGAATTGTGATACAGTGAATTATAAGTGAAATAATCTGTCTGTAAACAATTGTTGGAAAAATTACTTGTGTCATGCACAAAGTAGTTGTCCTAACCGAGTTGGCAAAACTATAGTTTGTTAACAAGAAATGTGTGAAGTGGTTGATGAATGAGTCTTAATGACTCCAACCTAAGTGTATGTAAACTTCCGACTTCAAATGTATGTCTCATTATTCTATCTGTGGTTAGAGTTAGTGGAAGGGTTAGCTAACATACTAACTAGTTGCAAAGTAAATAAAAGTAGGAAGTATTTGTTAGTTGCTAATTAGCTAAAATTGTCTGTGATGAGATTTGAACATGCAACCTTTGGATTGCTAGGCATTCACGTTATACATCTATTTAACTATTTATTTAACCTTTATTTAACTAGGCAAGTCAGTTAAGAACACGTTCTTATTTACAATGATGGCCTAGGAACAGTGGGTTAACTGCCTTGTTCAGGGGCAGAACGACAGATTTTTGCCTTGTCAGCCCGGGGATTTGATCTAGAAACCTTTCAGTAAAAGGTCCAACGCTCTAGGCTACCTGACACCCCGACCAACCACCCTCCTTTAATTTCTGCCTTAAGTAAACGTTTGTCTTATGTAACCATACCAACGGTAACATACTATATGAAAAGTAACTTACTAATTTGAGTGTCTTGGATTTACGTTTACTATGTTACGTCCCTATCCATATCGACGGGACCGCAGGTGAGAAGGTGGAAAGCTTCAAGTTCCTCTGTGTACACATCACTGACAAACTGAAATGGTCCGCCCACACAGGTAGTGTGGTGAAGAAGGCTCAACAGAGCCTTTTCAACCTCAGGAGGCTAAAGAAATGTGGCTTGCCACCTGAAACCCTCACAAATTTTTACAAATGCACAATTGAGAGCATCCTGTCGTGGCTGTATCACTGCCTGGTACAGAAACTGCACCACCCGCAACCGCAGGGCTCTCCAGAGTGTGGTGCGGTCTTCCCAACGCATCACCGGGGGCAAACTACCTGCCCTCCAGGACAAGTACAGCACCCGATGTCACAGGAAGGCCAAAAAAATGATCAAGGATAACAACTATCCGAGCCACTGCCTGTTCACCCCACTATCATCTAGAAGGCAAGGTCAGTGCAGTCACATCAAAGCTGGGACCGAGCGACTGAAAAACAGCTTCTATCTCTAGGCCATCAGACTTAAATAGCCATCACTAGCACCTTAGAGGCTGCTGCCCTATATAAAGAGACTTGACATCACTGGCCACTTTAATAATGGAACACTAGTGACTTTAATCATGTTTACATATTTTGCATTACTCGTCTCATATGTATATACTGTATTATATTATATTCTACTGTATTTAAGTCAATGCCACTCTGACATTGCTCATCCAAATATTTATATATTCTTAATTCCATTACTTTACTTTAGATTTGTGTGTATTATGGGTATTGTTGTGAACTTGTTAGATATTATTTGTTAGATTTTACTGCACTGTCGGAGCTAGAAACAAAATAATTTCGCTAAACCCGCAATAACATCTGCTAAACATGTGTATGTGATACAATTTTATTTGGTTTGATTTCGTATGAGACCAGGCTGGGATGTTCAGTAGAGGGCGCCAGCACAGTGACAGTAGTTTCCCAGCGGGGACAGCACCACTTCCAATTGAACCAAAACAACAAGCTTCTCTACCAGGAGAGGACGCTGCAGTACATGGTATTAAAGTGACGTACAGTCATGGGAATTTCAGTGACACTTGTCATGTACAAGTGGATGTACTCGGTTTTGCCCACCACTCCTTCAGTCAATGTCATCAAATTTAATTCATCATTTGTATTCGTATGCAACAGCAAGAGGGGCAGGAAGTATATCCCTGAAAACGTTTTAGCAGAGATATCGATGTGCAACATATTTAGTCAGCAAACTGTTTTTCAAACCTTTCGCATCATTACCAGTCATGTCAGCTATAGTAGCATTACATATGATTGTAAATGGGTTATTATTACAAATTATTGTATTGTATACTATACAAAGCTGCGCATGCAGAATATCGGGAAAATATGCAGACGTTTCATAAATATACGTCATTTCCGGGATGATAGCGAGGCAATGACAGCTTGATCAACAACAAGACATTTACACAGAACAGATCAATAAAGGTGAGTTTGGAAATGCGAAAATATGAAATGTATATATATTACTTTAGATTATATCTAGGTAATGCAATCGTATTATGACAATAGTAGTTGCGTCATGTTGATGCATTGTCTTTGCATGGGTCGTTCAATGATGCTGACTGTGGAGTCTGGACCAATCTCTTACCATTCGTAGACCATCTAGCTAATCGTACTAGTGTAATCGTAATACATTGCAAGCTAGCAAACCACTGATCCTGCAGATAACTAGCAGCTGAAAGCTACAGTCAAATTGTACAGAATGTTTACGTGTAATGTTTATGAAATCACGTTGTAATCAGCCTCGAGGTTTATCCTATAAAATACGTAAATATTATTTATTTTTCCCCCGTAGCGTTGTCCGTTCACTGTTTTTATTGTTTTGTGTTCTTTTTCATGATCGGTTTGATCTGCACGTAATTGTCCCTGATATGATTGCCATATTTTTAGCTAACGTTAGCTCTCTGCAGTAAATTACTCATTATGTGCATTTGCTGTACTGGAGCACTAGCCAGTATATCAAATACTTAATTTGAGCAATATCTGACCTGTAAATGAGCTAGATAGCTGTGACAAGGATTTGGCATGGATTACACAAACAATGTTTGGCTTGACATTGACAGAAATGTAATTGGCAATAGTACAAACAGATATGAACCAGGCTAATTATTCGCACAATCTCATGACCATATTTGAACCTCAGGAAAAAAAAAAATTTAATTTGGTCCTTTTATTCCTTCTATTCTGAAGTTAACAGCACCATATTATGGTCAGTTTATGTGCCTATTGATGTTCATCAGAGCCAAGCTATTCACAAAACATAATACAACGTCGGGGAGGTGATTTTGTTATTTGACCCCCCCAAGTTTTCTGAGCAAAATGTCCAAAAAAAAATTAAATGTCGGACATAAAAGACTGAAAACACCAGATTATCAGCGCCAAGTGATTTTAATTTAGGAAATCTGTTCCAAAGTATTATCACGCATAATAGAGAGATATAGTATAAGTGATCATATAAAAATGTAAGCAAGGTTTGAAAGTATTATGTTTTAGTAAAATATTATATCTGTTTGGGCTTATTGCGGTCAATTTGCAGCCTATAAATGATTTGTAATGGTGTTTCCGGGTCCCCTGACCATCTGCTCAAGAATAATTCAGCCCACGGCTGAATCTAGTTGAACGTCCCTGGACTGGGCTATAGCCTCGTCAAACGAATATAATGAGTAGACCTAGGCCTATTTACAATCGAAATTAATTTCCATGCTGAGATTTATTTTACCTGCCCCTCAAAGTTTTGCTTTAACAAGTCAACAATACAAACATATTTATGTAGATTTCTTTAAGGTCATTTGAATATCATGCATAACTGCATATGGTTTGTTTTGATTCCAGTGTCTACTCTCACGTGGTGCCTGTGTGTCCCTCCTGTTCACCTAGCAGCCCCTCACTGGAGAGAAGTCTGAAGGAGGAGGGCTCAGCCTCTCTTCCCCTGCCCAGCCAGCCACTATGGAGTAAGCATTGAGAATTATAGAGATATCATCTTTATAAATGTCCCATTATGGTATCTGTGAGCACACAGCCAGAGCCATCACAGATAGAACAAGAAGCCAGATGTTTCATCATACAGTGCCTTGCGAAAGTATTCGGCCCCCTTGAACTTTGCGACCTTTTGCCACATTTCAGGCTTCAAACATAAAGATATAAAACTGTATTTTTTTTGTGAAGAATCAACAACAAGTGGGACACAATCATGAAATGGAACGACATTTATTGGATATTTCAAACTTTTTTAACAAATCAAAAACTGAAAAATTGGGCATGCAAAATTATTCAGCCCCTTTACTTTCAGTGCAGCAAACTCTCTCCAGAAGTTCAGTGAGGATCTCTGAATGATCCAATGTTGACCTAAATGACTAATGATGATAAATACAATCCACCTGTGTGTAATCAAGTCTCCGTATAAATGCACCTGCACTGTGATTAGTCTCAGAGGTCCGTTAAAAGTGCAGAGAGCATCATGAAGAACAAGGAACACACCAGGCAGGTCCGAGATACTGTTGTGAAGAAGTTTAAAGCCGGATTTGGATACAAAAAGATTTCCCAAGCTTTAAACATCCCAAGGAGCACTGTGCAAGCGATAATATTGAAATGGAAGGAGTATCAGACCACTGCAAATCTACCAAGACCTGGCCGTCCCTCTAAACTTTCAGCTCATACAAGGAGAAGACTGATCAGAGATGCAGCCAAGAGGCCCATGATCACTCTGGATGAACTGCTGAGATCTACAGCTGAGGTGGGACACTCTGTCCATAGGACAACAATCAGTCGTATATTGCACAAATCTGGCCTTTATGGAAGAGTGGCAAGAAGAAAGCCATTTCTTAAAGATATCCATAAAAAGTGTTGTTTAAAGTTTGCCACAAGCCACCTGGGAGACACACCAAACATGTGGAAGAAGGTGCTCTCGTCAGATGAAACCAAAATTGAACTTTTTGGCAACAATGCAAAACGTTATGTTTGGCGTAAAAGCAACACAGCTCATCACCCTGAACACACCATCCCCACTGTCAAACATGGTGGTGGTAGCATCATGGTTTGGGCCTGCTTTTCTTCAGCAGGGACAGGGAAGATGGTTAAAATTGATGGGAAGATGGATGGAGCCAAATACAGGACCATTCTGGAAGAAAACCTGGAGTCTGCAAAAGACCTGAGACTGGGACGGAGATTTGTCTTCCAACAAGACAATGATCCAAAAAATAA